>NC_064433.1:106684956-107884956 GCF_023343835.1 Lagopus muta
GTTAAAAATGAACTGCTAATTCAACCACATCTTCAATGGAAAATTCGTATTACAATGAAAACACCAGCATATTTCTTTCTCCATAGTGAGTTTAACTTGGAACATCACCATGACTTCAAAGCTGGATGAAAAGCAAAGAGCTTTGGAGTGAGAATTTCTAGCATCTGTTTTGCTATGGCAGTGCTGAAGGGAAAAAAGCCCATTGTGTTAAAAGATAACTGAGGATGTTTGGCCCAGTTTTCTGACCTTGATCTTCATGTTGAAACTGCAACTATCTGATCACTCAATTCTAATTTATTTTTTTCTTAGTGCAAACTGTTACTCTACACCTTCTAATATTTCTGGTATTATTTCAGAGATATATCTGGGCCCCCAGTATGAGAGTCAGCTCTCATATTTGTTGTTGTTGTTGTTTGTTTGTTTGTTTGTTCGTTTTCCAAAAGATTACAGGATGTATAGTTTGAAAGCTGTCAAATTAAATAAAAATTATGCTACAGTTTAAACTGGCAATTGCAATTCCTAAGTCCCTTGCTTAGGATTAACTTACTCTGAGATTAATGGCTGATTCAGCACCTTTTGCCGTAGTGGAGCTTGTACACCACTGCATTGGATGCCCTTGTGTTCAGTCCCTATGATAATGGGCAGATTTTTATAGAGTAATTCATTCAGGCATGTCAGTGAATGAGCCACTGAAGAGACTTTGTCCCCATGGATTTGTAAGAAATTGATCAGATCTTCAGTTAACCTCTGGACCTGAAGAAGGATGTAGAAGCTGTCAAGGCAATTATTACCTAAGGGAAGGAATTCAACCTAGCTTAACAATTCCATCAATGTGCATTTTCAGGATTTTGCTCACCAAGAACAGTTAAAAAGTAACCAGAATACAGTTCATATGTAATAGGAATCTTAATGATATGTTAAAAATTGTGGAAGTTGTTCTTGAATTAAAGACTGATACCACATGGCTTCAGCTACGTCACAGACAGATTTTGGATTTTCAGACTGCAGGTTATTTGACAAATAAGCATTGAATCTTGCCTCTTGTGATACCAGAAGTGACTGGTCACAAGCTTTCACTCGTAAGTTTTACCACAGGATTATCGTCTTCCAAAACACTAATATGATTTTTGCTCTTTTCAGAATAGAGCGTGCTTTTATCAGTAAAAATAATGTAAGATTTCAGTTGTTTGCTGAAACTCTGAGTTTACCTGCTAGAATATCATGCTAACACTGAGTTTCAGCTTTAACAAGAAACACAGGGGATTTTATATCAGCCACTGCAGTTAATGGTTTTGTCAGTGTCTTCATAATGTAGTTGTGATATCATTAAATGCAGTTGTAGCTGAAGACAACTGCCCAGTGACAATAATAAGGAGAATACCAGCAAATAAGACTTTTCACTTGATAAATGAGTATACTGAGTAATTGAATTTGTATCCAATTTATCTATGATCAAAGAATGGAAGTTGTTCACATAGTGATAGACAAGTGTTAATTTCTTCACATGTACAACTCATATTAATCAATTGGGCCTCATTAACTACTCACAAACTGGACCATCACAAAGTAGGTTTCAGGAAATCATTTTCCTGGCAATCCATTCCCTTCCCCAGTGTAGGTACATTAAGAAGAGAAGTTATTTTTGAAGTGACTGGGGAGCAAACTGGTTTAGTGGTGCTTAGCCTGAACTTTGTATCTAATTCTGATGATTTGTCAGAATGCTTCTTCATCTAGCCAGTGTAACCAGCGAAGCCTTCCTACATAGAATGACTTATCATGAGCTAGATAAAATCTGTACCTTTGCCACCTCAAGGTCAATACTGAGAACAGCGTGTTTTGTGGACAGTTATTGCATACAGATGAGATCAGACTCCCTCACAAGTTGAGCCTGTGATGCTTTAGTTTATCATATGTCAGTTTCCTTTACAACAGGAAGTTTGTGCAGGAGGAAGGAAGCCCATATTTGACTTTCCACCAAGCAGCTTTTGCATGGTTTGAGCTTAAACCCAAGCAAAGCCTTATCTGACTGAGGATGTTCATCCAGGTGGATCTTCGTGGTGAGAATATGTAAGCTGATAGTTACTTGAACTACGTGCACCATCTCCAACCACTGCAAAAGTGTCTTTGTTAGAATCATAGAATCACCAAGGTTGGAGAAGACCTCTGAGGTCATCCAGTCCAACCATCCACCTTATCACCAACTTCTCACTAAACCATGTCCCCCAGTACAACAAACAGTAGTTGCCACAAAGGGTGCACATAGCTGTGCCCCTTTTGCTGACTGAAGTCTGCGAAAAGATACTTGTGCTCCTAATTGTGTTGCATTTTGGATACAGCCTTGCTTCTGTTGTTTCCTATTACGTAGATCTATGTAAAAGCTGTTTTGAGAACATCAAGTGACACCTCAAGCACATCAAGCATGCTGTTAATGAGGTCACTAGTTAGACTGCTGGATTCCACTTGAGCTAAGCACCTAAAATTTGGCTCTTACTAGAATCACACCTGAGTAATCACAAAAGTTGCTGCAGATCACTTGGTGATCAAGGCCTCTTATTCTTGTCCTGTTGTTTTATGTCTAATTTACTCGAGTGTGAGCCTGGTGCTTTAATGGGTGCTTTTCTGAAGTCTCTGGTGTCAGTTAGAAATGTGATAGTGAGAAGGCTGAAATGAATAAACAGTTGCCTGCATGCAAATTAAAACTATCTCAATGACAGGTTTTGAGCATGGAACTTCTTTTCCCATGGAAAACGGTGCAAAGGAAGATCTTGCCCTGTCTTTTATTGTTAGAGAAGTCAAATGTGAGAGACATCCTTTTTCCCACGTCAGCCCATTCAGACAGTTTTCGCCTCATGGAAATAAGGCAAAACAGTAAGTGAGACAGCTAAGTTCTATGCAGAATATCTACCAGAAGGATCACTGTGGTTGCCTTGTGGTGTGAGAATCTACCACCAATACTTGCCCTTATACCCCACTGCTACTCTAACCTGGATGCCCAGGAGTGACTGCCAGGATGTCTGTGGCATTTTGCTTACACTCTGCCAGGATGTGATAACGCAAGTGTCAAGGAAGTCAGAAGGAGATGGAAACATATAAATATGCAGTACTTGAAATATATAGTTACTGTGCTTTTTTGACCTTAAATCCTTTTCATTCCTCTCATGTCTCGTTAGACACGTCTGAAGGTGGCTTTGTTGCCAAACTGTCTTCATAGTATTTTTTTTTAAATATACTACTAAGATGAAAATCAGCATACATCAATGTAGACACTGATAGGCTTTCATATGCATATTCTGTTTAGTGTAACTTGAGATACAAAGTCTTGAAATTTAACCAAACTCTAAATTCTGTAGGCCCTGGAAGACAAGATCCGTGCCTGCCTTTCCTAAAAGAAGGCTGTGTTTGAATAGATCTAAGAAGTTGTGAAGAACATCCCTTGGTTCACTTCAACAGCTGAAAATCACAGATATTTCTTATTTGAGCTTTTCGAAGTTATTGTACTACACACACTATCAGGTGTTTCTAATGACAAGGTCAGTGATTTCCAGCTGTAGGGTCAATTTTGACTGTTGCACTGTACTGAAAGAAAGGCAAGAGTTTGTTTCTGTTCAGCTAATTAGATAGTAGGATACATCCCTATTTGTTGGGCAGCCAGCAAGCTTCAAGAAAGAGAGCACGTGAGAAGGGCTTTTAGTTCAGCATCCCTGTGTGGCAATGTTCTTGTATGTGCACACAAACGTGGAGAGTGTGTGTGATTACTCCAACATATTAAAGTTGTGCGCGTTGTATATGGAGAAAATGTACACGAAAATATAAGTGACATTAAAGAAATGCAGGCTAGAAAAACTGCATTTTCAACAGGAGCAGAACTGAGTCAGGTTTTTTTTCTTCTATTGTTTCTGGTAAATTGTGGTAAATTGTTAGTTCATTTAATTGATGGTTCTCATAAGAAATGCCAATGAGGTATTGCCCTAATCGAGATGGTTCAAAAACGAAGTAATAAAATGTACTGGAATTTTAATATCAAGGATAAAAATAATAAAATTCACAAAGAATCAACATAGTACACAACCTGTGCTTTGTGCATTTAATTTATATGCTTGTTACAGAGGCAGCATCTATTTTCACTGAGATGCTGCTTTTTTTTTTCCTAACTGAGCAGCTGGGATAAATTAAATAGTAGTCAAAGACAAAATTAACAGTTTAAGGGCCATGAGTCTGCTGGAATGAGGGGAAGGGAGAACAGTTGAGGAGGACAGCGACAGAAGGAATTGTAACCTCCAGATGTCACCATAATAACTCCCAGGCATACGGTCTCATAATGTGGTATGTGTTATACTCCACTCTAGACTGCTCTATCACTGACAAGTTCCTCACTGCACTAATTCCTCTATTATCCCTTTCTTCCCACAGTGCTGCAGAGAGAAGGCAAGTGAAGGAGAAGTTCCTCTCATCCCACTGCACACAGTCAATACTGGCAGCTCCTGACAAGACATGGGCTAGAGTATTGAGATAGGAATAAACCTGCCTAGCTCTGCTCTGTAACTGGAGAGCCAAGCATTTTGGCCTCAAGTCACGTTCTTAAGCTTCTCCCTGGATTCCAGCTTCCAAAATACTGAAGTATAAATTCTCTTCTTTATTCTTTTCTCTCCACCTCTCTGGCTTACCACCTCAACCCTCTCCAGTGGCTGAGAGAGCAAAGAAGCTACAGGAACAGGGGGAACGAGTCCAACTAGAAGAAATGACAGAGCTGGGCAGAACAGAGGTAAAATGAACTTCTCAGCCCTCAGCAGCTGACTGCCAATGCACGAAATGCTTTCAAGAAGAGGAGTCCTTGTATGCTGAGTGAGACAAAGAGGAGGGACCAGAAGAAGATGGACCGCTATGGAAAGGTATTTGTGGGTGCATGGCTGAGTGGAGAGAGTGAGGGGTTGGAACGACTGGTAGCGAGGAATAGTGTAATGAGTTTAATATATTTTATTATAATGAATAAAATTGTTTTTTAAATTATCCCAATGTAGATGTTCAAGTGCTTACTATACTAGATTGTTCTGACAACAATCAGGGCTCTGTAATGGCTTGAAAATCAAGTGTCTCTTGTAAGTACCCTTCCCAGCCTTGCATTTTCTGTTAGAGGGTCTGAACCTCTCTTACACTCACGTCTATTCATACTACTAGCAAGATGTAAAAAGAGCTGAATGGAATTGAGAATAACATCTGAATATTCTTCACTTCCTGCTCTCAATGGCTGTGCAGCACTGAGAAGAACTTGCTGCTGTTTTTCACCTTAGAGTTATTTGTTTTAGCCATGTCACATTTGAGTGGAGTCAAAATATCTGACTACCTACCCCTCCATTACTCTACCTTTTGCACACACGCTATGAGCCAGTCCCTGAAGCATACAACCTGGTTCCCAGCAACAGGATCCCTCTACAAGGATATGGAATGGTTTGGATGATAAACCTCACATAAATGCAAAATGATTGTGCTGATAGCATTCAATACTTTGTAGTTATGCATTGCAAGGTTTGGAGATGACTTGTCTCAGAAACAGTATATGCAGTAATAGCTTTGCACAAAGACAACGCTTTTTGAGATAAAGTGGCAGTTAATTCAAAACAGAATCTCAGACTTAGCCTTGCCTTTTCCCCCTTCTTTGAAGGAAATGAGAGGTGACACAATTGGATTAGATACACATTTTAGACTTTTCAGAAAACAAGGTATTATTTACCAAAAAAATTGTAATATTTCCAAGCTGATAAATGCAGTATATTGCTTTTGGCATATATTCTCAAACACTATTTACCAGAAATTCTGTAGGAGCTCCTTTGGACTTTACATAGCCTATTAGGTAAATATGGGCTTTACAGATCTATAGGAAAATGTATATTTTTACAGAAGCTTTTTAAAGTTTGGCAACACCATCCAGCCCAACCCTTTTTATTTTATAACAAAGAGATTCATTTTTAATGGCACAATTGCCAAAGTCCACAAAACTCGACCTACTCTTAACATGGTAGTAAGAGAGCAAGGGAGATAGCAATGTACTTTGATTGGCAAATGAGCCAGGATCGGAGACACAAAAATGAGACAATCTGAGGTGAAGTGCTTCCAGAAACCTGGATGGATCAAAGGACTACTTCCTTCTCCAGTGCCATGGTATCTAGAACAACAGAAGGTGAAGATGTCTGGTCTACCTTGGAAAGTGTGAACAGCTCACTTGCAGAAAGCACCCCTGTTCCTGTATGCAGAGATCCACACAAAATAAACATGCTACCTAGCACTGGCATGTGCATCGAAATTCATACACAGGTGCATATCTCAATGCAGATATAGATATCAACTACAGTTAACTTCATTGGCATTCATTTCAGAAGTCTCTGGAAACAAATACAGTTGCTTGTCTGAGGTCAACCGTTTCTTTTAGCCCTCTCCTTTTAGCAGCCAGCTAGTCTAATCTTTGCTAGAGAAGTTTTATTGCTTTATTTGCTATGGAAGTACAAATCAGGATGGATTCACCTGTTTTGGAATGTGTGCTCAAACCCAGAATTGGCAGGACACCTTGTAATATGCTGAGTCCAAATAACGTTATGCCAATGCTGCAATTGAAATGCCTTGCTTCATTTTGATAGCTCCAGATTTCTGGATGTTCAATTTATTAGAAATTCAGAGTGATTTCCATGAGCTGGGCCTGATGGCCAAGCTCCATAATAATCAGAGTGGCTTTCTGTGTTCTTCTGGACAGAGTGGGTGCCTTTTCAGTTAGCCTGCTTTGTCCAGAAAGATAGAAACTCATTTCAAGTCTTGCTGTGTGGCCAGGACCAGCTGTTGACAGTTGACTATGGTGCTCTTGCTGTCCAAAGTGAGCAAGTCTTCAGCAATCGATGGGAAATCAGAGTTGTCTTCAGAGACAGACACACTTGTGTGGCTCTCTAAGCTGCCTATATGCAGTTTGTGCTCCCCACCAACTTGAGTAGAATCTTACTGATGTTATTCCATGGAAACATAGATGCTGTCAATGTAGAATGTTTTTCTGCTTCTGTTCTCCTGTGGAAAGCAGCTCCAACCTCCCATGTCCCATTACAGTACTACACTAAATAATAGATCTTGGAGGTAGTCATTTAAGAGACGGTTTTTGATAACGTTTTAGACCACTGACTTGCAATTATGAGCAAATATCACTATAGATCAGCTGGGAAATACTCAAGGAAGTGATACAAAACAAAGTAAAGGAAGTTATTGGACAGTACACATAGTTTATGACAGTCTAGACAAACAATAAAACAGGGCGATGTGGGGAAAATGTAAAAAGCCAAGTCTAAAGGGAAAAAAAAGAAGCAAAATTATCTTTAACAACATCAGCAAATTGCTCCAAGGATGAACAAGAAGAGTAAACTTTAAAGGAATATTAAAAAAAAACAAGATCTAAGAGCAGCATGCCAGTATGCTAACAGTTAATTTCTGTGGAATAGAGTTGGGCCAATGATACCAGTAATTAGGAAAAATAAAAAAATTAAAAAAAAAGAAGTGAACAGCATACCATAAAGGTATGTGTTGAAGTAAATATGAAAGGAATATTTTGAAACCTCCTGCAGCCAGGTTTAGAAGCTTGCAGTCCACCCTGAAATGCAAACAAGGTAGACGTGCTTGATTAGGCATTAGCTCAGTTTCTTTATCAGAAATCTCTATTCCAAGAAAGAGTTAAAAGCAGATGTTCTGCAAGAAGAGATAAATGGCACAACTGGCCTTTTAGAAGCTGGAGGAATAAATTCTACCAGGGGATAAAAAAGATTTGAAAAGGTATACTGGAGCAAGTGGAAATATGAGGTAACTGAATAAAGAAAATAGCTGAATGAACCCTGAGGAAAAGAGTTCCTGTCATTCCAAGCAATCCAGAGGTATAAGTTCATTGTCCTGATGAAATCAATTGTCAACAGTCTGTAGTTAGCTGTGGAGTAGGGGAAAGAGACAGCATGACTTCAAATTGGTGTCAAGAGCGTTGCTGGTAAAGAGTTACACTCTGGCAGAACAAGGGAAAATTACGGACAGTGGGAGAAAATGAGCGTCATTGTTTCTGATGGGTTTATTATGGGAATATGTTGAAATGTGTTATGAGAAGTAGAAGAATCATAGAGAGTTCCACATAAATGCACGGAAATTAAAGCTGTACCATAAGAATTTATGGGGGTCAAGCAATTGCTTCACATAAAAAATTAATGAATGACAAAACACTATGAATTGAGCATCCCTCCTTTTGCTCTTAATCAGGTATTACAAATAGTAAATGCATTAATGAACAAAAAGTTCTACATGTAGGTGCAATTGCATATCTGACAGATATTTTCAGATACCACTCAAAATAGGAGGAAGTATTCAACAGTGATTGTCATGCACCTAAATTAGTTGCAGCTTGGAGAGAAAATTACAGAAGAAACAGATTACTTGGCAAACCTTGTAAACTTCATTTTTCTAGGAATTCTGTCGTGTTTGAAAATTGAAAATACTGCATTGAAAAGTCATATTTAGTATAAAATAGCATTTATCCAGGCAGCACATAAACCACATGACTTTGTGAACTGAACAACATTATCAAGAACAGTAAATAATCAGGCACTGAATAGCTGCAGTTGAAACAACAGCAGGTGTAAAGTGAAATCATTTGAAGACAAATGAAGAAATGGGAAGGAGGGCAGGAGGTGAAATCAAGGCGTGGGAACAGCTAAACCTGAAAAGATTATGATGGTGGGAATATTGCAGAAATCAAATAGATAACAGAATGTCAGAGATAGTAATGCAAATGAAATCAAGGTCAGTCAACCAAGAAACAGACTGAATGAGCTGCTCCGAATAGATTCAGGTAAGTGGGCTGGCATCTTGTATAGGGATGTAGTCAAACTGGACGCAGTGGAGGAACAAGCAGCAATGCTGTTCAGTTCCTGATGTCTATTAAGAGCCTGGGAGATGACAAAAAAACAACGCTTAAAGAAACTTAAAGAAAGAATCCCAGGCTGCCTGAAAAAAATGCATAAATTAAGGCTTCAATGTAGCTTTTCTTTGGTCTTCTGTACAATAATGGCTATGTTTTACTGAAGCCATTCTGTTTGCTTCTACAATGTCTGTTTCAGATTTTCAGGCAGCTTGTGCCTTGAAATCTGGTTGAAACCCCTGTAAGAACAATCCTTGGTAAATGAATATTAATGAATATTAATGGTCTACTCCAATACGTGTTAAAAGATCATGTTGCAACCAAATTTTCTCTGCCTGCAACTTGGCACCAAATAAAGCTGAAGTCTGTAGAGTGTGCGTGCTTATAGAATAGACCTTCTGAAACAGATATATTTGCATTCCCAGAGACCTTTTGACAGCTCTAGTTTTTATTGTGGCCTATAGGGAGACTGGCTTTTCCTGTCTGTACAGTAATTTTCAGACATATTTTCCGTCAACGATAAAATCAGGACAATGTGTGGGGCTATATGAGGCCACCTGGGTGCTGTGTCTTAATAGCAGACATGAGATTTTGTTTTGGAATTGTCTTTTGTTTTGAATGGTGCTGATCATCTCTGTTCTCATGAATAGTCTGTGATCTGTAAAGGCCTAAGAGAATGTTTTCTAGCATGGGAGCCAATAGTTCAGCATCAATATCCGTAGTTTAAGGCTCCTACACATAGCAGGGCATCTAATGCTCTTGTCACCAATTTACCTAAACTTTTAGTAAACTAGTTAATGGGTTGTAATGAATGTTGCTTTATTTTTTAACAATGTGCGTGTGAAAAACAAATATCTCAAACACGAGACATTAAGTGTGACAAAATAGATCATTTACTGTCTTGTTACTTGTTGTATTGCTGTGTCTTGAAGACCCTACTTTACAAATACTTGTCAATATTTGGCTTTGTATCATAGAGTTCTTTAAGACTAAAACTTTCTGATATGAATAGTGTCAATAATTCACATTAAAAGAGCCTTTTACTCATTGCAGTATCACCCAGTTTGATCTCTTCTGTCATTACCTGATGCCATTTGCAAGCCTAAACAGTCAAAACTTGCAAACATTAACACAAGGATTGTTTTCCATGCTTTTAATTTTCTGCCTTACATGATGGATGGTAGTATTTATTATAGCTCAGAGGAACAAAGCAATTGCTATACGATTTGCCCCAGGCAAACTGTCCTGACAACAGCCGAAAAATAATAGCCATGGTTCCTGAAAAGATTTTGCTCAGACTTTCTGAAAGAATTCACCTTTGGGGCAGGGAGCAAGCATGGAAAAATGCAGCCCCAAAGGTCAGCATTTTGAAACACTCGTAGTATATGAAAATAGGAGGCTACAATGGAAACTATGGTGCAATCACAGCGACAGGGGGTGCAGCCAACATCCCTGTGCCATCTTCTGTTCATGAAGCAATCATTTTCTGCCCCCGTAACATCATGAATTATATTTTACTTGCTCTCAAAGCTGAATTCAGTAGGTATACGATAACAGCTCTGCCTTTTACAAAATTTGATCTTCAGTCTGTTTAGCACTCTCTGGTCAAACGTTTGTACTTTGCTCTTGGAAAACAACTTTCATAATCTTTTTGTACTGGAGATGCCATGATCTATACTGCAGACAGTAAGCCTGGTGATAGTCTTTGTACATATGCCCTGTATCTCAGACTCTGTACCTTCCCCTTTATTACCTTCTTTTTGTGCGTATTCAATAGTGTCATAAGTTCTGTCAGTCTCAATAGTTGTCTATAGGCTCAGTTCATAATCCTCTTTGATAAAGTTCGGCAAAGTTTATGTGTCAGTTATTTTTAATTGTCCAGAAGTTATTTTCCATAAAGACACTTCTAAAATACACAAAAGTTCTCATTTAATTTGGACAGCCCTTTCCATACTCTTTCCTGAGAGACTGCCTAGTCTGGGTATCTGAAGCTGGTAATAGTAATGCCATATTTTTGTCCCGGATAGTTATGGGCTTTCACAGCTCAAAGAAATTCAGTAAGAGAAATTCTAGAATGAGTATTCTCTCAGGGACCTTATTGCTGCTCATGAAAATAAAATTCCAAGTGAAAAAAGATCCGTTATTTCTCAAGTTATTCCAAAGTGGAATTCCATTTAAACAACATTAAGTTTCAAAGGTGGGAAGAAGACTAAATTAGCCACTGGATTCTAACCTAGACTGTCAGTGTTAAGAAATGTGTTTGAGAATTAGGAGAATTCACAGAACTCATTCTAGGGGTTCAGTGACCTGAAGTATCTGAAATCAGACTGATTTCCTTCCTCTTTCTGTCAAGTGTGTTGTTGAAGAAATATGATGAGACAGTGCTATGAGGTATCAGACATTAGTTTTTCTTTGAATGAGGAATGTTTTTCCTGCCTATTGGAAACACATCAATATGTAAAAGGATCCAATGGTCAAAAAGCTTGAGCTTTCCAACAGTTCCCAGAAGGATTTCTGGTCATCACAGTGGCTCTAATTGTGAATAATGAAGTTCATACACCCCAGAATCATGGCTTGAGGAGAAGCCACAGGAACTCCAGGGGGACTGACCATCATGGATGATGTAGAGGAAAATGTTAGATTAGAGAAAGTTTTTTCCCTTACTAGTGGTCAAAGGTTCTCACCACTGACTGCTTTCAGTCCTGTTTCTCCCAGAATCCCCTGGAGCAACAATTCTGGACCACAATCACCAGCCATTTCTTACACCAGAAATCCTGCTTGTAGCTAAGAATGTTTTTGGATTTGAGTGCTGTAGAGCATACTTTTCCATGACAACAGATTTTATTCAATTGCAACAAAACAAATATTATATTAGAACCATACCTTAATTATAACATAACAATAACTTAAGTGACTTGGAGAGCTATCTGCTCTTGCTTCTACGAGGAAGACTATGAAAGTGGTACAGGAAGCATCTTTGCCTGCAGAGGTTCTATCAGCAATGTGAGCAGATCATTCCCATAGAGAGATTTATGTATCCTTCTGGCTTGTGATGCAGCAAACTGAACACGCACCCACTGCCGTCTCAGAAAACAAAGACAAGTGGCTGGGTTCCAGGAATTTGAGGTGAATTTTGGCAGCTTCAGACATCTTGACCAGATTGGGGGGAAAAAAATCCCTCTTGGATCTGAAGCCCATTTGCAGTTTCATTCTGGTGTGGAAAGTCAGTTTGAATTTGAATTCTTGCTTATGAGTCTGTCCCATCTCTGGACTAGAACCAAAACCAGAGGAGGCTCACTTCCAGTGTCAGAGAAAATGCAGCCAAAATTGTACGGGAATGAATGGCTTTTCTCAGGACAGTTTTCCCTCTCTAGAGCTTCCTGACACTTGGTCATCCATTTAAGATCTTGGACATAACATAAGAACACCTCTGTCATCAAGAAGCAACACCTCTGGGCAGGACCATGGAAGAACATGGAAGATCAGGTCACCATTCAAGCCCTTCTGTCCCTACCCTGACAATAGCCTTCATGAGGTGGTGAAACCCCAAGGCAGTCAGATGAAGAATACCTTCTCTAGTATCAAAAGATAAGACACATTTCAGCAATTGCAGTGTTCATGAAGCCAAGTTATTTGAGCTGAAGTTGAAGCTTTTGAAAGCACTAACTGCTGTGGTAACACGATTTCCAAGGTCTCTACTTGCTTCATTGAGAACAGAGCTGGGTCCTTCTCAGCCAGATCCTTCCGTGTGAAGCTCGTCAAGTGGAATAAAATCCCGTTCCAATTATGTGCTTTTCATGTGCTTAAATTTCCCTTAGGAACAACACTGTCAGCCACAACCACTCCTAATGCAAAGAACATATGGTAGAGGGTTTGTACACAAACCACTGCTTTAAACTGTAGCAGGCTAGGTAATGCGCCATGAATTCCTTGCTGCTGCCACTGTTGCAATGTCAACACAGAGGCGACAAAAGAAAGAAGATGGAAAAATGTGCATCATGGTTCCTAGTAGTGCACATTTGCAATGAGTGCATGGTTACTGATTTCCTTGGAGCAGGAAACTTCATGTGCCCATTTGTACATACATGCGCAGAGAATCGCATTCCCTAAAGCACTTAAAGTTTTAACTAATTTCAGAGGAATGTGTGTAATGAGTTCTATTTTATCAAGAATTCTGACAATCAGGAACAGATGAATGTTTTGATTCACAGTTCACTTACCTACAAATGTATACTCAAATTCACAGAAGAAAAATATCAAAAATAGGAGACTATTTTAAAACAATTAAAGAAAATGCACAGTAAAAAAAAAATGCAAACTTGCAGAAACATTTCTCTGTGTTTAACAAGATCCAGCTTTGGGTTAAATACTTTTGATGTCTTGTGTTCAAGTGTTCTGGTCTGAAAAGTATATTTTTCTATCTCCATATAAGAAAGTCAGTAAAACTTAAGCTGTAGGGGATCTTCTAAAAAGGTTATGAGTAGGAAAATAAATTTCATGTTACTTTCTTATTTTTTAATTAAATTCCTTCATGTGCACAGCAATGTGCTTAAAAATAATAATAATAATTAGAAATAGTTTTAATCCTGGAGGTGTCTCATACTGAATTGCTCGGTATAATTCAAATAATGCTTGAGAAAATGGTATTTGGGCTTAGTTCTGCATCATGTGTTACATTTTGTTAGCGGTATATGAATAGTTTCTCTTGTATTTGTTTTATAGTATTTGCTTTCAAATCAAGACACATTTTGAAGTAATGAGCCCATAGACAATTTAGGCAACATTCCTACTGGCTTTTCTACACTTCTATTAACTGAAGACCTTGGTATTACTGATGCAATTTTTCAAAAGCCCGTAATAAAAGTAGAAAAAATAGCTTGTGTAGATTAAGGTGGAAAGCCAGCTGGTACATGCAGAAAACATTAAGTTCTGATAGCTTAGTACTGAAACATAAAAGTAGTGTTTCGGCTGCAGAACTGAAATTGCTGTCGAATGCAAAGCACCACAGATCATAGCAGGGAGCTTCTGGCCTGGAACCAGCAGAACACTTTACCAAATTGTTTTGATTCTGAGGGTGCACTAAAAAAAATGTGCTATTACAAGAGGTAAATTTTTGTGCTTTTCCTCCATTTTTTTTTATTTGTCGCAGAATAACTATTAAGATTTGCTTTGAAACACTACTGCCAGTGTTACAGAGGGAGTCTGAGTGTGAGGGACTACACATGCAACAGCACTGGGCACTTGAGCGATTTCTCTGGGAGCTGTAATCCTCAGTGCTTTTGGAGATCTGGGCTAGGGACACAGGGGTGAGCTTTACATGAATATTTAGCATATAAAATTACAAAGAGATGTTTAGTGATTCTTAGGTGACATGTAGGCTCAAGATATCTTGATCTTATTTTGTGCAAGATCCGTTTCTAGCCTGGTGTCTGGTTTTCTTTCTTTGCATGCTGTACCTAATGGCTTTCAGCTTGTGAATTTGGGGTTTATAGGAACAAAAAATTTTTTAGTGTTTTGATCCTGAGAAGAACAGATAGGAGTTGGAATGTCACTGTGTCTCTTTCCCTTCCTGGTGTGCACGTTCTTACGAGCTGAGAAAGTGCCAAAGCACTTTTTCAGAAAAAGAACGGAGTTTTGGATTCAAGATAAGTTGGAGGTACAGGTCTGATATATAGGACTAACTTCTTGTACCACAGTACATTTTATTGTCTCTTTAACTAACTATACTTTTTTTCTAAGCTATACTCCATACAATTTACTTTGTACACAAGAGCTGAAAATACCCTGAGCCAAGCCTCTTATCATCACGGGACTTCCCGCTCAGCTATATTGATTGTAGACATTTGGATAAGTATTTAAACATATCTAGTCCAAACTTTCAAACTCTTACCACTTGCTGCTATAAGGAAACAAGTTTATGAGCTCTAGCATAGAAATAAAACTTAAAAAATAGCAAGTGAGTTTACAAATTTTGAAGAGCATGAGCTAACAAATTAGCTTGTCTGGGGAATTAGCCCACTTCAGCAGCAATATGGGAACAATTCAGCAGCATATGATCACTCACCGGGAAATGATGCTTGTTTAAGATTATTACTAATAAAGGAGCAACAAGAGCTGAGCACAGACAGCTATTGCCAGGCAGCTGAGCTGAAGAAACCCACGTCCTGTTTTTCCTCATCCCTTCTGGATGTGCAGTGAGTAATGGACAGCACATTTAAAACAGAGGAAAAGTGGGGAATGGGAACTTGGATGATCATTCTGTATGTTCATGTCCGACCCATGACATCAACTCAGTCATCTCTTGAAACACCTTTGTATCTTCCTGGAGACAGTATTTCCTACTAAGAGCCCTGATCACCCATGTGCTCTCTGCTAAATGGATGGATGAAAACTTATGTTCAAAGAAAAGCATATAAATTTTCAAGTGCCGAGTTGAGGGATGTCCTTACTTCTTAAATTCCATTCCTCTTTCCCATTGATCTGTCTTCCAGAATGTGACAGGGATACACTAGGTATTAGCAAAACAGCACAGTAATTAAAAATGGAACTGGAGTATGCTTGCACAAAGTGTGAAATGCTTCATTCTATCCCATTATAACCCTCTGCTCATGACCCCCAACACTACATGTGATTTCACAGGCAGCATGATGCTGATTTGGGGAATGTGTGGGACTAGCATATTAGAGTATTCATATTTGGTTATGATTTGAGCAGTTTCCCAAACTTTAACAGAAGAAAGAAAAGGAAAGTTGTAAGTGGGGAGTTTTAATAACATATAATTCAGTTACAACTAAACATAATTTCACTGGATGGTGAAAAAGAATTTCTAGTATAGGTGCTTCATCCCATGATGCTTTAGAAGGTTGTGTAAATAGAAGTACCTATCTGAAAACAGAAAAATCCATTCACAAACATTTATTTTATAATGAAAACTGATAGGAGCTGTTGCCATCTCCCTCATAGTAAATATAGAGAAAGAGATACCAGTGTAACAGGTTCATGGATTTGGGGAACAATCCAAGTCGTGTGAAATTCCTCAGTCTCTGGCAAAGAAAGAAAAAAATCTCATCTAACTGTTGTCCTTTTAAATGCAAAACAGCTGCTGCCTACTGGCACTGCCTGAATGCCTACATACTTGACCACATGACAGCAGAATTCCATCCTTTAGTTTCCTATGGTTGCATATCATTACATTAATAATGGCTGTTAATAAATGTCTGATTATCAGTGCTGTTGAGGAAAGGAGAGATTTTACTTTTGCTAACGTCTTCTCCATGAGTCTCAGTTGTGCAGAATCTTGCTAGTAAACTGTTCACCCTGGGCTGATTTCCTCTTTCCCCTGAGCATAAGGGAGTAATGAAGGCAACCTGGCAACATAGTGCTGTGGGATGGCTCTGCAGGTGATGCTGTTGTACTGTGTTGGACAGGCTTGTTGAGATACGTAGCTCCTGGAAGAATTACCTCTGGGAATATAGACACAGAAGAATGATGTCCAAGGACAACAACATTAGTCTTTCTAGTGTTGCATTGTCTTCCCTTTCACAGCAGCTCTTTTCATTTTGTTCCAGAAATCCTATTGAACACTAGTATGGTACCTACAGCAGTATACAGGCAAGAACTTGCATCTCTTCCTCATTCTACTTAAGGTACCCAACTTTCCCCTAGTCTAATCAGCACTATCTGTGTTTTTTCCATCTACTCTTATTTGAGCAGAAAGGCACTGAAGCCAACCTAGAATTAATCATCAAAGAGGAAGAGCATCGTGGCTAAACAGACTGGAAACTTTGGTGGTAGGGATTTTAGCTGCATCTGTGGCTGCTACAGCTCAGTACATTACAACCCTGGTACAAATGTATATCAGATGAGTTTCAGCCTTCCTTTTGCCAACAGGAAAATGGTAATCAATAATGTTGACTTTTAATTCTTCTTGCTCTTAGCGTTATACAACCACTTGCAACCTTATTTATTTAGGCAATAAGGCCTTTAAGGGACTTTGATCAGCTTGGCTAAAGTTTCTTCAAAGATTAACTGACGTTCTTTAAAAGTACATCAGTTTCCTTTTAAGCAGGTATTTACTTACCACGTAACTGGGTGTTGAGTGCTATGTAGTTATAAAGTTTGCCGGGCTCAGCTGTAGATTTCCTTAAGACATACTGCTGACATCACTGAATCTCCTCTCAGACTTTTTTTTTTCTCTCTCTTTCCCCCTCCCTCCCTCTCCTCCCTCTCTCTCTCCAGTCTCTTTATTCAGGTAATTTCAACTCAGACTTATTCCAACTTGTTTTTGACTGACAGTGAGGGAAGGGAGACTCTGATGGTGTTTTGATTTTTTTTTTTTTTAATGTTTTTTTAAACTATACACACATGCTTTATTGAAAAGACATTCAACCTTTTATAAAAAAGATTGTTTGACTTGTCATGACGATAACATCTAGTAAGGAATCTGAACATTGCTCTTTTACAGGTAAGAGGTATTTGTCAGAAATGCATACATGCTTAACTGTACTGTGGATACTGTCTGGAAATGAAAGCTAATGAGTAGGTTATTTTCCTATTTCTTGTAATAGTTATTTCAGAATTTAGAAACTGTCTGTAGAAGAAAAATCTGTTTATAAGCTTACATCTTCTTGTGAACTTGGAGATACAGCAGTTTAGCAATGATACAGAAAAGCTGTCTTGGTTTGGTCTTTCCACTAGTGCAAGCTCCTGAATGTAAGGTTTGTAATGCATGTGACTGATATTTTTGTGTGTTGGGCAGGGGGGCTGGATCTAACTTTGTAAGTATTTGCCTGTCAGATACTTTTTCTTAAAGAAATACACAGCATTTTGGGGCTTTTTTGTATATTTTGAATGTCTTTCAGCCAGTTCTTGTTTCTTTTTTCAGTGAGAAATCAGTTTTAGTTAACATGCTAGGAAAACTTGCCTAGAACTTTATCCAGTCCTCGTTACCTATCTGTATAAGAAAAGATTATGTAAGTTTTTAGTGGTAGCTACAAGGAATGTAAACGTGTCGGAGTTGGAGGACATCATGCATTTTCTTCCAAATTTTGCATGTGTCTTCACATTACTGCATTATTGTTTACAACAGGTTTGGCTTATCCTCAGTAATCAGAGTCCGAGCCCGTGCTGAAAACTCCCCTCTACTTCAGTGTAGCTTGTTTTTGCTTCCTTTTTATTTTCTCATAGAGATCATGCTCTAAAGAGATTTACAGATAAGTTCCTTTTTTTCTCCGTGATGTGCTGCTGCAAAAAAGGAACAAAGCTGGTTTTCCTTTGTGAACCAGGAGGATCTACATTACTTTTCAACTAGACTTGTTTCTGCACTTGCCTTTAGCTGTCCTGCAGCTAAAGGCATTGCTAGGGTCTTTCTGATTACAGTGTCTGAGTACCTATCTGCCAAACCTTTTGTTTGTATTCCCTGTGATATTGTTAGCTGTGATTTCTTCTCTCAAAATTAGAAGGAAAAGGGGAAAACTTGCTACTACAGATAAGTTTTTTTTATTTCTTTTGTTGTAAAATGTCACTATGCTCTCTGCACTCTAGTAATCAGCTTATAGAAGGGGGGAAGCAAGCCTGGAATGTAACTTAGCGCAGCTGGTTACACGGTACAAACTGGCATTGCTTTTGTAAAGCAGAGTGTAGACGAGACCAAAAACTTCCCCAAGAATTTCACCCTGGTAAATGAGGCATGGCCTAGAGACAAAAACAGCAGCAGATGACTTGGGCTTCAGTCTTCCAGCATACATACAATAATATTTCAATCCTGTTACTTTTTATAGAGTTTCAAATGAAAACAAATAGTTCATTTTTACCCTGGCTCCTCACGCAATGAAACAAACAAGTCATCAACACATAGCCCTGATTTGAGCTGAAATTTGTTTGTCCAAATTTCACTAAAGAAGTCTGGAATATTACTCTCTCCTCCTCCTAAGACACACTGTTACATGGACAGGCTGTGTGCTTTGGGAACAGGTAGAAACCAAAGCTGTGAAGTACCAGATGGTACTCTTGTGAGGGGCCAAGAAAAACAGAAACTTAACTGTTTTGCATGCTGAACCTCAGAACATTTTTGAAATAAATTTTGATTCAGCTTGCTTCCAGGAAAACCAAAGCTAATTACAAAATGATATTTTTCTTTCTTTTCTCTTTATTTATTTATTTTTTCTCCTTTTTTTCCTTTAAAAAAAAGAAAAATTAATATATGGAGGGAAAAATTCTTTACCTTTGTTGGCTATCCTGGGTATATAAACATAAGGAAAAAAAAAAAGACAAAAAAAAAACCAAAAAACAACAAAAAAATATTGGCTGGTGCATCGAGCAGTTAATGCACTAAATGTTAAATATCTGAAAACTACCTTTCTGCCAAGCTGTTCCTAACCCCTTGGAATGGGACAACATTCATGACATATCTGAATGAATTACTATAGGCTTGAAGTGCATTTTAGCACTCAGTTTATTTTTTTTCACTAATTTGGTAAATAGCTTGGCATAAAGTGCATATATGCTTTTGGGAGCAACAGGGCACAGTTGAAACAGGAAACTCTCTTGTATTGGCTGTGCATGAATTATACCACCTGCTCATTTTAAATCTGTTTAGTTCAAATGGTGTGAAATGCACATGTATGGCAGCCAAAAACAGTGGATATGTTACTAATTGGGCTGGATGAAGGAACACAAATGGCAAGTAATAACCACAGCATCTTTCTCACCTCCTGAGTATGAAACTGTCTTTGTATGACTGGCACGCTCTGAGGTTCATGGCAAGCTAGGAGTCATGCTTAGGCAGAAAAGTAACAAGAGACAACATGAATGTTCTAAGTATTATCGTCCTTTACTGGGCAAAATAAATACTTGGACAGAAAGAGGGTAGACGTATGTTTTGGGATCTGCAGTAATTTTTACCAAGGGGAACAAACTCCCATTTTCCAGTGGATCCCTTTGCAAACCTTGTCTGTCTATGGTGAAAGGCTGAAATCATACTGCTAGGGTACAGGTTGGACCCAGCATATATCTCAGGGAAGTGTTGTGGTGCTATGCAGTTCCTGTGTCTGCCAAACACCATTGGAGATACTTGGAAGCCTTTCAAGCTTTTAGGCTTGAGAATCCCCTTAACCTCCACACTCAGGTGATCCATTTTGCTTCACTGATGTCGGTGGTCAGTACCACTATCCTTTAATTTTTCAGTGATTAATTTCAATCTAGACATTATGTTACAAATCCTTTTCTCTCCCCACATTGTGTCTGCTCAGGTAAGAGAGCATGTTGCCTTACCATTGACTCCCAAGGTGGCTTCTTGATTAAAGATGTCTTTATTCCACTCAGTTCAAACTAGCTCCTGCAATTTGACCTTCAGGCTATCCTGCATTTTAGCTGACTCTTAACATAAAGGAGAAGTATAAAGCTTGGGAACAGAAGCTTAGTGCCTCTTAAAAACTCATTTGATTCCTTACGGGTTTGTTTTTCTCACAGAGATTGTCAGATAGAGTTGTCCATGCTTTGGGAGACTAGATATGCCACATTTTCTTCATAAATCAAAAGTGATAAAGTAAAATAAGTATTAACTGGAATAATGGTATGGCCTGATTAGATTAATTTAATCTACATTGCTTTAACTGAGGTGATTCACTCTTGGTTAGACTGTAGCTTGCAGGATACCTCTCTCATTGTACACTTTGAACTTTTCCTTATCTAAAACTGGCACTTTTGAGGCTATATGATAAACATGTTTGCCTGTTCAATAAATTATCGTAATCTGTAATGAAACAATATAACAAATGGCATACATGCTTTGACGACTTCACAGGAATATTCTTAGTATGAACTGATCAAGAGAAAAGGGGAAAATTTCCCTTTATACTCACCTGAATTACACAGCCTGACCAAAAAAGAAAAAAATTCAACAAAAGGTATTTCTGTAATTTTCTGATCATTCATAACTGCTTAAGTGTTTTTTGTTTTCTCCCTAATGATTGTCCTACTCAAAGATTCTTACCCTTACTCCTGTCCTTACTCCCACTAATTTTTAGGCCAGCTGTTCTCTTCTGAACCACAATCCTACCTTTCACCCAAGCAAACAGGCTTCAGTTTCCTGCAACCTTATCTAGCAATAATGCTTCCAGAAAGTTTCCTTTCTCAAACACTTCAACATCAACTTATCAACAGTCTTCTCTCTCCATAATAAACAGCCTAACCACAGTTAGTACAGCAACGGATAAAAGGTGTGCTTTCTGTGACTTTCACAGCATTTGATCAAGGCTAGTCTTCATTCACAAAAAGATATATCAACACATTTGAGGAGATGTTTGATACAGAACACTCAAAATTCTAATTAATCTTCTTGGGCAAACGACAAAATATTCATGAACATGCAAAGTCTATGATGGAAAAAAAATGAATCTTTTAAGGCAACATTTTATTTTATTACCCTGTTGGTGCTCATTAACGTGTATACTTGGTGGCGTTGATGGTACATGATGGTTGGCCTCTTGCCTGTTTCTGGCTTAATGGTTTTAAATCACAACCTCTCTTTAGCTAAGAATAGGTCAAAAGGCAATAGAATCACAGAATGGCTGAGTTGGAAGGATCATTAAAGATCATCTTGTTCTAACCACCCTGCCATGGGCAGGTCTGCCATCCACCAGCTCAGGCTTCCCAGGGCCCCAAACAAGCTGGCTTTGAGTTCGTCCAGGGATGGGGTACCACAACTTCTCTGGGCAGCCTATGCCAGTGCCTCAACATCCTCTGATGTGTTGAGATATAAGGAAGAAATCTAACCTAAATCTCCTCCCTTTTAGTTTAAAGCGGTTCCCTTTTGCACTACCACTATCTGCCTGTGCAAAAAGTCAGGCTCATAAGTGTTTATAAGTCCAGTACTCATAAGTACTGGAAATTTTCAATGAGGTCTTCCTAGAGCCTTCTCCAGACTGAACAAATCCAGTTCCCTTTGCCAGTCTTCACAGGAGGGGTGCTCCAGTCCTTTGATCATCTTTGTGACCTCCTCTGGACCTGCTCCAACAGTTCTACATCTTCCTTTGGGCTGGTGGTCCCGGGCCTGGATGCGGTACTCCAGATGGAGCCTGATGAGGACAAGGGACAATCCCCTTCTTCTCCTCACTTGCCATCCCTCTTGTGCAGGATACAATTTGACCTTTGAGGCTGAAAATACACAATTCTGGACTGTATCAAGCCTTTTGTCCATCAGAACACTCAAGTCCTCTGCAAGGGGTGCTCTCAAGTAGTTCTTCTCCCAGTCTGTACTCAGGTCTGGGATTGTTGTGTTCCTCATGCAGCACCTTGCACTTGGACTTGTTGAACCTCATTTGGTTCTAGTGAGCCTACTTTGCAAGCCTGTTCAAGTCCCCCTAAATGGCGTATCTTCCTTCTGTTGTAGCAACTATACTACTTAGCCTGGTGTCACCCACAAACTAGCTGAGGAGCACTCAGTTGCACTGTTTATTCCTACAAAGATATTAACCAGTATCGAATCCATCTGTGAGTTATAAATTAACATAGTGAACATCAGCTCACTATGGGTGCTGGCCTTCAGCATGTTGATTACCTATTGTGAAATATGCTATCTAAAAGGTGCTGAAAGCTCTTGTCAAGGCATAAAAAATGAACCAAAGACTGAAATGTTCTGCAGTGTAAAATGCCTCCAGAAGTATAGAGGTGAATGAACACAACTTAGGCAGCTGTGGGAAAGCTAACAATGCCATTAATGTCTATGTATAATAGGCAAACAAAAGGCTTCAGATCTGGTTCTTGTTTACGCTGTGGCTCTTTAACCCTGTTCTGGGAAATGCATAAGCCAGAAGGTGATCTTCAACTGGTGGTGTCACACAGTAATTGTCATACTGCCAGGAATCCTAATAATGTACCTTATTTTTCCACATACACTTGCTGAGCTAATTCCGTGAGCCTTCTTCAGGCTACAAACCTCACTCCCTTTCCTCAGTACAGACCACAACGTTATGGATGTTTCATCCCAGATTTTTATGAATGCCTTATCCTTGAACTTCACTCCTGATCAGTTCTATTGTTGCAGGTACACATTATATTCATATATATAACATATGACACACTTACAACAAATTTGGAACAATAATGTCTAAAATTTAGTGTTGATTTCTGTCAATAAAATAACCAAAGCTATGACTTGATTATGACACAGAATTGTACTTACTGATAGTAAATATCCTTCTTCTACCTAAGGTCTTAGGTGATAGGGAGCATGCTCTATTATTTCAATAGTGTTTATAGGCCAAAGTCCAATAAAACAGTGCAGAGGAATGACCACAGTGGTACATTCTCCTATTACATGTAGATGTGAGAATCTGAATTTGGAGATATATTTCTGGTTGGCAAAAAGTGAAAATGTAAGATGAGGAGATTTAAAATGCTGCACTACATCTTTAGAACTTTTAAATAATGACTAAGTGTTCAAGGAAAAGCTTTTACTTCTGTTTGCTCTAAATGATCTTAAGAAACTTCTGCACCATCCAAGTTGTTACCTAAAGACTGAAAGTGTCACAGAAGTCAATAACCTTTGTGTTCTCACTAGAAACTGATTTAAGCATGTTACTTATAATAATTACTACATGAGCTTAAACATTAACATTAGAATCCATAAAAAAAGCTGTGAAAAGGATTTGATCCTCATTCCCCAGCCTCAGAAGAAAAGAGCAGTCAAAGTTTTCAAATTTGCCAAGTTCCTAAAATTCCAGGTGCTTCTAACAGAAATAAACTGGTCCAGTTCTTAAGCTTTGCTCACCTTAAGACAAGATATTGCTTTGAATGGCTTTGCTTTAGTCTCTTCTTCACCTTGTTACTAGTTCTGTTTGGCTGACTGGAACCTTAGGCATTGGAAAAAGCAGGAGCATATTTGAGCAGCATTATAAATAGGGAACTGGTGGTGAAAAATGGTAGTAGGGGTGATAAAGATGTAGAACGTTAGTGGGTATGAAAAAGCAGAGCTGATTACTTTCATGGAGACCCAGACATCATTTTGAAGGTGCAAAGGTATGTATGAGGAAACCTTTTGCAGATCAAGCAAGATGAATGCACACTTTGGTAAGAGACATGGCAACAGTGTATGAGCTGATGACATCAACAAGCAAGCTGACACATTTCTTGTCATTGACAAGAACCTGTAAAACAGAGCAGACAGATCCCTGTATCTTGTTTTAAATTCCTGGATAGTTTGCTTTTACAGATGAATGTTGTTCATCTGTTTCAATACAAGCATTCTTTTATAGTAACTAAGCTATATGTTTGATGGAAACAGTGCACCTGCTTATTTAACCTTGTATTAGATTCCACTCCACACAATTGACATGGGATTTAACCTGAAAAGCTTCATCAGTATGAGTTAGATTTACATATATTTATTTAGGATATTCCAACTTAAGATATGCATATGTATTATATAATTTATATGTGTAACCAGAGTTCTTCTAAGAAGTGTGGGTGTACCTTTGCATACACTGTTGATTTCCACACAAGAAATAAACTTGCCACTTCTCAGGACCTGCTTTGCAAGTGCAAGATAAAGTAACTGTCAGCTGTGTAAAAGTTACAATTCTGGGATCAGATCTTAGGGCACTGCAGGGAGAAGGGCACCTACAGGCAGAGAAGAAGAAGGGACAGACAGAGTGCAGGTGTTCAACTCTCCATTGATGCTGGTGCTTTAAGAGGACTAGCTCAGACTACACAGAAACCTTTCAGATTGCTAACATGAAAAGAGAGATATTTCAACCTAAAAGCCCAACAACTGATCTCACAGTACATTCATTCAGAAATGGCTCAGTTTGGTAGATGTTTGGAAACCAAGTTTGAACTACTGTCTCACAGATAGGTTTCTAGTTATCTCAAATTTCCAAGCAAACTTTAAGAAAAGCAAATCTCCAAGTTTATTTCAGACATAACTCAGTTAAAGAGGAAGCATCCAAGGTAGCCAGAGCCTTCCTGAAGAAAAGATTAATCCCAGAAAACAAATCATTCGTCATCAATTCTAAGGGAAAACACAGTTCATAATCTGAATACGTTATTTCTTGTCATACTGTAGGCCCACAAAATGCTTTGCAGTGAGCTGAACAAAGAATAGGAAAACTTTAGATCTGCTCTAAATTATTTCAGATCTAACAGCAAGTGAGGCATGATACAATCCAGACTTGGTACTTGCTAGGTGAACACAATGACAAGCAGATGTTTATTAAAGTTGGAATTTTTCTCAAAACAAGTGCATTTCAAGGACTTGTTTGGATAGTGGTGAGCTGATCTGATGCCTAAACATAAAGGGAACAAATGTCCCAAGGCATAAGCTCTGAGTACCAGGGCAGTAGCTGTGAAAAGATAAGGCTTAATGTGAAGAGATGTTTCCACTAACGAAGGGAAAAAATACAGTCAAAATAGTAGAGAAGAAATGCATTTTTTTGATGCTGGAAGTTTGAGTGACATATCCATGAGATAGATGAGGATTATGCACAAGACGCTTATTGGAAAAGGGCTGATTAAAGAACTGAAATTCTGGTTGACTGAGGTGAAGATTTTGGAGGTGCTATGACATAAAGCTGCCCACAGACCAGAAGTCTGAAGCATACAGTGAGTGGAGCAGAAGCAGCACTCTTGGCAGAATATGTCCTTTGGGAAAGAATGAGTTTGACAGGGTTTCACCATGGCATTGACATTAACCTGCTCATTGGTTAAGTCACAGTTTCCAGGACTTCCTAACAATGGCAAATCTTAACTTCATTTGAAATATGCTATTGGAATTTGGTATATCCATAGTCATGATTAGTTACTTTTGCAATCACTTATCTTTAACAATTGTCTACAAAATAGTCAATAGCACTAAAATGAGGCACAGGTGACTACTGTTTGGTTACACCATATTTTTTCAATGAAAACTGAGTATTTAAAAAAATAAATATTACAGGAAATGTACGAGATTAGAGATCAAAAGGTTTTATTTTTCCACTGAAAGAATGATCTCTTATGGGAGATGTAGTTGATTTCCTCATATCCAAGTTATTCTTTATGCCTGGACTCCACAGCTAGGCTACATTTTCACTGGTGCATCAAGCCTTATAACAAGGCAACAGAAAGTAATTGGGGAATGGTGGTAATTTTTGTTAACGGAAATCAGACTGCTTGGAGTCTGATCAAAGTTTTCAGAAATCAAAGTGATTTCTGAAATTCGTAGCATTTGGAAAATGTACAAAAAAATAAGGTAGAAGTTGCTGAATATTGTAGAATTTAAAAAAAAAAAAAAAAAAGCAAAAAATGTTTGCGGTATTTGGAATGTTTTAGGAAACTATTCCTAATAGAACGTGAAAAATGTCCTAGTCAGTCTAATTACTTCAGTGATCAAAGCTGGGCTTTCCCACGTTTCCAACTGTAAAAGATTGTTGAGCACTTGAAATGACACGGGATCATAAAGGGGCAGTCATAAAGATAAGGTATGTGTAAATAAACAAGAAAATAACCCCCTTTAGAGCATAAGGAAGCATAATGACTTTGAACACCAGCATGGGCTTTTTTATTGTTTGGGCACATTATCACTGCTTCTTTTTTTTTCAGCATGTTGTAATGTAACAACACAGACCTTTCACAGAGGTTTCCGAGAAGCTATAGAACAAAGGAAAATGACCTGTGAGTTACACAGCTAAATTCCCAGAGTTCAGCAATGTGCACAGGCATTGCTTCTGCTGTCTTTTGCTAGGAAACACAGTAACTTACTGTACACTTGTACACACTGAACCCACCAGGAAATCCAGTTGGCCTTTACAGTTACAGATGTGAGGGATTCTTCCTCCAAAAGCCTTTTTCAGCTGAAAATGCCCATAAGATCAGATGAAAGATTTTGTGCTTTCATGTTAACTTTGACTCTCAGACTGAAGAAGTCTGAAAACAATTCTGAAAAGTAAAAAAAAAAATCATTTTGACTTGTGCAAGTTAGATATTTGATCTTTTGAGTAAAGCAAAAGCTTGTTCCTCACATGATTTAAATTAGACACACACACACATCTATACAAATGTAAAATCAAAATAACAGGTTTAATTTTGATTTAAACAGAGTCTCCAGTCCAGAATAGCTTAAAAAACAAAACAAAACAAAAAAAAGGCCAGAAAAGCGTTTTTTGGTTCAACCTCAGCGTATTTTTTTGTTTTGTTTTGTTTTGATATTTTTGGTTTGGCAAGAAAATGAAAACCCACTGACGTGCACCAGTACATTTATGCTATTTCCTCCCCCTGAGAAGCCACAGTCTCTGCAGCAGACTGAGGGGTCTGTGTCATGGAAATTGGCAGGGGCTGAGTAATTTGGGAAAGCAACGAGGAAAACAAAGATTATTTTCCCTTTGATTCCTTGTCAGTTTATCTGCAAGACGTACAATCTAGGGCTGTAACCTCATGCTATAACTCAGGAAGCATCTTTTTCTTTAAAAAAATGTATAGTTTTAAATCATTTTTTTTTCACAGTTTAACGGTGGTAGTTAAGTTCAGTACAATGATAGCATTTTCTTGGCAAAAGGCTATGCATTTAATCTAGCTTAATTTCATTTATATTCCCTCACAGCTAAGGGATACAGCCCATGTATTTAAATCCACAGGCTAATTTCAGCTTAACTTGGCAGGTGAACAGACGCTTCAGAAATGATGTTCCAACAGGCTTTATGAAAGTAGTAGTAGGTGGCTCTGTAAGCCCAAGAGATGTTATTAATGCCTTTACTGAGAAGAAGAAATCAAGGGGGACTAGCCTTAAATGGACATCAGAGAATCCACATGGAAGAGAGTGCCACGAAAAAGGGTTTGCATTGTGTTTGCATGTTATTGGCTGTGAGGTTCACCCTGGAGATGCAATAGAGTGATGGAACTGCAGCTTTACTGACCATTTCCCCATGGCCTATCACCCCATGAGCTACAATGGTGCCCTTTTAGCAGGGAAAGCATAGACAGGAGTAGAACAGTGTTGGCCCTGCAGCCTTTTCTCTACAAGGCTACTACTGGTGAGAAGAGGATCCCTTTGTTCTCAGCCCACCACTTTCATCAAGATACTCATGGCCTGAAAAAGAGTAAAATAAAACAGCTGAAAATCATCATTTCCATATAAAAGATGCTAATATATCTCACTATTAAACTTTGAATTAGTTTTATCCATCTCATAAAATGTCAGTGCACAGAAGAGTTCTACCAAAACACTTCATTTGAGCAGAAGGAGACATATATTGGCTAGCTGCTTACACTGCTTTTACCTTATCATTATTAGTGTTTAAATCTCCTTAGCATTCCACATTTGCAGCTCTGAGTCTCAAGGAAGCATTAGGGATCAGCTCCCATGTACCCCAATCTGCAGAATTCCCATGAATCCCTTGAGGATTCTTTCTCTCATGTTTCTGCTCTGAATTAGCAGGTATAACTAAATTACTCAAGAGACCTTTCCTCCCTCTTCTCTGTCTGTCCTCTCCCCAAAATGTGCAGAAGTGGAAAAAAGGGTATTTTTCCATTCATTGCATGGAGAGAAAGCTTGGCACACAAGTGAGCTATGTACTGGAATTTGGGTGGGTCTAGGAAAAAGCACAGACTCCAGTGGAAAACATATATGGGTGTGTGTGTGTGTGTGAGAAAAAGCCTTTAAACCTTAAATTAACCACATCCATGAATTGGTCAGGGAAAAAAAAAGTAGAAAGGAAATTGCCATGAAGTTAAACTCTTGGACATACTGAAAATACATATCCCCATATCACTATGAAAGTGTAATTGGCATTTTTACTTTGTCCCTGACCACTCCAAAGTAGCAGGTGAAAGCCCTTGGTTTATATACCGGTGCAGTGTTTTAAGGTGTATGAGACCTCTGTGACTACTGGTGTCATCCCTGGGGTGTAGGGCTATCCTCAACTAGATTGATTAGGAGTCAGCTCATGTCTGGGGACTGCTGCAGGATCAGGATGAGAAGGAACTAGTGCTAAGGCATGAGCCCTTTGGGAACACCAGTGCCCAATCAGGGAACTTGCTGTGCCACTTTGCGCAGAGCTGGCAAAACTCAAGGGAGACTTCAGAGACCAAGGACATAGTCACAGATTGTGGTTACTGGTCATTGCAGATGCTTCTGAGACATGCTGTTCAGAAGCTTATTTTTTATTATGGGAAACAACAGCACTAAAGGAAACATCTAAATGAAGAGGATTTCACTACTGACTATGGATGCACCAAAAGCTCCCAGATCAGTACTTTGTATTTACTGCTTGTGATTTACAGAACAGACAACACAAACACACATACCATGAAGTACTGTTTTAAACAGTGGAAATGACCATGTGATTTCTCTATAAGAGCACATACATATTTGACTGTGAAATATCACATCTTGATTTTTGGGGGCAGTACCACAATCTTGTTTTCAGCATTTAAAAGTTGTATTATTTTATCTTTTGTTAAGTAGCTATCATTTGTTAGAGATCAAGTAGAACTTGTTCTCTGTTTAATTTAGTTGTGGAAATACGTACCTGATGCAATTTGAAATCTCTGTAGAGACTGATGTAGAAAATGAAGTAGAAATGAACACTTTTGAAGCTACTGTGCACCTCAAAAAGAATAACGGACGGACTTTGTAATTCACAACAAAGCAATGCACTATTAAAAAATAAGCAAGTAATCTGTATGCATCTGTGTGCATCTGCTATGTCAGTATTATCATCTGTACTTTGTCTATGAGAGAAAGATGCCTAACTTAAAAATCACTAGGTTAGGGTAAGGGAAGTGCATACTTTGTCTCACAGAGGCTGCATTTTGCTAGCACTGAGGAGAATCACTTTCTGAAAACATTTTCCACTGCATGAACTTGTTCGCACAGGTAGGACAATTCTTCATAACCAAACAACTTCCTGAGAAAATGAACTTGTAATGAGTTTTAAGATGAAACCACGACAAACC
The DNA here is from genome assembly GCF_023343835.1 of Lagopus muta. Classification (NCBI taxonomy): domain Eukaryota; kingdom Metazoa; phylum Chordata; class Aves; order Galliformes; family Phasianidae; genus Lagopus; species Lagopus muta. The sequence goes on from NC_064433.1 coordinate 106,714,808, forward strand.
CATCCCTCTTTCTTGGAAATATTTTTTGTATTATTGCAAAAATCTCAAGGCTGGATTCTTTTGTATGTTCTGGTCCAGCAAAGAAGCCATAAATCTGGCTTAATTAACAGATTACTCTGCTAAGCATAGATGAAGCAGTATACCACAATACCACACGGCACAGGAAGAGAAACCCAGAAATGGTCACCAGGGATAATCTTCACTGAAATATGGGCCATCCTCCAATTGGGTCAGGATGGGTTATTTCCCCAATTAGATTTGATTCTATCCACATTAGGCTTTAGATGATCAAAATTTAAACAAGACCTTTGAGTACAACAGTTTTTTTCCATTGCTTCCTTGCCTTTTGCAACCCTAATATGATTTTCAGCAGTAATGAATCTTGTATGTATTTAAAAGAAGTAGATTTTCTCAATGGAAAATTCTTTTCATAGACCGATATTTAAGTTTTGAGATTTAGTGATTGTATAGAGATTGAAAACTACAAACATTTTAATTTAATTTAATTTTGTGAGGTACTGAGGTCATTCCTCCAACAGCATCAGCTCTGATTTTATGAGCTAAAGAAGTTCTGTGGTTTACAAGAAAGGTGGCTTTCACATGCAGAAATCACATGAAATAATTCTGACATAGCAGAAGCCTGACACTCTGCAGGGAGCCTCACCTCCTTGCCACACCTACACTGAGCTATGAGAGCCACAGTGCACTATGACTAATGCAAAAACAAAACCCAACTTGACTGGGATACAGTACAATGAATTGGCATCACAAATGGTGATTAAAAAGAGAGCTCTTGATTTGTATTGTACAGTTAACATAGACACAGGAGCCAATGCCCTTGCTCATCAGAATGAGACAAGGCTGGCAATGGGACTTGGCATACCAAGTTGTGTTTGAGTCTAATGGTACCTGTAGCTCAAGAGAGGAATCAGAGGCACAAACGACTCCAAACAATTTGAAAATATTTCCCTGCTGTCTAACAAATACTTTTAATGTACCAGCCATGGTAGCTGAGATATGGGAAGAAATGGCCCTGGGGAAGGCAGACTGAAGATGTTTTTGCAAACTTTTATGAACAATCAGGAGTATGCTAACTTTTCTCCCTGCCTTTTGTGTTACCATGACTAGAAAAATTACTACTTATTTTCAGCCACCTGCTGACAATTTAAATTAGAAATCTACAGTAAGTGTGGCTTTTTGGTTTTGGTTTCATGTTTGTTTTTAAATGAGACCAGATTTTTATTAACCAAGAAATGAATTGGGAGAATAAACAAACAAATGAGCAAATAAGAAAAGAAACTAGATGAGCTTTCTGTCTCATAAGTCCTTCCTCACATCTGAAGCAAAATGAGCACATCTTAAACCATCTGTGGGTTGGCAAGTCTGTTGCTCTGAGTTTAACTTTATTAATACTACAATTATTGTGTGCTGGAGTAGGTATTTGTTAACAGACATACGGTCTGATTTTTGTGTGGTCCTGTGTGGGGCCTGGAGTTGGACCTGATGATCCTTATTGGTCCTTTCCAACTTGGGATATTTTGTGATTCTATGATAACTTGTGAAGTAGTGGGTGAGTACTGGTGGGGCTGAAACCAAGGTGCTGCCCTTTACCTTCTGTGAAAGAAAACAAGGACGCGGCCAGCCCACAGTGAGCAGGGAATGACAGTCACAGCAAACATAGGTGGTAACCCACTATCGTACATCTGTGCTCTGAGCTGACCTGAGAGGTGACTCCCTTCCCTGCAAGCTTGGTAAGACTTAGCGATGTTAATGGTGGACGAGTTCTGGCTCAGTATTTTCTGCATGGTTATGAAGTTACCACCATATGACTAAAATTCTGGAAGGAAACATAGTTACTGCTTGGTTGTGTACAGAAACATGAAACAGTCTTGGCACATGAGCTTACACAGTAAGATTATTCCTAGGAGATTTATACCAGGTTGTACATAAACATGAATAACAAAGGTAAAATATGCCTCCGGGCAAGCTGTAAAACCGCCTGAAATCTGATAGAAGAGCAGCAGAGCCTTTCTGTCTGCCTTTTCTGCATCAGCCTTCCCACCATCAAGTGCACTGGGAAATGCACCATCCAGGTGGCCTGTACTCACAGAGGGAAGGGGGAGGCAATGGGAACTGGGAGCCGTCAGAAAGCACATTCTCACAGGAGCTCCAGCAGTTGGCCTGGGAAGGGCTAGTTCCCCAAACAGGAATTAAGTGCTTAAATAGGACTTAGGTAGGCCTTAGTTGACTAAGTGAAAAAGTATTCTCCAGAAAATCTCTGCCCAGCTTCTGTCTTACGCTGGAAGTGCCTCAAGCATGCAGGTGCTTCCATTTCTGGCTCTCATTTTGATGGGTGCCCAATGGTCATGTGTTTGGGCATGCCACAGTGTGCCCTGTAGGACACCAGAAGGCTCAGTGTTTACCTTCTGTCTGAAACATTACTTGGCTTGAATTCAACCTCCTCTCAGTGTGTCCTCTGCTCTGCTTCTCCCCACTCCCAGTCTACATTTGTGTTCCAAAATCCGACCGCTGAAGGAGGTGGGGGTGAGACTCCTCCCTGCACCTGAGGCAAGTTTTTCCCTCGTTTTCACCCTTGCACAAGAGTTCACTAATATGGAAGTAGGGAGATGGAGACTCTACACTTCCCAGTGAAGACACTCAACTGCACAAATGCAAATTTAAAAGGCCAGAAAGCAAGAAGGCATCAAGATTACTCTCTGGCCAAACTGTTAGGGTGCTCAGCTAGCCATGGAGAGCATGCATCTCAGTTTCTGCACTGAAGAGTGCATACGCACTAACATCCTTGAAGAAAAAGACACCAAAACTGTTTTAACACGGATGTAGAAAAATTCCAAACTATATTTTCTTGGCTTTGGCTTTGGAAATGGCTTTTTCATTTTGACTGACACATTAAGTAAACAAAGTAATAAAAATACGTGCTCACTTGTGACCAGTTTTGAGGAAACATCCCAAGCAGCTGAAACTTTGCAAAAATGGAAGCCCTTGCAAAAACAGTCATGTAATGGAGAGGTCAGGAATAGGTGCTGTGAACCTGCAGTGAGATACATGAGGAACATAAACTAGTGTGCTGTCTTGTGAGAAACAACTCTGCAGTTACAACTATACATTTCTATGATGGCACTGTAAACATTACTAAATTGAACTATTCACAGAGAGCAGGAAAGAGGAGAGGAATGGGATATTATGCAAAAAGGAGGGAGAACAAAATAATGAGACATACCCTTATAGAAAAGATTATTATCTCAGGGAGGAAGGAGACAGAGTCTAGCTACTGAAAGCCCCCAAAGGCATCCCAGAAAACAGGACAGAGGGAGGTATTAGGATCTCTGATATTCTAGTCCTGGTGCCAGAACTGACTGCTACTGCTATATGGGATAAGGCATGCCCAGAGTGGTAGTGGGTGCCCCATTCCTGGAGACATTCAAGGCCAGGCTGGACAGGGCTCTGAGGACCCTGATCTAGCTGTAGGTATCCCTGTTTGCTGCAGAGGAGTTGGACCAGATGGCATTTAAGGGTCCCTTCCAACTCAAATCATCCTATGATTTCTCCCATTCTCTCTTCAGCTCATCCTTTCCTGTGTGGTTTTGCTGAGATGCTTACTTGTGCCAGAGGTGTTTTCTGAGAAGTACTTAATGCTCCTACAGCTGACTGAGGATTTCAGTAATACGGCCTGGAAGTACAGAGTATCAGTGTGATAAGCAGAATGCAAAAGTAATGCTCCTGTCAGCCTCGTAGAGTAATTCTGGCACCTAACTCCTTAGAAATGGAAAAATGAGTTCATGAAAGTCTGTTTAGACTTGTTCATGTAGAAAGAGCCACATAAGATTTGCACAGAAAGAACAGGAAAAGGGTTAGTGGGTGGGAAAAGCATCACATCGGAGGCAAGTTTTGAATGCTTAGCTGTGATATGAAGTGTTTGAAAAAGAGAGTTTGAAGCATTAATATGCCAGCAAGAGAGACAGTCAACAGTCCTGAATTTTTCACTACTGAAGAAAAGACATTCTTAAAAATAATAGAGCAGAACAGGTTTTTGGTGAACCTTTCTCTCTTTTCCAGCTGCATTATGTAAACCATATTATCAAGCACAAAAAAAAAAAAAAAAAAAAAAAAGGAAGAAGTTTCAGAAACTGATCAGTTTACTTACTTTGTGAAAGGAGACTTCAGTGTATGTGAGGGTTTCCAGATGGAAAGCCGTGCATGGCCAAGTCCCCTGTATATCTGCAGAACCTGCCGCAGAGGCTGGAGGGCAGGTTTTAGGAAAAACAGACAGCAGTGCACTAGCTGTTGGGAAGATATTGGTGTATGCTTTCTCTCTGTTTGGAGGCCTGATTAGGAGACCTGTGAAATCATTGGGAGTTTCTCCGTTAACCTCAATAAGCTTTGAATAATCTCTTGCCTTTGCTCTTCCTACTTGGTTGTTTTCCTATTTCTTGCATCAGTGTAGTTTCGAAGGCTCATCTGTGTAAATCAATAGCTACTGCAAAGCCTCACATCCTGCCTCTGGAAAGAACAAGATTCCTGTACAAATCTCTCTAAGCAACAGTGTACCATGACTTCTTCAGCTAAAATTCATCTTATATGGCCAGATGTCAGGCAGGCTGCCTAGGAGAGAAAGAGATGCATTTGGGTTTTTATTTTCTTAATACTGGTCTGTCAGTGATTTCCCCTGGACCTGCTGTGAGTGATGGAAAGCATGCCCCTAGCCCCAACACAATACCATTAACCTCAACCTCCAGTGCAATCAGATCTGCAGCACTCAGGCCTCTGAGCAGGCTTTGCTGTGCCACCCCTGTCACCTGCTCCTGAGTGTTACCATCCAAGGGTTGTTCTCTGCTGATGAGTGGCCAGGAGGAGGTATATGGACCTAAATGCACAGCATCAGGAGCTGATTTTGATTTGAGGTTACATTTACAGTTCTTGTGGTCTGGTCTTGTGGAAAAAATCAAAAAGAGTTCATTTAGGACAATGAAGCCGTTAAGGGCCTGGAGTACAAGTCTCATGGGGAGTGGCTGAGAGAACTGGGATTGTTTAGTCTGGAGGAGGCTCAGGGGAGGGCCTTGTCACTCCCTACAATCATCTGAAAGGAAGTTATGGAGAGGTGGGGGTCAGCCTCTTCTCCCGGGTAACAGAAATAGGATGAGAGGGAATGGCCTCAAGTTACATTGGGAAAGCTTCAGGTTGCATAGTAGGAAATATTTCTTCTCAGAAAGAGCAGTGATACAGTGGCACAGGCTGCCCAGGGATGTGATGGAGTCACCATCGCTGGAGGTGTTCAAGAGCCGTGTGGATGTGGCATTGAGGGACGTGGTCAGTAGGCATGGTGGGAGTGGGCTGACAGTTGGACTGGGTGATCTTAAGTCTTTTCCAATCTTAACGATTCTATGATCTATGATATGTTTTTTAAAGGCAGCGTCATTCACAATATGATCAGTTCCCAGTCTAACACTATTCTGCTGTGCAAGTAAGTGTTGGTCATTATCCGGGTTGAATGGCTCTTTTATGAAGGGTTCAGGCTGTTTGACTGCAGTGGCAGCTGGTAGAGGAGTTGACGCATTCTTTCATAACCACTGCTACTACCCCTCTCTCTTTTTTTTGCGTTCCAGAAATCAGACACAGAGGAGGATTTTTCTGATTGGTGACTGCACAGCAGAACCTCGTGTCTCCCACAGCTCACACAGCCCAAAAAGAGAAGGGTATTGCTAGGCAGAGCACTGCGAATTCAGGAAGGACTTTTTTAACCTACTGAACCACATCATACTTAGGAAAGATCTGAAGATTGTGTATTGCTTTTCAATGTTTTCTTTCCTCAGCACTGCTTTTTTTTGTTAATGCCAATCTTGCTAATGGTTTTTGCTGGTTGAGAAAACAGTTCAAGTTTTGCCCTGTGTCAGAGTGGCAATGAAGTGTGTAGGGGAGTGTGGGGGTTGCTCAAGTGGCAAAGCATATCTGATCTGAAAACAAAAAAACATCTGAGGCCGTTTGAACAAGTCATGCTCCTGTACACTTCTAATCCTTTGTGTCTGCCAAAAGAGATCTTGCACAAGCAGATCTGGCTTCATGCAACAGGAACATTTTTCTGTGCATGCAAGCTGGCTTTCACTTCTTGATAATGCGGTCTCTGGAAGCAGAGTTAATGTACTTGTTATATCCCTGGCTGCTGAAATTACCTTCAGATCAAGGTATTCATGGTTGGTGGTTTGGTATGTAGTTCTGTGTTTTATTGATTTTGTCTGTACTAAATTCCCTTACAAGCATGTGTAGTGATGGGGAGTCTCCTTCAGCAGTTCCAAAGGGCTCATGAGGAAAGGAGGTAATCCACAGGACATGAGAGCGTGAGACAAGCCTGAGATTACTTCATTTTCTCCCATAAAGTATCTTTTTACTTAACTGTACTTCAATTCACTTTTATTTGCAGCTACAGTTTTAGGGTTTGTTTGTTGTTGTTGTTGTTGTTTTTAAGTAACAAAAAATAATTTATCGGCATAAAATCAGCTGGCTAACAGACAGAAAATGTTCTTTTATTTTCCAAATATATACTGCTACTATTATTCAGACTAGTTTACTTGCATAACTGTGGTAGATGTGCTTTCTAACTTAGAGGGAAAATGGTAGAAATAAAACAAACTAAAATCTTTCAACTCAGTTTCTGGGAAGAGTTGTTAAGGCATGGAATATCTGAGGTGCCTACAGAAGGGGTGGGACAAGAAAAAGCAATGCAAATGCTATGCTGTGTGTTTTACGTATACAAAAACCCACTAATCATTTTTTTCTGGGATAGCCACTGGTTGATTCACTAGAAGGTAGTGGGGAAGTGGATGGCAGGGAGAAATCTCTGTAGCCTGGTTTTACTCCACTTCTGGCTTCACCACAATTTCTTCCCGCAGATGACTCCTGCTGGCTGCTGTAAGTGATAAGGAAGGGCCTCAGCAGGGGCAGTGCTGCTCAGAGGCAACATGACAGATCCGTTCTTCCCGTATCAGTGCGGCAGAGAAGAAGGGAAGTACTTCTGCAGGGAAAGGAAACTCACATGAATTTCTCGGGGGAGGAAAAGAGCACTAAAAGAATTTAGGATCACACAGGAAAAAGTGATGTAAGAAAAAAATAATAATAAGGGAAGTAAAAACAACAACAACAAAAAATCCTACAACCAAAAAAAGCACCAGAAATTGGCTGGAATCCATTTCAGGAAATCACTCTAAAGGCAAGTAGCTTTGTCACATACAGAAATACAGACTGGGAAGAATACTAAAGATGACAGGGAAATTCTGACACAGCCATACTCCAAACTGCCATGCTATCCCTACACATGGAGACTGACTTTGTGCATGGAAATGTTAAAGAAGCACAGCTAAAAATGTCTTTGGTTTTGAATTGAAGCACAGTCTGGAACGTGCCAGGCATGGCATGTTCCCGGGAAACACGATTTGCCTTGCAATTTACCTTTCTATTCCTTGTCTTCTTGGAAGAAGTGTTTTGCTACAGCACTTCGGCTTATCTATAATATTAGGTACATTTTCCTAGCTCTGGAAGTGTGGTAGGAGGCAACATCAGGATTTTCTCTGGTCAGGGTTCCCAGAGAAGGAACAACACATTTCAGGGAAAAGAAGAGGCACAGGTAAGAAATTTTACCAGGCTATCGTATGGATTGAAAACATAGAGCTTGATGATGCTGCAGATGAACAGTACAGTGTATCCCTGCCAAGTCTGGCACACCAAGGAAGTATCAGTGTCACAGCACTTGTAGTGCAGAGCTTATCATGCCCAGTGTCCCTTGCGTATGGTAGCCCATGTGTCCAGGACACAGTAGATGTACAGTGAGTGCAGTGTGCAGAGTGCCTGCGTACCCCTTGCCTTGGGCCACTCTTGAACCTAATCAATGAACTCTGCTCTCAGCCAAGACTGTAAGCCTTGTTCCTGCCCCACCAGCTCAAGCCCAACAGCTGTAGCACTGAGGAGGAAAGGTGGAGTCTTGGCTGCCTCTGTCCTGATAACCTCCAGAGGAGGAGGAGCCAGCAGCCCTGGGGAGCGTGGTCCCAGGAGCACGGTCCAGGTAGGCTGAGCAGGGGGCGTAGTAATGTTTGTGACTGGAAGTAATGGCTACGGGGAAGTGATCTTGAGAGGAAGAGGTATACTTGTTTTGAGATGGACTTTTTCACACATTTGATGTCTGTAGCTTATCCAGAGTAAGGCTCAGTGTGGGAAAAGGTGCCTCTTCACTAAATGACATATATTTTCCTAAAAGATTTCCCCGTGGAGATTATGTGCATTTACCACATTGACAGTAGCGCTCCACTTGGAGTTTATCTAAAAAGCAGTTACATTCCCACCCTAACCCCACTCCCCCCCACCGCCATTTCCTTCTGTTGTTCTTTTTTAGATCACTTGAAGGTTTTTTCCTGTTTACTATCCGGACATGCTGTGCATGCTGTGTTGATTTGACTGTCACATAAGGAATCTCCTACTGGGATCACTGACACATTCCTTTCTTATAGATACAGGTATATATGTACATGTCAACGGCTCTTGGATGATGGAAGAGAAACGCTGGTGATAATACCAAACTGCAATGAGCTACTGGTCTTAATGGGCATTAAGTTTAATTACCGTTTCCCAAAAAACCTGCAACAGTGTGATGGGTATAGTTATACAAAAATTCTCTTTAATTGACATAACAGGAAAGGTACTTCAGTGAGCAATTATGCTGATGTCCTGGGCTGGCACATGTGTGTACCACAAATATATCTTGTATTTCCTGCAAATTTCTTTTAAGTAGCTATAAGGAAGACGTTCTCTTTTTTTTTTTTTTTTTTTTTTTTTATGGTTCATAGCAGCGATTCACTTACTTAGGGCTCTTTCTGAGAAAACAATGGAACAAAACAATGCTTTTTGAATGACCTGCCAAAACACAAAGGATGCAAGGGATGTTTTTTTGCTTTGTTGTTTTTTTTTTTGTTGGTTTTTTTTTTCAGCAGGAAGTTTTGTTGTTGGAAACTTCTATAACATGGACTGTCCTTGCTCTATGAACCACTGTCTAGTCCTGCAAGCCGGGTTTTGTTACTTGCCTCATCAAACTGGCACAAGCACTGTTCTGCTTCACTCTGAGGGCTTTGTTCAGTTCTGAGTGTCCTCACACTTACTCTCCATCCGGACTGATGCACAATAAACAAACTTCAGAAGTCGGGTGGTCCAATGACTGCTGGGTTCGCACAGGTCAGGGCCCACAGCTAAGAATGCTGACTTTGTGAATCGCCGTTTTTTTTTTTTCCTTAGACTGCTTGAAGTCAGAGTGCTATAGAGTACAAACAGTTTTGAAGCGTTTTAGGTGTAAATATTCCTTTCCGAAACTCGACTTTGATGTGTTCAGGTCTGCTTTGTTTCCCTGTAGGTTAGTTGTAGGTTTGTGACAAGGAATCAGATCCGACTGAGTAAATCACTTGTGGAAGTTAATTGTTCAGAGTGAAAGCTGGTCTGGCTCATTTTGCCTCTGTCACAGGAAGAGACAGAGGTGGTGTGCTGGATCTGCGTTCTAAACCAAGCACTGACGCGACTTTAATTTCGATCAGATGTCTCTCTTCAGGGCACTAAAGAAAACTTTTGCAGTAGTTAAAAAGAGCCTCTTCTCTAAAGAAACGTAAGAAAAAAATAATGCATTTTACAGAAATAAAGTACTAACAAAAAATTTCAGCTTGATCAAATTTCTTTTGCAGGCTATTTGAAAAGAAATCTACTTCTCCATATTTGGCAGTCACTAGAATCAAAGAATATTTTCTTTTTTTTTTTTTTTTTTCTGACAATATATAATACTAAGTTCTTTTTAATGTCAGCTATTTTACAGGAGAAACTTTATATTCCAGCTCTTTTAATTCACTACTCATGCATTCAGATTGTACCTTCTATGCTTGTACCTTCTCCTTTTTCAACACTTTCAAATGCATTTCAGAACAAATTTTGTGATTTGATTTCATTAAGTAACAGTCTTCTTTTCTTTTCTCCTCAGGACTGAAGCAGTGAGGATGGAAGCCACTCAGATTAATATGTCCCGCGTTCCACTGGTTAACGGAGGCATCAGCACTGCACTCAAGGCACACAAGCCCCGTGTGATGTCCAAAAGCGGTCACAGCAATGTGCGCATAGACAAAGTTGATGGCATTTACCTACTCTACCTTCAAGATTTGTGGACTACAGTTATAGACATGAAGTGGAGGTACAAACTCACCTTATTTGCTGCTACATTTGTTATGACCTGGTTCCTCTTTGGAGTTATCTATTACGCCATTGCATTCCTTCACGGAGACTTAGAAATAAACACGTTCACCTCAAAGCGGGAGCCATGTGTCAAGAATGTAGACTCTCTTACAGGGGCATTCCTCTTCTCTCTGGAGTCACAGACAACCATTGGCTATGGATTTCGTTTCATTACAGAGGAGTGTCCACATGCCATTTTCTTGCTTGTGGCCCAACTGGTTATCACCACCTTGATTGAGATCTTCATCACAGGCACATTTCTGGCAAAAATTGCAAGACCTAAAAAAAGGGCAGAAACTATTAAGTTCAGCCACTGTGCTGTCATTACTAAACACAACGGAGAACTTTGCCTGGTGATCAGGGTAGCAAACATGAGGAAGAGCCTTCTAATACAGTGCCAGCTCTCTGGGAAGCTTCTTCAGACATATGAAACCAAAGAAGGGGAGAGAATCCTGCTTAATCAAGCCAGTGTCAAGTTCAATGTTGACTCCTCTTCAGAAAGCCCATTTCTCATTTTGCCTTTAACATTCTACCATATTTTGGATGAAAGCAGCCCTTTAAGAGATCTCACACCTCAAAATCTCAAGGATAAGGATTTTGAGCTTGTGGTGCTCCTGAATGCCACAGTGGAGTCCACCAGTGCTGTCTGTCAAAGCAGGACTTCCTACATACCTGACGAGATCCACTGGGGTTATGAATTCGTGCCTGTGGTTTCTCTCTCTCCAAATGGAAAGTATGTGGCAGATTTCAGTCAGTTTGAGAAGATTAGGAGAAGCACAGATTCTTCTTTTTATAGTATGGACTCAGAAAAACAAAAATTAGAGGAGAAATACAGGCAGGAGGATCAAAGAGAGAGGGAACTAAGAACGATGTTGTTACAGCAGAGCAATGTTTGATTGAATGGACAAACTATCTTGTTAAATTCTTTCCAAAACCTGAAAGAAAAAAAAAAAAAAAACATTTTTTTCTGTACTGTATGTCTATTATAAAACCAGCAGTGAAGACTTTTTCAGAAAATAGCTTTGGCATAGAGTAAACATATCTCTTTGTTTGGCTGAGTTGTTAATCAAGTATTTTATAATTAGGTGGGATTTCTTTGTTCATGATCTTAGCAAAGTTGGATTTGTATCAAGTGTCTGCCTCATACCAACGCTAAAAGCAGACACACCACTTTCTGTTTGGAAAGTGAAACTGGATGCACAGTGCTGATTCCTTCAAATATTTATTTGACGAACTTTTACTGTGAGCAGAGACAGCACATAGTACTGCTAAAAAAAATATGTGCTCTGTTAAAAAAATGTCTACTTAAAATGTAAATTTTCATACCAGGTCTTATCTTTGAAGGAATTCCTGGTGAGGAAAATCAGGGAGACAAATTGCCAACCATGGGAAGAGCCTGCAGGGAAGGGACAAACTCCTTCTTAAATCTTGAAGGAGAGTGACGGAGTAGTTGTGCTGGGTGATCTGGAAGGGATTTCTCTTTCTCTGCTGCACAGAACGTGTTTTGTGATTACTCACTTTTTTTAACCTTGTTAATGGCTGATTCATAGCAAAAAAAAAAAAAAAAGGAGGTAAGGGCAAGATATACAGAATCGTAATAGTAATCAACTAGAGTTAAAGCTGACTTTGAGACACCCGTTTTTTATCCAGTGTAAATAGTTTGTAACAGCAGCATAACAATACATTTCTACAGATTGCTTGCTTTGCTATAGACCATATTTAATTTGGTTAAATCTGTGTTATGTCTGTAGACAATATTTACTTTTTCTGGCAACCATAAAGGACAAGCATTCCTTTCATCCATTTCATTTTTGGTCTATTAAAACCATTCCACTAATAAAGGAATTTAGTTTGAGCAGCTCCTGATCTCTTTGTGGCACAGGGAGGGGGTGTGGGACCTTGCAGATGTTGAAAAAGTTGAGTGCTTCACATATGTAGGTATGTTCAGAACACAGCCAAGGATCTCAGCAGATCACTGCAGTGGTCAGATTATAGGTAGTAAATCAGGTAGCAGTGATATCCATGCAATATGTATGTTCCACATAGATCAGCTTTCTAATGAAACCTAGAAATTATTTTTGACTTGCATCACTTTGGCAATTTTATGAGTTCTAGAGATTATTCTTTGATTCTGTGAAAACTCTGGCAAACAAAAGCCTTATCAAGAATGGCTGAAAGGAGGTTGCAGTCAGGTAGGGGTTTGCCTCCTATCCCAGGTAATAGCAATAGGAAGAGAGGAACTGGCCTCAAGTTGCACCAAGAAAGGTTCAGGTTGGGTGTTAGGAAATGTTTCTTCTCAGAAGGAGTGTCAAGGCAGTGGCACAGGCTGCCAGGAAGGTGGTGGAGTCAGTGTCCCTGGAGGTGTTCAAGAGCCATGTGGATGTGGCACTGAGGGACGTGGGCAGTGGGTACATTGGGGATGGGCTGATGATTGGACTAGGTGATCTTAGAAGTCTTTTCCACCTTAATGGTTCTATGATTCTGTGAGTTTTGTGTCTGTGAGACATCTTGGCCTGAGAGCCACCAAGACCTGCAGTAATGAAAGGACTTTTGCTGTCATCAAACTAAGAGCTACTGTACATAACTTGCCAGCACTTTGTGGCTTAGCTCTGATGCACAGTAATGATTCCTTGAATATTTGACAGTGTTTTACTGTGAACAGAGATGGCACACAGTACTGCTATGCAGTCCTGCAATCTGCAATACAATATCCTAAACAACAAGTGAACTGAATTTTGTTCCTGAGGAGCTACCCCGTTAGTCAAGAATAGAGTCTGTGGCGCCAATAATGAGTACCAAGAAGAAGAGAACATGTACCATTGGCAGGGAAGGAGATGGTGTCAAGGGATAGGAGAATGAAGGGCTTATAATTGCTCATTTGTCTAACGTTAGCTCTCCTGAGTTATCCAAAGAGAGAGAGACTTACACAAAATCAAGATACACTACCCACTACCATGCAAGCAGGGTTTCTCAGATCATTGTAACTACAGGGTCTGCCTAGTATTTTTGGAAAGCATTTCTGGGGGATATTGTGCAGTGTTATCATGCAAGTTTTCATTTCCAGCCATATGCAGAGGATGCTAATGCTTAAATCACTGATTGTTCATTTCCAGTTTTATTTTGTCTGACTGCTTATTTTGATGGAAGGAGCCGTATGTGCTCAATGAAGTTTTTCAGTGATTCTGTGTACCTTAGGTTCATGTCCTACCACTCAAAGAGCACTGCCTTGGGATGCTCTGAGGTTAAGGTGAGCAGGCATCATAACCTTTCTACTATCAATTCTTAGCCTCCGTGGCTCAATAATCCATTCCAATTCTTTCTTGTCTGGGTAAGTACACAGATTACAGTTAGATAGTCATTTCTAAAGTCATTCCCTAGGCAGTAAAATGACGTTAGAACAACTTTTAACAACAGCAAGTGTCCTGACTCTTCTCCAGGAGTACTTGTTGGTCAATTGAAATAAAGATTGCAATTTGAGTCTTCCAGAAGAGCATACATCCTTTCATTTGTTATTGCACTTTCTTGGTAGTATCTTACAAAAACCTAATTCCTTGAGCCCTGCAGTGGATACATTTGTCAAGACCTAAAAAGCTTATGTGTTTCTTGATTTTTGTATCTAGAAAGTGGGTATCCAGCTGCAGCAGTGCAGTTGAGCTGGAACTTTTGAGGCAGCCAGTTAGGAGACTAAAGATCAAACTGCTCCTGTTTTTTATGGGATCTGAACCTCGTGATGTAAGGAAGTAGATAGGGAAATATGTACACCAATCCTAGTGTTCAGTTGTTGGGGATCACTAGTCCATTTCAGTCATAAGGTTATCCTGAAGAAAACAGTCATCATAAGCAAAAGCCTTGGAAAGAAATACAGCATTACAGAAGTGATTCTTTCTGAACTTTCAGTGATGCAATTGAAAAGTAATTAAAAAGAAAAACAAACAAATAAATAAATGGAAACAAATATTCAGCAAAATGAAAGAGTGAGCAATAGTATACACATGGTAGTATAATATGTAACGTACTTTTGTTCACTTCCTTCTTTAGAACAGTTTTACTCTGCAATGAGCTGTATTTCTCCTTTCTGCTTTCATGTAGGTTTAATTTCTATTGCTCTATCTGAACATTAAGAACAGTGTAGATGTGACTGGTGAAATCTGAAGCTGTAGAGTACTGAACTGCAGTAGAAAAACATCATGACGTGAATCTGATATGAATCACCAAAAAAACCACAACCTCTCTGTGGTCAGCCCTTCTGGTTATGTAAACACAGCCATGGTGATTTACATCAACTGAGGATTCACAGGATGGATAACCAAAAAGAAACACTGTGGTCATACCAAAACTGCCTTGCCCACAATTGAAGATTGTTCTGCCCATTTGGTGATTTAGGGCAAAAAGCCTCCCAGTCTGGTGTCTGTTCATCTCTGTTCATCCAAATTAAAACTGAATCTAATATTTCATGGCCTAAAGAAAGTTGTAGAAAACTATGCCTTATGTGCGCTAAAAACATGGGCACACCCTTCAAGAAAATCTTCCATCCCATTCACCGTACAATTCAGAAGAAAATAGTAATAGAAAGTAAATATATTATTCAATTTGCAGAGAAATATGACATATTTATATTTCTTTTTCTTATCAGTTACAAGTGAGCATAGGATCAGTTTTAGACTCACTTTGCCTGAACTTGTACAGAAGACAAGGATAGGTGCATATTTCAGCTCACGGACCATTTCTGAACTATTTGCTTTTGATTTGGCTTCAATATTTCATTGTTCTTCTCTTCTCTTCTCTTCTCTTCTCTTCTCTTCTCTTCTCTTCTCTTCTCTTCTCTTCTCTTCTCTTCTCTTCTCTTCTCTTCTCTTCTCTTCTCTTCTCTTCTCTTCTCTTCTCTTCTCTTCTCTTCTCTTCTCTTTTTTCTGTGGAAGTAGGTGGTTGAAGGGTTGAAGACACATCATTTCACTTCTGCTGTTTCTCTGCCATGACTTACACAGGGAATAAATTAACTCCTAGCAACTGAAGGCTGACCATGTCAGATCCACCAACCTTCACAAGTGTTTCATTTCATCATCCAAAATAATGCCAATGTTCATGGAAAGCCAAGAATTTGACAGAGGTGCATACCAATCTTCAGAAAATGTGGTTCTCCAATTAAGAGGGCCAATAACCATCAGGCCTTAAATGTACCAATAGGGAGATACAGAATGGAAAGACAGAGCAAAAACAAAACAAAACAAAAAACAACACCAAAAACATATGTACAGCTGCAATCACCAGTATGATTGCCCATTTACCACTTCCATAGGGTACCAGGTAAAAAAAATAAATATCTCCCCAATTTTCTGAAATGACTCAAAGGAATGGGAAAAGTGAATGCAAGTTTTGTATTTCCACAAACATTTGTGATGACTTCTGAATATGTTTGCTTAGTGTTAGTTTGATGACAGCCTGATCTTGAAAGAGAACATGTAAGACTCTGTGATGAGTCTATCAAATCCATAATGAGGAAAAGCTTATGAAAAGCATAATGTCTAGCTCTTGCATATATACAGTTTGGCTGCAAAGCAGTCATGTCCTGATCACCCTTGTGTTGTTGGGATTACACGAATAATAGAATGCTTCCCTCACTTGGCTAATTAGCCTTCAGCAGATACTCTCTGCAAATATTAGATTACAAGAGCGGAGATTTTTCAATGCAGTTGGTACTAGTTGAACATCCTGTACCTAAGTGTCTTGAAAGAGTTTTTTTGGAGCATTTCCAGGATGTCATATATTCTCTTAGCAGAGACTGTTCAGATCTGTCCTGTCCTGTTAGCACACAGCAAAACATCATCATTCCACCAATAGCACAGCTTACATATGCTTTTTGCATCTCCTCTAAACGATAAATTCTACAACGGTCAAATGGCACCTTACTGTACCACACAAATGTTAAATTAATTCCTTCTTTACTATCTCCTGTAAATGTTTATCTGGACAAAATATGACATAATGACTGACATTAGCAGGATTGGGAAGAGGAAAACATCTTAGGACATAGGACTTATGACTCTGACAGATATGTGGCTGCAAATATTTTGCAGAGGGCTAAGATTGTGCTGCTCTACTTGCCTGCTCTGCTGCATCGCTCAGGGTCAGCATCCTCGGGATCAACAGTAGGACAAAACAGTATGTGGCACTGCCATAGCTCTAGCTGAGAATCAAATGTGTGGCATAGCAGAACCAGCTCATGGAGTAGCTACATTGGTGACAAGATCCTGGATTGTGGAGGCACGCAATGCCTGATCTGTTTTCCTGACTTTCACACACAGAAAAGTGTCTGATGTGGGCAGCAACACAGAGCCATCTCCAGCCACAATCACTGTATATCTGCTCTTCCTTGGGAACATACTAGCTTTGAATTAAAATACAGTCAGTGTGATTTCCTGTGTGTTAAGAAGGACTGAGATATCTGAGGAGAAGAGTTAAAAGGGGTCAGTTGTCTCCAGTATTGTTAGTAGTTTTTGCACTACACCTCCCATAGACCTATTTCAAGGTCTTCTCCCTTCAACTTCTCATATTAGGCGTCTAATTAACTGGTGCTGGTTGGGATCATAATTTATTTATTTTTGCTTTACAACAAAGACATGTACTCAAGTCATAAGTAGAGTAAGATTTCACTTAACAACTGTGGTTAAACATCAATTTTCAAGTTAGGGAATAGTTATTCATTCCTTACACAATGAAATTGGTAAAATGGTCTGTGAAATGTGCCCTACACTGTGCTCCAAAATAAGAAATATCTCAAAATAAATATCAAAGTCCAAGATCTGGAATGAATTAAGTGAATCATGCAAAATGGGCAATCTTGCTAGTTATTGGGAAAAAACAGATTGTTATTTTCGGAAGAAAGTATTGCAAATGCTACCCTTACGGTAGGCAGTTTGGAAAGGACATAGTAGCCTATGAAAGATGCTTGTTGCAAGTCAGAATAGTTTCCATTGCGAAGATGTAGTTGTCTGCCTATCTGAAACAGAAGTTCAGGCAATGCTCATTTCCCAGAGTGCGTCTAATTCCTGCAACAGAGTCACTCTCTGATTTCAGTCTTCAAGAATCATAGAATCATAGAATCATAGAATCATAGAATCATAGAATCATAGAATCATAGAATCATAAAATCATAGAATCATAGAATGGACACTGGTTGAAAGGGACAACAATGGAGGGACCATTAGACACCCAGAAGAGGTTAAAATGGTGAATAAGAGTAATTCTAAGCGAGTTGTTCCCTCTGTCTCTCTGCTCTCTTCAGTGAAATCATTTTGAGAGGCTCTGTTCTGCACACTCAATGTCTAGAAAGAGCAGTGAACAATAAATGACATCCCTACCAACTCTGCATGAACATGAAGCATTGATAACTTTCATATTCATATTAGCAAAATCACATTCATATTGTGATAGCTTATGTCTGTCAAAAATAAGGAAAACACCAAGTGACAGGTAATAAAGAGAGGAATGGCTAAATAACTTCTCTAAACATTTAATGCTTTGAAACTGATAATTAATTTCCTCTTTAAATCAGCTGCATCTATAAATATAAGGCATGATTTTTATTCATTTATTTATTTCCTCTAGAAAATGGTCCTAAATATTTGTTTTTCCTTGTATCTGGGTAAATACCATAGCTGATCTTTTCTCCTTCAACTACAGTGCTTGAAAGCTAGAACAGAGACTCAAAATGTTTTTTGGGGGTAATAAGACATTTACAAGTAGTGGTCCAGGAAGAAATGATTGAATATTTCAGTTGATACTTTAAAAAAAATGTAGTTGGCTGCAAAGCATCTGCTTATGAAGCACTGATAGCCTGATCCTGGCAACTGCACTCATACTAAACTTGTAGACCTAGGAAAATCTTTAGTTCTGAGAGGAAATACCAGCTGAATTTATTCCCTGATAAACTTCTGCAGTTCCCTAGTTTTACAGAAAAAGAGAATTTGTCTACACATGGAGGAGTTATTCCTGCACTGTCATTTAACAGTCCTAAGTAACTCAGACTGGAGTGATAGTATATGTGGATGCTGGGAGCCTGAAATGTGAATGCCTTTTTCTCCATAAACTTAACTGGCTTTCATGGCTGCTTCCATCAGAAAGAAAAAGAAATAATCACATTGCCACATGACTTACTTCATTTTACCACTCTCCCATTTTAAATTTACAGCTTCTCTTATTCCAAATGCATTTATTCACATGTGCAGACAAGTCCCAGACTGTGAGGAATGAGTCCAGTTTCACCCATGGAAGTAGTCCTTCCCAGGAATTCTTTCTGGGTGTTAATGTCACTGAAATCCTGAGGCCAAATTCTTGGCTCCACAGTTCCTCATTCTGCAGCATTCTGGCCTTGTGAAGAGGCCATAAAGCTGATATAAGAAGCCAGCTGAACCTTTTCTCTGGCACAGAGAGGAGCATCATGAAGACCGGACTATTTCCACTGGAAAAATGAGTCTCATTTTCTTCAAGAAATGAATGTACTGTAATGAAATTTTACAACCCCCATAATAAGCCCATTATCGAGATTGTGACAAAACATGAAATAGCTTTAAGCTTCCAGCAGTTTCATGCTAACACACTAGAACTGCTGCCAGCTTGAATTCTGTTTTGTGATGATCAGTTGTGTCAGATCCAGGTTTGTTTAAACATTGTATGTTATAACCATACATTTGAAATTTTAGCTGGAATCTGAACTTAGACTTCATTACTAATCTATGGACAGAGATTGAACTGGTATTTCACAAGCCTGTCTGTGGAATTTCATATTCTGAAAAGATTTATTTTTAAACCTGCAGTCAGATATCATTTTCCCATTACCAGGTATCAATCTCACACGTGAATACAGTTGCTAAATAATAATAATGACTGCCTACTTAGCTTTTGCTCTGCTTTAGAGAAGGAGGTTGTTTAGTTATTTATTAAAGCACCAACAATGATCTAATGTCATTCCTTTGTAGCTGGGAAATTGACGTACAGAACAGCAAAATGACAAAGGTAATCCAGCTAGTCAGCACCAGGTGTTGATGAAGACCTGAGCTGTACTTCAGTAAGGCTGCAATTGGATCACACTAGGCATGCAAAACTTTTTAACATATTTTATATTCCCTGAGATGTGGTATATGTCAGATTTTCTATCTCATCCTTCTGTCACTCAGGAGATCAAGTTCACACTGATATTTTGTTCATCAAGATAAACATCACTATTATCAGCAATTTTGATTCTCCTCAGCTCTGTCAATAAGTCCATGTTGCCACTTCTGACTATCAGAATACCTCTCTTGCCACTTTTCTGTATGTCTAGTCTACCTCTCTGTCATTGTCTTACTTTTCTCACACATATATGTTTTGCTAAGATGGACAAGTCATTTGACTCAGCCTGTCAACAGGACAAGTGTTTTGTGACTCAGTCTGCAGGACCAGGATGGACAGAACACGGGATCAGTTGAGAGCCACCCACATGATGCATCCTGAACCTGTACAGAGATATGACCTGATGTGCTCTACCAAGGCATTGGGAAGCAGAAACTGAAGTTTCTGTTGTGTTTAATGTGAAGTGTTTAATGTTTCATTGGACTGTCTCTGCATTTCTTTAGTTATGTGACATTAGGACTTACCGTATGGTGGAAAATGCACCTTTCCTACACATTTGGTAGTATTTGTCAAGCTCTGCAACTAAACACTGCTAAGTAGTGGTTAAAATGCATGTTCATGCTCTCTGTCATTCTTCTCCTACCTAACTTCTGCCAGAGAGCTTTCTTGGGAAAATTATGTTCGCTGCTAGGTTTAGAGAACAGACAGCTGGTGCAGGGCAAGAATGTGTAAGCCTACAACCACATCTTTTCCAATAGAGCTTCATCTAAAATAGCCTCAATTTTCAAGCAGTTACTACGGAATGGTGTGTGGGGGTGATAGGATAACATGCTAGAAGGAATTAAACCTAAGTAAACAGAGGGGCTAAATACTAAATGGAAATATTCTAAATGTGAAGAGACCAGCTCCAAATGCAGCCCTGGGATACAGAAATAGAGTACTACAGCTACAGATATATTGCCAGTCCCACTCCCAGGTCAGTACGTGCCATGACATTGAATATGTATGTACATGGTGATCTGAAGTATAACTAATCCTGTTGGCAAAAGACATGGTACACCAGACATCATCCAGAGTCCCTTGAAGTCTAGGGCCCTTTCCATTGACTTGAAAGGACTGGATCTGCAATGCAGGGACAGCAAGCCAAGCTCAGTGCTGGAATAAATGATTGAAAGCTCCATGGAAGCCAATGTAACTCCATTTGCTTGTGCCAGCAGAGAATCTGGCCTATAAACTTTGTTCTGCAGGGATCTCAGGCTGCATAATTCATTCAGTGATTCAGAGTGTAAATTAAATTTTCATGGCCATCAGTATACCGGCCACGTTGTGCTCCAAATTACATTTTGACTATAAGAGATTGTTCATTTCTGCAATCGTTTATATAAACATTCACTCTTTCCTGTTGAAGCAGTCATGGTTTGCATACATGTTCAGTTTCCTTATCTAAAATACCACTTAATCGTTGAAGCCTTCCTTTTCACACAGTAGCAATACAATAAAATTGATCATAAGATTACAAGTCTGGTTTCCATTTACTAGAGTGCTGATAGAGGAGAAATGAAATCACATGATTTGTAAAAGAGCAGAGTGGAAATAACTTTGGACATTACTAGTTCTAGTAAATATAGAAGTGATTTTGAGCTGGCTCAGTACTGACCATTTTCAGTTTGAGCATTTGAATTCAGAAGAGACATCTGAAGTACTGCATTTTGTCTATTATCTGCTAGAAGGTCTTGTTGATAAATCCCTTGCCCCTTGATTAATGCAAGCAAGTCATGTGGGCTGTAATGGCAACAGTTACGATCACAAGACCACACCAAGAAAAACAATATATAGGAGGGCAACATACAGGAGGACCTTTCTGTTCTTAATTAAGTCCACAAAATAACTGCTTGTTTTACTGGATTTGCTCATACCAAAATCTACCAACCAACCATCATCTAGGTACTGTGGTAAATGAAATACTCCATGGATTTCCATCCAATTTTTGGCCAGCTGAATGAAAAGTCTTAATCCGGATAACAGATGTCAAGTGAGCTAGTGCTTTTTATGAATGCATAAAACATATATGAAAAAAAGTATAAATTACATGTTGGCAAAGGCAGGTAGTGAACAAAATCAGGGCCCCAAGAGCACTTACAAGCCTTATGCTAATCTCAATATGAGCAGGAGAAATTTCATGGTAATGGAGAAAAATGGCACTTATGAAGAAACAAATGTATATTGAACCATTTCATTCTTATTTGTTAATTTGTTCTTATAAGTAGTACCAGTGAACAATGAGGAGGAAAAAACATATTAAAATTGCCTATTGCACCTGCTCCTCAAATCAGTTTAGAGATTTCTTCCCCTTCAGGCAGAGAGCAACCCTGTAAATAGTTCATCTGGCATCTGGCGCATCTGAAGGATGTGTGGTGGCAGAAGTTAGTGATGGGTGGAAATCTCTAAGAATGTTAATAGAAAGGTAGCCCAATTACTTTTCGTAAGCACAGTCATCAGTAAGCCAGTAACAATTGAACAGCTGTGTACGGAGCTATTCTAGAGTGATTAGGTTTAATTAATACAGAGTCATTTATCAGACAGAAATGATTAAGCCATGTGATTTCTCATTCATATCTTCATGAAGAGGAAGAATCATGCTCCAGTGAGATTTTGCATCATTTCCTGTACTTCCCATTGTTTGAACAGGAACAAGGCCGTGATTGTGTTCTGCAGATTGTAGTGCTTGGAACAAAGTTAGCTAAAATGTTGGAATGATAAACGAATATCTTTCAGAACGCTTTTGAACTATTACAGTCTTCACAATTGCATTTGACTTAGTATCAGTTTAACCTGAAAAAGTTTGGGATCTGAAAGATTTATAAATATGGATAAAACCTGGCTCAACTGTGTGGTGAATATCTCTGTCCCTCATGAGATGGGCACTGTAGGTTATGTGACAGTCACTACTTCAGTATCACACAGCACATGAACAAAAGAGTAGAGACATTGTACTGAATGCTAAATGTAATTTTAAAGCATGCTGTTCAAGGTGGATGTTTAGCCTTCCTAGATACAAGTTCAGGTTGGAATTTTGACACAATCACATCTAATTGGCCTACGTGTCCTGGTGGCTAGTTGTCTACAAAGGCTCTTGCTACTGGCTCTCCATTTCATAGAATCATAGAATCATTAAGTCATTAAGATTGGAAAAGAGACCTTTGAGATCACCTCGTCTAACAGTCAGCCCATCCTTGCTATGCCCACTGCCCACGTCCCTCATTGCCACATCCACACAGTTCTTGAACACCTGCAGGGACAGTCACTTCACCACCTCCCTGGACAGCCTGTTCTGATGCTTCTTCACTCTTTCAGAATAGCTTTTCTAATATTTAACCTGAACTTTTCCTGGTGCAACTTGAGATCATTCCCTCTCATCCTATCACTTATCTGCGAGTAGAGGCTGACCCCCTCTTTGCAACAACCAGCAAGGTCTCCCCTGAGCCTCCTCTTCTCCAGATTGAACAACCCCAGTTCTTTCTGCCACTCCCCATCAGACCTGTGCTCCAGAACCTTCTTCACAGCCTTGTTTACCTTCACTGGACACACTCCAGGGCCTCGATGCCTTTCTTGTAGTGAAGGGCCTAAACTTAATACAATACTTAAGGTGTGGCCTCACCAGTGCAGCAAAATCCAGTGATAGCATTAAACAGCCAGTCTGAGCCTTTATGTCTTCAACCCCAGTCAGTTTTCTACCAGCCTTTTTATTTTGCTCCAAGAGCAGGCATTACATCATGATGGCTTTGACAACAGCAATAATCAGTATTCATGCCCAATGCAGACCCCACAACCCTTTCTAACAGTGATTTGATGAGACCAGTGAAGTCTTATCAGCTTAAGAAAAGCTCCTGAAGCAAGGAGTGGCATTGGGAAATATTTATCGTGCCTGTGACAAGTCGGTTGGAATTTCTGATCTGCAGCTTCCACACAGCTGCAGGCACTCCTCCAAAATGGATCTGTCTTGAGGTATTTATAACGTGTCTGTCACCAGGGTAGCCACAAGGAAATGCAGCACCCAGGTTTGCAGCTGATGCAGCTCATCATTGCCTTCTCAGGTTCGCCACTCTGGCATGCCCGCAACAGCCCCTTCAACACAGCTTGTTAGGAAAGCTTGTTCCTCCAAAAGTCCTTTATGGAAACAGTGCACAAGCCTGGCACATGCCCTGCAGTGCAGTGTCTCCTTCCGCAAAGAAGCTTGTAGACAGATCTTTAATTGTTCAGTTGTCCAAGAGTTTGTGCTACAGACTTACGATGCTACATTTGAAAAGCCACATTTTGGCTGAATAGTGTTTATAGTAGTTCTCCTGGCTCTTTCTGAATTAACTTCCAGTGTTTAGCATCTCTAAAACTACTGAACTTGGCTGGTGAACACAGCAAAGATCACACGCTAGTGGAGAGCACTGCACTTGGTCCTACAACACCATGAACTTTTTCCTCCCTTAATCTTCTTTCCAGCCAAGTCTGAAGTTACTTCAATCTGAGCTAATAACCTGATCAGCCATTTCCTTTCCATTTTGTCTGCAGTTTGCATCCCTTCCTTGTGTTCTGCCCACTACCTACTTGTAGGGAAGTAATCTTATCTGAAAGATGAAGTTTCTGCTTTTCAAAGTAAATATGCAGTTGGACTGCTAGTAAATTATCTGTAAAGTAGCTGATAAAGGAAAATCACTCCCAAGAAGTTCTGGTCTGATCCAGTTCTGAAGCCAAGGTAAAGACCTGAGACTCTAGAAAGCAGCCAAGGAATTCTAACGTTTTTGCTCTCTAACTGCAATATATATATGAAACTGTTTCTAGGCAAACTTGCCCGACACTTCAAAAACCAATTCCACCACGGTATTCATACATGATTACATGCCTGAAGTTTGAAATTTCTGCAAAATAGATTCAAGAAAAAAGTGGCATTCAGTTTGCAAACAGCTGAGGATTCACTGGGTAGCAGGTTTTCCTGGGCAGAGAAGCAGTCTTATGCTACCTGCTCAGTCACTGCCCACCTGCAGAGGCTCCCTGAGCTTCAATGACTGGCTGAGCCCTTTGTAAGAACCCTCTGAATAGCCTGGAGCTTTTACCCATTTTAAATAGTTTGCTGCAGTTTTGCAGATACCCATAGGGCAAGTTCTCGTAGAGGAGAAAAATCCAAAGGATGGCAATTGTAACCAGAAATTGCTAATACTTTCTATTTCTCTCTCTAAGGTTTGAAGTCTGGAGAAAACAGATCTGCAATGGCCTATGGGCAAGCCCACCTAATATTGCATGCTAGATCTTCCTCTTGTACATTTGCTGAACTCTGTAGTTCCAGGTGAGAAAGAGAGCCAGATTTTGCCATTGTTTTCCCACGTGTTCCCTAGAGAAAGGCCTCATTGGCTTCCAGTATATTACCCACAAAGAAAACTACTACTTTCACTCATCTGGCCCTCAATAGCCATGTTTTGTGCTTCCTTTGCCCACATGCTTCTCCTCAGAGACTATCACAAACCATGGAAAATTCCAAAATTTTCTTGGTGTTTTGAATGGATGGGAGGGCTGGGCTGCATCCAGAGTAAGTTTAAGTTTGGTTTGTGGCTCCAAGCTGACCCCGAATCAGGGCTCATGGTCAGAACTTGAGAAGAAGAAAACTTATGGATTTGTCTGATGAGGATTCTTGCCTGGACAGCTGCTGTCCTGGGATTTGAAACATACATTAGTCAGGTCCTGCAGGATGTAGAGTAGCCCCTTAGCATCCACTGATTTCCGTGCTATGGCCAAAAGACCTTGAAGTCAATCCAGACTGTGCAACCCTTATGACTTTCTAATTGTGATGCTGAACAGTATTAATAGTAGCAGGTTTGCTTCTGGAGATCAAAGCCCTTGATATTCAAAAGATACTGTGATTTCAAGTCTGCATGAAATGTACAGACAATGCCCAAAACTGGGGCAGGGCTAAAGGACTTGCGCCAGCTGGCAGATACATACCATAAATATACATTGCTGCTTACTCTTAGAGCTTGATTCTGCAGTAGCAGGTGATGCTTATCACTTCTCAGAGCTTTTATTCACTTCTATAAGACTTCTTTCCCCAGCATCCTACAACACTACATCCAGCAACACAGTCAAAAAAAAGGTAGGGTCTTGAAATCTACCTGGGCTGACATCTCCCTTAATTTATAGAAGAAATACGCTTTTGGCAGGAACAAGAAGACCTGCCCACAGATTAGCAGCATCAAAAGAAATATGCGTCAGATCCTTCTCACTGATGTGCTCCAGCATTGCTCGAAACAGATCTGTTTGCTCTTTCATCTGTGGAGCACGCCACACTAGTTTTCCATTCATTCCATTGCTGATCCAAAAGGGAAAGAAGCCAAACCTTTCACTTCTCCAGTATTTGTTAAAGTGCAGGCTTTTTATTTGGAGACTGAATATATAATTGTTTAAAGTCTTAAATGAAATTCCTGTGTTGCCAAAGATATTCATTCAGAAACCACAAATCAGGCCACTAGAGAACTTAAGAGTGGCATAAACATCATGAGACAAGAAAATTTGTTGGTTTTTTTTTCTTCTTTCTTTCTTTCTTTCTTGCTCACTTTCTCTTTTGCTCTTACTCTCACTCACTCTCAACTCTACATCTCTCTTCAGGATTAATATTTTAAAGCTTTTCTTTGGACCACTTGGAAGTACAGAAACTTATTTTTCAGTGAAAGTTGACTCTACTATAATTATTTGACTGTAGAACATGAGGTTTTCAGAAAAAAAAACTCATTTACTGGGACAATTTTAGCGTTATTACATGGACCTGCCACATGGACCCACCATAGGAACTCAGATTACCAAGCAAACTAGCAAAGTTTCCACAGGCACAGAAGCTCAATTGCATGACATTTATTTCAAATCTTTTTAGTTCTTAACTGGCAAAATCAGTTTAATGGCTACCTTTATTAGTATTTACTGTCTGTATTAGAGTAACTTCTACAGGCTCTGATCAAACTCAAGATACTCATTCAGGCTATGAGAAACAATCATTAACCTGAGAAGCTACAGCCTCAAAGAACAAGATGAACAAAGGGAGGAAGAAATGAGAGATTATCTCTCCCTCCCCCATTCACAGAAAGACACTGTGCAGCAGAGTGAGGTGAAGTGACTTTCCCACGCTATCTCAGGAAGTCGGTGGAAGAGCTCAAAACTGAACCAAGACACCGATTTCCAGGCAACAGCCTTAATTGCAACACTTTCCTTTCAACCAAAAGCCCTAAAAATGAAAATGGCAACACTCAGATAGCCACCTAAAGCAACCTACCACCAGAAAAGGGGCTGTGCTCTGTTCTTCTCCCTTGCAGGTGAGTTGTGTGACCTGAGGGTGACTTCAAGACTTGTCCTAATAGGCAGCACAGTGTCCCTTCCGACTCCAGGTATTCTGTTCTACAACGTAACCACCCGGTGTCAACGTGCAGAACAATCTGTGAGGCTCTAGAGCTCTATGCCTCCACAGAACTTCAGACAGCTCTGTGCACTGCCTGGAGCATCAGCCATTTGTGGCTCGTGGGTGTTTTGGTTCACAAGGAACAAAAAAACACGATCTGCTTCGCCTACTGTAGCGTGAAGGGAACTAAGGAACAAAGTAAACTGTTCTTAAAAGTCAATATATTATGAAGAAATATCCCAGAGCTGGCAGGAATACTAAATTGATTAAAAAAAAAAAAAAAAAGTGTGCCAGTAAACTTCCTGTATTTTGAGGAATTCCTATGATCTTATCAGAACACTGGCTAGGGGTGCTTAATCACTTTCCACATACATGGTTTAACTATCTAATGTAAATAAATTTTATGAGTCCCAACTATTATTAGGTAATAAACTTAATGACTTTATGAAGGTTATTAAGTAAACAATATCAGGGTTCAGGAATAGATATTATATATTTTAATTTAAATGATTCTGTAGAAAACATACACAGGGAAATATGCATCCTACAGTTTTTCTGGGTAAGATGATTTAAGGTTATACCAAAAAGATAATCAGCAGTGCTGTTGTGTTCAGAGGTCTTGTCTCCAGTGCATTGAACATTTCAGTGGAACCTGGGATCTAAACAAGATTTCAGAACCAAAAAAAATTCTGGTGGGACACAAGAGGATGGGCAACAATATGTAATCAGCGAGCTTGCTTCTTTAAATGAATCAAGATGGGACAGGCCTTCCCAGAAGCAGAGAGCATTTAAGCTCTAGGAAGGGGCTAAATTCAAGTTTTAGTTTTTTCTCTGAAATGCATTTGATTTAAATATAAGACATTGGCTCTGTAGTGCTTATACCTGTTATTCAGGAGCTCCACTACTGCCCTAGGGGAACTGGGATCAGGATGGATGACTGAAGTTATGTGGGCAATGCAGAAAGTGCCTCAACCTGCAGCCAGCAGTGCCCTACGGCTCTGAGGGACCCAGGGGATCTGGAGGACACCCTTCCTGGCACAGTGAGGTCTGGGGTTAAAACAGTGGGGTTAAACAAATTTTGCCGGCTGCCCTGTGCTCCTTACCACCCACCCCGGCTGCAAGCTGCTACCATTGCCCATCACACAGCTCTGTGTTTCAAAAGCAAAGAGAGAGTTTGCTGTTTGCTTTGGAAGCCATTTAGACCCCCTTTTGTTATTGCAGATCTCACACAAAGTACAATCTCTCTCAATTTTTTCTCTGATCCCTGTTCAGGTATTTTTCCAGGGCTGATACCAATCTTGGTGGCTGCTAAGCTGCTGGCTGGAGTTATGGGTACCCTTTCCTTTCTGTTCTGCTCTTTGCTTTCCCATGGTTACCAAAGTAAAACAAGTGACTCTGTCTTTGCAGCATTGTTTGATTTAGTAAGAGGGCTCCTGTTTAAAGGCCAAGTCATGCTGCTCTATGGATATATTTCCTGGTCTTTGAAAGAAGCCACAATAATGTGATCTGTGTAAATAGACAGATCCTGTAAAAGCACGTTTTGATTCTCCTAGAAAGGCTTTGCAGCACTGGGCATAGGCCAGCTGGGGGTGGGCAGCACATCTTCTGTACATGTATAAAGCACAATGTCTCTGATCCAGGACACTGAGCCTTGTCTGAAATGTACACAGCTTGCTGGTGAGCTGCACTCTTACTGCACTGGGCAGTGGTTCAGTCCCACACAGGGCTGCTTTTCTTTCTTCATTTTTGTTTTGTTTTGTTTTGTTTTGTTTTTTTCCTGTGCTGAAGGTGGCATTTCTCAGCTGGGTAGGCTTGGCAGGGAGATATTCTTGAGGGCTTGATTGAGCACGCACCACACTGATCTCCACTCTGTGGGCACCACCTCATGGATTTCAAAGGCTGGGCTGATTTGAAAAAATGAAAAAATTACTGGAAAAAATGAAAAAAATTACATCTGCAGTAATTCAGTGATGTGTCCTAGACCTCCAGTTATCACAGATGCTTTGTCATTCCATTTCCTTTGTAGGAGAGTAATTATGCAACGCATACTCACTCTTTGCCTTTCTGTTCTCACAGAACACCGTCATTTCTCAGAAGAGCATTAGCCAAGTGCAAAAGATGTCAAATAGTTGTCCATCTTTTTTTTTAACATGTTTTATTTAACAAATCTTTGAGGTGCTCCAGTGATAGATAGGCATTATTATTCAGATCAGGCAGGCAGGTGAAAATAAGGACAAACACAATATCTGACCCAATGCTAAATTGAAGGGCAAGGGCAGTGCTGGTTGGCCAACAGCAGAAATTAGAAGAGTCTGCAACTGTTTGTCAACTGCTTGGGGCTGAAGCTGCAGAATTCATTTAACCCCAAACTTTGAGGAGTTCATGTGTCCTCTATATGTGTTACACACTATATAACAGTACCAATAAATAATATTTTTGTTCAGGTTCAGTTGTCTAGAAGCTACTATTCCTTTGTGATGTGGCTGTTCATACTCTCCTTTGCTGTACCTTCCGTAACAAGCCACAGGCCTGAGTCCAGCATTTCTGAAAGACTGCCTCCAGTTTTGAGGTGGAGAATCGCTTCTCTGCTGCCAATTTAATGTTCTTCTCCATGGGAGAAAGGTCTCTATGGAATCTGGACCTAGATCATGAAATCATCAGCCCACAGGAACTGTGGGCTATCTCAGACCTCGCACCTCTGATATGAGCACAGAGGAATGAAGACATTCAGAAAAAACATCCTAAAAACTCAGAAAGCACTCAATCAAACCAGAGAATTACAGAAGTTGACTTTTCTTCTGGGAAAGGAAAGACAAACCACATGCACCATATAATTAATTGTGTGACTTAATGTACTCCTGGAATTGTGTGCAGCTTCTGAGAGGACAAAAGCAGTATAAAAAATAAACTGTGGAAATTCGAACAGCCTGGGCAACACTGTTCACTAAATTCGCAGAACTGTTTCCATTAGCCTGAAGAAGAGGATAGGTGAGATACGCACAAAGCATTTATGATGGTTTTTATTTTTTCTTCAGATTGGAATCAGACTTTCAGTCAACAGGAAAAGCTAAATAAGACAGCTGCAGAGAACATGACTGAGAAGCAATTCTCATATATGCACAGAGAGAAATGTGTGGTCTTTGAAGCAGTGATATTGTCGAGAAAAAAAAAAAAAAAATTATGGATTGTGACTCCCTAAAGCTCAGCACGGTGTGGGCATCATCAGGGCTGAGGATCGGGCCGTGTCCACAAACTGGGTGCAGGTTTGGATGGTAATTTCCTGCCTCATAAGGGCAACAGGATGAGAGTCACTGCAGGCATATTGCCCTGAGCATGCCCCGCACGCAGATAATGACACTGTTGAGGTAGCTGAGCCCTCCCATTTCCTTCAGAGAATAAACACCTCTGCTTCCTCTTGATTCTCCCAACAGATATTTGGCTACAGAGCTTCTCAATTTCCTCATGAGAGATGAAGAAAAGTCTAGGTTTTTCCCAGTTGCGCATATCCCCCCAATTATAATCTTGGCATGCATCAAGATATGATTTCCTCTTTCATCAGCTAGACCTTTGCAGAAGACTCCCCTGGCTCCTGAGCTGCCAACAAACACTCTCTTGGATTTACCTTGGCTTGAGAGAGGGCATGGCATACCAGAACGCTGTGTGCTGGTGCCTCATCAATGACTAAATCTCAGCTCCAGTCTAAAGGTAGCAGGAGGACGTTTCTTGGTTTTACCCCACTCGCACCCTTGACAGTTCAGCAGCAGTTCCCTGTGGCTCACCTTCACTCACTTCTGTTCCCTTTTTCACAAGGGTTGGACAGCAGAGACATTGCCAAGACCTTTGCTGTACCAAAGTTTTAGCTCT
Source organism: Lagopus muta (assembly GCF_023343835.1). Classification (NCBI taxonomy): domain Eukaryota; kingdom Metazoa; phylum Chordata; class Aves; order Galliformes; family Phasianidae; genus Lagopus; species Lagopus muta. Next base: position 106,745,475 of record NC_064433.1, read on the forward strand.
AACACTGGCAAAGCCACATGCATGGTGAGGGACAGCCATGACATTTTTTTCTGAAGGTGAGCCATGTGTGGGTGGCAGAGGCAGTTGCTATCATAGAATGGACTAAGTTGGAAGGGACCTTAAAGATCATCTAGTTGTATCAGAAGTCACTGTAAGTCTTCAGCACCTCTCTTCCCTTCAGCTTAGAAGATCTGGTAGTCCTCCTGCAGGGAAATAGTTCAGCATCTCATTTCCTCCTGTTCCCTCACGGGGATGGGCAAATCAGCTCTCTAACTGTTGCTTTGCTTTCAGTGTGCTCACCTTCAGTATAGGATTCAGCCCTTGGGGATATTAATATGCTACAGCTATAATACTACTGAGCTAGGCACTAGCATTTTTTCTTCTCGGCCTCTCACCATGACACAGAGTGGGAGAAGGACTTCACTTTATGAATAGCAAGGACAGGATGCTGTGCAGTTTTTAGCCTTTTGTGTATTGAATCCATGCTCTGCACAATGGCATGTTTCAGAGTTAATAGTCCCTCAGGAGGAAAACACACCGGAGGAAGCATTTCCTGCTGTGGGCAGTTGACAGCTGGTGTTGAAACAGGCCATCTTGAGTGGTGGAGAGGAGGCTATTTTGGGGAGGGTTTGGCAACATTATTTTACTCTTCTTGTCAACAGCATCGATGGTTACCATAACACAAGTACAGGGACAGATCAAAGGGAAAATATGAAGAGAGTTAAGGGCCTCAGGTCGGTATTTGTATCCCACTGTGCAAGCACAAGTATCCTGTCTTACTCTTGACATCCTCAGATCCATCTGTCTCTCACCTGATAATTGCATTTCGTGAGCAATGATGGAGAACAGAGGGATGTGTGACACAGAGATACAGCAAAACTTTGTGTATATAATGTGATGCACAGACCATGTCTCTGGATAACTGATTGCTATGACTTAATAGAGAAGAAAAAGTACAAGGGCAAAGTCAAACTTTCAGAGGTGCAGTCAGGCTTTATTAAAGCCAGCATTTCACAGGTTGTATTTTCTGAAATGAGATAAAGGCAAGTGGAAGCACAGGGCTCAAGATTAGGATGATTCTGGTGAAGTTCTGAAAAGACAGGAGAATTTCAGCAGGTAGTAGAGGTCTGAGAAGAAGAAACAACAAGAACAAGAGTATCTAGGACTGAGCTTTGAAGTCAGCTGAATTGCAACAGCCAAGATTGCAGCAGCCAGTCAGCTGGAAAATCTGATAGACTGGAAAAGAAATGCTGATTTCTGCTAACTAGTAGCAAAGTGTCTTATTACACTGAGCAAATTCAAAGGGAATGCATCTAGTGTAATTGTATATTCCTAATCAGTCAATACCTCCACAAAACTAGTGGCACAACTTGGACCAGCTGTAACATCACTTCTTTAGAGAGAAGGAATTTGAAATAAAGATGCTATAAACATGAAAGAAAAACAAACCCACAACCCAACAACTAAAACAAACAGTTGGGACCATCATACAGTTACCATGAGAATAACTGGATGAAACCATTTTTGACAAATGTTTTTAAGTGAGAAGAATTTTCCTTTTAGTTGATCAAATATTTTGGTGAATTCCTGTCAAATTAGTTGAACTTCAAACAAGATGAGATGGCAATGACAGCTATCAAAATATTCATCTTCATGATTTTCAGGCAGAAATATTCAGAATTCTACTTTAAAACAGAGTGTTGCTCTCCAAAAAAACATCTCTGGATAGACTTTTAATATTATTTCTAAGATTAGGATGAGTGGACAAGTATTTGTCTTTGAAGTAATTTATTTTGGGTTAGGTTTGCTGCAGATACAAAAGGAGGTTGCAGACTCCTGCTCAAGCCACCTGGCATGTCATGCACCACATATAACAGGACAGCTGCACAGTCTTCTTTTGTCCATCCATCCCCTGGCATCGTGACTGTCATCACTTCTCATAGCTTCAGCTGACACAATGAATTTTACAACACAGATGAACTTATCCTTTGTGTTGCTGCTTGGTCTTGTCCATGACTACACCAGCATGCCCGTCATATTAGACTACAACTCCCTACATATATAACTTTCTGAAGTGCTGTTGCTGAGGCAAAACTAGTTGCCTTTTCTCCTTTTCTTCCTAACACTTCCTTTATTATAAAAAGGGTATGCAGAGTTGGGGAAAAGGTTAAAAAAAAAAAAAAAAAAAAAAGCAGCAAGCTGGATGTTTACTTAATTGTTGGTTGAGAGTTGGCTCCCGTTAAAATGTTGGCTGAACGCAATGCTGTAAGCATAGTCCCTTCTACAAGAGTGCCAGAAAACCAGGGGGCAGGTGGCAGTTATTGAACAATAGTCAATTACATTTTTTAGGCAAATATTTGCTCATGTGTCCAGACAATAATATCTTGTGGAAATGTGTTTGCACAATGTCCTTGACAAAGGCTTCTCTATTAACATGTACACAATCGAGTACAGATCTGGAACAGTGTTTAAGACAGTTCAAGCAACAACAAAATAATATCATGCATCCAGCTCTGAACAAAACAACCATCCTGAGGTACCTTTACATGGGAAAAAATAAATGCCTCTTGAATAGGATTTACCTTTAACCCATAAAGAATCTGACATGAATGCCTGTTCTGGGATCCTGATACATCTCCTGCAATTTCAGACTGCTTCCCATTTGGCCTTGGCCAGATTGCTCAATAGTGGGGTTTCAAAAGCCCCTGCAGGGTATCTGCATTTTACCCTACCCCAAAAGCAGGCTCAGTGCTGCTGGGTGTTCAGTGTTGGCCACAAGACAATGCTGCCTCCAAGCTCAGCCACTATACTAATCATGTACAACAGGCATCCCACTGACCTTTGCCCAGCTAGGGGATGAGTCTGCCTGAGAGCTACTGAGGATCACTCTTGCTCCTCCTCAGCCTGGACAAGTGCAGACACTCTGAAGAGGGAGAACCCATTACAGCTTGACACCATCTCTGCCTCGGGAGCCAGTGCTGCTGACACTAGCCTGCTCCTGGGAACAGCAAGGACAACAGAGTCTCATCATCAGGGCACAAATGGATTGTAGGGATGTATGTGGTGTATGGTAGTGTACCACTTTCTTTGGCAGTCATAGTACTCCAGCAAATTAGTTTAGCCAACTGAGTGAGGACTGCTGAGGAGTGATTTTGAACTAAAGGCAGACAACATTCAACTGTGTTTTCTGTGTACTCACTGGCTTTGAGGTTGCACAAAATGTATGGTCTACAGCAAGGGTGTTAGCCAAGAGCATTTGAGAATTGTTAGCTTAGTCCTTTTACTTGTAAATGACCATTCACAAGCTGCTTCTCTTCCCTTTCCGTGATTTCCTTAATAGATACCAGTATTTTCTGAATGTTTTGGCTGAAAATGTTCCAGTCTTCACTTTACACACCACATGTTCCCTTCATCACAACGGTGATTCAGTATCCACGAGGTTCATGAGTCACCTCAGCGATGGGATCATTTCTTATTCTCTGACTGGCACTTACATAGGGGTGCATAATATTTGCTACAAGCAGGAAACAAATAAAGTCACTGAAGAAGAACGAAAACAATAGTGTCTGAAAGCTCAGAACTACACATTTATGCTAAAACTGTTGAAAAGTGAGAAAATTCTTCTACTTTGGTCTGCATACTCATGCAAATAAGAAGAATCTCCTTGATGTCAAGATCATTACAGGAGTAGGTGGATGAAGCTTCTGCTGATGCAGGAGCTCAAACAAAAAAAGTAACTGGTCCCTACCTTTTTCAGAACTGTGAATCCAGGAGTCACAGCAAACCAGACTTGTTTTGTTTGTTTATAAAAATATTCCTGAGACAATTGTTTAGGTTTTGTTCCTCTTATTGAATGATAAAAAAAATCTCAAATTCCTGCTGCAGCATTCCTGAAAGCAAAATCACGCTCATAACTATTTTACTATGATCATTATCTTACAGATCTTTCCCTCACAGATCTTTTTTTTTTTTTTCCCTCCATCATTTCAACATCTTTTTTTTTTTTTTTATTCCACAGGCTTTTAAAACCTCCTTCTTGTTCTACAAGAAATTTTTACTTTTCTGGGAAGCTAAAGTTTATTTTGTAAGAACCACGGAAAGAGACATTTAGTAAAAACTGTTATGAAGTGATTGTTCTGAAAGCCTTATTCACTCATTTTAATGCTTCCTATTTTCTTTTAATTTCTTCATGAGCTCAGCTTCAGCTGGAACCCCTGCTTTCTCACAGTCTCTCAGTTTTGACCATCAGTGCACATAACTGAACAATGCCTAAAAATTAGATAAGTATTGAACATCTAGATAGAATCATGGAATCAAAGAATCATTAAAGTTGGAAATACTAATAAGATCATCTAATCCAACATTAACCCATGCCTGTGACTACTCCATACTGTGTTCCTCAGTACCCTTTTCCTGAACACCTCCATAGATGGTGACTATTCCAATGTGTCACCATTCTTTCTGAGAATAAATTCTTCCTGATACCCAACCTGAGCCTCCCGTGGTGCAACTTGAGGCCATTCCCTCTTGCCATATCACTGTCACTTGGGAGAACAGGCCAGCTGCCAATAGATTTAAATTGTGCTCAGAGTATTTCTTGGAGTAGTGGAAGATAATCGAAACTGCTGAAGCAGCCCAAGAGGACAGTCCCAGAAGACTTTGTTCTGCCCCCCAGCATGCCGCCAGCATATGTTGATGAAAAAAAAAAACAACTGTTCAGAAAGGGAGCAATCAGGCCTTGAATAACCGTACTTAATGACTTCTGAAGTAACTAAACCATATACTCCGTTAATTACTGCTCTGCAGAAGACATATTTTAACTGCATGATTGCAAAAATCAGAGCATACACAAAGGCAAGAAATATTTGTTCCCCTGGGCCAAAAGCTGCTTTCAGTTACACCCAAGAAACCACATTAAAGCCTCTTGCCTGCAGGGTGCCAAGCCATCCTGCCCAGCTCTGAATCCCATTTGCTGCTGTTGACATCAGCAAGCATAGCAGACGCCCACGATGATGGCTCAATCCTTGCCAGACAAAGCATCAGTGACCCAGCATGGCGACGATGCACGTGTGTGTGTGCTGACCTCTGCATCCATCACCCCATTTGTGTCAGTGTGACCTGGACTTAAGCCTATAGGATACAGGGAAACAGTCCCTGCAGCTGAGCTTGACTCAGCCCACTGTCTATTTTGGCACTAGAAGTAAGCTCCTGCCTTCTCAGGGATTATTTATTTTGATAATTGGTTTTGCTTTTATTGTAATTTCTGGACAATGCTTCTGTTAATGAAAGTGAGAGAAATGGAGGTGGAGAACACAGCTGAGTACCTCCATCCCGACCCAAAGACTACACTGCTCTGAGCACACTCAGTCCTGCCAAACCCCAGGCCTGAAACACACTCAAGACAAGGTCTCCGGCAAAGAGGGGATTGCTCTAACCCACCACACCATCTAGTGACAGCATATTTAAGAGCACCCAATTTGCCCACACCTACGCCTTTTATTCCAAAACTTCATAATAGTTACTCTTTAAACAGCTCATTTCTACACTCAGGCTCCACTTATAACACTTGTTCCGTTTTGTTTTGCTTTATTCTCATTATTTGGGAGGTCTCCCAAAGGCAGTGAACTGCTGTCCTGCAAAAGGGCTTCGGAAGTGATTCTGTCATCCAGCCCAGAGCTGCCCTCTCTCACGCCATGTTCCCACTTTGCTATTTCATGACCAGCTATGCCAAAATGGTGCATGAGAGTTTGTAGATCCCTGTACAGACCAGCTTTCTACCCAAATACATGAGTAGCAAAAAGCTTATTGCTAAGCACAGCAAAAGGAGAGAGCAGTGCAATAAGAACATACACTAATGCTCAGGGATGGCAACACACTCAACTGTTACCTCCAAGCTTATGCTCTTAGAATAATAAGCTCATCCTTCCAGTACTTAAAGGGAATGTGCAAACAGGAGGGGGAATGGCTGTTCGTGAATGTGGATAGTGATAAGACAAGGGGGAATGGTTTTAAATTGAGACAGGGGAGGTTTAGGTTATATATTAGGAGGAATTTTTTCACTCAGAGGGTGTTGATACACTGGAACAGGTTGCCCAAGGAGGCTGTGGATGCTCCATCCCTGGAGGCATTCAAGGCCAGGCTGGATGTGACTCTGGGCAGCCTGGTCTGCTGGTTGGTGACCCTGCACACAGCAGGGGAGTTGAATCTAGATAACCATTGTGGTCCTTTTCAACCCAGGCCATTCTATGGTTCTACGGCATTACAAGGACCTCACCTCTCCCTGGTTTGTCAGGTTGGGTCTTTCACATTTGCCTTTTTACTCATGTTTTGGTGAGAGAAACATGCAAGAAACAGAGACAACTTTCTGACTGCTTACAGTAGAAATGACTATATGGTAATTCAGGACCAAAAACCTGGAAGCACATGGGTATCTTTCATAAGACACAAACACTTTCAAAACAAACAAACAAGAAAGAAGATAATCCTGCCGGAATTGTCACTGCTGAAATTGCTACTTCTAATGAATCGTCTGGGATCTGGTACTCCTTGGTGGCTGCTGAGGTACCCAAATTGCTGAGCCTCTTTGGAAAGGCACTCCCTTTGTTTTGAAACATATTGAGGCAGCGCTTTCAGCCTTGGAATTCTGCCTTCTTTAGAAACCCTTCATCTGCACACTTTAACTTGTTTTCATTTATAGAGCTATGATCTTACCATTTTCTTTAATGAAAATAAAAATCCCAACTATTCAGGTGGTAGCTCTATTAGAGACATTAATGAATACAAGAAGTCCATTATCTTGGAATGGGGATTTTTTTTTTAGGCAAAAATCTATTGTTTCACTGACAGTCAAAAAGCTGTCTTCAGTATGTGATAATAATTGCTAGAGGAAATAACCTCCCTCCATTAGTTTTATTCTTTTAATCATGAAAATATTCTTATAATGATCATTATGTAGAAACATTTGCATTCAAAAAAACTTAAAGCTGTGCCTGAATTACCAGGCAAATTCCTTATTCATACATTTATAGGCTGTGCTGCCAGAAAGAAAAAATAATTAACTTCTCAGTAAAAGTCCTAATGATGTTAATTTTACTACAACAGATTGTGCCAGTATACAAGAAGATTAATTCCAATATTGTACATTTGTTTTCTCATTGTCTTAGGAAAACAAAAAACAAAAAACAAAAAACAAACAACAAAAAAAAAACCAGTATGTATGTATGTGGCAGTGTTTTCTTCCTACCAGAATACCCCCTCCCCTTGATCTTCTCAGCAGGTGAAAATTCATTTCTCACACTGTTATTTGAGCCCATAATATGAGGGCCATGTAGGATTCCACTCTGGAGGTGGTTGCACACTCTGGAGAAATTTATTGGTTAAGAAGGAAAGACATGAGCACTACAGTGGTGGGCCCCAGTAGCATTTTTCACAGACATTAAAATGTTTAGGGTGCTGAGTGGCTCGCTTTTGGTGAATCCTAGTGCCATCTTTTGGGGGAAAGAGGAATATGTCTTGATAGGCGAATATGCTTTGATGCATTTGAGCGGAGTGACTGTTTTGCTGCCAGGATCTTGTTCCCAGGGGAGCAGGCTGATGCTGCGGCTGATGCATGTGTAAAGCAGAGTCAGGGGTGCATGGTTTCTGGGGTGCCTTGCTATTGCAGCAGTCTGGGGAGACAAACCAGGGCTGGCTTTCATGTCAAATATGATGTTCTGTGATACATGGGACAGTGTGGCATTCACTGCCCAGTGCCCCAGGGATGAAATGCTGCAGCAACAGGAGGTGACTGTTTGGGTCAGGACCACCAGTCCATAGTAGGATTGGACCCTCCCAGGGGATGGGGAAGCTGCAAGCACTTCCCAGACAGAATAGCAGGATTGAACCTGCGGTGTAACGGAGGAGCAGCATGAAGTCATGTCACAGCAATGGAGCACAGAATCACAGAATCACAGAATCACCCGGGTTGGAAGGGACCCCAAGGATCATGTAGTTCCAACCCCCCTGCCTAGCAGGGCCACCAAACATACACATTCAGATCAGGTTGCCCAGGACCCCGTCCAACCTGGCCTTAAACACGTCCAAGGACGGGGCATCCACAACCTCCCTGGGCAGCCCATTCCAGGGCCTAACCACTCTCCTAGTAAAGAACTTCCCCCTAACATCCAACCTGAATCTTCCCTCCTTCAACTTAAAACCATTTCCCCTAGTTCTGCTGTTGTCAGCCCTTTTGAAGAGTTTACTCCCCTCCTGGGTGTAGGTTCCCTTCAGGTATTGATAGGCTGCAATGAGGTCACCCCGCAGCCTTCTCTTCTCCAGGCTGAACAAGCCCAACTCCCTCAGCCTGTCCTCATAGGGGAGGTGCTCCAGCCCCTTGATCATCTTAGTCGCCCTCCTCTGGACCCTTTCCAAAATCTCAATGTCTTTCTTGTACTGAGGGCTCCACACCTGGACACAGTACTCCAGATGAGGCCTCACAAGAGCCGAGTAGAGAGGGACAATCACCTCCCTGTCCCTGCTGGCCACCCCTCTCCTGATGGAGCCCAGGATCCCATTTGCCTTTCGAGCTGCCAGAGCGCACTGCTGGCTCATATTCAGTCTCTCGTCCATCAGGACCCCCAGGTCCTTCTCTGCCGAGCTGCTCTCAAGGACCACTCCTCCCAGCCTGTACAGGTGCCTGGGGTTCTTCCGGCCCAAATGCAAAACCTTGCACTTTGCCGTGTTGAACCTCATCAGGTTCACCCGAGCCCAGCCCTCCAGCCTGTCGAGGTCCCTCTGAATGGCATCCCTTCCTTCCACCGTATCAACCGCACCACTCAGCTTGGTGTCGTCAGCAAACTTGCTGAGGGTGCACTCAATTCCCTCATCGATGTCATTAATAAAGATGTTAAAGAGCACCGGTCCCAAGACAGACCCTTGGGGGACACCACTTGTTACCGGCCTCCACCTGGACATAGAGCCATTGACCACCACCCTCTGTCTGCGGCCTTTCAACCAATTGCTTATCCATCGGGTCGTCCACCCATCAAATCCACTTCCCTCCAATTTGGAGATGAGGATGTGGTGGGGGACCATGTCAAAGGCCTTGCTCAGGTCCAGGTAAATGACATCGGTCACCTTCCCTTCGTCCACCAATGCCGTCACTCCATCATAGAAGGCCACAAGATTAGTTAGGCATGACCTTCCTTTGGTGAAGCCGTGCTGGCTGTCTCGGATCACATGCTCATTCTTTATGTGACCGAGCATGTTGTCCAGGAGGATCTGTTCCATGATCTTCCCAGGCACGGAGGTGAGACTCACCAGCCTGTAGTTCCCCGGGTCCTCCCTGCTCCCCTTCTTGTATATGGGAGTGACATGACCCTTCCTCCAGTCGTTCGGGACCTCACCTGACAGCCACGACTTCTCAAATATGATGGAGAGCGGCTCGGCAACCACCTCAGCCAGCTCCTTCAGGACCCTGGGATGCACGCCATCCGGCCCCATAGACTTGTATTCATTCAGTCTAAGGAGGCAGTCTCGGACTAGCTCTGCCCTTACAGTGGGGAGGGATTTACCTCCTTGGTCCCCACATAGAGGTTTGGGGATGCAGGGTCCAGGGACGTGAAAAAGACTAGAATCCTGGCCACCAGTGAAGACCGAGGTGAAGAACTCATTCAGCACCTCAGCTTTCTCTTCATCTGTTGAAGCCAGTTCTCCTTTTAAATTTACCAAAGTAGGTATACCCGTTTTGGCCTGTCTCTTCTGGGCAATGTACCTGTAGAGCAGGCACTGTGCACGCCTTGCCGGCCCATGCTGCCCTCACCCCCTCTCTCATACAGCTGTGTTTGGCCTTCAGTTGCCTGTAGGGAGCAGGCTCAGCACTGCAGCCTTGGCAAAACACATCTTTCAGTCCTACAGCGCTGTACAGGAGAACACTGCTGTGGGAAAGACAAGGATGTGGGGAGAGATTCTGTGCAGCTTTACCAGGGGAAGTATGGCTTCACGCACAAAGAGAGCTTACTGTGGAAAGATCCTCTGATGAAGAAGAGGAGGAGAAGAGCTCCAGCACAGGAAGAACACAATGACTGCTGGTTGGCAGCAGGCAGTGTGGACCATGACAGGATGCCAGGCCAGTCCCACCAACACTTCTGTTCTCTATGGGAGCACCACGGTTGGTCCAGAGAATGAGATGTGAAACGCTGCTCATTCTCCCTCTCTCTGTTTTGCTTTGTTTCTCAGGATGATTTCTAAATGGCACTACAGCCAGAGAAACCAGAAAGATGCTGAAGCCTGCCTGCTGTGTGCAAAAGCACTGTGCAGATTGGGAGCCAAGCTGTTGAAGGCTACTTTTCCCTGCACAGACACTGGAGTTTGCCTGTGGTCAATACAAGGAGCAGCAGCTGCTGAAGGTAACCACGGACAGCACAGTCATCTCCAGCCAGAAGAGACAGGACAAACCACGCAAACACAGAGTGGAGCAGTGTGCCAAGCAACTTGGGAGATGGTGCAGCAATAGATTTGGGTGGGAGGCTGAGGTAGCTGTCACCTGTTGACCACTGGCAAATTTCCTAGACCTTTCATACCACTGCCTGAGCTGGGATACAAGAAGTGACACCAGTAATGTCTTGTAAACTTGTCTTTGACGAAGAGAAAAAATGTGCAATGCTTTGCAGTGCTTTACAGCTCTGTAAGTAGCTTTACCTGTAGGGATGGTTCAGTCAGGACTGCCCAGCTGCCACTGCAGCCATGGTTACTGGATCTCAAAGCATGAGCTAAGGGACAGTGGGATTTGAAGGACTCAGTCACTATATAACATAAGGGAGGGTTGAAGTGGAGGCATGTAGTTAAAGGCTAAGCCCAGCATGCACTCACTCCTGTAAGTTTTTCAACAGTCAAACACAACATACCACTCCTAGAAAAAGTTTAGGTCACCTCTTTCTCTAGGAGGTGCAGGGGACAAAGCCTGGGAATCTCCAGGTGCCTCATTATAAGGCTAATTGCGCAAACCATGCAAGACCATTTAGGTGCTTCAGTTCTCTGTATGGACAACCAGGAATCACATCTCTGCCCAGATCACTTGGCAGTCAAATATCCAGGCCTTCATTAGCATCTCATATTGTGTTATTGTTCAGAAAACTGATGAGCAGCTTCACAATCTGTCTGTTTTTGACCAGATGTAGGTGACTGCCCAGGCACCTGTTGGCTGCTACTGCCTTGAAGGTCATAGGAGGCACCAGCAGTCTCATATAATGGGTTTGAAGATGTACAGCATTTTTAGCTGGCATCCGAGAGCCATAAGACCTGTATTTTTGCCTGTGTGGGAGGATGTTACTGGGAAGAAAAGTTCACATTTGCACAACAACAAGCAGGTGTCAGAACAAGACTGTAGACTTAACATGAAAAGCATTCAAACACAATCCAAAATCCACACCACTGCCCAGCTCTTTTTTTTTTTTTTTCAGCATCTTTCCAAGATCCTCTCTTCCACATGCTCATGAGAACAAAAAGTTCTAAGAAGTGTTTTGGTGAACAATTTTCTCTTCATTAGGGATCATTTTGTATGATGGCATTTTACCTTCTGGCAGCTGCCTTTGCTGGAGGGTGCCTTATAACTGAAACTAGGTTGCTCTCAGTGCTATAAACTCAGTTCCAAATTCACCAGGATGAACATGGCTTTGTTAAATAATGAACTGGAGGTGTTCTGCAACATAAGAGACTGAGAGACAGAAATCACATTGGAAGTCTATCAGAACTGAGACCAAAAGTTGCTTTGGAAACCTTTTGGAAACTTCATCATCTGACAATTAATTAACTACTTTTGCCAGGTATTCTGATTAAATAAAACTCTGCTGCGTCTTCCCATTTATCTACTTTTGTGTTGTACAGTGCCAAAAATGAAGACAAAATGAGAGTTAGAGCCCAATGATTCTCTACACCATAATTACAACTACTAGACATTTTCCAGAAGAAGATGGCTGAACCGCAAACATTTCAGCATTTACCAAAGTAGAAGAAGGAATCATGTAGATATGGAAGTGCAGTGCTAGCTAGGACTGCCAACTACATCTCAACTCTGTATCAAACTATTTCAGTAGTCACAGTGGAACAGCTAAAAAATGTTAAAACATAGATTAGTTACACAGCTCACAGGTTACTATGCTAAAAGTTTTCACTGTGATCTGCATCTAGTAGTAAAGGAGAGAATGTTGGATCTGGCACACAGCGGGAGACACAGTGCTGAATGTCTACTATTTTTTGTTATGCAACTAAAATAACAAGGATGAACAACATTTTTTTACGGAGTGCTAAGCTAGCATTTTGTAAAGCTTATGACAAAAAAAAAAAAAAACCACAAAAAACGAACAACAGAGATGTATTGTCTGATGCTTTTATATAGTCTGGAATGATTTATTATATACTATAAATTTAGCACTGCAATATATTTAATTGTTGAGGTAAGTTGTTACAGAAATGAAAAATACTGGTTAGTTCATTTTGCATAGCACTCATCAGTGATTGCAATTGGATATTACATTCCCAGTGCAAATTATCAGCATTGGCAAGGCTATTTTACAGCTGTTCAGTGTGCAGTCTACATTGTAATGAATTTGTGACATGAAATGTTAGTGGAAATTATAATGAAACATTAGCTGAAAATATACTAAAGTGGGAAGTGTAAAAAGAGAAATGAACATTTACAAACTCAATTGACTTTTCAGCTCAGTTGGCTTCAGTTGTTATTTTGGCCCAGATGCATTAACTTGCCTCCTTCTACTGCATCAGACAGCACAGTACCCCTTCAGCATTCCCTTTGGATGCAGAATTTGGAATTAAGCCTGACATTATCTTCCCTTTAAGACTTTTTTTGTTCTCCTGAACTACTGAATTCACCACAGTCTATGGTCTCCTTTGCTTTCACTTTGATCTCTGTTTCTGCTAGCTTCCTTATATATCCAGTTGCTGTCTTTTTTCCCTCCATATTCCTCAGATCTATTCCTCACTCATTATTCCTATACAGAAGAATAACTTGCTTGGGCTTTCCTAGGTATTGAAGCCTTTCTGCTATCCCCTGGCCATATGGAATTCCCTCTTCTCTTTGGCTGTATGTACATGGCAGAGCCTCTGATGTTGACATCACTAAATCAAGTTCAACACTCAGTTAAGTAATCCTTTCAAGAATGTCTTAAACATTTACTTATACTTCCTCAATAAACTGCTAATAAAGAGGATAGTGCCATGTCGCTTTTCTACCCACTTTGACAGCACTTCATAACACTTTCTTATTTCCCTCTTGATTTCTGCCTCCCACTTCTGTTTTTCCTTCCTCTTTCCAAGCCACTGACAATAGCTTCATCTATCATTCCCATGCATCCTTAGTTGTAGCCCTCATTTCTGCCTTCTTTAATTTTCCAGAAACAGCAGAGGGAAAGATCTTTATTTTCATACCTTCAAGCACTTCCCTGGTGCTGCTCTGCTCCAAAAGCTGTGTGTTACTTGCTTTAGCCTTGATTTTCTGTCTTTTTTCTTGGAAACTCATGGTGGGAAGTTTAAAACTCACTTGCCACTGTTCTGCTGTTATACAGTTACTCATAAGTTTTCCAAAGTCAAAACCAGCAGTCATTCAGGACAACAGCAGATATATCAGTCCCCTTGGGATCCTGGCTGTGAGGTGTCTATCTGTATCAGGATATGAGTCCATCACAATGTTTGAGCACCTTCTACACATTTCCTAGGTTTGTTCTTAGAGTACATTAGCAGAGAAAAGCAATCCCTCTCTCCATCCAGAAAGCACTGAAATGGAAAATGTTCTGCTAGTCTTGGTATATAATACAGCCCCCCTTCCAGCATCTATTTTTCTCATGTATTTAAAGAAAAGAGCACTTCAAAGCAGCATCTGTTAGTCATGATATGTATTTATCATATTCAGCACAAGAGCATTCGCCTCATGGCTGGCTCATCTGAATGCTATTCCCACCTCAGGAAACCACAATATATTGATGTATCACACTAGTATTTCTGGGAACTACACAGCATGAGGTGGAAGATTCATCCATAAAATGAATGATTGGCTTTACTTACCCCTATTCTTACTTCCCCTTGTATTTCAGCTACTGTAATGCAGTTGAACATACCTCCCTGCTCTCCAAAAATGGGACATTAGTTTAAAATTTAATTAGTAAGTGTTGTTGCAGATGTACTGGAGAACTTCACAACATCTTCAACTTCTTTCCAGGAAGGTGCAGATACCCCTGAAGTGCTGCATCAGTCCTGGCAGTCCTGTGCTGATATATCAGTTGGTCAAGAGGTCTACATGGCTTCTTTCTGGTACAAACTGGTAATTAACTGTGCAGAAATATGTGGAGGAATTAAATGAAAGATGTATATACAAGTTTAAACCCATTTAGACGGCTTTGAAGTCTAAAAGGTCCTTGAAAGTCATTTAGCCTAAGTGCCTGTGCCAACTTTAAGAATTCTACCTTCATTGTCTGCAGAATAGCTTTGAAGTTTCCAGCAGAGACAAATGACACTTTCATCATGAGGAAAATTGGGACTGTATAGGAACTTTCATTGGCAACCTTACACATGATTATGTGGTCTTAAACAGCAACACACTGCTGTGTGATCAGTAAGTGTGAGTTTTCTGCCTGAAGCAGCTTCCAGCCACACCAGGACACAAAAAGAACAAGGCCAAAATAAACACTACACAGTTGGGCAAAAATGAGGTGGTGAGCTAGTTCACAACAATTATTTGGAAAAACCTTCCTAGTTGTGTATTGATGGACATATCTGAGGAAGAGAGAATTTTTGTTCGTGAGAAAGAAACTAAGTAGGGAAGAAAGTGGAAGTCTATTCAGAGCTGAAGAGATCTTTTAGTTGTTCAGAGATCTTTCAACACATTAATTGCTTAGCTGGGAGAAGAGGCAGGGACTCTGGTAGGATGGACGTGGCAGCCAGTCAGTCACAGATGGAAACTGCTTAGACAGGAGGATATATAAGATCTGCTCATGAGCAGAGTCAGAAAGAGAAAGGAATTAGCAATTATCAGAGAATAAGAGGGATAGGTTCGTGAAGTGAAATATGCCTAAGCTTGGATAGTATCCAGTCAAACAGAGTGAGTGAGATAACAAACTACAAATAATACAAAGCTGTAAACAATGAGGCAGGCTAAGAACTCTGGGGTGTGATGCATGGGGAGCTTAATCACAAGAAAATGCAAAAGGGAAAAATATCAGGAAAATATCAAAACTTTTTCACAATAAAATGTATTACCCTTTGTGTTAAAAGAAATGGGTAGAAATAATATCGTGTAGCTGAGACAATTTCAAGTGAGAATAGCATAAAGGAAACATTAATAAATGTACAAAAGAAAATAACTGTAATAGTGAGGGAGACATATAGGATTACCTGAGTAAACATTCACGCTATTTTATTCTAAGAATGTTCATAGAAAACTATTCCACACCTTATCCTTTTGTAAAATATATACAGCCAAAGACTCTAGTGAACAGTCCAAGACATTTTCTGTCTGGTTTTTAGAAATCCTCAATCCAGTGATGTAAAAGTACATCTCATAAAACCAACTTGAATGCTTTGTTTTCCTGAAAAGGTATGTCTTTTTAAACAATGGAGGTCATTAAGTTTTGAAACAATTTTCCACATTGTACATGGCCTAAAGTGTAACCGGTTTACCCCTTGCTCAACTAATACTTGGCTCTGTGTGCCACTGGCAGCAGAATGCAGAAAAGACATATAGTTCTTGGAGGCCAGCAACCTGAAAAGACACCCTGTTAGTGAAATGATCAGTTCTCCAAGCAAGTCTCTTATTGAGTCATGCATCTGATGTAGCTTCTGTGGTTAGTGCTTGAAGGAGTGGCCATGATACCCAATGGTCAGAAGTGGAGCCTTCTTTGGAGGCTGCAGCTGGAACCTTGAAAACTGCAGGGAGCCAGTGCATCCTTTTGAGCAACCTCACATGCTTTCTGAAGAAGTGTGACTTACTCAGACCTCAGACCTCATTTTCGTTCTTCCTCTTGCTGAAATCAAGGTGAGACCCCACTCATACAGTCTTCACAGAAGTCAAGACATGACCAGAAGGTAAGAAGTATGAGGAAATGCATAGCTGAGAGCTACATAACTTAACCGGGTGAGTTTATATGCAGTGCTTATTATGCAGGGACAGACAAAGCATTGATTAACAAAGGAAGATGCTTCTTGGCCTCCTTAGCCTTTGCCTCCCTAACTTCAGCTTCTGAAGGATGGCTTCCTCCGAGCCCTACAAACTACAAGATTTTAGCTGAGTTCAATTCTCAGCTGAGAGTTCTCTGAACAACCCAACACATCAAGAAGGTGACAATTCCGGTGAGGGATAAAAGAGAAGAAATATCCTTTATGAAGAAAAATGGAACTGTTTTTTTTTGTTGTTGTTGTTTGTTTGTTTTTGCTTTTGCTTTTGTTTTTGTTTTGTTTTGTTTTCCATTATGTGTTGTTATCTATTACTCATTAAAGGACTCATTTTGCTGGCCAAAGTCCCAGCCAAGACCAAGGACTGGCTTCAGTGCACTGTGAGCCTCTATGGTAGTTCTTCTTAACCAGTCCCAAAGACTTGTAGGATTTGCAGTGAAAACATCCAAAGGATCCCTCCAAAGGCCAGACAGGGAGCTAAGCACTTGCATTGCATCAGGATTATTTCAGGAGGCACTTAAAATTCAAGCATGAGTTAACAATGTCCTTTGGACAGATGAGAAGTTATTCCAACTTACCAGTGATACAGGTTACTCTCCAGGCCATTCCCCTTTTGTAATCAAAACTTGAGAACATGCCATAGAAAAATATCATGGGATCATTAGAAATATAATACAAACTGTATTGCTTTTTTGTTTTGTTTTGTTTCCCCTTTCTTTAACGTATTTGTATTTAAAACAATATTTTTTTATTAGTTATTAACTGGTCTGAAAAACAGTCTGGGCAAGAGCAGTTGTAGAAGAAAGTCTACATTGCTGATGATCTCTGTATTTCTGTGGGTAGTTCAAAAAGCAGGTGCTATTTGAAGTACCCAGCGTGGACTCTTCTAAACATGGAAAGTGAGAGGAATGAAGGCATTCAATGTGATTGGTGTTGTTCCATCTTGACCTCTGAAAAAATCTGTTTTGGTCTTACAAGTCCCAGTACAGGTGTTATAAAATACATCTTTAAAGACATTTTTAGTATATTCACTAAATCCGATTCAATACTGTGGAATGTCTTGATAAAGGAAGGTGATATTTGAGCTTCTTTTGTGCTTCTTATCTCAATTTCATGTTCTGTGTTACAGTGCAGCTTCTCAGACAGGAGCATATTTCTTAGAGAAAGATAAGTACACACACTAACCTTAATTTGGGAAAAATAAAGCTGTTACTTTCAGAGCAGTCCACATAGTGCTGTACTGCTTGAAAAGGAGTCCTAATTTAAACAAAGACATCAGTGTTACCAACTTGTACAAACAAGGACCCATCGAAGTCATGCTGTCCACTCATCCAGGTACTTAGGCAGGCAGACAGAACCTTCAGCCAAGGTGTTGGGGCCCAGCTGAGACTCATGTGAATGTTTCCTGTGATATGGAGGCAGAGTTCATCTTTCCTGAGGCTGATTTTGGCTGTGCTGGGCTCAAACTAGCATGTAGTGAGCAGCAGAGATACTGTCTCGGGTCCACTGCCTGCTTTGCTTCAGCTAATACCTCTGGACGATGAGCCCATTGTCTTGCCCTACAGCAGGAAGACTCACAGCAGGCAGACCCAGCGAGACAGAACCACCTGCTTCAACCTAATTCTCTAGCAGCAATAAGGGCTCTCTATTCTTCACTCTCCTCTTCATCCTGCAGGTTGAAAAATCCAGGTGTTCCAAGGCTCATGGAATGCTGTGAGCCATCCCTGGGGAGAGGTGTAGCACTAAGATGGCTGTCCAGGACAGATTTGTCATGGCCTGTTGTAGGATATTGCTCTTCCTTGTGAGAGTTCTTCATCACACACATCTGCTGTTACTCCATTCCTGCTGCAGTGAGAACTTGGACCCTGTCTTTCCATGTTAGGATGTTGTTCTTGTGTATATCAGCAGGTGGGCAGCATTATCTGGAAATCCCATGCACAACTCTGCAAGCGCTGGAGATGACTTGGAGGCCTCCAGGCAAGTTCTAGCCAATCTAAACAAAATGGTTCTTTAATCTGTATTTTTTAGTGTTTAATGTAGACATGATTTAACAATGCACTTACCATTTTTTGAATTAAAAGTACACATAAAGCAGATTGCAAGAATCTGTAGATATGTTTCTACTGTGGGACAAACTATTATTGTTATAGTCAGCAGGTAGGTGTGCCTACCACAACGTTTTAAAATAGTGATGACTAACCTTTTCCAATAAATCAGTTTTTCTAACCTTTCCATGGGTTTTGATTTTTTTAAGAGATACAGGCTTACGGTACTTATTTCTCCAATGAGGCTTACACTGCCTGGTCTCAAACATTAGTAATATAACCCTGTGTTTATAACTTGTCACCAAAACAGCCATAAGATGGGAGTCTTGCAAGTAGGCTCCCATCACACAGCACTGATTTCTACTCCCCAAAACGGATATGAAGAACATTTGCTATTAAACCTGAAACCACATCCATTTTGTCTTAAAAAGAGACGAACAGCAAAAGAAAAGGAAATACTGGAAGGTATGAGCTGATGTGGGTCTCTGCAGTAAGCACAGCCTTCTGTGGAAAGCTACTTGTAAATGTTAGTGCTAATTTTGCACCTTCAGCAGGTGTTGCAAAAAAATAGGAGCCATGCCATTAGGCATCAGATGTAGTTTTGGGGCCCAGGATACAACGTGGGAAGCTTCTAAATTTAGAGCAGAAAGAAAACATCCTGCCGTTTGTAAACAGCCCAAATGGATTGCAATGA
The DNA here is from genome assembly GCF_023343835.1 of Lagopus muta. Lineage (NCBI taxonomy): Eukaryota > Metazoa > Chordata > Aves > Galliformes > Phasianidae > Lagopus > Lagopus muta. The sequence continues at coordinate 106,764,372 of NC_064433.1, forward strand.
CAAATTAACAAGCTACTATACACTCCAGTCTAAAGTAAGGAATAATGGAAGTTATTCATTATTCATTTTATTTACTAATAGTGATACAGTACGTATTAATAGGAAGGGGGCATAGTAATTCAACATACGTGTCAGTATGAAGATACATCTTGGGTTGAGATTATACTGCATAATCTGGCAGCAACATAAAATAATTTCTGGGTGACAGGATTCTTCCTTGGAGGCCTCCTTTAGATTCATTTACAATCTTGGCCATGAAGATGTCAAAGAATTGGGAATGGTTGCAATCTCTGGGCGAAAGCTTAGGAACAGGAATGGCAAGGCACTATTACAAAGGACTGCAAACATTTTTGCAGAATTTTCTGGAAAAGAAGATACATAGCATCTGTCCACATTTAATTTATGCTAAGCATTGTTATTTGGTCCTACATTTAACAGATTTAATGAAACAAAATTTTAAAACAAAATGCCTTTTAACTTAGTAGGAAGAAGATCTGATAGGTGTGTCAAGTACTAAAAATGCAAATGCGAATGCAAACTACAGTGTCAATCTGAATTGCCATGCTAGGCCAAGCTTATTTTATTACATACATTCTGCATTCTAAGTACTAATATATTCATAATGTAAACATTAAGCATACAGAGTTAAAATTCAAGGCCACAATATTTTTGATTGTCCCTTTTTGTGTCTTTGGTTGGCCGAGATCAACTCGTAGTGTATAAATGCATAAGTTATATAATAATTATATAAAAAGGAAAAAATAACATTGACTTGTATACTTCATTCTGACAAACGCACAGCGTTCGCGACTCAATAAAGAAAAACTGGCGCCCGCCTAACAAAAATACTTAGATGATTTCTGATTTTGGCAGTCAGGGGTTGTCTCTTGCTTTAGCCAATGGAAAAGAAACCCCCCTAATAATGATGAGGTTCTAACTGGTTAACTTTTAAATATCAAATACAATTCCAGTTTTACTTTTTTTTAAAAAAAAGAGATGCATATTCTGATTTCTGACTTCTGCTTTTCCCTTTTTCCATTTTTTTTTAATTACTATACAAACAAGTCTGTTCCTTCTGTAATACTGGGAATGGTATGATACTGAGCAAAATGTTTCACAAGTCCAAACAAGTATTTCTTCATAGTCCCAACACTACTAATTTTTCAGTCTCTTCAGTCTCTACTGGTAAAGAAGTTTGTTTCCTCCCATTCTCACCACCTTTTGTCCTCCTCCGTCTCCTTTCTGCTTCCTCTGTCAGGTGCAGGCCTCTGATCTACAGTCATACACTTTCCCTTCTGCACATTCTCATTTCCAATGTTTGGCTCAGGGTTCTTGTAATACTGTCAAGGAATCCTAAAGTTTGGGTTGTCTTCACAGTTTGAGTAGCAGATAACGCTCTGATGAATGGAATGCATTTGATTTTAATCAAAACAATGCTGTCATATTCCAAATCAGCTTCCACACTAAATGAGTCTATGTTGATATGTTTCTATTTTTTAAATAAAGGTAGGTGGTTGTTGTTTTTTTTTTCTTTCCTTTTTAATCCTTTTCTCCCTCTTTTGTAATGATTCATATATTGTATGTTAGGTCACTATAGAGTTATTGTTACATTGCTGTAGTATAGTCCCAGGTTTTTGCATTAGCAAGATAACAAACTTTACCCATAAGCTTATCAACTTTTTAAGACCACTAGCTTTCATAGGTTTTCCTTATCATTTCATGCTTTTACCTACAACAGTCCATTGTTGTTTGGTCCACAGAGTCGATGCCCATATACATTACATTTTAGTATCTTAATACTTCTTGAATATCTCCTTTAAATCCCTACTGCAAAGAGTCATTTTGAAATTTACTTTTAATGTGTTTTTCTCCCAGCCAAACCTTCACCTGTCTCTTTAGGCACTTTTAATTCATGTACTCTGATAGAGTTCTTTGCAATTCATCAGGGACTGTATCCCAGTGAGCAGTGTTTTTGCTTTTTCTGGTGTTTCTTTCTTTCCCCACTTAGTAGTAGGTGCCAAGATGAGAAGGCATATGAGCAGCTGGCAGCCTTGTATTGGGGTAGATACCTCCGGTTGGTGAATTCCAGTATGGATTAGGGGCAGCAAAAAAGCTGGATGAGGTTACAGGCAAAGCAGGGGGGTGGGGAGCTACAAAGTTCATCTTCTGAGGGTGTGCGTGGTAGGAACTCATGTAGGGTAGGTCTGATGGGTATTTGTACATGGATGATTCCGGGGGGTGAGGCTGGAGGGCCTGAGCGATTCCGTGGAAATCGAATTTGTAGGCATAGCGTTTACCATGAACTTTAGTCATAATATTTTTATCATAGTAGTAGCGAAGTGCACGGCTGAGTTTGTCATAGTTCATGTTAGGTTTGCTTTTCCTCTCTCCCCAGCGCCGAGCCACTTCGTCAGGGTCGGTCATCTTGAACTCTCCATTGGTGCCCTCCCAGGTGATGCAGTTGGAGTTGGAGCTGTCTGAGAGAAGCTCCAGTAGGAACTGCCATAGCTGTATCTGCCCACTCCCTGCGGAGGAAACAAAGTGAAAATGTCAGGAATAATGACTAATAAGTTAAGACACCAATTATTTCAGGCTCCCGCACATAACCCTATTAGGAAATATTGCAATGTCAGTTCCTGCTTCTTACTTGAACTAGTCCCCCTTCTCCCAGCCTATCTCATGAAATCCTAAAGAGCAGAGATAATGGTTATGTGTCATGTTTTCCCTCATCTGGGTGGCAGAATGCCATTACAGGGAAATTTAATGGTTACTTAATGTCATTCATTGTAGACAATTGATGGGGAAATCATACAGCACTTGTTTAGGAAACTAATCTCTAAAGTTCAGGACAAACAGCTTTCACTTGCGTAATATTTTGCTTGTTCTCACAGCATTATGTTGTAACTAAATGTTCTCTGCTATGGAATAAGCCTACACAAAATGGAGAAGTTTAGAGAAAGCTGGACATATGCCAAACCATATCACCCATTTGCAGCATTTGGGTAAATGCAGAACGGAAACTTATTAGTGTGCTGTTGCACTACATACAATCATAGGGCAAGACATTTGCAAGAACAGTGAAAAGGTCCATAAAATACATTCTCATACTCATTCTTTGTCAAACAAGAATTTAAATGATTACTGATCCTAATACATTAAATGTTTTTGTTTTTGTTTTTCTCCTTCCTCCGCCAATTTCGTGTCTGAAGGAAAATAATCAGTCTGCTGGCAATTTTGCAGAAGAGTGTTGCCTGGTTATAGGAACAAAGTTCAGCCATTTTAGGCCATCAAAAGTCAATTATGAAGGGCCTTGCCACTGATATGCATGCTAAAAGCTTAGTATTTCTTAATAAAGCAGCACTGAAATGATGCAAAACACAGCTGAAGCAGCTTGCAAGGCAATCTGTTTCACAAGCACAATGTCAGCAGAATTTGCCAACCAACTTGCAAGTCGTAACTTCTAAGTACATCTCTAAAAAGGATTTTCTTTCTTTCTTTCTTTCTTTCTTTCTTTCTTTCTTTCTTTCTTTCTTTCTTTCTTTCTTTCTTTCTTTCTTTCTTTCTTTCTTTCTTTCTTTCTTTCTTTCTTTCTTTCTTTCTTTCTTTCTTTCTTTCTTTCTTTCTTCTCTTTCTCTCTCTCTCTCTCTCTCTTTCTCTCTCTTTCTCTCTTTCTCTCTTTCTCTCTTTCTCTCTTTCTCTCTTTCTCTCTCTCTTGCTCTCTTGCTCTCTTGCTTTCTCTCTTGCTTTCTCTCTTTCTCTCTTTCTCTCTTTCTCTCTTTCTTTCTTTCTTTCTCTCTTCTTTCTTTCTTTCTTTCTTTCTTTCTTCTTTCTTTCTTTCTTTCTTTCTTTCTTTCTTTCTTTCTTTCTTTCTTTCTTTCTCTCTTTCTTTCTTTCTTTCTTTCTCTCTTTCTTTCTCTCTCTCTTTCTTTCTTTCTTCTTTCTTTCTTTCTTTCTTTTCTTTCTTTCTTTCTTTCTTTCTTTCTTTCTTTCTTTCTTTCTTTCTCTCTTTCTTTCTCTCTTTCTTTCTCTCTTTCTTTCTCTCTCTTTCTTTCTCTCTTTCTCTCTTTCTCTCTTTCTTTCTTTCTTTTCATTTTTCCAAACCAGAAATGTGGATATAATAAACAAGCTTTTCTTTACAAAGCTTAGTGGTAAATTATAATATCAAGATAGATTAGCATCTGAAATCCATTAGCAGTTTATACTTCAGTGCAACTAAAATCCATATTCATTTAAATTATACTTATCCAAACTGCCCTTAATGAATTTCTTCTGTTCCATTAACATGCATTAAATAAACAAACAAACAAAAGAATCTGTGGTATGAGCAAGGCATGCAAGTTTTAATACACGAAACATAACAAGGGAATTAGCCTTTGAAAATCAATAAACAGTTCAGCACAGGACAACGCACAAATTTTTGAATAAGCAATCCAACATATGTTCTAACATAAACACTTGCCTTCCAAATGTAATATATAGTCCTATGAAAATAAATGGTTGCTGTCAATTTCCTTTTAATGAGAGATTAATTCCACCAATTTATAAACACTTAAAACATGTTAAAACACAGGAATGATGGTGTGTGGAAATGCCATACCCAAATGCTAAAAATGTATCCCAATCCAGAGCACTTTAGTGTCTTCCAGAGTAATGAAGGATACCAAATGCACACTTGGTAAAACTATAAAAGCCTGAGACATACAAATTAAAGGGAGGTAAGCCCTCACAACCACTTAAGGTCAGTGTCACTTGGAAATCCACCTCCTGAGGCCATTTGGAAAAAGTCATTCTTAATATTTAGCTGCTTTCCTGTGCAATGCTAAACTGTCTAGAAAGTAATCTAATCTAGAACCATGGCTGCTGTCACTTGGGACAAAATGAAAGGAAATGTAGCAGTATTTCAGTAAATTCATGCTTGGAAAGGCAATAAAATTGTTGTGAGATCAAACATTGTTGCTCAGAGTTGAAGAGAACTATAACGTGGAACAAGTAACACTGTGCCCTTTGAGTATTAAAGAAAGGGAAAAAGGAAGTGGCACTAACGTCAATTTATTGCGGCAGATAACACTGATGTATGACCAGAGTTCATCCTGCAGATTCAGAGAAACAACAGTGAAATCTGTCCAGTTCATAATCAGTTTTATTAACTTGTCAGGAATTTTATCCATCTTCAGCTAAAATACAAGGACTACAAGGACCAGCTCACAATGCACATAGTTACCACCTTCTTATCATAAGAGACCATTTCTGAAGTGTCTAACCCAATTATCCTTTGCAAATAAATTCTGTTTTCCAATTTTTCCCTGTATATTTTTGCTGACTTCTGTTATGCAGCCAAAATATTGTACAGGTCAAGGTCAGCATGTCATTGGATTGTGGATTACAGAATCTAGGACATGCATGACACAGCCTGGTAAAAAACTCATGCCATTCTGGAGGGGTTCCTGAAGGACAGCACCTAAGAAAACTCCCAGTGTTCAAGCAACTGAAGTGAATTCCTATTGATATGTTTGGTAAAATGTAATGAGATATCCGACTGACTGAATATAAACATGTATTCTAGGATGAGATGAGTAGCTCTCTACTGAGAGCTACAATAACTATATCCCAATGAATATAATGGCAACTAGGACACCTAAGTCCTATCTAGTCACTCTATGACACTGGAATTTATGTGCTTTAATGTGTGAGCTTAGTCCCACCCTTAAGTAATTTAGAAACCTTCAATGTGTTACGTATCATAAGCTCTCACTGAATCATACTAAAGATTAGTAAAATTTGTCACATCAACTTCAGAGTCCAGACTTAAAATAGGAGTGGGGATGCTATTAGAGAAGAAAAACTCTCATAAATCAGCAAAACCTCGCCTCACCTGGATTTGCAAGACGGCTGCTGGTCGGTCCTAGAATCTGATAAGGATCTGCAAAATTGTAAAGAAAGATTTAAAACCATATAACAACGTCATATATTTTAGGCGTCATTTTTTAATCTTGTAGGAGTCAGAAAGTGCCACCTGAAAAGCAGATCGAACACTGAGTAAAGTGGCTTCTATCTCTGCATCACAATATTTGTAGGTTTTCTCTCAAAATTGGGTGTGCAAGCAAACAGTTGCAAGGGATATATATTTCCTTTTCATTCTCTGTATTAGTGTGCACAAGTACATGTTCAGACACACTGTAAAGTTGGTCTAGAAGTATTCTGATTCCTATTTAAACAAGATACCCTCTGGGACTATCTACCCTTGTAACCTGCTAGGGCCCATAGGCCAGAGACCTAGTGCTAAATGTGGCATAGATGGGTGAAGAGGTGTTCCTCCTCAAAGAACAGAGACCTCTTATCTTGTGGGGCTACATCTGTTCCCTTCATACCATTCCTAGGTTTTTCTGTGCCAAAACAGCCTCCAAAAGAGAGTGGAGAGGGCATATCTGAACCCATGCAAAGTGGCAGTGTTGGCTCTTCTTCATCATCACAGTCCAGTGAGGGATCTCCTGTATTAAATTTGTAATTAGGGTTTTCCAAATTCCAAAACATCTCAGAGCTTTCCTCATGGGATTCCCTGTGGAAATTCAATCTGAATTCAACCTGAATTGAAATAGGAATGACTGTAGGAAAGCCCAAGCTATGGATGATAAGCACAACCTGAAGCAGAGCAATAATGTCAGTGGGCTGTCTTGTCTCCAGACAATTGCTCTCAATCATTCAGTTACAGTCAAGAAGATAATCAGCTTACATTCCTTACACGTTTAAATAATCTGTGAAGCTCACATATTTGCATTAAATGATCTCAAGGACTTACATAAATCACCAATATACTTCTTGAAGGATTCCCATGGCTGGGAGGCCAGATTAGATAAAATGTTATCTGGGCAAAAAGAAGTACAGTACTTCCCAGGCAGCATGCATGTAAGTTAAGGAGTTGTAGTCATTCACAGAGTTTTATTTAGTTGTAACAAAAAAACAGAATCATGATTTGAAATCCATGTGATAAAAACAGGCACAGAGAATTGTGGGCTAAGAATATCCCCCAAAACTTCTCTGTCATACTTCTACATTTTTGCTGTTAGCAAAAGACATCATTGACTCAGAGTGTAGTCCTTTCTAACTATCTGTCCAAGACACTTTCTAGTTTCACAATATAGGATTGAGTCCTACCCCATAAATTAGCTGGTTTGAAATGACAAAGTGAACCATCTTGCTAAACGACTAGCCTACATTCCTACAAACCTCAACTTTCTCTTCAGTTTTCCAATAGATTGATAATCCTTCTATTTTTCCTGTTTAATTTCAGGACTTCAGGATGTAAAATACAAATAGATTTCTGTATGTTGCAGTCCATTTTCATCTCTTTGTTTATGCACACTTTTCAGTTGTCATTATTTGAACTACTGTGGAGAGTAAGTCTTCTGGCTTTCTTAACTTCTACCTTTGTACTTAAACTGAATATAGGGAATTTAACAGCTTTTTCATTCTGAAAGGTTGTCATTACCATTAAACATTGCTAAAAGCACATTTTAATAGGCCTGGGAGCCTCCACTTAAGATACAGCCATGCAGCCAGATCACACATGTCTGGGGATTTACTCGTCACTGTCTGGAAATCTCATTAGTGCTCTGAATCAGCTCTTGCAAATGGCTTCTGGTTGGTAGGTGAAAGCTGACCTGAATGTGTCCAACAAACCCCATCAGAAAATTCAAATAAAATAACACCCACCTAACTGAGGACGCTGGTCTTCTGTTTTGGGCACTGTTGAGGATGATGGCTGAGTAGCTGAAAATGGAGAAATCCATTTAGTTATTTTTCCAGTTTGAAAGATAGTCACTAAACCTGTGATAGACCCCAGGCCAGGGACTCCTGCTGCTCACGAGAGTAGGATTTAGCTTTTTAAGACTATCTGATGTAGCCTACAATCAAGGAAATTACGGCTGCCCCAGTAACTTCACCAGCATTGCCTACATGCAACTACTACTGGCAACAGGTTTGCCAGGCACAAGTAAAAGTCCCTCAGAGCTGAAAGCTGAAGTAGATCCTGAGATAGCTCTGAAGTTCACTTTAGAGATTACTCTGATTGCAGCAGACGTGTATTGGGCCCACAAGTGGGACACATGAAAATTATTTTTACCTTTTGACTGAGTGGGATGGGTGTGACTCGTCCATGCTGATCTCCTCGCTTGCTCATAAGGTAAATCTGAAAAGGAAAAATACCATTCTTCATGCAGATATGGCATAAAATGTTATCTGTCCATTAGGGGCAAATTTCTAGATAACTCTCTGGATTACAAAAATTACGGAAATTGGAAGGATACTCCTTGTTAAACACTTCATTGTCTTTATCATTTCTAATTATAACAGTACCACACTGCTCTCTGTATAGCTCTTTGGAAGTGCCTGTTTTTTTCAGATGTCTGAAGTACTTTTAAACATCTGGCATAAATACTCTGTAGAGTCCATAGCACCTTCATGGTTACCTTCTGTTATAGGCATGCTCAACTTCCACATACAACATGAGTGTTGCTCAGGATTGTGATTCATAGTAGACTTCAGTGTGACTGTTCTCTGAACTGGATAACTCATTGATAATAGAATACCAAGTGGGTGCTCACAGCCATGACCATGAACAAAGGGAGTACAGTGCTAGAACAGGTGATCTGTTGAAATCTCTCATGGAGAAATAACAATTTACATCAAGAGATTGAAAGCAATGTGGTAAGATTCCAAGTCTAACTGCAAGCAAACCACTTTGTCTTATAAATATAGCAGTCAAAGAAACCATAATCTGAGCTTTCCTGACTGAAACAGCAGGCTGTATGGCAGTGATCCCTTGAGCTGGGTGCCTCTCAAGATTGCTCCTTGAGGTCAAGAGATCCTTACTCACTTTGCTGGTTGGTCTCTAAAGGTATCTGATTTTTGTTAAGATTTAACAACTTAACTAATCACTGTGACTCATCATCATTATAAATTATCAATCTACTTACTATAATGAACTAAATTGTTGCTATATCACTAAATGTATGAGTGTTGGGTATTGCCTGTGACACCTTCCTCAGCCAAGGACACCAAGGTATGACATACACAGTGTACTATGGACAATTTATGTTGGAGCTTTGTGGGAAAAATCTCCCAAAAGGTCAGAACTCAGACCAAGAGTAAACTGTGTAACATTCCCTTCCAGTCTGTGTATGTAACAGCATTTTCTTTCAAGATAGACTTCAGTTGATTTACTTTGCCTTTCTTTACTAGCCTGTTGCTGTTATCCCTTGAGATTAATCAAAGTTTATAGGTTGAATTTGAGAGTTCCTTTTTCTGCAGGCACATGTGAGACAGCAAAGGCATAGTTTTGTCTAAATCACTGTGACATGCTCTTTGTGTTCTTACTAGCTGTCACTATTGTAATGCACTTTATTATCTTTTTCCTTAATGCTATTCTTCATGCTTGCAAGCCCTCTTTTCCCCAGGTGCACTGTCTGGTCTAATTCTCATTATTCAGAATCGAGATTTGTGGGGTAACTGATTGCTGCACTATACCATTTTCACTTCTTTCTCTTTTACTCGTTATTTCAAACTTGAAATAATTTCTTTCCTTTCACCTTCCCCTCCCCATCCCGGTAGCCTCGTAGATCTCTAGAAACATAGAATGTGAAAATACTGAACATGCTTCAATATGAAGTGCAGATGTGTATACATATTGTTATATCTCTTATGAAAAGGTGATAGGTTTTGCATTGTGCTTTTTTTTTTTTTTCTTTTTCTTTTTTTTTTTTTTTTTCTTTTGCTCCATCAATTTAAATATACCTTTCTGTTTCTTGGGAGAAGCTGCTAATTTTATGTATCTAAATTCTCACTTGCCTTTTCCCATTTTTTTTTTTTTTAAACTTACCTATTACTTCTATTTTAGTTAAATGGTTTAGTATATAAAAATGAAGAACCTTGAACATAAAAGCTTTTTTCATAAACTATATGAAGTAAAGTCAGACATTCATTTTACCCTTTGAAATCTTTTGCAGCTGCCTGTGCTTTTCTACGTCTGGCTTAAACATACCACCTAAAATTGCTGCCAAGACCATGGAACCTATGTAGCCTGTCCAGGATCCCAGCAAGGTAGCCATACCCTCCTCATAGAACTAAATTGGTGTAGATGATCTGATTGTTAACAGTGCTTGTGCTTTATTTTAGAAATGACTGTAAATTAAGCCAGTTGGGAAGTAAAGAAACAGTCCCAGACTGGCTCTGTGCACACCAGATTGTTGAGCTCTCTGCCCGTTTTCAAGCACTCTAAGCAGGAGAATTGAATGGAAATAAAATGTAATGTGAAATTCACAACCAAACTGCTCTTAATTTATTTAGTCTGTTTGGCTTAAGAAGCAGACTGGCACTACCAGCCTCATCGTCTCCTGGAAGCTTACAATTCAAAAACTTCACTATTGTTGACATACTCCCTTTATCTTTGTACTGCATTTAAATAACTAGTATCTTTTTATCTTGTATTTCTTGAGGACTATTCCAGAGTCTTTTTCAGAAACTCAGAGAAAATTGACTCACACAGGCACTCATTTCTGAGCAGAAAACTGGTGTGAAGGTGAATCTTAACATGCAGATGTCCTGGCCAGGATCAGATCAAGACTTGCTATTAATGTGGCTGGAGATACCTCACGGACTGAAGACTTTCAGAAATTTGGAAGGATTTGTGTCAACTTTCCAGAGCTTTCCAAGCTCAAACTGTACAGAAAGGGATGGCTCAGCCATGGTGCTGATTGCAGAACAGTTTTCTGTTAGCCCTGAGTTTCAACAAATATCTTGCCCACTCCTGTCTTTCCTTGCCAAATTTCTGTTTCCAAAGCAGCCAGTGGAGATACAAGCAAAATTACCAAAAAACTTTTCTGTTTCTTCCATTTCCTGGCCCCAAAGGTTACAAATATGGAAAAAAAAAGATCACACAGAAGGTATGTGCTCCCACAATCTCTCCTCTCCTCTCCTCTCCTCTCCTCTCCTCTCCTCTCCTCTCCTCTCCTCTCCTCTCCTCTCCTCTCCTCTCCTCTCCTCTCCTCTCCTCTCCTCTCCTCTCCTCTCCTCTCCTCTCCTCTCCTCTCCTCTCCTCTCCTCTCCTCCCCTCCTTTCTAGGTCTCCAAATAATTAGAAATCTGTACATTGAGAAGGCTGTGTGATGCTGCCTACTTGTACTCAGTGGCAAGTACAGCCCTGAAATAAATTTGGCATAAATTTAGTACTGTGAGAAAATTTTGCCTTTTAATGCAACACATCATAAGACGTTGTTCTGTCTACATCCTCTCAATTAAAAGAAAAATCCAGTTATCAGCCTTGCTTGAAATAGCACAACATTCCAACTTCATTCTTCATTCGTTATTGTGCCTTGATAAACATGTTGCTATCCTAGATAAGCAGATCTGCTCATATTCATGGGATGTTAGTACAACATGTTCTTATCTTGGACAGATCTTTGATGGGAATTATTCTCTTTGATGACACGTAGACAAACCTATATTAGGTCTTTCTGAGCTCCTGATAGCTTCACTGTATTACTTCTAGCTTGCTGAAACATCATGTTCTGTTGTAAAGGTGACTGAAGAAATATGTCTTTGTCATTGCAATTTATTATGAGCCTTGCTCATTTCCTATTTGCTATTGTGGTGCTTTAACAATGGTAATACTTGATTACCTTCTCTAAAATTGCATCTCAGAATTTGGCTAATTGCCATTTAATCTTGTTTATATCTCCCCCAGCCATTACTCTCATTTTTGACCTTTTTCATGTCTTCAGGTACTTGTCCCCAGAACCTCTCTCTATTGCTCTTCTATGAAAGGAATTTTTTTATGGAAAAGCTTATTTTGCCATCTAGTTGAAACATGATGTTTAATAGGAAAGGCCAAGGAACAATTTAGCAAAATAGTTTCTTGACAGAAAACTGAATTCCTGCAAAAATATTTCTGAATGAATGAATGAAAATTCTGACCTTAAAGACATTTGCCAAAACTCTATTATAAAAGATAATATAATACTTTCAAAATTGTATGATGATTTATTGCAGAAAATGTTTAGTTAGGATATCCCAGTTCACAAAGAATAATAAAGACACTCTCTACCCAAACTACAAATTCCACTATAAATTGTGTCAATACAGAAAGATGCTTTTATCATAAAGCATTTTATTTTGTAGATGTCAGGATTTTTTACTTGGTTAAAGATGCTGAAATGAAGGAGTTCAGCATATCTGATATGGGATTTTTTTACAACACTTTTTACTTTGAAGAAAACTGCTATTTTATTTTCCATTACAAGTCAGGATGAAACAAGTATGGAAAATATAATTTTTCACGTATAGAAAAAACAATTTTTGTCAAATATCACTGGAATCATACCTATAACACAGTATTCTTTCACAACAGACTCTCACCTGTTATGCTTATTTGCTAATGGACACCAAGGTCCACCTGGTCATACGTTACTTACTCATTCTCATTGGAAACTACTGAGAACTTTGGACATCCAGAACTATACTGCATAGCTACAGTGAAGTTTCTGTCTGTGCTCTGTCTTCTCATCTATATTCCAGATTCCTCTTAGCAACTCAAAGTTTCTAGGTGCCATAATAACTTGTGACCATGTTTATTGAAAATACCTGTAACATTTCTAAAATTCTTTTTTCTAATACTGAGAAGCAAGTAAAGCAGGCAATCTGTGATATATAAATATATCATTTTTCCTCATCCTCAGATCCTGAGTTGAACAAACATTTATATCTTTCAGCAGGCTCAAAAGATTTTCCATATTCCCATGTCTTACTCTAAGCACCATCTAATGCTGCAAATAGCCTTTTTGATAAGGGATGATTAATGTAGCTTTCCATACAAGGCCATAGTTCTGTTTTATTTAAGGGCACAATCAGATTTCCCATATGACCTTCCACTATACTCTTTCACATGTTTACTCTTTTCACTTCAGACAGCAACTAGAGCACTGGCTTTCACTGTGCCATAAATGAAGTTGCCTATGGTTAGCTCTTTTGTGATTGAAGAGGGTTAATTTGAGATCAGTAAGATACACAAATAATTTGTGCATTACGCTGCATTTATCTTGTATTTTCAGCTGCTAGCATATTCTGAAATCATTTATCTCAAATAACACCTCTGGGCTTCTTTACAAGGATCCTGCAGAAGAATCTTTAGAGTAATGTCAAAATCTTATGCTATCTCCAAGCACATTTGATTGCATCCTTTTCCCCATTATTAGTAGCTATCATAGCAGAGAATGCTAAAGCACCCAAAATTTAAGCTTTTTTCAAGTCTTGCTATCAGGTTAATTGGCCAGTTCTTGATCTGTGAAAAGATTTTATTTCTTACAATTTGCTAACTTAACCCTTATTGTAAATAGTTGTGGGACATCTTGGTAAATTCCTTATAAAAGTCTGTTGCCAAATATATGAATTAGATTGGTGGTGTCTTTTTCATTCGCTAGGGCATTTTTACTGATGAATAAATTTAGTAGAAGAGTTTATTTTCCTACAAATTAAGCAGGGTGGATTTATTCATTTGACAGTATAGTAGGTGTTTCCCTCTTTTTAATTCATCAATTAACAAATCTACGGTCATGCATATACACATGTATATAAATGTAAAACCAAGTTACTTGTGTATTTTTCCTGAATTATACCATGCAGCACTGACAAGACATAGATAAAATATTTGGTATTGAAAAGTTTCTAATGAGAGAAAGTATCTTTTCAAAAGAGCTCAGTCAGTTCTAGTGTATGTCCCTTCAGAACACTTGGATGTATGCCTCTGGCTCAGTAATGGGTTTCCTTTAAATTCAGTATTTTGTTCCAACTCCTTTCAGTGTTTTATAGTACTTTGTACTTATTACTGGAAAAACAAATGTCCAGGTCAGGGAGTTTTCCAACATCATTAGTTGTGAAGGGTGATGCAAAGAAAGTTTTTAACTTCACTGCAATGTCCTCATCTTTTTAATTATTCCCTCTAGCCTTTCGCAAACCAGCACACCCACAATATTTCAATGGACCTCACACTTCTCAGCACTGAGAACATTTTTGTGGTTTGTTTTGATTTATTTAAGCTCCCAAATTCATGATCAGACATATCAAACATAAATAAAAAGTAGATAGCAGAAGATGTATGTATCCAGTATTTTTGATATACTTTTTCTGAATAGATTTCTATTCAGAAGTTATTAAGGAGGATATTGTTGCTTCCTTTTACAGGCAGGAAGGTGAAGCACATTGAAAAGTGACTGCATTGGTATCACGCAGCATTGGGATAACACAGCAGAGCACAACTCCAATCATACTATCCTCTTTTGCTTTGAATACTAGAAAGCATTGCTTCAAAGACAGAGAAAAGACGAAGACACAGACCTAGTAAACGTTTTCTATTTAATTATCTTACTTTACACAATGTTATATATGTAGTCAAATATATATAATTGTGTACATGTGTATGTATTCATAATTTAGCTTATCATTTATAAGAGAAAACAGAAAGAGTAAAAGAAAGACATGGTTCAAGAGATTAAATGAGTAGTATAAAAAGTTGTCATTGTTCATACCTGGCCTCGTTGTTATTCTTTGTGTTGCTTCTGGGTAAACTGATGTATTTGGAAAAATAAAAGTGGCACCTCCTAAGGAGAAAGAAGACATAACATCTGAAGATTCATTTTCACGGTCTCTGATTCCACTAATATTAATAATTCCCTCTTCTAGTGTATCTGAATAAAGACTACGAATAAATATTTTATACATTAGGAATGTTATATGACTCCTGATAGTTTTTGCACTTGTGTAAATCCACTCAAATTACTGGATAAATTCTGTGAAAAGCAATGTTAAGGGGGGAAGAGAATTAAGTTCAGTAAATCCCTTCTGCCCTCCCTACACATCTTGACCATGTGTGCAGGCTGTTCCTTATCTTCTGAAATAAAACTTCTTTTCCTCCTCTTTATTCATATATGACTTCCCGAACAAGTTCATACAACGGAGACTGCAGCCCTGGGCCAAATCCTATTCAGTGGCAATCTTCTCACAGACCTTGGTGGTCTTTGGGCTAGACTCTCAGAAACCCCATTAAAAATATTGAACTTGATAATATAAAATGGTACCAAACTTATCTCGGGAACTGAAATTGCCTGAACCACATCAACATACCTCTAATGCCCATTTCTAGGAATGTGAAAAGGGCCACAAGGAATTTACCAATGACTTTGAGAGGAATTTGTTCCTAACACCTTTGGGGTCTTTTGAAAATCCCACTCCAAAGCTCTTATGCCAATAGAACAATATACTTTTCTTAAGGTCATGATCAGCATGATATTGTAATTCATACTACCAAGGGCATAAACGCAGGCAATCTCATTTTGGTGAATTTCAGAATAGCATTGTCAGTGCACACATGTAGAAAAAGATAACACATGGAATTGCTGAACAACATTTGGATAATTCTATGTGGAAACTTCTTGGCAAATTAGAATCTGGGAAACCAAAGATGGAAAAGACTATGGAGACTATCTATTTTTAAAAAGGGCTTAAGGCTTATTCCAAACCTCATCAAAGTCAATGGAAATTTTTCTCTTGCATTTGGTGGGGTTTGCAGGAGGCCCATAGCCCATAGTAGGACTTTATGTCAAATGGCAAACATCTAATCTCAGTGGGAGATCATCTGATCTAGTTAATTTTTCTAGGAAACTTGCTGCTTTTTACTACAGTGAAAAAATAAATGAAATATGAAAATAAGGTTTTCTTATTTCTTTTTTTTTTTGCATTATCCTTTGTATTATCTTTTTCATTTCTCATAAATAATTGTTATTTCTGGTCACTGTAGGTAACTAATACCCTCAGGCATGATCATGCAGTATTCCAAATAACTCTATCAATACGTATACTGCACTATATGTGCAGTTCCATGCCATCCTCTGTTACAGAACTGCTACAGCAAGATAAAATTTAGTTTGAAATATTTTCAAAAATATTGTAAGCCACATTTTGATAGATACATTTTTGAGGCCTGTGTTGTGTTGTTCTTCCACCTGTGCTTCATACTTGTTTGGGACGACTTACGTAACAGAAGGGTGAATATTAACAAAAATCATTTTACATTCAGATCAGACTTAGTAGAGATCCCAACACAAACCTCACATGAGAACTGATAAATGAGAATGGGCTAACTGCCTAAATAGCAAGAATTTTACTTAAGTATGCAATATATACTGCATATGAGGGGGAAGCAGCCACAGCACATAGACAAACACTGAAGAACTTTTCAGCCCCAACAATCTTTTTGGGATCCATGGAGTAGTTCTGACAGTAAAATGAGACAGAGTGAGAAAAAAAGTTTTCAGAGCTTGCAGGTTATCAGTGTCATGGGCCCCAAAAGCTTACAGGACATGAGAAATTATCAATGGGGAAACCATTCTGCACCATCTGGCCCTACATGATGCCACCATTTTTCTGTGTGTCTGTGCATAAAACTCATGCACACAACAAGGAGAGGACATGCTCATCTCTCTCCTGGTTTACTATTTCCACTTTGAGCAAGCAAACCATAAACAGGAATCCTGTGCTTTCAGAATATGACCTATCGCAATGGGAGCAGTGCCAGCATTACCTGTGTTTCTAGCATGCATTAACCGTGGAGAGTTTTGTAAGGCCTTATCAACATCATCTGAAGTCAAATGTGGAAGAGGAGCTACAAAACAAAACAAAAAGCAACACCAAAATGAAAAAAAAAATTGAGAATTATCTTTTAAAACCATATTTTCCCAAAGAGGATTGTTTGAAAGTGAATCTACCAACAGTCAGTTTCTGTCTGCAGTTTACAGGGAGGTGTGTGTGCTATAGCTTAGACTGATAGCTTAAACTAGGGCATTAATTTATTCAACATTATGAATACAGAATATTTCTGGCTGATTATTGACAATGTGCGTGTGGAGAAGACTGCACCGCACTGGTGTTGCAATGCTTTTTTGTTTGTTTGTTTGTTTGCTTTAAAACCAAGTTCACTTTAAAATCTTTAAACTGAGGCAAACATGCAAAATTTCCTCAAGCTTAGATGAAAGTACACAAATCAGGAATTCACTAGTCCCCTCTTTCCCTTTGAAATGTTAGCCTTACACTACAAACGCTTTGCATTTGGACCTCAGGGACTGGGGTTTTTTTGTTTCTTTTTTTTTACTGTTTTTTTTTTTTTTTTTTTTTTTTTTTTTCCTTCTTTAGATTTTTCTTCCCACAAATTTACAGAACATTTATTCAGTTCATTAAACTCTTGCTAAACCTTTTCAGGGTAGAGCAAACTGCTGTCAGTCCTTAGAATCATGCCTGGAATTTGCTTTATAAATCAATATAAATCAATTGCTAGCATTATCATTGTTAAAATGGAAATAAATGAGTATGTGACCAGAAAAAACATTAGCACTGAATCCCATTTGATTTTTTTCCTAAGTGTACTGATAAATATGCTGGAGTTTAATTCCAATTTTGTCTCAGATAAAAATTTAGAAACATTGCCGAACTCTTTTTCTCCCACAAGCATGAATGAAAGCCAACTGAAATCAATTGGAATCTTTCCTTCAAAGTCAAGAGGCTTTGGATTGGAGCTTCCTGCTATATTTTAAAGACCAACATTAGGAACAGAGACATCTGAAAACCTACTGGGTTAAGATCTAACAGTGGTATCAAACACAGATTGATGATAGGCACTACCATAACGACAGAAAACAAACTTACTCTCTCTGAGGTAGTGTAGGTGTGACAGGAGGATATCTGCATTATAGCTCGGTGTGAGTCTCTGGAAGTCATCTTTGGTCATTTTACACAACTCTTTCCCATCAATGTTCTGGAACAACAAGATGTCCACGTCTGGAAGACCATATTCCTTCACTGCCCACTCCAGCCACTGACGTACATGGTCTGTGCTCCATAACGTCGGATCTAGTGTTATCACAAAGAATGCAATTAGCTTGGAAGGGGAGAGTGGTGATTTAGTGGATCAATGCAGAAAGACTGTAGTCCAAACTGAAGAGACAGGGGATTAGCAATACTACAACCTGTGTCCAAACAATTTTCTAATATTTCAGTTCAATTTGTATCTTTATTCAAGAGAAATTTTCACTCAAATCAATTTTACTGTTTCTTCGGCATAGGCTAAGCAAGCACTCAGATTTGGCTCATATTAAAATATTCCACACTTCCTTTCATAGATTGCTGTGTTGTTTTGCTATATGTTGCTACATTTAAGTGGGTTTTTCCTTACTACTTGATGTACTGGCAATACCATCTGGGGAAAGAAAACAAGAACTAATGCAGATGTCTTTTTGAAAGTCATGTATGAATCCCTGATTTTAACCTGAAGCTGTGTTTTTGTCCTTAAAGCTCTCCTTTTCTATCTCTTCCATTCTACTTTTTGCTACCCCTGTGACTGAGAGTAAGCCCACACCAACTTGAAGGTCCCTAAAGATCTGCAATACGCATCTGCATAATGTAAGACAGCTCCTGGCATGAAGATTTTCTACCTTTTGCTGAGGAAAGGTAAGAGCTGAGGAGAGATGGAGTCATCAAGAGTTTCTGCCTTTCAGCCTACGTGATTCTGTGGTTCTGTGATATCCTGAAAACTGACAATGGAGCACACAGAGGTCAAATGACAATAGTCCATTGCATAAAAGTCTGTGAAGTGTCTGAGTCTTGAAAGATAGCATAAATAGCTTATTAGTGGCATAAATTTAGTGCCATACTATGTCTTTTGGGATACATGTCTTTCCATGGGCTATATACTATTCAGAGACTCTCATGACACTGCTCATTCCCAATCCTTCACCCATCAGTGCCTCTGCTTTTCTGATGCTTCTCTTGGAATTTTAAGTCTTTAAAAGTCAGAGTACTTGTTTCTCTGGAGGTTCAGAGGCTTTCTCCACTCTCCCAAATGCACCAGAATTGATTTAAGAGGACTCCTCCATCTGGTATGAAAGGAGTAGCAAACTAGAAGGAAGTCTGACTATTTAGGGTCTGGTTGAGATCACTGATACCTATAGCAGGGAACTCTAGCAAAATTCACATTGGGTTGAAGCAAACCAAACATTGGGAAACTTACCAAAAGATTTTCATTATGCCTGTAATTTTTAAAAGCCTCTTTTTTATCATAACTTGGAAGTTAATGCAGCTGGAAATGTGAATATTGCTTTTTTATTCCTAAAGATTAACACATAAATTGTACACTACCTATATAATAGTTGAACGAAACATATGTGACGTATTATAATGTACCTGCTTTAGCAGGGGGGTTGAGGATCCTTCCAACCCTTAAAATTCTGTGACTCCATGATTTTTACCCATATATTTCTTGTAGAGATCTCAAAACAGCAAGGCTGTAGCTGTGATAACCTTGTTCTTTGAATCTCACTCAAATTCACCTCAAAACACAGCTCCAGGAATACACAAAAAAAAACAAACAAACAAACCCAAAAACCATTCTGGCTGAGGTAACCATGCTGAAGGTTACCAAAAAGCTGAAAAAAGTACCAGCCAGCAAGAAGACAAATGTTTGCTTTTCATATGCCATGAGACTTAAGTGTGTTCTCCATCTAGTTAGTCCGGACATTTCATTATTCAGTGCATCACTCTGCTGTGCTTCAGAAAAGAACCGTCAACACCATCACAGAGGATACTTCAACATATTTGTCCACTCACATCTTGACAAATAACTGAAATAATCACAGCTTGCAAAATTGGCCACAGTTAGGACTCTTGCATATCTTAACAACTGAAAAACTGCAAGACTATTAAGCAACATAATAATAGCAGCAATATTTCAGAGGCACATCTCAGTTAGTGAGGAACCAGTAGCAAAACATTCTCTTCTGGTTGCAGGCTGCAGGTCTTGAGTCTATGCTGTGTATTTCCAGTGGTTATTGGACACTCATATATGTCATGACGTCTAGTGCTTGGACTTCAGAAATATGCATGCTATTTTGCAGACCTAAGCAACAGCCCTTCCAGAAGAGGTTTGTGTGGAAGATAAGGTGCACAGGAGTTCAACAAAGTACTGAACCCTATTACCAAGCTTGCCACCAGAAACAAGAATTTCTCAATTATGCTCTCATATTGCAGTGGAGTAGTCTGTTTGCTTATTACAATATATTACACTGCTCAAACTAAAGGAATAGCATAGAAAACTGGCACTGTCATTTTGCTTGTTTTAAGTGAGAATGAAATACTCCAAAAAGGAGTGAGAATGATCATATGGGATCTGAGTGCCTGTAAATAGCCAGCTCTGCCTCTGAAACAAGAAGAACAGGTTGAGGAGGTAGCTTCATAGTTGTATTTCCCAGATCATTTTCTTAACCCTGAGAAATTATGGCTCTTCCTGATACCCTGTATCACATTGCCTCTTTCTCAGATCTACTTAAATGAGATTAGAAGATTTCTCTTGGAAAATGCACTTGTTTGCTTGAAAATTTTTGAGTAGAGAGTCTAACCTGCTGGCACAATAACTCTTCGTTCATTGGTAGTCATATTTGGAGGCGGAATGTGCTTCTCTTCCATGTAGCTTCCATAGTTCATCCCAACATTGTCTGAACCACTAACCATTTTCCCTCCTTTTGCCACGCTGCAGTCATCAGGTGAATTCCTAGACAAAGAAGAGAGAGGTGTACTTTGATTATTATTCCAGTCCCTACTAATATCCTCTGCAAGGCTGAGTGAGATGGGGAAAAAAAAAGAGACTGGAACATCAGGAATTTGTTGTCATTGAAAAACTCGGAGCCTACTACCCAATGACTCTGCTGATTCCTTTAGCTGCTTCAGAAAAAATGACCAGTCTCCACAGACAGCATATTTATTTTTATTTTAAGATTTGTCACCTTGTCTCCAAACCTATAGATGCAAATGATCTATTTCCAGAGACAGGCCTAGAACAAAGGCTTGTTCGTGAGGTTGCTGAGCATCACGACTGCAAATAGCTGTGCTTCTCTCTCCAAGCATCTCACAGACAACTCAGCAAAACATAGAGATGCACTTAATGCATCAGACAAAAAAGAATATAAATAAATAGCTGTTGTTAGCCTTGGACAGGTTTCCAACTCCACTACTGTCACTGTTTCATGTGAGCCACACTTTGTTGCACTATGTGTAAAGCAATGTAGACATATTTCTGCACACGGCCCACAGAAAAAGAAACATTTACCAACGCCATGATTCAAAATACCACACACATGACTGGAAAAACCTTTCAGCTCCTGACTAGTACAGTCTCTATGGTACGATAGTTAAGAAAGGGAAATCTGCAGAGGATCTGCAACCAGACACCTCTTTAATTTTGGCTTTGCTTTCTGAATAGAGTCTCTAGCTTTAATATCCCACAGAGGGTTCCCTAATGGCATTTTAATTGCATCACAGTTTTCTTTCTGGCAGACAGAGACATATTTGTCCCTTAATTTAATGTCTACAATGTGTTCCATCAGAGAGAGAAAAATTGTTACAAAAATCAAAAGAACGAACAGAGCCACAGGGAATACCTTTAAATGCAAAGAGGTTGTTTGGCAATGGAAGAATGGTGTTACTTGGGCTTGAGTTTCTTTATTGATAGTATATTACTAACAGCCTTTCATTTACTTCTGCCATTTAACTGCTGAAATTGCACTGTGGTTGTGCTACACCGGCAGTAAGTTAGATTGCTATGCTTCATTTCAATTCCTTGCAAACTAACTAATATGCAGTCCAGAGAACCGAGAGACCCTCCAAGAACCCAGACTCCTGGACGGGTGCTTCAGGAACTTCCATCATTACCGGCTCCAAACGCACTTCAACAAGAGACTCTTGCTCTCCTTGGCTTGGAAGCCCCATCTCTTGCTGAAAGCATTGGGCAGCAGTGTCACTGAAAGCTAATCAATGATCAGACAACAGGCACATTCCCAGAAGAGTTAATCTAATGTTTGAGAACGAAAAAGGAAAAGAAAGGTACAGTTCAGCCCACTGTCTGCTCAACACGCAGCAAAAGGATGTGTCAGGTAATTTATCCATTGCTTAAGTGACTCAGTTGTATTGACTGCTCAGAACTGCCATCAGTCAGGAACTAATGCAGCTGTAATTGTTCCACATGTCTGTTTCAAAAATAACTAACATTTTGGAAGCTGAAAAGATTTAGTATGCATCTTAAACAATGCAAATACATTTCAAGCATATATTTTTTTTCCAAGCAGTGTTATTACTCATTTTACCATATTTTGTTAAGGTATATATATATATAAAAGAAAACAACAGCCAACTGACCACCACCAACAACATAAAACAACAAAAAAAAGTGCCAATGGTGTTCTGTTAAAAAATATATATATCACAGAAATCATTCCAGAGGTACTGTCATCTTCTCTCGGAGAAGGAACAGGGCCCTGAATGTTGCCTGGGAAATGTTGCCTGCACATACCTTTTTCAGATATAAAATATTTTGGGTGCTGCTTAACATACTACATATGAAATCTGCCTTTTGTAAAGATCCTACAATTACTCAGTCAGCTACAGAACTGAATAATAACCACAAGGGAAAATACAGTCAGCACATGGCCTTGCCTGTCACTGAGTGATTGTGGATTTAGGCTTCTACCATAGAATGAGAATACTTCAGCATTATTCTCTCAGGTTTAATTTTTCTATCCCGCTATATACCTATAAATATAATTCTGGGATGCCACTTATTTCTGTCAAAACAGAGCTAAGCAAAACAAAACAATTTCTTTTTCAGACATAAACATGTTGAAAGTGAGCTTTTGAGATGATGGCTTGTGACTAAAATGTTGGCTTTTTCTGTTTACTGTTAGCAAACAGAAATGGCATCTATGCATGAATTAGTCTGCAGGCTAAATCATATATTTGGAATCATGGGCCAACTCCTCTCCTTTATACCTATGCAGTATCTATCCTGACTCCCCATGTCAGTTATGTTACAAAGAGAAAAGACGGAGAAGTTCAGCCCATTCAGTGACTTTTTTTTGGAAGCAGAGAGCTAACATCATCCTTTGGTCTTACTAGCACAATTTCTTTTTTTTATTGTTTTCTTTTTTCCATGAAAAGGAACATGGGATAAAGACATATCAAAATCCCGCTGCTGATGTAAAATACGGTATCAGTACTAGCCTACACCACTTCCAAGGGTAATTGTGCATTAAAAACACTCTTGTAAACACAGAGCAGTAAGTGATGTGAAATATCCAGTAGCAGCAGACAGCTTTTGGCAGCCTGACAGGGCTGCTGAGCTGGTTCTCCAATATGAATATAAACAGACAGAGGGTGGGGTAGAAGATCATAAATGGATTATAATTTTTCATTAAAACCCAGAAGGAAACAATCAAGAGTTTTGCCCTGTTGGTGTACTGGGTGGACCAAAAGATCCCCAATTCAGCAAACCTCCTGTGCTTAACTTGAAGCATGTAAGAAGCTCTGTAGGAGCTAACACAACTACTTGGGTAATTCAAATTGAGAGTGTGCTTATGTGTACCACTTAGCCAGGGCTCAATTCTGGTGGCTGGAGCTGGCATAGAAAGCAAAACTGAAAATACAAGTAGACATTAGAGAATTGTGTTTTAGTGCCCACAAGAACAAAAGAATGATTGTCTTCAATGGCTTTTTTTTTTTTTTTTTTTTTTTTTTTTTTTTTAAGGACATTCTGTGAGCTTGCTGTATTTCTGAGCCATCAAGGGAGCAGGGGCAGTGGAAAAGCAGCTTTTCATGACCTGTGCCCAGTGCAAACGGTGCAGCTCTGCAGTGATTCATCCCTGGCTCCAGGTCTGAAATGAAACCTGAGATGTTTTTCTTCACAGCTGCACGTTATTTTTACCCTTTGCAAATATACTATGTTATACCTGGAATTTACCCAAACAATAAGAAAAGAAACTGTAAAGGCTGCAGTCATGCTACCCAAAAGCACTTTATCCAGTCCAGAGCTGAGTCAGCTCTGATTGCTGATAAATGTTTGTCAAAACAAAAGTATTTCTCCACAGGTCCCAGATCTGGAAGCTTTGCCTTCATTCAGGGTTACTTAGAATCAAGGTGTTCAAATTTAGCACCCTGTCCCACTCAAGATGATTGGCATTTTGCCAACCGCTGACTGATGAAAGCATTCGCAAGTTCATAAATAAGTGTATGAAGCACACTTTTTCCTCTTTCCTTTGCTACTATTTTCCCAATGTGACATAAAACACCTGTGTTGTTTTAAAATGCAAGGTGTAAGGAAAAAAAAAAGACGAGGAACCAGCAAAATTTACATGATCTGTTACATTCCTATAATATAAATCCCTGTTTCTAACATTCCCGAATTTCGGAGATGAGAAAAATTGTGTATTCTAAATATCTACACGTTGTCTAAGTTAATTCAATAACCACAGCTTGGATAACTTCTTTATGGAGTTACTTACAGAAAAGTGATCTCAGAACAACAGAGTTGCATAAAAACATCTTCAAAGAGATTTCCATGTGTGGTCCTCTGATCAGCCTTGGACTGGTCAGGTCAGAGGAAATACTGAGCTACCATAAATTCTTCTTCTGCAGACAAACACTGACACTGTCCTATAGAAACAGACCTTTCTGTTTTTCTCTCCTCACCCATTTTTTAATGCCAGCATTCTGAGAAAGAAAGGAATGTCCCCAGCAGAGCTATAGTGTCGCCATTCCATACATACAAAGAAAAGAGGGAGCGGAACAAAGCCAGATTTAAAGGAATGGAATGGAATTAAGGCCAACATATATAAATTCAGCCAAAAGTTAGCCAAAGTTCAGCCATAGTTAGCCAAAATGATACCACTTAAGGGTCAGCTCATACAGAGCATATTGCAAAGCATTCTCAGGCTCATGTCCACTCAATGCAGCTGCTCTAGCTGTAGTGAAATTGGCCAGTGCTTTCCCTCCAAAATGAGTCATCACTGGGAAAATGGTCCATGGAGAAATACCCAGATCCCTGGGACTTGTTACTTTGAGGTACATTGTTGTTTCATAAAGCTCACCTCATACACTTCAGTCCAGAATATCAACTCAAAGAGTGACACACCTGCAGCCCTATACTCTCCCTCCTGCACCTGTATGCTTCCACTTCCATTTTTAAGAATCAGTGGGATTCCCATCTGCTAAGACCAGCCACACATAAAGAGGGGTCCTGTCAGTATCCCATTAGTAACAATCTCTACTGACAGCACAAAAGAGAGGACTAGGGCATAGCACACATGAAAACGCCAAAAAAAAAAAAACCAAAACAACAAAAACACAAGTAGGTCAAAGCATCCCTGGGGTGCACACACAAGGCCTCACTCAACTGCTCGGTGAACTGTGCTAGCGAGCTGCTTCCTAGCACACACACGCTAATAAGCAAATAAATGGGAGGGTAGAAAGGTGGGTGGATGAGTAACTTAGTGCCTGGCTATGGCTTAAATCACTCCCCCTCCCTGTTGGGGTGGCCACGTGAAAGGCAGTGCTCATCCACAGGAAGGGTATGGTCAGGGTGGAAGGGAGGGAAGCCCCCTAGGATCAGTGCTGCCCACTAAAGCTGGCTAAAGCTGATGCTGAAGCCATGGTGACAGTCTGTTTATCTTTGCTAGAAGGTGAGTCAAATACAGTCCCACAAAAACAAAAGAAATAAAGGAAAACTGAAGTCCTCCTGGGGCAACATACTCATGGAGGTGCACTGCTCCATGTTGGGCTACATGGGGGCAACCAAACAGGGTCTCAACAAACCAGGGCTGTGGAGAAGCTGCGCATGGGGCAGTCACACACTAACACCCACTGCAGCATCCAGAAGAGAGTCAGTACCACTGGGGGCCTTCCCCAGGCCTCATAGTGCTCAGGGTTACATAGCCCCTGGGTCCCTAAGGGGTCCCCTGTAGAGTGCCTTGTTCTCTCCTTCAAGAAGAGGAGAAAGCAAACACCACATGCCAGCATGTGCACTTTGTTGGCTTTCTGTAAGCAAAACAAAACATGCTTGTTTATTGAGTTGTATATGCAGCAGCAGTTCATTTTCAATCTAACAATAACTTTTGCTAATTGAAGCAATCTTTTTTAATGTTTTTGTTTTTTTTTCCTGTTGTTTCTGTTTTTGCATGACTTTCCCAGCTATCTTGCAGCCCACAGCTGCTTCAAGCCTTAAGGCCATCATGGCAAATTAAGGCAGTCAGCGTCTGGCTCACTAGAGGCCAGTCAAGCTATAAATATTACCAGCTCGGCTCTTAGTGTTCACAGTGGGGGGAAACAGCTGGTTTAAGTTTGACTGCACGTTGTCATTCCTCCATTAGTGCAAACACTTCAATATTTCTTATGTGTGAGGTTGGAGTGAAGAAAGGGAAAGAAGGGAATGGGGTCACTAAAAGCCAAAGCTAAGAAATGATGTTCCTTATGTACATAATTTACAATTAGATTGCTGCCTGGGAGAACACTGAATTCTGATATGGCGATAGCTTGGCCAAAGCCACAATGACTTCCCAGTTGGCCTATAACTTTCAGGGTCTATTTTCTCTTGTTTTTCTTTTATTATTTTTATAGAAATTCTATTATAATGGTAATGGATTACATTTCTCAAATTGTATTTCATTTCAAGAGCTTGTAAGACTGTTGTATTTGTGGTTTCATAAAATATGAAATACTGGGAGACAGGGCCCTTCCCAAGCCGCATGTGCCTTCTTTTGTGGGCAGGGATCATATAGAGAGTTAGCAAAGTAGAGCATGCCAAGCATAAGCAGAAATGACATCTTGTATGGAAATCATAATCCCCCGTGTCTGTGGAATGTCTGCTGATTTTCATGATTAGTGTTATTGGGCTGTGAGGCTGATGGGTGTGAAATGCATAGTCAGAGAAGATCGGCCACTTTTCTTTTTCCTACTCACGTTCTGTTTTGTTTGAAAATGCTGGTACCAAGCTTCAAATTCTGAGCACCCTCACTGATCCCACCCTGATCAAAACCAAATAGCTATTAATGGAGAGAGAAGAGTTATTTCCAAACACGCTGATTCAGAGACAACCTATTTACTGTCAGAGCCTGTACTGTGCCAGCATGGGGGAACACCACAACCGCTGTCTCTAAATGCTCTAAACACGGTAAATACTGTACTGGAAATAAAGCAGTAATGATAGGAACAGTCATAAATAATGACGGTGACTCTAACTTTTGTGAGGTCCTGTGTCAATGTTTGAAGACTAATTTTATATTTCACTGCCCATATGAGAGCTTTTGGTTGCTTAGCACTTCGGAAATTTTGGCTTTCCTCATCTCCCTCTTAAACTCCTAAGTTTGGGCACACAACTTAAGCATCAGTGGTCAATCCAAAATAGAGCCACTCCAATTAAGAACTGACGTTACCCCAGGGTGAAAAGCTTCTTAAAACTAGCTCCTGCCAGCTCAGAACCCCCCCCCAAAAAACTGCTAACAGGTAGCTATGATAGTAGAGAGGGGGGTTATTTTTTTCCTTGGCAACATGTTTGCCTCAAGAACAGAGCCAAACCATGCACAGACACATAGACACGCAACTGTTAAGCCAGTGGATTTTCAGAGTGAAGATGTACCTCTCAGGGTAGCCGCACATAAAGCCCTGCATGAAGAAGACCATGAAGTTTTTCCAGTCTGGTAGGCAGCCACCAACCACCCAGTCAGTGGGAAAAAAGATGGTAAGACTGAGATAATTAACACCATGTCCTTTTATACAAGACAAATGTTAATTTATATAGGCAGCTCCAATAAGCGTATTAGGAAAGCACAGTGAAGGTCTCCCAGCTTTGCTGTGGACTGACACAGAGGCGGACTCAATCCTTGTTGAGCCCAAGGAGAGAATCCCATTGACTGCCATGGGTTTTGGACCCTGTTTGTTTAGTCTGAGCTGAGGTTTACCAAAAATGCATGCTGGTGTTATCCAACCAGATGTGGATGGGATGGCACTGAGCCTCCACTGCAGCGTTGTGCTCCAGTGGTGGAAAAAGCCATGCCCTTGAAAAACAAGTGATATTAAAGTAATTATTGCAGATCAACCCTGTTTCTTGATGTGCTAGATGCACAAACGATGTGCAAATGCTCAAACTAGAGCCATCAGCATCATCCCACAGACTAGAGCATAATGCAGATGTGCCTTACGTAGCTTAAAGGACATCGGCCTGCTCTCTGGGAGAGGGATGGTCTTGTCATGCTGGCAATGCAGAACTCCGTATAGATGAACAGATGTCCTTTGTGACTGGGCAAGTAAGCTGGCACATAACTGGACTATGCAAGGTACCTCACACGCTACTCATTGCAATTTGCTTGTTTATATAGCATGAAATAGCTACCATTTAGGAGAGCTTACATCAAGAGGGGGCAAGAGGAAAAGAAATAACAAGAGGCCACTCTGGACTCTAAAATTCCTCCTGTGTGTCACATGCACTCAATCCAGCTAGTTCAGGGGCTGTTTGATGAAAATATGGAACACTAACACGCAAAGAAAAATGGTATTTCCCAAAAGCCAGCAGAAAAGATATATTAAGTGATAATTTCATTTTTGAATGCTTTTCAAGCAACAATTGGTAGCACTTAAAACAACATTTTGCACATGATTAAATCTTAATGACAACTAATTATTTTTGGCATTTCTTTGAAACTTCTGCATTGGAGAATTTTTTGCTGTGCTTTCACTGTAACTAACATTTAAAATGCTTTTTCAATGAAATCATCACACTGCTCATGGCAAGTAAAATTTATCTGAGGTCTGAATAAGATCCTATGTTCCACTCCAGACTCTCTTAAAAAAGAAGAATTACCTACCAGTAAATGTAGAACTTCCAAGCTACATTTGCACATCCCCACCCAGGGGATGGTGGGAATATATAGGTAAGGTTTGTCAGAACCCACTGAGTAATTCACAGACCTAAATGTTGTATCCAAGGCCTCATGAGAGACTTCCACATAGGTGAATTTCACCCTAAATGCATAATATGAGTTGCATTCATTCACTGTAATAAAATTGGTTATTCTTAATTTGATAAAATATATAAAGAATAATAAATAATAAAGTAAGTAACACTGCGACATAGGCAATCTCCAGGACTATGTAATGGTGCCTTACTATTGCAGGGTGAATCTTTTGGTCTAACTCAAGAGCACTACTGAACAGCTGGAAACAATATTATTACATTCAGGTGAAGGAGTGATTATATAGTGGCACAAAAGGTCTCATTAGATTTATGTACCTGGAGGAAATACAGGGTCTGAACCAGCATAATGGATTTGAAGAAACTGAATTTGATACTATGTGTGACAATCTATATTATAAATGCAACAACAGCTAGGTAAGTGACAGCTTTAATTTAAACTTTTCTTGCTTTATTTAATTTAAGGTAGGCCTTTAGGCTATATTTTCAGGTGCTGTGCAGCAAATTTGTGTAGTTAATCCCTCTGCACTGGAAATAACCCTTTAATTTCATTCTACAGTTATTTTCTTCAGTATTCACAGGAGCACCAGTTCTGAGGCTATTATGACTTGAGATTTAATGTTGAGCAATTACAGCCTAAGTACATCTGGGTAGAGTCTGAGCAGAGTGAGTACATTTCTGCCTTGAGTGAGTACTAAATTGTTGATGTGTAAGAGGTCCAGTACGCTCCTAAAACTTTATATCCTGTTCCAGACAGCAGAATATATGGTCAGGAAGCAGCTTAACAGAGAGGGAAGCAAGAGTTGGGCAGCAAAAAATCATGAAATGAACCATTCTCTGGTTGCTACTCTGTGGGGCCTGGCACACTGTGTTGTATTCTCTGTGCACAGCGTTATTCAGACTCAAGCTCATACACTGGAAGACAGTTATGGAGGAACTTCAGAGATCCTAGAAATAGCACTTTTGAGGCTTGAGAATTTAATTTAAGGAAATAAATGATCAAAGTGGGGAAGACAGATAATCTGCTGACAAACAGCATATGATCTGCCAGGAAAGCAGTGACGAACCAACATGGCAAAAGCAAGAAGGCACTTGTGGAAGGAATAAATGATTTTCAGATTTGTATGTGATACATACATTGCACTGAAATGCAGTGTCTTCAGTATTGGCAGTCCTAATCAATATGAGATCATAATATTTGATACAATTGTTTAGGAATAATATGTTATTAGTAAGTAAATTCATTGTGCAAGGCTTGAGTGACACACACTTTTTTCCTACAGTTGGCAGGAATATCACATACTAAGAAGCATTACAATTCCTAAAGCATTATGACAATACGTATAGCAGATGCACGTATGAGGTTTTTGAATGTATGTATGTGTATATGAGAAATGTCACACCATATTTGTTTTTTCTTGGTAAGATTAATTATCCATTAAAACTAAAATATTAAGATTTTATTTTCAGACCTGTTAGGCCTTACAGAATAATAGGTTTCAGAAGAAATCATGTAGTATGTTTTTTTATTTGCATCTGAAGTGTAAGCATTCAGTGTATGCATGATTTTTTTTCTTCTTCCATCTTTCTATTCTTATCCTTGCTCTATAAATGACTTTTTTTTTTTTTTCTTTTTTTTCTTTTTTTTTTTTTCAATAAAATGTCTTGGAAATTGCAGTGAAGTATGAGGTTTTCCTGGTTTTCTCCAGTTATCAACTCTGCATTGTTCTGTCAGTAGAAGTGGCTGCTGAATCCAAGACTAATGCATGAAATCCTGCTTTTGATGCTGTGAGTTACTTATAATTAATATAGAAATAATTGCATTTATTTCCATTATATTACAGAATCATAGAATCATTTGAGTTTGAAGGAACCTTTAAAGGCCATG
Source organism: Lagopus muta (assembly GCF_023343835.1). Taxonomy (NCBI): domain Eukaryota; kingdom Metazoa; phylum Chordata; class Aves; order Galliformes; family Phasianidae; genus Lagopus; species Lagopus muta. The sequence continues at coordinate 106,795,135 of NC_064433.1, forward strand.
TGGTCCAACTCTCCTGCAATGAACGGGGACACCTTCAGCTACATCAGGTTGCTCAGAGCCCCATCCAGGCTGTCCTTGAATGTCTACACAGAGGGGGCATCCACCACCTCTCTGGGCAACCTGTTCCACTACCCTTATTGTAAAAAGGTTTTTCTCTATAGTCAACGATAACATGCCCTTTAGAAAACAACTCTTCTGACCAAGAATGTTTTGTAGTTAAGAATACAGATTGCATGTCCTCTTATGCAGAGCAACCCTTGTGTCAACTCACGTGCTGCTTCATGTTGGGAAGCAGTGGTCACCACTGGGCTGCTCACTTTCTAATGATGGCTATATTAAGCATCTCTAAGTGAGGCTGTTTGGACAAAAATGAGGAACTCAGTCTTCATGCACTGCTCAGATAATTTGCATTAAAGTCTAAGTCCTAATGATAAGTTAAGTAGACCTAATATAAATAAAATTAATATACGTGTGTGTGTGTGTGTATGTGTATATATATATATATATATATATATATATATATATACACATAAAATATATATATTTTTTGGGGGGGGGAGGGGAGAGGAAAAGCACAATGCTTTTTTTTTTTTTTTTTTTTTTTTTTTTTTAAAGAATTTCTCACGGGCTGCAAAGGTGGTTGGGATGGTGCAAAAGTGTGTCACTAGAGTTTTAGATGTCATAACAACTTCTGGATGTCACCATAGCTCTTTATACTTGTTTTACTAAAAAAAGTATGAATCAAAATCAACATTATAATGTATGTTATTCATACAAAAATGTATGAATAACAAGAAGTCATAAAATCACAGAATGGCTAGGATTAGAAAGAACCTTAAAGACCATCAAACCTCAATCCCTGCCATGGGCAGGGCTGACCCCCACCAGCTCTGGCTGCCCAGGGCCCCATCCAACCCGGCACTGAGTGCCTCCAGGGATGGGCACCACAGATTCTCTGGGCAGCTGTGCCAGAGCCTCACCATCCTCTGAAGAAAGAATTTCTTCCTAATATCTCAGCTAAATCTCACCTCCTTTAGTTTATAGTCATTCCCCCTTGTCCCATCACTATTATACCATGTAATGGAGAGTATTTTGTGTCCACATACAAGTTGAACATACCGTTGAGGAGAAACAGCTGGGAGCCTTCTCAGTCAGAGCATGACCCCAGCCACCCACCAGGCTGTAACACATGCTGAACAGAAGCCCACCCTCTTTCCTTTGCTGAATCCATGCCACCAGGCAGGCAGCACCACACGAGCTGTAGGTTCAGGCAATGGATGGGGAGCTTCTTCAGTTCTTCAGCTGGGTGCTCTGCTCTGGTGGCTAAACTGCTATTTTTAACACCCTGGTTTACTTCTGTTTTTATCCAATGACAGCATGGCACCAAGCGCAGGATCTCTTCTAGTTCCATGCCCAGCAGCACATCCATCCACAACACTTTTAGACCTCTCTGAACTGTGAGACAGGGCTTGGGTCCCCCCCAGCCTAATAAAAGATAATATTACTGCCTACAATTGTACTTGAGCTGCCACAGGAACATACTTGTGATTCAGGGTAGTTCTGCCACTATTCGGGACAGTTGCATATTTCAGGATAGCAAATGCAAAATTTGCTGCTGCGTTTAAAATGTGACTGATCAAAGATTTCAAGTGGATCTAGGCTTTTCCTTAAGATTTAGGAGTATGTGGAAACAGGCTGACTGACTTCACTTATCATACTATCACAGAATCATGTTATGCATTATGTATACTTTATGAGTTATTACCCCAACTATTAACACTGCCCTAATGCACCTTGTGAACTTTACATTGAGAAAAACTGTGAGCAGTTGTATTATGTAAATCTTAGAAGAAATACTCAGAAGTTTAGGAAGCAGGTGAAACTGATTTTGAATCCATATACAATTTGCCATCATATCTGTGCACGTGCTTAGCACACACATATAAATAAAACAAAAAAACAACACAAGAAAAAATACCTCACTAGGAGTGATTCGCTATACATAGGTTCACAAGAATTCCTTAATCCTTGGTGATTTCAGTTCACCATTTATTTCTCCATATCTCAAGTCTTTGTCTATTCACTGGAAAGTCTGATTTGACTTTGGCACAATTTCCATCCTTATTAGTAAAAAGTGAAGTGTAATAAGCTGTCAAACCACTTTGTCCTGCTTCATGGTGCTCATGACATTAGCACAGCAAACATGAACAGTAACCACAGTGCCTATGGCTGAGGGTTTTTCTAAATGGTTGGTGCTAGGAAATGGGATTAGTAGGCTGGTGTTTGTGACAGAGTGATGTGAAACATGGTCTTCACTGTTATATCACCAGCAATTGTTGAGTATTCTGGATCTCTGCCCTTCAGGAACACCAAAGGAAAACTGTTTAGACAGTCAGGCATTTTAGACAGGAAAGCACATGCTTGGATAGTTTCCTTGAAAAAGAAAATGCACTGTGTTTTTTCAGAAGGGAAAACACAGAGTGTTTGCTTTTATGCTTGGGAGAGCCACCAGTCAATATCCACAAAAGCTAACGCATTACTTTTTCAAGTTAATCCACACAATTCTCCATGACAGTGACATCTACAAAATAGATGTGAATACACTTACATGCTGTGACTATTGCCTGCTAAGCTCAGTAGTTTATTTTCCCATTCCTTTTACACCCCTATTGCCTCTATACATATGGTATTTCTTCATTGCACATACTTCTAAAATCTACCTCTATGATTACAGCTTGCAGCACTGTAATGGCAGTAAGAGTAAAAATCAGTAATTATTTCCCCCTGACATTGCAAGAATTTGCTTTCTATGTTTCTCCATTTGCTTATATTTTAAAGGAAGAGCAACAAGACCAAACCATTGTATTTTGACAACTTCAGTTGAGTGTAAGACCACATACTCCATGGATGGATCAAAGTAGCTGCCCAAAATCACATCACAGGCACATTTTCCTGGCTTTTGTATATGCTTTTTCACCTTGTAAGAGATTATTCTGTTAACTTCTGTGTCTCAAAGCTTGCTGGGGACACAGATGGACTTGTTCAAGTCCCGAGCAAAGATTGTGAAATCCTTTGTCTGAAGGACACAGATGAACAAGTCCAGGCAAGTCCTGGGCAAAGGTTGTGAGATCCTTTGGGGGACGCAGATGGGCAAGGCCAGGGGCAACCAGAGCGAGATGAGCTGCAGCTAAATGTGCAAAGTGCTAAGTGCTCCTTTGTGTGGACCTATCTCTGGATGATGGCCATCTCAGGGTGTACTCAATGACTCTTGCTCAAGGCCCATCCTTGTCATGTAGGCAGGAGAAGAAGGAGGATAACAGAGGAACTGAAAACCATGAGGATGGGTTTTCTGACAACAGACTCCTCATGAAGAAGAACAGGGGTTTCCTGACAACAGATTCCTCATGAAGAACGAAGGATTTCTGGCAGCAGATTCCTCCTGAAGAAGAGGAGGGATTCCTGATGATCAGATTCTTCGTGAGGTGACTCCTTTATGCTGTCGAACTCTCCTGTGCCTGCTGCCTGAGCGCTGCTGCAGCTTCAAGAATTGGCTCCTCAACTTCCTTGTCTACCTGCCTGCTGCTCAAAGCCGGCCACGCTGCTGCTCCCCGTCCCCCTGCTGCGTCTGCCTGGGACCTTCAAACACCGTGCAACAGAACCGCTGCTGGATCCTGCTGGTGACTATCCCCGCTTTACGCAACTCCTGCTTCTTTTCTATCTTTTCTATCGCCCTCCTTCCCTTCCCCGTCTCCCTGATTAGGTTTTAGTAATAAACTGGATGGAACAACATATGAACCGTTGTTTCTTAATCTCACACCGGGTACACAGATATTAAAAGAACCTCATCTCCTTCCTATAAATTGGAGTGAGACACACCTAGAGTACAGTGTAAGTTCATATCCTAAATTATCCAGTCAGAGGGAACACAGAAAGGTATTGTCCAAGCTCACAAGAGCAGGCTCTCTGCCTCAGTTTTCACTGACAACGGCTCTAGCCATACTGTCCAAGCTTCAGAAAGCAAAGGTAAGAACCTGGAGAAAGAAGATCTGCCTGCTGTAAGTGAAGATCAGGATTGAGACCATATAAAGAATCTGAAGGTGTACATGTCCATAGGACTCAATGAGGTCCATCCACAGGTTCTGAGGGAACTGGGAGATGAAGTTGCTAAGCTGCTGTTTGAAAGGTCTAGAGGGAGGTGTACCTGCCAATAGTAGGAGGTTGGAACTAGATGATCCATGTAAAAGGTTCCTTCCAACCTAAATCATTCTATAATAAAAAAGTACATCAGTAATGGTAACACTGTAATTATTACCTTGACCCATTAACCTGGTTTGGGTTACACTCCATCTTGATGGTGACTCTGGCTGGGGGCTGTGATAACCAGTCCTGCTGGGGAACGCGCGGGCTCATCTTTGATGTCTGCCCATATTCACTGGAGGAGGAGGCCGTCATCTCTGTCTTCGCAAGGTGGGGTGATCCGTAGGCGCACTCAAACAAGGACTGGTCTTCACTCACCACTGATAATGCTTCCTGCAGACAAGAGAAGTCAGTGTGTCAGCATTTCAGAGCAGATACTACCTATCAAAAAAAGTAATGTTCATTTACCTTATGAGTAACTTTTTTTTTTTTTTTTTTGCCTGGAAACTGTTATTTTTTAGGTGAGCCCTTGCTGCTGGCAGATGTGAGGATTCACGGTGCCAGGCACACATCAGGGAAGGACAACATGCCTCATACCTGACACCTTCTGCTAACAGCAGAGGAGAGGCACATACATACTCCTCTAAATGCTTTGGAATAGCAACAGGGAGGTGGGATAGAGAGAGCAGGGAAAATAGCTCTGGCCCTTCACATCTCAGATATGGATGTGGAGGGCCAGATCTAATTGTGGGTGCCAGCTGACATCAGCACAACATGGCCAGAATATGAGACTTGCTGACTCATAGGGAGCTCCTCTTCCTTCCTCTGGGACTGAGGCCAATTCCTACCTGGATGGGATGCCAAGACACAGCTGGGTGTGAATTATACAGGAGAAAGCAGGTACAGATTGCAAATATAGGATATGATTCCACTCTGTATACTACATACTAAAAGGTATTTTAAAATAGTAGGCATCAAACATTGTATAATAGATACATTTCTTACCATTACCACACAAGTGAAATGAAGCAATTTTATTCTTGTTCCTGTTTGACCTGAGGCCATCCAATGTGAGTAAATTTAGGAATACTTAGGATAGTTACAAGTGTAAACTAAAGCATATGGTGTTGCTATTTATTGACATTACTGGTGACTCTAAATATTGTCTGTTGTAAGGATACATGTTATATTGCACAAAAAAAGGAAAGTGCACACAGTTTAACTTCCTGAGGACAGTGAACATCAAAAGTATGAACCCAATTAGTAAGGATTATGTGAATATCTAAAAAACTGTCAAAAAAACCAGACAAACATAAATGAAGCCAGGAAAAGGACTCAGACGTAACACTTCAGGGAAAAATGTCTTGCTATATATGAAGTGAATTTCAATTTCAAAAGCCAAATAGAGTTGTGCTCTGATTTAACAGTACTCTGTACTCCATCCTTTTAGCTATCACTTAGGGTATGATGACTGCTCTGTAAAGGCCCTGTAGGAATAACTGAGTTTCTGCCAACTTTGGGTGCCATTGGGTTTGTTACTATGTGACATCTCCTTATTGCATTTCCTATGATAGTGAGAATTTCTGATGTTTTTCTTCAAGTTCTCTCTGATCTTTGCTGGCAGTCTTGAAGGACACTAGGACAGGTAATACCTCTCCCTTGTGCACATTAAAGAAGGCTGTCTTGGTCAACTGAGCTTTTGCATAATGCTGAAGTGTTTTGCATAGCTAGAGAGTATGGTCTAAATTAGAATTAGCCTTACTTCCTCCTTAACTATCTTTCTGCTCTTCTTGCACATTGAGATAGATATTTCACTGTGGGAAGCATAGTAACTGTATTTAGCATCAGTTCTGCTGCTCCTCCTGTCAGCCAGGATGCAGATGATCATGCCTACTGACCTCTCATGCAAATGCAGTCAAGCCCTGTAAATTTACCAGCAAGAGCAATGGGGTGACATATGTGGTCCTTGCACATCCCTATACACAGAGAGAAGTTTTCTGCAACGCATGGATTGGAGCTGTGCATTGAAGATTGTTAACTGCTGACTTCTTACCTCCTAGTGATTTTAAAAAGTGAAGATGTCTGGCCTAGGAATTTCTGAATTCACCGATCTTGCAAGACACAGTGATGCTGAAAATTACAGGTTAATAAAACCTTATATAACCTCACATACTGGGGCAAAGCATAGAAATAGCATCATGAAACACTTCTCAACTATATAAGAATGTATGACAACTGACATAATTCCATATTCCAAAAAAACAGATAAAAAATAAAATTCAGCTGCTCCTGATATGCATCATTTCATCTGGTCCATCCTTCATTTCTCTTTACTAATTAAAGCCTTCAAGTCTTAACCCTAGATAAGCCAAAAAATGAAGACTCTAGCAGCAAACTAGTGTACCAAATGGATGATAAAAGGCAGAATGGATATTTCATTCTTAAATACAGGGACCTAGAAATGCACTTTCTGCTGTAATCCTAAATGCTAATGCCTGGATCAAATATCAACTTGTCAGCCTTTATCATCATGAAGAACAGCTGCATAATCTGGACATAAATAAACGTAGATATATATAAACATAGATAAATAAAGACAATAATACTATTTTTGGTGAAGGAGTTTTATATATGGATGCCAATTTATTTCTAGTAAATGCTCTTCATTAAACATTTGCATGTTAATCTCTTTTTTTTTTTTCTCATTCATAACTAATACTGTTACTGGAACAGTTTGGCAACATCAAGCAGTAAGTGGGATAAAGCAAAACAGTTACAAAACAGATTCATGATAAAGCTCTTTTCGATCTTGCCAAGTTCTGCACCTTTATGGGAATAATTTCACTACTGGATGGGGCAGATGTCATTAATCTCATGACATCTCAGAAAGGTAGTCTTGTCTTTCACCTCTAGTAATCAGCTTCTGGGGTAATGTGATATGAAGAAATCCACACAGATTGCTTGTAGTTGCAGGTGGGGAGGACTTCCATGGAAGTCTGTGAAGTAGAACCACTTCTAATGCTATCTGAAGTCAATACTGGACACAGATTTTCTTTGCTTCATCTTTCTTTCTCCAAATACTTCCTCTCATGACACCAGCAGAACGTGAAAGTCTGCTCCTTCACTAAGACTTTTTTTTTAATCCCTTGTATTATACAAAACCTTCTCTGCCAGACTACATAAATGATAAAAGAACAAAATATCTTTATTTAGTTTTGACTTACAGATAAGTAAAAAAAAAAAAAAAATAACAGACTGACAAATCTATAAAACAATAGGTAGAGCAACGCCTTTAAAGTAGGCATGAAGTCATTAGGACAAAGGTGTTTACTTAATCAAATACAAGATTACTTGGCCTAAAAGCACGAAGTTACAGGAAACGTGATTGAAGTAGTTCCCATCAAGAGAAGTATATGCAAACTGATTGTTCTTTATACACAATGTCAGGAGCTAAGGGCAAAGATATATATATATTTTTTCCTAGAGTTTGATCAAAATTAAGGAATGGTTAAAGGAGATAATGAGGTGTGCAAAGGAGATAATGAAGTTTATCTGCTCACGATAAGAGTTACAGTGGAAAAAATACTGCAAGATTTTAAACAGAATTTGAAGCACATTCTAACATGGCAGTGCTTTTTCTCAAGTTAATTCTCACTAGGAAACATGCCTGCTTGTGCATGAAAAACATTTCTGTACCTTCATGCTATAAAGTATGCTTTCATTTTAGAAATGAACATTTGCATTCATTGTATGGCAGTCATATCTCCATGAAGCACAGCCACTGTATGTGTGCATATATGTATGACTATCTAAGAATATTCAGTCGATCCCTATTAGTATTATTAGAATACTAGATCATTTCTATGCTCAATGCCTATGCAAAAATCTATCAAGTAACTTGGCTGCTCAAAAAAATGCTTTAAGGACATTGGAAATCAAGAACTTACTGCTGAGCACTGTTGAAATCAAAGCACGCCACTATGATTGAGAATACTGGCCACAAAACGGCAGGATCTTGGGCTGCACAGTACTGCACAGTTAGAGGATGATGCTCGATGAGTCACAAATATAAAGCCAACCACTTTGTCCACTGAGAGATGCTGCAGATAGTAAAAAGGCATTTCCTCCTTGTGTAGCCATCTCTCCCATGCTCCAAAATGCAACTGTTTGCCCTGACTGTGAGGGACTTGCAGTAATGCTGCAATCAAGAACTTTAGATCTTCAGTATGCCTGTGCACATTTATAGGTTTTTTTTTGTTTCTTTGTTTTTACACTGATTTTGTAATATTTCTCCTCATTAATAGAAGCAACTTCTACTTTCTCTAATCTGATTTCATGGTCATGCACGTGTAAACAAAGTCACAGCTCTCTCAGACACAGGCTGTTTCCTTGTGCTTGTTGGATATCCACAGCTGGTCAGAAAAAAATGAATTCTCCCATCAGTGAAGAATTCTGACTGATATTGGAATTTCATTTTAAATTAGATGAAAAGCTGTTATATGAAAACTTTCACCAAAAAGTTTATTGAAAGGATGGATTCTAAGGTATAGATGTGTGCTTTGCAGATGTTAAAACACTCTAATATAAAATTGTAAATACAAAGCTCTTGTTACAGATACTTCTCATATACTAATTGTACAATTGAAAGAAATGATCAGTGTGGGAAGGTTTATCAAAATATTTATCAGAAGAAGATGCTTCAGTGTTATTGAAATGATTAGCTTCACCACTTTCCCAGAAAATTCCAATCAAGTTTCTGCTAAACATTTACATTTGGAAGGACCTGTATTTTCTAAAGAAAGACTGTTTTGATTAAGATCATGTAATTAACATTATTAAGTGTTTCCATGCCTGGTTGCACTCTGTATTCTTTGTATACTTGATAATATTTGTCATTAAAATGAATTGTAACACAATCATAACTGAAAAAGAGAACAAGTGAAAGTGTGCAAGACAGCACATGGTATGCACCTTGGCATAATCACTCCAAACTACACCAGCTTGCTCAGACATTCACTAATCTTGCTTGCTATTCTTCTGTTCTACCACAGACTACGTCTTCTGATGCTCTAGGAGGCTGTTTATCTGGAGTGAAAGCCTAATTTCAAACAGGCGAGGAATGTCATTTCCATCTTGGAATAGATATCACATGGGAAGCTGGACACCAGAATCTTGCAGAGCAGTGGGCGATCATCCAGCCTGAAACTTCACTGCACTTCACTCATGTCTGAAACAGGCATCACTGCATGATAAAGCAAGTTGTGGCTGAACTGCTAAAGGGCACCTAGAATAAATTTGCAGCCTTGCTTCAAGGTCAATTGTTTGAGCCTCTGATTCATTGCATCAAGCAATAATCAGTGAAACAAAAGACAAATGATTGATGTTTTAGTCTTGCTATAGCTTATTAATCTTGATGCTCTTACCGCTCTGTTTTGAGTGTTTGCCTAAGAACTGGCTTTGAGAGATATTCAATATGGTGTGTGGAACATACTGGAAAAGGTTACTACTTAAAATGCAGTCACCTGAGTCAGAAATTGCAGCACACATCTGGAATATGTTTTCCTTCTAAATCTCTAAGTCTTGGATTCATTAGATCAGACAAAAATCCACATATTATATTCATGAGAGAGTTCAGGAACAACAGAAAGCCTTGGCAAGTACAAGATAAGAAAGACAGATGTTGTCCTCACCTCCACCCATCAGAATCTTATTGCAGCTCAGTTAACATCCTCCACTTATTTGCAATGAGCTCTTGGATAGTTTGGAGTAATCCAAACACAGGCTAGGTGCTGCCACTATCTGGTATCTTCACCTCTCAATGAGACAAATATAAAGAATGTTTGGAAGCAAAGGAAAGACACTGCTGCATTCCCACTTGAAAAAAAAGAATAAGCAAGCATTCATCAAAATGATGATATGAACTTGCAGGCTAGATTTATTTCTGGGAAATAAATCTTACACAGATGTGTAAGGAGTGATTGTGCAGCCTTCTTTGTGTAAATCATTCTCCTGGCTTCACTAGAACTAACAATGTGAACAAAGCCATCATGGCTAAGCCCAAAAGTTTAATGCTTTTTGTATTAATGAACAAATTTTGAGATGTTATAAACTCAAATGTAGAGTGTAGTGCTTTCTCATGTTTTTGAATATACAGATTGTCATTCCTAAATATCAGCAAACTCTATTTTTGCCATCAGCTTTCTTCATTGGGCAATATTTGTAGCACAAACCATTCACATCCAGGTCTCCAAGTGATTCATAAAACAAGAAAGAATTACTGCTCCACTACTGCTGGTGGGAAAGCTCTTTTAAAAATGACAAAAAATTGTCTTGCTTTAGAAGACACATCTTCCTCATGTGAAGCTCAATGCCATATTTGGTACATCCCTACACCCCTTATGGAAAAATTAACATACCAAGTAGAGTTGATGAATCATTACCCTTCAGAGATCAGGAATAATCTATAAGCATCTCATTTAAAGAGTTGCCATTTCACTATCAATTATTTTACCTTCCATTTTAATCTGAAAGTAAAGAGCAAATACATAGTTTAACCACAAAAGAAGAGTAAATAAATGGAAACAGGAAGCTATTTCATACAAGTCATACATACATTTCATACACACCCTGGATACTATACCATCAAAGCAGAGCAGGGGGCTTGTTCAAATACAGTGATGAAAGTCTCCACTCTGCACCTAGTTTAGTGCACATACAACATCTGAGTGCCTTCAAACCAACATCCCGGCAGGGTCAGTCTTGAGGAAGCAACACCAGTCCTCACAGTGAAGAGCAGCACCAGGCCTCTAAGTGAAAGCTGACTTCAAAATTCACAAGATAGTATCAAAAAGCTTAGGGAATGAAGCAAACCATCTGATGCTATACAGCAAGTACAGCAGTTCTTTTTATTCCTCTGCAGAACGATATTGCAGAACTTGAATGGTACTAGATTGATAATTTTGATGTTCAAGAACATGGTGCTGCAGCTTGCAAATGGTTTAGTCCCACGTTAATGCTGTCAGAACTCTTTGGTGGTTTGAGATCCATGACTTTGTATTCTGTTGCTACAAGGACAAACACATTCTCTATGCAAAAACAACTGCTGAACAGTGGTCAGAGTACAAAAATTACTCCCCATACAAAAGGGTTCACATATCAGACCTGAAATATTTCAGACAAAAAAGAAAATGCTCATTCCTTTCTTATTCCAGCGGCCTATGTGCATCCTAGGCACCAGCATGGTTATTGAACATATGTGGATATCAAACAGTGGATGTGTGTACTGAGTGGTGCATTTCAGCAGCAGTGATGGCAATGTGAAAAACATAACCATGTTCCAGATGGCCATGAACAGCTGTCACACAAGGAAATGAAGAGTGTTTCAATCAGCTCATCAGCATGAATCAGCGGATTATGACCAGAGAACTGTGTATGGAGCTGAATGTCAGCTTCGGTGAATTGGAGATGATGATGGCAATGTCGGAATATCACAAAGTTTGCACCAGGTGACTAGGTGACTACTATGAATACTCACACAGGAGCAGAAACACTGTATGTAAGTTTGTCAGGATGTATTGAATCAATATTTGTAAAGTAATAGGCTGAAAGTGATAGAATTCTGATTCACATCATTACCAGTGAAAAAATGTCACGTCATCACTATGAGCTGAAGTCAAAATGATAGCCCTTGGAGCGGTGACATGAAAAGTTGCCTACAAAGAACAAGCTCAAGATACAGACCTCAGTGATTAAAGTGATGTGCACTGTCTTTTGGGATGAGAAAAAGGTGATCCTCCTGGATTTCTGGAACCTGGACAAACCATCAATTCTGACCACTGCACTGTGACACTGACTACGCTGAAGGCTCAAACTTCGAGTTAGGTTGGAGAAGAAGAAACTTTTCTCTTGCAACACAGTAACACCAGGCCCCATAAACCTGTTTGAAGACAGTAGAGCATGTGGCTAGTCTTGGCTGGACTGTCCTAGCACACTTACCACATGGCACATAGACTTGGCACTTTCTGGCTTCCCCTTGTTTGGGACAATGAAAAATGGACCGTGTGGGCAACATTTTCCTTGCAACACCATCATAGCAGCTGTGAAAGAGTGGGTCACCTCCACTGGTGCAGATTCTTATGAGAGCAGCATACAAGCTCTTGCTCATTGCTAGTGAAAATGCATGACTAATGGCAACAACTATTTGGTTTGCAGCTGAGAATTTGCTGTATTAAACAGCGTTACTGTGTTCTTTATATCTACTATAGTTTCCATGGAGGCATTACTTTCTGAGCAACCTATTCCTCAATGTATTTCTCAATGATTATGTGAACCTTAATTCATCAGTGCTAAAAACACAATTGTATCCTGCAGATTGTATACTGTATTCACACATTTAAAAAATTGCAGCTTTGTATGCTTTTTTTAGCACTTCCATCCTTGCAAAGAGCTTTAACACTGAGGTTTGAATAACTATGTTTTTTTCAGCCAATACAATAGACTTTTCTCCTTTTTCATCTTGATAGTATTGTCAATTATGAACTCTGAAAACTTTACGTTTTTTCCTCCTTAAGCTTGGTTGTTAACTTCTAAGGCTCCAAAGTAGCTATAAATCTGTGAAAACTTACATATAAATCTCGTTTTCATTTCTGCCTCAGTACTGTGTTTAGCCTATTGCTTCTACTCTGGTTTTCTGGTAGACTTTCTTGATGTGAAGAAGCAGGCAAACTTCTGCTTCGTTAAAACAAAACAAACAAAAAAGCAACCATAAACATCTGTTTTGTTTTGTTTTGTTTTGTTTTGTTTTGTCTTTCTCATCAATCTTTAATGCAACAAGTTTTTTGGCAAAACAGGTGGCAAATTTGTGAAATGGCCCAAAAATCCAGTGGGAAGTGTTGCATGCGACACCTGCTATGACCATTTGTCAACAGACCAGAATGATAAAGGAGAAGAGTCTTGGGCCAAAATATCTACATAAAACAAGACACCAATTCCATTCCAGACAACCTGTCCTACGTTTTCTGTGTTTCCTATTTGTACCTTTGGCATCACAGGCAGCCCTCATAGTATGAATTTTGGATTAATATCTTGAAGAATTACTGTGTGTCCATCAGAGACAGTCATGTGTCTGAACTAAAGGCGTTGCTTAAACACAGTAACTGCCCTGGTACTCTGGTTTTAGCAACTTTATTCAGAAAACTCTTAGAATAAAAATACCATTTTTTACTTTTTTTTTTTTTTTTCTGCCTTATTCAAATATCTCTCTGGTGTTATGACAAGATGGTAGTATTTGCAGCTCTTTTTCCTACCTCTTAGCCAAAACTACAAAATTATATACTGCATTTATACTAAGTTTAATATTTATTAACTGTGGTGGGTTGATATATTTGTATGTATAATTATATATGCCCATTATATATACAAACAAAAGCTTCTGTATACAATTATTAGATAATTCCATCCTCAGTCTATGAATCATCATCATCATCATCATCATCATCATCATCATCATCATCATCATCTAGGATTTAAAATACTTTTCTTGAAGGTGTATTGCATACCACAGACAACTCACCAGGAAAGTGATGAGAAATACCTCACAAATAAGGTACTGATGAATGAATTAAACAGTAGGGACAAAACTGAAAAGGGCATCCAAATTAGTTTCCTTTCTGACAAACCTTTGTTTTTTGTGAATGCCTGGTGACACTGGGGAAATAACACTTGGATGAGGGCCATGAGCTGAACACCAATGTTGCAGGCGACCCATCCCTTTCCCACAGTCCACTTTTGTACTTTGCTCATCCACATGCGCATGTGTGTACTTGCATGCACAGTGAGCAAGTCACTCACTTTATGGTTAGAAAAATTGCCAGTAACTCCCAGTATAACATAAGCTGTCTCAAACAAACAAACAAACAAACAAACAGAAAACAACAACAACAACAAAACACCTGAGAGAAATCAAAAGGGTGTCCACTGGGCATAACATCAGTTAAATCTGGCCAGAGCTCTCAGATCAGCAGCCAGACACAGTGACCAGCCTGGAGAGAGGCAGGAGGGACTGTTCACCAGTGCCCTTGATGGCTATTGCTGAAGCTCAAGGACCCCTGCAGCTGAGGGCCCTCTCACCTGCTGCTTTACCCTGTGAAGGTTTCAGATGCTCCCCTGTGTTCCCTTTCATACACATTTGAAATTCTGACCTTCTTATTTAGAGAACAGTCCTCACATTCAGCGTCTACTGAAGTAATTTCCCTGCTTGATAGCTTCTGCAAAAAAATACCATTTAAGTGACCTTTACTTATAATAATGCTTTCATTTACTTCCAAATGTATTTGATACATTTGGATATAATATTTTTGACTGACTTTTCCCCACTAGATAAATGAAATTTAAATGCGAATTGCTATCACTTTTTAAGAAGTTACTATATCAAGAGTTTTCTCCACTTCTGCACTGTAACAGAGAAGTCCTTTGCTTACATTAGCTTCCCTTCCTTTTCCACAGCCACATTTTATCCTGGATCTTCTGTGTATGTGGTGAATATACACATTTCTATGCCTCTCATAGTACTCATTGTACTCCCCATTTTAATAGCATATGGAGTATTGCCCAGATGGGTAATCTTTCTAAATTCAGAATGAACTTTTCAAGTATGCCCAGTGAGTATATAAAATATGGCTTCCCGTCATGATAACCTTTATAGAGTATAGCCTAACATACCTTCCTATAATTGTTTATAATGAATATATTGGTTCATAATTCAGTGCATGTTATTTTAGTCATTTGCCACAAAACATGACTAATGAAATTAATATGGGGTTGAATGTCACAGTATTAAGACACTTCTACACTTGCAAAGACTAACACAGGAAAGTACTTAGCAAAATAATGACAAAGTTAAGCATGTGCTTAGATTTAAGCATATTCAACCTGCTTTGCTGAAACAGTATAAAGTAGGATATTGTCATTTTAGCTTAAGAACTATGAGTTCACTCAAGGAGACTGGTATGGTTAATTGAAGTCATTATGGCTCTTAAGTAATTTGATTATAAAGAAAATTGCCAATACAAAAGTAGAACATTTAATAATTATTTTCAAAAAAATCTTTTCCTTTTCCTTTTCCTTTTCCTTTTCCTTTTCCTTTTCCTTTTCCTTTTCCTTTTCCTTTTCCTTTTCCTTTTCCTTTTCCTTTTCCTTTTCCTTTTCCTTTTCCTTTTCCTTTTCCTTTTTTCTTTTCCTTTTTTCTTTTTCTTCCTTTCTCTCTCTCTCTCTCTCTCTCTCTTTTTTTATTTTTATTTTTTTTAAGGATTGCTATCACATATGGGTAACCTCTAACTTCACTCATGTCTCCATGATGATGTTTTCTGCCCCATCAGGCACGCAGAAGAAACAGGTTATGGGATATTTTAAATTGTACGTGTGAAGAAGAAAAGGAAAATGTATGTAGCAATATCTGATTTGGCAACAAGAAAAAATATTGCATATTTTTTCCCTGTAGCAGCATCTTTTCTAAGTTAGCAATCGCTAGCACTGTTCCTCATACTAAAACAATTGCCATTCAGTTCTTATATTGACTTTAGTTTTCTATGATACCAACATTAGCTCCAAAAAAACTGAAAAGACCACCTGCTGCCACTAATGAGAAGTAAACTAAGAAAGTCAACTCCAGTGAAAACAATATAAAATGCAGAACACTGAACTACACATTCAGTACAGCAAGAGGAAATATCAAGATGCTTTCCTTTATACCTCACTAATAAAACGAGGCGTCTAATAAGCATTACTATAAGAAATGGAGCTGTTTAGAAGAAAGCTTAGGCTATCTAAAGGAAAAGATCTGAATTTACTTCCTTTTTTTTTTTGACTGTAATGAAGAATGACCCCAAAAATATCTCCATATACTCTACAGTATACCTTCAAATATACAAAAAAGAGAGGTATGCAGGCTGTTACTCTTTTATTGTTTCCCCAAACAAACCCATTTCCTATAAGCTGCTCCCGTATCTTTTGTGTCACATCCACCTTCCCAGAAAAACAGCAGGAAAATAAAGTGTGAACTCAAAACAACCCGTTTCCAAAGAACAATGTACCATACCAAGGAGAGTGAGAGTTGGAAAGGGAAGGGCTGGAGAGAGAAGAGAGGGAGAAAAGCTGTTTTGATGCTGCCAGGGGACTTGAAGATAAAAAGGAAGGAGGAACTTTTAAAAGTCTCAGAGGGGAAGAGTTGTGTAACTGTAAATATGCAATAGGCATGTTGCCAACTATTTCAAAGGATTTGAGGTTTCAAAATCATCCAGAAGGCTAACTGATTTGCACTTTGGGTTTTGAGCTTCCAGGAACACCTTTATATGTCTGAGAGCCAGAAACTACCATCTCCTTTTATAGACTACTCAAACCATACTTGGTCATATTTTCAAGCTGAATCAGTAAGGAATGTAAACAGATACCATTTATGCTTCCCTGCAATCCAATAAAAAAGAAAGTATGGACTAAATAGGGCAAAATGGTACATGTCAGTCCATATGAAGAGAAAACCAGAAAATCATGTTGATTAAGTTCCTGGCTGACCTGAATAATCTTCAAAGTTCCTCGCATTCAGTAAACCAAGAAAACCCCTACATTAAACTCCCACAGGTACAGTATCTATCACTCATCGAGACACATGATAAAAGCCAATGATAAATGTCACCATTGGCATTTTAAAATCCTGGTTCAGTATACGGTTTGTCACGGATGTAAGAGCAGAAAGAAGGAATAAAAGTAAGGAAAGAACTATTTTTGTCTTCTTGTCCATGACAATTACGCTAGAAAGAAAAAACTGTGCAATCAGCAGGAAAACTGGATCACATTTCTCCAGATCATGAATCTGACTGGTTCTCAAATCATTGGGAAGAGAGACACTGCTTTTACAGGTTTGTTTTTTTTTTTTCTCTTTCTTTCTTTAGCCAGTAAAAGATGCAGAAATACGGAGTTTCCAATCACCTACAATCCATAACACTACCATATGTCAGCAAGATCTTATCATAGATAGGACAAGAAGGGGAGGTTCAGGTTAGGGGAAAGTTCTTCACTGACAGGGCAGTGAGGTGCTGGCACAGCTGCCCAGAGAAGCTGTGGTGCCCCATCCCTGGACGTGCTCAAGGCCAGGTTGTATGGTGTACTGGGCAGCCTGAGCTGGTTGGGAGCAGCCCTGCCCACGGCAGGGGTTGGGGTGGGTGGGCTGTGAGGTCCCTTCCAACTTCTATGATTCTATTATAAATGTACTCCACAAAGAATAAGATATACAGCAAGACTTATACCACAGTGTGATGACTTCCTACTATGGACTTTTAAACTTCCATGGTACTGGAGCTAAAAAGGATATTTCAAATGCTTCAATAGTGTTTACTAACTATGAATGTTATGTAGAACTAGATGCAACATGGGAAAGGAAAATATTTGCAACTAACAGGGGAGGGACATGGGTACAAAACTCTAATTAAGTGCATAGAGTGACCAACATGACCAACAACTGTCACATTTATGCCAAAGGTTACTTCTCAATCTGAATGCGATACACAACAGGTAATAAAGAAATGAAAAGATACTCTGCAATGCTGGCAAATAAATAAATAAATAAATGAATAAATAAATAAATGGTAGTGAAAAGACTAAGGAAGAGGGAAGAGACACAACACAAATTGGAACAAACCTAGCTAAAACCATAGATATGACTCATTCTTGTCCTGGCTCCTGCAGTTGCTTTGTCTCCCTATCTTTGCCAACATCAAGGTGTCAAGGGGTTCCTGGATGGATCCCTCCTATTTTAGATGCACCTGAACTGACTAGGGCCACCTCTGGACCTCACTGTGGGGAGAACAGGCTGGAAAGAATGCAATGTGTAGTATTCACAGTGACCCCTGCATTCTCCTCTAAGTCCCAATCCCTCTCATCTATAGAAGTCCACTCAGTCTGAGAGGGAATATCCCTGCATGCTCCTAATGGAGCAAATTCCTTAATGCAGCACATCCCATCAAAGAAAGGACAACTCTCACTCATCATATAGAGAATCTTCCTACCCTTTTGCAATGTTGAGGCTTGGCTTTTGATGATGTCAGGACCTGCCAACAGTTGAGGTTAGCCAAAGGCAACAGCTAGTCAATAAAAACACTTGATATGAGAGCAAAAAGGTGGGCTTTTTATGCTTTTTTTTTTTTTCCCTCTGAAATCCTGAACACTGAAGACTGGACTTTGACCAAGGAAAGTCTTAGAGTTTTGGGTTTTTTTTCATATATCATTCAGTTCACCTGGAACTCATCCAGTTAATGAGGATTTTGTAGTTGTAGGTGCTCAGTGTACTTACAAGCCAGGTTACTAATTGCAATGCTCAGTACACATAGGTGCCCAGCCTCACATATCTGTACTTGATCTACACAGATGTTGAAAGTGAACATTTCTTCAGACTGTAATTGTGCAGCTAGCCCAAATACAAACTGCTGAGGATTTTTAACACCAATTTTAAACTGCTTGTTGTAAACTAATTTTGCTTCATTGGAAATTATCAAAATAGATACTTGGTTTTAGTAAGAGAACAGAGGTTCTTCTGAGTAAGTTTTCTGAACATTTTCCTTATGAGGTACTTTCAGTAAGGCTGAAATCTAAAACAGAACTTTATAAATCAACTCTTTTGTAAGAATATGGAAAACAGATCTAAGGCTTCAGGAAGATTTTTGCTTCCTCATGTTGAGTATTTCATCACTGACCAGGCATGTTTTAAAGTTGTTTATTGCCCTCTAAAGCTTTGGATTTCAGTCACAACTGTAGGGAAAAGGTTTGCTAGAAACATTTTACATTCCTACATCACCTTGTATTCTACTTTTCTCTGCAAATAGCATTTCTACATTGAGTACACTAAGTATTACTTTTTTTTTTTTTTTTTTACACAGAAAAATTAGCTTTAAAATCCATTATTTGAAAATTCAGTTCTTATATAAGAAGTTTTCCAAGTTCAGAGTTTCTGATTGTGTATTTCTAGTTCAGTCCTTGAAGATATTTTCCTAGCTCTCACAATACTTACTAGGTGTTAGCAAGATTATTGCAAATTGCAATTATTGCATATTGCAAAAAAAATTATTGCAAAGCAAACAACATTAGTCATTTCAAAACTCAGTAGCTCAGAATTTTGCATTCCATGTTGATCTCTTACATGAGCACTCCTACTGCTGTTAATGGGACTGTTTGTCAACAAGAGACAGCAGTCTGATACCAGTTCAATGGAAAACAGAAAAACTCTGAAAATCACAGGATGGGAACCTGGAAATTAAATGCAGTGGTTTTTCCAGGTCACACTGAATTTTTCAAAGATGTGTGGGTATAATAGAAGACTCCTCTCTAGTGTTCTGCTCTAATCATTAGCCACCAGATCATGTGTGTACAGAACTTGCTCTGATTCATCCCTGCTACATAACTCTCTGTTCCCACTTGCCTTACAACTTGGGAATTAACATAGACAATATGTCCTGTACTCTGGCAGAAACACAGAGCAATTAGTAAGCTGCTGATCATGAACATAAAAAAAGTACTGGACTATGTGGGTTTTGTTTGTTTTTCTTCTGTGCTTTCATTATTCTGATAGATTTTTCATCTGTAAGCTATTCTTAAAAGCATTTCATCAAGACCTAAATATACAGCTAGATAAACTGCGTTTCTGGTGGAAAGAAGTGTAGGATAATTGTGTGAAGATGTAGGAGACAGTGTGAAACCAACTCTATCCTTTGGAGATGTGTTTAGATCTTGAGAACAACTGAGGGTTACATAAAGCAGAGAAAACAGATCGATGACCTTAGATTTCTATTCCAACATAAATGATCCTATGATTCCATATAAAGATGAAACATTCATCTCTTTAGCAGGGTGGGTTTTTTTGGAGCAGTGTATAAATCTAACTTTAAAACATAATTTATTTTAGCTAAGAGATATCTTTTGATATTTGATTAGCAAAACCATAGGTTGTAGAATGTTTAGAAAGTGAATTAAGAAAGACAACTAAAAGAGAAAGGAGAAAAAAATGTGATACTGAAGATGAGATAATTGGATATTTCCCTTGCAAGCTGCTGCATTAAAATTCTTTCATCCTCCAAAGAAGGTAGAATTAACATTTAGCCAACACATTGGGTAAAGAAAATAGAATGCATAGATATTAAACATTCATGCTACAGCAAATATAGAAGATATAGCTTAGAAAAACACAGTGTTTGAATGCATTTTTTCATGCAGGCTCTGTTTGGATATTTTAGTGACAGGACAGTTTTTTCTGAGCCAGCTGAGTATGCAAATAGTCTTTGCTAAACCATGTATAATAAAGAGAATGTGTTCACATGTACAGACTGAGGAGTCCTTCCTGATGCATCACTTCCTTAGGACAGCCAGGTATCTGCCATTTGCTAGGCATAAGGCACTCTGTAACAGATAGGGAAGTGTTCATCTTTATCCTAACACAACTTTCCTGAAAAAGACAGCAGTTTCACAGAGCAGAGGAGGTGGTGATTTTATTTTTCTTTCCTCCTAGTACCCTCATTATGCTAAAGCAACTGGCAGTTTCAAGAAATCAGTTTATTCTCCATAGGATACTTTAGGACTAAAAGTATGTCCCTGGCATATTTCGTTCTCCCAACTTCTATTGCGTTTTTATGAGTATAGATCTCCACTCACTATTATTGTTGCTGCTGGTTATACAGTCATTTGTAAATTACTTTGGAAGAAAGTGCATTTTGGCTTCTGCTGAGCATTCATTTTTAGTGCCATTATCAAAGTTACTAGTTCCTTTTTTTAGCATCATCCCAACCCTATTTGGTTTATCTTATCTAACTAAGATTTTAAGAGTTAATTCTGAGTATTCATCAAGCTTCCTTTTAAACAGCAGTAGTTGCCAAATTTCACGATCTTTCTGAACCTTAGGTTCATTTGAACCAAAATTCTGGGGTCAGCTGAAAAAATAAGACTGTTAGTTTTCAATTCAGAATTAAGTAAAATGAAATAAAATGAATAAAAACAAAAACAAAAACAAAAACAAAAACAAAAACAAAAACAAAAACAAAAACAAAAACAAAAATAAAAATAAAAATAAAAATAAAAATAAAAATAAAAATAAAAATAAAAATAAAAATAAAAAAGTAGCACGATGGTTTGAGAATAAGAAAAGCTCTTTAAAATGTGAATAATGAAGTTTAAAAGCAGATCAAAAGGTGAAAAACATAACATACACTATTCCATGAAGTGTCACGAATTTAAGCTGATGTAAATTCCTTACTGTTACCTTAACTTAAACATTGTGTATCACTGCTCTCAACTTCCACATTTAAACTTTCATATAGAACCTTTTGCAATGTTTTCCCTGGTCTTATTGAACCTTATGTATTTCTTGGAGTCCTCCTCTTTTCACAAATGAACAGAACAGCAGAGCAGTCAGAAAGAAAAGGAAAACAAAGCCCCTGGTTTCACAGGCACCCCACCTTATTATGACCATTCTCAAGCAATTTACCAGCCCCTTTAATCAGTCCTCTCCAGTGTCACACAAAAGCCTTCAAGTTCCATAAATTCAAATACGTGGAGGGAAAACTGTCACTAATATAGAGAGATGCATTATATCTACCTGTGATATTATGAACATTAGGTATTTTCTGGTTTAAAAAATAAACAGCTGAAGGCTTTATCAATTATAATACAGAAAATATATTTATCTAATAGGTTGAACTTTCAGTTTTATCTAATTACAGTTTCAGGAGTGAGACTTAGTACTGGACATATGATGGTAAGAATCCATCTGGATACTAGTTTAGAAACTAGAAACATGATAAGAAATGTGTTCTGCTCATTACTTTTTTAATTAAGAAGTGCACCATAAAATCCCAGGTTAGCGAGAGTTTATCTGCACTCAAATCTTAAGCAAGGTTCTTGCTTTTCTTGAGATCTACTTTTGCTCACAAGTCCAGGACAACACCTATGTGGTAGAAACAGTATGTACAGCCCTCTTAAAAACAGGTAAGAATTATCTAAATGGTGCATGCAGTTCTTCTGCAGGGTCCCTGCTCTGTGTCGAGTTCAGCTCTGTCACAAAAAAGCATTTGAAGTTTTTTAAGTCAGGATCCAGAAATGTGGAGTATTTAAAAGTAATGTACTTTGGATCAAGCCCTTAGGGTAGAATCTTTAGTTCCAAAGAGTCTTTTGTAAATGGAAATGGAAGCTGAGGTCTTCAAGCATAAGAAACTGGACTTTAAGAAAACCACTAAGTATCACAAGACTCCTGAAAAAAATTGTGAGAGTTGGCAAGAGTTGCATCCTCTGAGAGGCAGCTAAGACTCACAGAGGTCAAGGCCAAACAAAACCTCTAGGAAAGAGGAAAACTATGAAGCCTATGAAGAATCAGAAGAGAAATACACTTGGGATTGAATTTGCTCTAGTCTGTATTCTAAAAGATCAGATCCAGTATGTGATGCAGGTGGGAAAAATAAGTGAATATGAGGACAGCTCGGACATAACATTCATGCTAATTGGAAAGGACTTGGCACCGTTATAGAGAAAGAATCCATTCAGAATTACTTGAAGTTCAATAGTTTACACATAATTGTAAAGATCATGCTATACTCCAAAATATTTTCAAATATTTTATCAAACAGGTATTCAAATACATTTTAAAAAGTAATTGTAGTTGTCAAATCCTCAATATTCATTGTGTTAGTGGCATTTTTTTCATCTGAAATAATGTCACTGATATTTATGCAAATAAAAATCTGTTGCAAAATCATCAAATGAAAGTTCTGAAGAGTTTAACATGAACAAGAGTTATTAACCTGCAAGATAAAAACAGCCTCCATTTCAGCATAGTAACGGTAGGAAGGAAAATACAGGAGAGGATTTGGAGAACCTCAGCTTTGTTTCCTTTCAGCTGTTAAAGTTTACAGGTTGGGAGTAAGGTAAGAGGAAGAAGAGTACAGCAATGCCTCTGTCTAAATTCATCTCTTGTGTGAAGCACTTTTTTTAGCTTTTCAATTACATTATTTTAGTAACCAAAGTCTTTTTCTAGGAAAGAAGTTATCAACACTTTCAATTTTTTCCTTTTTTTACTTACAGTAATTAAGTAGGTTAATTAATTTAACTTGATTAAATAGGTATTGTTGTTTGTTTTCCCCACACAGGTAACCAAAACTGGCACAAGGACACTTCTAAATCATGAGGAAGTATTTCACCTTCAAAAATCCATCCAATGATTTTGTATGCTTCTACAAAATCAGAAGTATTGGGAACTCTTCAGTTGTTCACAACCTTGCAAAATGGAGAGCCTTATTACAGGGTCTAAGCAGAGATTTAACAACCTAACCCATAGGACCTTTTTTGGAAAATTTCAACTTGGTTTATTTAAAAACTTTCTACTACGCTTGCGTGCTCCAGCAGAAAGAAGCCATTGGGATTGTCAAGATTTACTAAGTACTTTTCCGATCTTATTTGAACCAGTAATAGAATCCACTTGAATTTCTTTGGCTCTGCATACAAACAGTTTCTAAAGCTGATCACCAGAGGTTAAATTCCTGTCTACCATTCATTTCAGTTCTATAACTGCACTGAGTACATTTCCTTAAAACCTGTGAATTCTAAACCAAGGGAATAATTATTTTTAATCTCGTAGTCATTAGACTACTTTTATGACTAAAATATTTAAGCAATTGTCATTTTTAAAGATAGAATGTAAGCTTTATGACCAAAGAACTATCTTTATACACAAGAATTGCTCCAAAAGCAATGCTTCCTATTTTATCATGTTGGCCCATTATGTCAGAGATATGGCAGTAGAGACTGAGCCTTCCTGCCAGTATCCTATTCCATTTTGTTGCCATGTGACAGATAGCAGCAGAGGAGCAGTCTGAAAAAGAGACGGTAGACATAGAAGTGCATATGAAGCAAAGGTGTATCACTAAATTCTTCCATGCAGAGAAAACGGCACCCACAGACATTAATTGGCTCTTACTGAATTGTACTGGGGACTAAGGAGTGGATATGAGCACAGTTAGGTGGTGAATTATGCATTTCAACAGTGGTAACAACGATGTGAAAGGCAAGCCACATTCTGGACAAACATGAACAGCTTTCACACCATGAAATGAAGAGCATCTCAGTCAGCTGATCCATGTGAATTGACTAATGATGATGATTATGCTAAAAAAATTGAATTTGCTCTACTAAATTGTGACATTGTGCTCTTTGTGTCTGTCCTAGTTTCCATGGAAATATGATATAAATAGGACACACTACAGTCAGAGTTACTTATGTATATTGACTCTAGACTGGAAGAAATAACATAATCTTTTGATGTCTCCTTGTACTTAAGGCTCATTAGTATTTAACCTCTCTGACTGTACATGCTGCAAACACCTCTGTCCTAATGTCCCATCTAATTTGTTCAATAAAAAGTAAGTGGGGTCCATCACATCTCCATTGCAGAGCCCTGGATGATGAAGCAGGTAGGCATGTTTTTAATCTAAAACATATCTGGAATAGCTCCAATGCTTTCAGTTTGGCATGCATTCATATTGTCTAATGGTTCACATCTATAATGACCATTACAGATGAATGCTGTGCTGCCTGTGACCCCTTATAGAGCCTAATCCAAAGCTTAGTGAAATCAGTGGGAGAGACTCTGTGCCTTAAACAGATAGGACTGTGCTGATCCTAAGCCAGAACAGGAAACTGAGGAAACATACCCTGTTTGTTGCCTTGAGTACTTGTTTAGTGTTTTGGAATTTACTGACTAAATCAGCATGGAAGAAACTTGGCAGTCAGATACTTTTGCCAAGTTGTGTTATTTTGGTTGTATCAGAACTCCTGAAAATAGACTCAACACTCTAGTGATACACTTGTGTTCATACCATAGCCTCCTTGAACAAACTCCACCCAATTGCTCAGGACACCCTTGGATTGGCAGACCTGCTGCATATTTGGTTAAAAAGGCAATATTTTATTAAGAACATTTATATTCACTTTACATCCACCTCACGCTTCTGCAGCCCATTGAATGTAGTGGGTCCAGTTCCGGTTTACTTCAGCTTAGGGAAAAATGAAAATTCATCAGGTTTGATGTAGAGTTCAACAACAACAACTACAACAAAACATGAAGTTTGAATTTCTTCAAGTGGGTACCATGTTAAATTTCCTCCTGCTGAAACAAGCATTAACTGAAGTGACTGCATCTATCAGTTAATTGACCAGACATAAGCATAGATAGACTTGGGTTCCGTATCTCACATTTCCACATCTCTATTTTGTTGACTAACCTTTCAACAAGAACAGAGTTTTGGAACTTAAAAAATGTCACATTTAGAGTAGAGCAGACACGAAAAAGGAAGACTACAGATGATTCAGCTGGAATTTGTGTTCATTAAGTGCGATAAATAAATGTTCCTGATTGTTTCTGTTGTTTATGAATCTCGACCTTCAGAACAGCACTGAAATGTGCTGTCTCCTAAAGATGTTCCCTACCGATATGACACACGCTTTGTATTGTTTCACTGCACACAAGCATTAATATCCCAGAGGTAACCCACCCTGCTTTTAACGGCTGGTGAGAGGTCCAATGGCTGAGCAAAAATCAGTTGAAGGAAAGGGAAGTCTTGTCGGAAATGAGATTAATCTTGTAACGAGTGTTCAGTCCTGATAACCCATCTGTGCAGAGAACTGCTTTAACTGGAGAGCAATTAACCTTCACCTGACAAGCTCTGTCCAACCGTTATAAACAACATTAAAGGCACAGGATCCCCCTCTTCTTTCCCCCTTTATGTAGACTAAACAATCAGATTCTGAATTCCATGAAAACGGTACATGCAACTGTGCCTTGATGACAAATCACAGGAAAATTTTTTACAAGGTAATGGCTGCATGGAAACCATGCAAAAAATGTGTCTGGCTATTACATTAGTGAGTTGATTTGATTAGTAAAAAAAATGAGAACTTTCCATGGGAATACCTTATGCATGAGGGAAGCTGATGTGAATACGCCAAAGACTAACAATAATAAAAATGTATGCAAGTAGATAAGAGCTGGCTAATCATGTACTAGGGACATTTCTTTCAGGATGGAACATGTACTTCCCCAGCACTGCTGCGAATGTAAAGTCAAGGGGCAACTTCCTAGAGCTTCTTCACCCATGGCCTCGTAGGAGTTGCTTACCAACACCAGGTTCAAACAGAAGAACCCATTTTCAGGAACCAGGCTTTTGGGTCAGGACCAAACAGGACCAGCTCTCATGTCCAAAAGCCAGTATTCCAAGCAACATCTTCACAGCGTTCTTTGAAAGAGTTTGTAAATTCACTCTGATTGCCAGCCATTTAGATCACAACGCAAAGCTAAATATCTGTCCCTCCCATACTAATTTAAGGGGATAACTGAATGTTTGTCTATTCTTCAAAGATGAAAAGGCATGATATATCCAAAGCCACAATAGCAAAGCACTTCTCAGCTCTATAGGGAAAGGCCAAGATACTGATCTCAGACACAGTGGCAGAAACTTGGCATGACTCCACAAGAGTCATTGGCAGAACAATGCATAATATTTGGGCTGAGGTCATGAATAACTTGGGTGAAAGCCTGGCCCCAGTCAAGCCACTGGCCAAATAATTTGGACTTCATTTTGGCCAATTTCACTCAAGGTTTCCACAATCCTCATTCATTCTATTCATGTGCCCAAAAGCAATTACCTTGACGTTACAGTTAGCTGTGGAGGTTTTCTGGCATTGTTTGCTTTTCTTTTGTTCCAGGTTTCTCCTTTTCTTACCAGAAGTTCAAATGTACAGCCTAGCCATGGTTTTATTTCTGTGTAGAGTGTGGCAAAATTTCCATTTCAGTTATTTTAATTAAATATATATGTCTGTAGATTGCAAGAGATGACTCTTTAATATACTCAGAACACGCTATTTTTTGGAGAAGTACACCTCAAGCATTAGTGAAACATAAATTTTATTTGATCATGCATACAAATAGGGAAAGGATGCAAGCAACGAGCATGAAGACGGGGAAAGGCTTCTTGCTCTTAGCCTGACAGAATGACAGTGTATGTTGAACCACCTCAATTTACAGGTGGTAAATGCAGGGCCATCTTTTATACCATTGAATGGATTGTATATACATAAATACATTTAATAGTTCAATGTAAAAGCATTGGTCCTAAATTTTTACACAAACTGATCTGTTGTAATGTGGCTTAAATGTTTAAACAGCAGCAGGTGAAATATTACCTTTATATCAAGCGAGAAGGGCTTAGATCTTCTCAGTGAATTACATATTAACAGATAGGAAGTTCCTACTGAAAGCATTTCCTGTATTGGTAGTCCCTGATTTTGGCAACTTATCTTGGCAGGAAATGAATGCAGGAAGTATCTGTCTACAGACTCTTTATCATCAAGGTAATTGCTGTGGCAGCATTTTACTGTTTATCAAGATAATAAACACATAGTCTAAAAAAAGATGTTTTTCAGCTCTAAAGAATTTGGTTTAAAAAAATCTTATGGGCTAGCACTGATGTTATGCAAAATCTTCTGTCCAGAATTTATATGCTGCCACTTGTTTCTTGCCGCACAGATGTAATTAGGGATTTGTCACACAAAGCATTTCTCTGTCCAAGTGTGAGCACAGCCTTTAACAGCTAAGGAAGAGGAGTGCAAGCCCAAATGCCTGAAGCTTTTCCCAGTTAGAGCACTATTTCATGCTCTCTGATCTCTCTTAAGTCAGGTAGTTTTAAAGAGCTTGGCCACTTGCCATAAATAAGTCACTCACTACCTCTTCCTTCAGGTATTTCCATATACCCAGTCTTTGTAATTTGTTGTTGTATTTCCTTACCATCTATCAAGCACTGCACAACCAGGCCACATGTTTCACTCAGCAAGTTGGATCTTTTCCTAGTGCGAAGGGGTTAACACCAGCCTAGTGACACCACTTCCTACCCATGGGTTGCAGTGTACATCCCAAATAAACATAGGCTGTAAGTGAAGGGAGACACTGCATCCCATGCCTTCCTTTCATTCATTCATTTCCAAAATATGTTTGAAAGATCATTTGTCTGGTTCATTCTACAGAGTAACACAGAATCATTATGGTTGAAGATCTAGTCTAACTATCAGCCCATCTCCACCATGCCCACTGATGATGTCCCTCAGTGCCACATCCACACGGCTCTTGAACACCTCCAGAGATGGTGAATCTACCAACTCCGTGGGCAGCCTGTTGGATGATCATTTGAAGTCTCCTTCAGCTGTTCTTATTCATTCTTTTTAATTATTTGAAGTTCAATGATATTTATGATGTTATTTTCATTTAATTAATTTTACTTTGAAACAAATAATATTTGTAAAGAATAGTTACTAATGGTAGTAATCACTGATCTTAATACTGTATTATAAAAAAAAAACAAAACAAAACAAAAAAACAACAAGAAACCACATACATTACCAATATTTACTGGTTATTAATCAGTATTTACAAGCTATTAACCAGTGTCTAATGGTTCTAATAGGATGACTGTGTAGTAAAAATGAGCAGCTGTATACATAAGGATGCATGAACAGGGAGAGAGAGAGCTTCCTTGCAATACAGGTTTCCAATCCTGATACAGATTCAGATTGGAAACAGATTTCCTGAAACAACTTCTCTCTCTGTTCACTGTGATGACTTGTTTACATAGTCACCCTTTTAAAAGGTAGGTGAGTCAAGGAACAACTAGAAAACTACTATCCAACCTCAGGCAGGCTTGGTTGCAACATTAAAATAAACCCTGCAAACATACATCCTTTAAGGAAAGGATTGATTCTTTTTTCATATAAGCACTTCAGAGTTTCTGTATTTTTGTCTGTGTTTTGAACACAGGCAATATTTGTTCCATAATACACAAACATATATTGAGGACAGCAGGATGACAAACAGAACGCATGCTCATTTGGTCTGACTCCAGACTTTTCACAACTGACATGAAAAAATGCTGACATTTCTCTACTGTGTAATTATCCAACAAAGGAAATTATTTTTTAACTAGTTAATGGTAAATTTGATAGAAGTCATGTTGCAGTCAATGCAAAGTTTTTTACTGACTTGACTGACTTATCACTGCATGTGATACATCCTACTAAATCCCATCAACTTTCTTTAAATTGGTAACACAAGTAATACACATTCAATTTTTGTTTTCTTTTCTCTGCTTTATTGATTTTCAAAATAATTCTGCTGGCTTGATGTAGAAAATTGCATTAAGAAATCTATTTCCTTGCAAGGGAACAACATCATATATTTTTACTGGATTACAAACTGTCACTTGGAAAATAAATATCTTCTTTTGGCACGGACACTTGTTAAAAATACTTCTCTATTTATCTTTCAGCAAATCATTCTCCAAGAACACTTGATTCTTTAAAGGTTATTTCTGAAAGGCCTTTTGTAACTCATGGATCTTGCTGAAAAACATTTTGTTAAGAGATAATATAGTTCTTGTTAAGAAAAAACAAGTAAACAAACCAACCCAGGCAGTCAAACATATGCATTTTCCAGCTGTTGTTCCTTGCCTGGGGACTTACTTCTGGAAAGCAAGATCCTTATTCTGGAGTTAGTTTTGGCATATGCAGCCACAAATCGGCTCAAGTTAAATGACTGATGATTAAGAGCAAAAGAAAATATCCTCAAAATACCTTTTTTGTTGTGTTTTTTTTTTCTTTTTTTTTTTTTTTTTTTTTGTTCTTTTATGTCTTTTTCTTAACTGAAATTCTTTATTTGAGTCAGAAATCATGTTTTACCTGGAAATTAGTATAGGTCTGATTCTACTGTCTTTATTGCAGTGAAATACAGATAGTTGGATTAGATGATCTTGCTGGTCTTTTCCACACTTAATGATTCTCTGATTCTATGAACTTCTTGAAATTGGTGGAAACTTTGAATAAAGCAAGATCAGTTTAAATGACTTAAGGCACTCTGCTCTTATTTCAGATTCACCGTAGCTCTTAGGTGTGCACTTGACTTTAAGAAAGTTGTGTTGTCACACCAAAACCAATTTTCAGGTTTAAAGTGAATCATTTGCTAACTGAATAATGACCCCCCTCCCCCCCCCCCCCCCCCCCCCACACAAAACAAACAAGCAAACAAACAAAAAAAAAACAACAAAAAAAAAACCCAGAACAATCTTCAACTAATGAATTACTTAATTAATTTTATGCAAGGAGCAGAAGTACAAATGTACTAGTATTAGTTCTACTGGCCTCAGTGCAGATGCAGATCTCTAAACAGACTCAAATATGCCAAGAACAGATTTTTTTTAACTGACTGTAGTTTTCCTTGGATGTAGAAATATACGAGAGTATTTAAATTTTCTGTAAGAATATGAGAGAAAAATGCTGTAGAAAGAAACACAGGCTAACTTAAATTTTTTGTAATATTTCTCACAAATTATCTTGCCACTATATATGTATATATAGATAGATATAGATATATACTGCTTTAATCATTCATACATCCATACAACAATACAAACTGTACAAATACATCCATACATTCTCAGGTCTTTGAAGTCACAATGATGATTCTCCTGCCCTTTATCAAATATACAGATTTTTTTTTTCTCCCAGGAGTCATAGCTTCCATGCAAGCACTACATTAGAAATTCCTAATGGAAAGGGAACATTCACATATTTATAATTAAATTAGAGTAAAAGAAATATCCACAAGTGTAATCAATAGGTTATTGCAAAGTCATGATAATTTACTGAACAGTTTTTATAAGAATTAGTGCAAGGTAAAGAAATTTAACAAGATTTGGTACATGGCAAGAAATTATGATTCCAGTTGCATTTTTCTTCATCATGTTCTTTCATGTTCTTTCCTTCACTATGGGATATTGGGAAAAAATATAGGAAAAAAAATTAAAACAAAACAAAACAAAACAACATGAAATGACCTTCAGGATAGATATTTTTACTTCTGCTCAAGTCTAGAAAAAGAAGGAAAAAAAAAAAAGAAAAAAAAGAAGAAAAAAAAAGACATGCCTTATGCAGAAGTCCTTGATATTTTCTAACGTGGTATTTACTGTAACAAGTGGGATGCTTATAATTAGCAGTATTGTGTTGATTTGACAGCCTTCAGCTTCAGGGCTATGCATAACTGTGCTTCTGCACGTATCTGCCAGGTGCCAGAAGAGTACATGTCACATCGGCACTGAAATCCTCACGGCTGGGAGACCTCCCCCACTTGAAAAAGCATTTTAGCCTTTGAATGCCAAAAAAAACATCACAGTGATTAAATTAAATGTAGCAGACAAACGGAAGTGAATGTATTAGAAATCTCAACTCCAGGAAAGACAAGCAGCAGAAGAGGCTGGGGGATGAGGAGAGGTGCATCTCCTGGGAAAGCCCCTATTAAGCCAGTCCAATTTCTCATGAGTCCTGCAGGTCTGGCTGCAGGTTTGTGACAGGAGGATGAATCAAACTGTTCTGCTGGCAGGTCAACTTTGCACGTGTATATGTCGAGAGCAATTTCTATCTGGTTATGAACAACCGCAGCCCAGTTTTCTTTTCACACTGAATGATTCCACAGCTTCCCTAAAGAGGAAAGCAAGCTTCCTCACAGAGCTCCCACAGAAGGCTTTCTACCTCCCCTGGCCACAGCCTGGTGCTGCTGACATGGCAGGCAGCATGGGCCATTATTTTGAAATGGCAAAAAACATCACTGAATCGCATTACAAAATACTTAGCACAAGCACAAGCGCCCTTTTGGCCTCTGAATGGAATTTCTTTATTTCAGAAACTTCTCAGTTAAATAATTTCTTTATGTACTCAGCATAGAAGAGGAATTGAATCTCTTTGGACTGGCTTAGCCTCATGTCAGTGTACATCTCCTGCACCTAGAGTACAAAGCACCTGTCATTTCTGTCCAGTAATTTTACATTTTACACTCATAAATAAAATCCTTGCTTCAGAATATAAGCCCTTCCCTACCTCTTAAGTGCTAAAATCCACAGCGTTCTGGGGTGTAGATTTCACTCTGCAGGGCTTGCATTCTCAGACAAGGAGACAAAAACATGCATTTTCCCATTCAGGAGGCTTTGCTGCCTGCATTGCACTAACAAGCTGCACAACATACAGCTGCATATGGCATCTTCTCATCACTCTAAGCATTAGGTGGAGGTGAAATAGTAAGGATGAGATATTCTTCACGACCACTTACCCTATTATAAAGTAATCATAGAAAAAGTGACCACAAATAAATAATAAAAGCTCTTCAAAGCATATATAACATCTAATCTCACTGTACTATCAGTTTTGAAGAAAATTTTCCCATCAGCATCAAGAGCGCACTCTGTTTAATAAACACCAAAAACCACATAACTATCTCAGCACATACCCCTTTCTCTCAGCAATGCAAAACTTGCCTCCTGAGCCTCAAGATTTCAAAGAGAGCCTGATCCTCTCATGTCTGAAAATGCACTCTGAAAAGTGCAGCAAAACCAAAGGGAATTCAGCCGGTTCAGAAGCACCATTGCATGTAACAGATACTGGTCAGCAGTGCAAAGCGGATTCAGATCTACAGATAGCCTCTCCAAAGCATCAGTGATTGGAAAAAGAGAAGGCTCATTGTACTTCTTAACCACGCTGTCATCAGGTAAGACTTTCAGATTTTGATAACTATAACAAAAAGCATTCAGTGATCTTTAAATACCAACAGCTAGGCAGAAATTGCCAAGAAATCTAACTGCAGCTCTGCTTACCTATAACCAGCACCATCACTACTTTGTATCTCTCACAAAAACTCTGGCATTATTAGAAAAGTACCAAAATAGACAATACCATGAAGAAAACAAATACTTTGACTCTGAATTTGATAATGCAATGCTGCTGCCCTCACTGTACCTCGCAATCTCTTTTGCTCTTTACACAAAATTAGTTTCACTATCACAAAACATTTAGTTACAGTTACAATTTTGCGATTAATCATATTAGATATAATAGATGTAACTGACATCTACTGCGACACAGAGAAAAGCAAAAACTCAATAGATAGACGGATAGATTGAATCCACTTTCTAAGTGATACAACCTGAAAAACTCAACAAAGCTATTCCCAAAAATCAAAATTAAACAAACAAGCAGAAAACCAAACACGTAAAACATGCACCGAGAGAAATTTATAAGTCAACATAAGAATTTTATTATCTGAAAATTTAAGAGAAAAAGAACACGCCCATGAGATCTTAACATCACCATTAAAATAACCTTACGAAAAGTCCATAGTACCAGGCTAGAGTTTCTAGAAAAGCACATCTGCAGGACACGGAAAGAAGAGCTGGTGCCTCTGGTTCCCATTTGCTAGTATTTGTGTCCCCATCAACAAGAGAAACATTTTAAAGTATCCAAAAGTCTAGCACTCTTAGGAACCCTTTTTTGCCTTTCAGCACACACCCTCTCCCCTTCTGTCAGTCTGCAAACACATCCAAGTTGTCAGAATGGTACCTACAAGAAATTTCAGAAGCTCTCATAAAAGGGCTTCGCATATGCAATCCACAGCACTGAACAGTGAATTTAAAAAACCCAATTTTTTTTCCGAGTTTGAAGTTTTTAAGCCTTGCGGATGGTTGGAGTAGGAAAAAGGAAATTTACTAGGCAGTACAAAGGAAATCTTGTTGTCCTCTATTGTGGCAGTGGGGGTGTTGCCCAATTCTAACTTATCTAGGTTGATAAAGGAAACCAAAGAAAACGCTACTGAAAAAAATTCCAATGAAAAAGGTACCCCTTTCTTACCTTAATAGTGCTTGCCATAATGTGATCAAGATTATTGATCGCTAATAATTGCTAATAATAATTATTGCTTCGCTCTGACCAGAAAGAAGTTTTGATGAGGTTGTTTAGAGCGGATGAGATTGTGCTAACTCTGGGAAATGAAGTCAGCCAATGGCAGGAAGAGGTTTCTATTGGTCCTGGCCACTGCAGCTCGAAGAAACAGGATATTTGGGAGTGAAGAGATAAGAGTCCTAAAACAATGTTGTTTTTCTTGATGATATGTGACTAAAAATCTTTTTTTTTTTTTTTTTTTTTTTTCTAACAAAAAAAGTCCACTGCCTGTGACTGCCTGGGCAGGTGTGATCTGATGTGCAGTAAGTGCGACATGTTGCTCCAAGGCAGGATGCAGATGTCAGATGAAATGGGCCACGTTCGGCATTGGTTTCATGCAGTCTGCTCACTGGGGAATTGCTGATTCAGGGCCGCAGCCTGACTGCGTACAAGTGGGTGTATCTCCAAATATGTTAAAGCAGCCTGGCCAGCTTACACTGCATCTATATTTGTCCATTAACCTCATACTTAGGTTCTTGGGCTACGGACGCTTTCCAGCCTATCAGGTTTAGCACCTTTGTTCTTAGAGAAGAAGCAAGAGATCGGCAACAATAATTTCTTTTTGATACCTCTTTCACACCAAGGAAAGGAAGTCACAGAAAAACATGCATTTCTAAAGCAAATGTCCGAATTCCTTAAATTTTTCACACTCTTCCATTTGTTAGTTTATAGCTTTTCCTGCTCGAAAATGAGATGGTTTCACTGTCAATTCCCTTCCTGGTTTGAGCATGATAGTAACATTTTATACTGTGTTTCATAATTATTTGTCCTTAGACAGAACTTGGCATACACAGGGCACCCCAAAATTCGCAGCTGTGCAAATAACACGTCATCCCTGTCCTAGGCCCTTGCTTAGGAGTGCTGAGCTCTTAAAACAAAAAGAAAGAGGTTGGGAATGAGAAAGGAAAAGTGTTTTCATGGTATTAGATGCCATGCAAAGACCCAGCTCTGGCATAATTCTCTCTCACTCTTGTAAACCTTGCAACATTTTGGATGATAAAATTTTGAGAATAGAACTCTCTAAAACAGAAAAAAAAAGAAAAAAAAATTAAAAAAAAATTTAAAAAGTAAGAATGTATTACTTCTTCAATAATCTAGCAGTTTTTAAAGCCTGTCTGACTGCAACCAGCTTCTGATTTCTCAATACTTGCTGTAACAACATCAGAACATCGGACATGTTGTTTGACAGCACCACAGCCTGGTGTATAAAATTCCACTATAGCAGGCATGTGCTCTCTACCCAGGAACCCTGTTGTGGTCAAAAAAGAGTAAAAAATAATGACAACCTTTAATGGCATCATTTAGTAGAGGCTGGCAACCTCATCCTCTCCCAGTGCCTTCCTCTCCTGCTCCTTGGGAAAAGAAATGGAAATAAGAGCATTTTTCTGTACCTGGCCATGACTGTGATATTTGGAATGAACTTTTTCCAAATGATACGTACTGACAATGGTAGCAGCACGAGCCCCAGGTCAATCTTTTCCTCCCATGCTGACCCAAAGCTGTTCCTCCAGAGCAGCACCTGTTGTAGGTGAACTCCCAGACTCTGGCCCTTGGGCCTTGACCATGCAGGTGCTGCTCCACCTCAAGTGAGGCAGAACAGAGGGGAAGCTCCTCCATCCACCCTTACTGATGGGAATGGCCCCATGG
Source organism: Lagopus muta (assembly GCF_023343835.1). Classification (NCBI taxonomy): domain Eukaryota; kingdom Metazoa; phylum Chordata; class Aves; order Galliformes; family Phasianidae; genus Lagopus; species Lagopus muta. The sequence continues at coordinate 106,830,799 of NC_064433.1, forward strand.
GGACCACATAGCAGGCAATCCCAGGACCCAGCTGTTGTGCTCCTATTACTGAGCAACACAGGACTGGAGCAACTAGAACCTGGAAGAGGTCCTTGTGGGAAGTCCTTATTTTAGTCTTGGCAGTATGTCACACAGCTGAGCCTCTATCCCAGCTCATCTCCACCTGCCTCACAAGATTTGAAGTCTTGAGGCCTCCCCAGCCAGCCCAAGGGGCTGAGGAAGCATCCAGCACAGAATTGGAGACCTGTAGAATGGCTTGGGCTAAAGCCCATGCCATCTCAACCCTTGCTGTGGGCAGGGCTGCCCTCCACCAGCTCAGGCTGCCCAGGGTCCCATCCAACCTGGCCTTGAGTGCCTCCAGGGATGGGGCACCACAGCTTCTCTGGGCAGCTGTGCCAGTGCCTCACCACCTTCCAAGGAAAGAATTTCCTACTGACATCTAACCTAGCATCCTCTTGATACAGAGAAAATGGAGGCAGTGTCTTTTACTTTTACTCCCCACTCTGAGTCCTGAGATATCAAAAGATCAATCTGCTGTAAAAGTTTAGCATGATTTTAATGTTTACTTTAATGAGTTTTCTCCATTGCAAAGGTGACTTCTGGTCCACTCAGAGCAATTCACAGCACCACTGTGAATAATTTCTGTTCTTTATGAGTTATTCATATAAAAATCTGGAGTTGCACTGCTGACTATCTTCTTGAGGCCTTCATCCATTGATTTAGTCAGTAACTTCTGGTAACTTTCCTATTTTCATTATGAATAGCAAAAAAGAAAACAATTTACAGTAATTGTATTTCATGGGGATGTTGATTTCCTCCCTTTTCATCTCCAAACAATGAGTAAGGCAGCCAAAAGATTAGAGCCTTTTTCTTGAAATTTCAGAGAGTTGTATAATGTTTCAGTTGGGTGACTTACACTCTAGTTAAACCCCTGATATACATATACATATATATTATATATGTATGTATATATATATATATATATTTTTTTTTTCTTAATCATATCCTTGAAGTATCTATCCCTCCAGTGGGTGGGATTTATCAAATTCATTCACAAGCAAGATTTAGTAATGATTCTTCTCCATCCTGTCTCCATATAGACAAACCTCCTGTTGATTTCTGTAGGGCTTTTGGAAGCATACAGCAGGCAATATCAGACTCTGCTGAGCTCTGTTATTCTCATTACATGAGTTTTACAGAGCCTACAGCCCAGTAAGGATTTTGCCATTTCAAACTGGCATACATTCTATGCCAAAGAATTCAATGAAGTTTATTTGACTTTCATGCTAATACCCACAGGCAGATTTCTGAGGGCTTACACTTAATGTCAATCCAATTGCAAGGCAAAGCCTTCGTATTGTAAGAACAGCAAAATCAAATCACCATCATTCAGTTACAACAGAAAAATAATATAAACACTTCCATTATTTTTCTCTTTTCTGCATTTTGTTAAGGCTAACTAGAAAGAAAATATGCTTTTGTTATGTTAGGCAACTACATGCTATTGTCTGAAATAATGTTGTGTGACTTTGAAAAAATGTGTCTTTGTCAACAGACTGAATGAAAACACAATAATACAAAAAGTATCAAAGAGTACAAAAAGCCACATAAGCCACATAACACTGCTTCCCTCCATAACTTTGCTCTCAAGCTTTTTGCCCCAATTTCTCTGGGCTACTTTCTGATGAAATTTTCTTTTACATTCAAGCTTGCATCTAGAAACCACAGAACAGCAAAACAATACCTTATCTGCTTGGCACTACATATGTGCTTATGCTATTTGATCAAAACAGGATTTTTAAACATGCTTTAAAGTTACAGCTGTGCTTCAGTTCTTTCAAAGATACAGACAGGCTTAAACACTGCTTTAAGTGCCTTCGACCTTCAGGATTAAAGAGCTCCATTTTTAAAGACGAGTGTTTCTACACTGGAGACAAAAGATAGATTTGATCTCACCATGCAAAATAAATGATTTGACTAGGTGCTAAAAAGAGATAAATTTCCAGAGAAAATTTACAACTGCTGGAACAAGCTGCTGTGTTTGTTACAGCCTTTAGCACTAGTACAAGAAGTATGTCCAGTATGTGTGCACTCACCTAAAAGACAAGAAAATATTTCAGAAGAAATCATTTATCATACTATTAGAAACAATCTTATTAACTTTTAAAACAATCTACCCTCGTTTTGTTGATTGCTTTTTGTTTGTTTGTTTGTTTGTTTGTTTGTTTATATCATATCTACTAGAGTAGGAAATATATCACAGCATTCCCTGTGTGGACAGCTCTGCAATCCACCTTGCTATCTGGGAGGTAAACCAAGAATGTGGCTCCTGAGCCTGGTTGACCAAGAGGATAGAGGTTACTCTAACATCCTCACAAAAGCCATGGAGAGGAGAGGAGAGGAGAGGAGAGGAGAGGAGAGGAGAGGAGAGGAGAGGAGAGGAGAGGAGAGGAGAGGAGAGGAGAGGAGAGGAGAGGAGAGGAGAGGAGAGGAGAGGAGAGGAGAGGAGAGGAGAGGAGAGGAGAGGAGAGGAGAGGAGAGGAGAGGAGAGGAGAGGAGAGGAGAGGAGAGGAGAGGAGAGGAGAGGAGAGGGGAAAAGCAAGCTCTGATCTTTTTATCAATATCAGGGTAAAAAGGAGGTCCCATTTTGGCAGAACCAGGATACAAGTCAGAAAACTTCAGTTCAATAAAAGACATTGCACTGCGGTTTTTTCCATAGTAGATTTAAAGAAATTGAGAGAAATTAACACTACTTTATGACACACGAAGATACATCTACAAAGATCTTACTTCTCTAAAAAAATAGTTTTCTACTTAAACGTAGCTCTAAATGTTCAGCTTGGCCATGCTCTGCTTGGTGTGCAAGGACCAAATAAGCTCTAATCAAATTTTCACCACACGTTGCACTGGGACTTCCACCCTCTAGTTCACAACTAAATAAAATGTCAGCAAATCTGATCACGAAGGGGAAACTCTCCTCCTTTCCCCGCATAAAACTGATTTATTAATATTAGCACTGCCTGGCCACTGGGGCAACACGGCACGTATCCCATAGAGAAGCACCCTTTCCTTCGGCGTCTCTTCCAAGCTCTCACGCCTCCTGCTGCCTTAAGGTCAGCTCTGGCATGGCGGGGGGAGGAGGGATCTCTCCCCAGCACCGAGCACAGCAGCAGCGGTCACTAGAGGGTGCTCGGTGCCCCGAGAACAAGAGCTCGGGGCTCGCCGCCTGCCTCGTTTGATCCCAATGACACGGTGTGCACGCAGCTCGTTCCAGACTCTTGCAGTGACTTCTTCGGATAAAAATGAGGGCAGAGAAAGTAGATCTCTTCCTGCTGTGGTGGTACCAATCATCGAGTTTGCCCTCAAGACTGGTTACAACTGCACTGTTCACGCTTTCTTTGCTTCCTTCAGTCACTCCTTGCACTGTACCCATCTTTCAGTCAGTTTGTCCTTTCATATCTTCCCTTACCCTCATGCTGTGCCTCTTGTTCCACCGCTCTCTGAGCAATGAACTGCCTTTGTCTGCTGGCTGAGGTGAAAAGCTGGCAGAGATCCTGACTCGAAGAGGTTAGGTCTTTGGGGGTGTTTTTTTTTTTGTTGTTGTTTGGTTTTTGTTTTGTTTTGTTTTTCCACCTCATGGAACAATAGCAACAAAGAATTGATTGTATTTATTCCAGTGAGCGCATTTCTACAGAAACAAAATGTTGGAGGTTTTCAAATTGAAAGTCGAAGTCTGCCTCTGAGTTCTGTAACTCCAGCTCATGCTATTTAATCTTGTACAACCTAAAATATTTTTGATAACTGTGTCACCCTTTGATCACTTTATCCTTTCTGATCATCCTTTGGAGACCAGCTCTACTCTATACACGAAAAGTACCACAGGAGCAGGAGATGAAAGAAATAGGAGCTCTGTTTACATGAATTACATTTTATAGAATCATAGAATGGTTGAGGTTGAAAGGGGCCTCAAAGCCCACCCAGCCCCAATCCCTGCTGTGGGCAGGGCTGCCCCCCACCAGCTCAGGCTGCCCAGGGCCCCATCCAACCTGGCCTTGAGCGCCTCCAGAGATGAGGCACCACAGCTTCTCTGGGCAGCTGTGCCAGCACCTCACTGCCCTCTCAGTGAAAAACTTTCCCCTAACATCTAATCTAAACCTCCCTTCAGTTTAAAACCACTCCCCATTGTCCTATCACTATCTACCCTTGTAAAATGTTGATTTCCTTCTTGTTTATAATCTTCCTTTAAATAATAGGAAGCTGTAATGTAGTCTCCCCAGAGCCTTCTCTCCTCTACACTGGCATGCTCACTAATACTCTGACACTGGAGTCTCCTGTAATATCCAACATGTGTACTTCATAGCAGCCTAGCCAGGCAGGGAAGTGCTGACATACTCATTTGCAGACAAGGAATCAAATCACTGTCTGCTGCTAGGATTCATTTCCTCAACCTTCACCCATCTTTAAATGTGGGTGCACAGATCAGTTGTCCTCGACATCTTCTGCAGCCTTCCATACAATTTTCTTCATCACGTCTTTCAGTTTCACCTGGAACAGCAACTTGCAACACCTACTTAAAAGGTGAGATCAATCACACTCTCACTCTCTACTATCTGCAGTGGGAATCTGCATGATTACATGAGACACAAACTTTTGGATAATTGTGCTTACATGAGATTAATCTCACCCTAGGTGTCCTTTGATTCTTCCCAAATTTTCCCATCTCTAAAGTGTTAATAATCATACTGCAACACACCAAAGGAGCTCTATATGGATTAACAATTAAAGTCTGCTGAAACTTTTGACTGAAAGCTGCCACCAATATGAAAACTATTTGTTTTCTATTATCTAATTCAAAGCTGATTAAGTGACACTGGTAACACAGTGCGAAGAAAATACTTCAAAAAAGCAAATTCTCTGCAAGGAAAAAAAGAAATAACTGTGAGGGCAAAGGCCACCATTTTTCATCATTTTTTTTCCAAGTGTTTTAGATAATTTTAACTAAAATACACAATACTTTGAGCTGGTTATTGAAGAATATTGTCCTTCGCGGTCTTGCTATCCCCAGATTGAAGGGCACTGCACCAAGCAAATACATCTGGCATATTGGATTTCTACACCATATTAGTGAAGCTGTTCTGAGATTTTCATCAAGAATGGAACCTATTAACGTGTCTCTCACACTGTTCTGGTGTTTATAGCATGCTTTGGAGGACTGTGTGCTCTTTTTTTTCACTCCACAACCAGGAAGTCTATAGAGAATGCTTTCAACTGTTTTATTTGACCTTTCACCTCCAGGCTTTTGCCTAATCTGTAAATTTGAATAGGAGGTATAACTGTGCTTTTTTTTCTCTCTCCCTCTAAGTAACCAGTTGAGTTCCTTTAAGGACCAGACACACTTCTAAAACTGGGACTCTTTTGGTATTGTACTTCTTTGTTAGTAGCTGTGAACAAGAAACAGATGTGAAATCTCTGTTTTTGAAACTTAGTGACCCAGAAAGACTGAGGCTAATCCAGATCATTCTTAATAACTGAAAACTGCCACCCTTTGGCCACCTTGAGATACATGTACACAGGCAGGAATATTCTCCATTCCCAACAGACATACAGACATAAATAGAAACCTCAGGATTTTTATGCAAATCATGAACTCAGGAGCAGCTTAGGATTTGAACAACAGCAAAAAACCTAAATCCTTCATGGATGTTTTTCCCCAGCATCAATCAACCTTTTTCCACTTAGACAGCTGCTTTCAAGAAGAACGTGAATTCTTCACCAGTGGGGAAGGACAGGTAAAAGAAACAACAGATGCATAAACAAAACTTTGATATATTGATATATTGTTTCAACCCATATCAGGAATCTCACAATATCTATCACTGAGATGGAGATGACTGAAGGAGAGACCCTTAGCCTAGTGCCACAGGTAGAAGAGCAATGGGGTTGGAGCTGATAGAGCAGTGCAGTAGCTACACTCCTCCAGGACTCCTCTTATTTTGTCAAAAACATGAGGGAGAAATTTGAGCAGCAGGAGATATCATACCTATCGCTATTTCCAAACACAAGATGTATGCTTCGTATATATACAATAAAAGCATTCAATTGCACTGTTAAATTCTTTTCTTTTTTCTTTTTTAGTTTCACATGCTGTCTAGAACAAAAAGGCACGTTTAACTAGCTCTTTTAAATACACGGAGCATCACTGCACAAGAATAATTATTTTGCACCGAGATTTAAAAAATAAAAAATAAAAAATAAAAAATATTAAGTACTCAGGAAATGTGATAGTATGTCTTCCAGGAATTCTCCAAGGCTAGGATGCGTGGTCCAAAAAGGATAAAATGCACATATTTCTAGAGCTGTCTGATATTTCTGCCTCTCCCTATGTCTCAGTAAAACTATATACCTGAGACGAAAAACGTATCTGTTAACTAACACTGGTTTATTTTGAATCTCAACTGTACAGTTATGCTAAAAATATTTACCAGCTTTTTGAAGAACAGGACAAATATGTTGAGAGGAAATAACAAACAAAAAAGCCTGTGGAAAGTACATTTTCATGTTTTTTCTTGAGGACCAGAAGACAGGCCTCAGAGCATGGCATGATTATGTGCTACAAACAGCTCATTTATTTATCTAGCACTGAAAACTCTCATTCCTCTCTTCTATTAGACCCAATGTGTTAAAGCTTTACTCCTTATTGGCAGTGAAGGTTCTGCAGAATTGCTTGAGTTGTACAAAATATTTTCATCTGCAAACTTGATGACTCTAGAATGGCCTGTTGGCAACTCTCTTCAGCGTTATTTAAGCAATTTATGAACAAACTTTTTACTACCAGAATGAAATGCGCCTCTTTAACACAGTACCAGTGTAAAGCTTGATAACAAATACCAATAGCCAAGAAATACCACACTGATAAAGTCCTACCTGACCTGAATTCTATGTAACCACATTTCTAAAACTCAATTCATTTAGAAAACAAGACATTTGCAAAAACCTACAAGAAAACGAGATGATTATCTTGAAAGTACTACAGTGAAATCAAAGAACTTGGCAATGATTAAATAATATGTTTTCACTTGGGGACTAAATGTACTGCAAGAAAAGGAGAAAAAAAAATCTCAATTCCTTTAATGGATAAAAACTGTGGGCATAAAATGTTTATCACTTTGAAACAACAACAACAACAAAAAAAACCTCCAACCCATACATAATTAATTGACAAGATAATTGTAACTCTGAATTTTTACAGACCTGGGATTTTTCATCAACACATCTTACTCCCCATGTCTAAATCACTTTGTTGGTTATCAAGTGTTTTAAGAAAAATAAAAGCAATGTCTTGCTTTCACTGACATGTATGGGAAAACTTCTTCTCTCTAATAGCACAAAGGTTTCAATCCACTGAGAATTAAACAAAATTATACATTATCAGCATTCCTTGCAAGCTGGAAATTTTGAGTTTCAAAGGGCATGTTTCAAGACATAAAAATTACTGTCCAATAACTGAAACTCAGCAGAAGGGGAAGGGGGGGAGGAATTGATAACTGATAGGATTTGATGCATGATTTAAGGCTTTAAGGCCCAGAAAAGAATCTGTAAAGATTTCTCCTGCGATGAAAGGCTTGCCAGACATGTGTGAAAAACTTGCTAAAACATGTGTGTTACATTACCTTGGTGGCCCATGACTTTTCCAACAACCATTCCCAATTAGCTGAGATCCAGTAAAACAGAAATGAGATTTTGTATGCAGCATTAGTCCTCTAGAATGAAGCACTTATTCTAAAACGTTCTTTTACTTTGAGCCTAGCCCTAGAAGATGCCAAATGTTTCCAATTCATGGCACTCAACTACATGGGTAGTCTGCTTCTTTATCTCCATCCCATCAGAAGACTGTACCAACTGAAAGATAACCATTTAACCTAGAATTAGGCCAGTATTTCCCACAATGTACCATAACTGGTCTATAGAATTAGTTCCTTCTTAAAAGAAGGCCATATAAAGTACCATATCACATTTCTCAAAAAGAAGTTGTGGCATTAAGGTGCTTTGGTTTTCTTTGTATTCTTGCCCTCTTGCCCTTCCTCCCAGCTGTGAAGGACTCTGTGTCCTTCAATTAGCCATAGTTGCTGTGCCAGAGTGAGGATGCCACAACCAGTCTAGGTCTATGCAAGGTGTGCCAGGCAGTAAAATGCAATAGAAAATGTACTGACTGCAGCACAGAATGCTTGCCTTGCCTCTCCCTCGGTAGGCACAGGACTTCAGAAATCTCTTCCTCACTTCTCTGCTGAGCTACACAGCCTTGTGGGAAACTGGTTGTCTGTAGTTCTCTACGTTCTACTGAATGGACAGAGAGCTCTGTTTCCTTATGAAATTCAAACAGGATCTGCTTGAGGAAAACCTGTTTCAGATTATCCTTCCAGTCAAATCTGTCCCTGCAGTGAGTGGCTGCCTTGATGAAGAGGTGATCCTCTTTTCACCTATGAAGTTGTAGCTAATGTCCCAAATGTCCCAAGCACAGTTCTGTTTTAACAACCTAGGATTGAGAGTCCATCTGAATGTTTTGCTTGGCTTCTAAATGGCAAAATGTGCTATTAGGGAAGAAGAAATGTTATTCATGCCAGTGGCACTTTCTTAATGATCTGGCATCAAGAAAAAAGAAAAAGGGAAATAGAAAAGGAAAGTAACAAATTCTTCTTAGACTGCAAAATAACAAAAACTTGTGTTTTCTTCGTTAATATTGCACAGTTTTCCAGTAATTAGGTTCAATTATTTGTTTCTCTATTAATGAGACTTTTCTATATTGAATAAGAAATTTAAATAATAATAATAATTAAAAACCATTTTTAAAACAGTCCTAGTTAGATGAATTGATCTTTCCATACTGAGCTGCTGACACTACTGTTAGTGCCAGTACTTCACAAGGAATTAAGTGGTATATCAACTTACTTCACCAGTTAGACACTGGTATTTAAGACAACCAAGATAACTGTGTAGTTCAATACACCATAGCACTCAGGCACAGTATTTGTTCCCCTGAAAGGCCAAGCTCGAGTTCCAATCTCGCAAAGATTTACCATATGGGACATTTCCATTACAGTTTGGGGAAACTGTATTTATTTACTGGCAACTAGTTATTTGCCAAAGAACATGGTTTTGGGACAGCTGAAGCCATTTACTAGTTCAGGTCACACTTGGTGAATAGTTTTGGCTGGAACAAAAATGACAGCAGGCTATGAAAACACTGGACATTCTCTCAAGCAGATATTTAAAGTGGTTTCAACACTTTGTTTTCATGGCACTTGTCATGAAAGGAAAGGAAGGAAAAAGTAATATTTTCAAAGATTCTCAAGGAGGGTAAAGGCCTTCCTTTTAGGCAGTAGCTCAGCATATGCCCAGGCATAGCACTTCAGTACACTTCTCCACCAACAGGAGCTGCCACCAGCCAGACACAAACTTCATCATTAAGTTATTTGATCTCTCATTTGCTATTTGTGTCTAAGACAAACTGGAACAGAAGAAATAATAAGCAACTCAACTATGATATAATATCTGCTCAGATGTTTTTCTGGATCAAGACCTTCAGCCATAAGCTCCTCCAAGGTCTGCATACCTGGACAACAGTATCTTCAGATCTGGGAGTTGGGGAAGCTTTGTTTGCCATTGGAGAACAAATAACACACATGAATAATGTTATAAAAGAATTAATTTCTCTGGAAGTTATATTTATGTAGGATTTGTTCAAGCCAAGCATGTGCAGAACTAAAGCTGTTTATCTGCCAATATAAGAAGTAAGATCCAAGCAAGTCCATCCAGATATTGCCAGCACTACAGTTCTCTCCATGAGGAAAGAATTTGGAATGTGTTATTTGACACAAAACCATATAATTGCAGTGTCAAAAAACTACAGTAAATGATTCTAATCAATTGCCAAGAAGTGGAATATTTTTCTGGCTTGTATTCCTGTTAGAAAAATAAAAATGCAAGAGTTACAGCAAGTCTGTTGTTGCTAAGATGCAATTCTAGAAATTCTCCGAAGAAATAAAATTGAAGAGGTTAACAAATTAAATAATATCTTAGATCTACCAAGGTCAAAAACAAATGATTTAGCTTTTCAGGCTTTCTGTGCCAAATAACATAACTCTACGTGTTATGAAAAGCTAGATTCATACACGTTAATTCAAGTCAATAGTATTGACTCTTCAATTAGGATGATGGTTACAGTGTGTTCAGTGCTTAACAAAGTATTTATCTGCTGCTTGTGAGCTTTTGTTTGAAGGATTAGCCAATATCACTCCAGACTTCAAAAAGAGCAAGAACAATGAACTGGGAAACTACAGGCCAGTCAGTCTCACCTCCATCCCTGGAAAGGTAATGGAGCAATTTGTTCTGGATGCCATTACCAAGCAGTTGAAAGAGAAGAAGGTTATCAGGAGTAGTCAACGTTGATTCATCAAGGGGAAATCATATTTGATCAACCCAATGGCCTTATACGATGTCATCACTGGGTGGGTAGATGCAAAGAGAGCAGTGGATGTTGAGTACATTGACTTCAGCAAGGCATTTCACACTGTCTCCCACTGCATCCTTATAATGAAGCTTAGAAAGTGCGGGATAGATGAGTGGACAGCGAGATGGATTGAGAACTGGCTGACGGCAGACCTCAGAGGGTTGTGATCAGGATCTTCTAGTCCAACCGTCCTCCTATTACCATATTACCTATTACCATATCTGCTACCACAAGCACTAAACCATATCTCATAGCTCCACATCCAGACGCCTCTTGAATACTTCCAGGGACAGCGACTCCACTACCAAACTGGTCAGGCCATTCCAGTGTCCAGCCTCTCTCTGAGAGAAAAAGGTTTTCCTTACGTCTAATCTAAATCTCCTCTGGCACAACAAGTTTGCTGATTATATAAAGATGGGAGGAGTGGCTGGCATGCCATAAGGCTGTGTTGCCATTCAGCAAAACCTGGACAGGCTGGAGAGTTGTGTGGAGAGGAATTCAATGAAGTTTGACAAGATCAAGTGTAGGGTCCTGCACTTGGGGAGTCTAACACCACGTGCATCAGTACAGGCTAGGGGCTTACCTGCTGGAGAGGAGCTCTTTGGGGAAGAACCTGGGTGATTTGGTGTGCAACAGGTTAGCCATGAGCCAGGAGTGTGCCCTTGTGGCCAAGAATACCAATGCAATTCTGGGGTACATTAAAAAGATCATGGCAAGCAGGTGGTGATTCTTTTCCTCTACTCTGTCCTGGTGAAGCCACACCTGAAACTCTGTGTTAAGCTCTGGCCACCCCAGACAGGGAATCTCCTAGAAGGTGTACAGTGGAGGGCAACAAAGATAATAAGGGTTTGGGAGTACCTCCTATACAAGGAAAGGCTGAGAGGGAATCTGATCAACATTTATAAATATCTAAAATGCGGGAAGCAATTAGACAAAGCCAGACTCTTTTCAGTGGTGTATAGTAAGTAATAGGATAAGGAGCAATGACCGAAAACTGGAACACAAGAATTTCAATACAAATACGAAGAAGAGCTTCTTTACAGTGAGGGTGACAGAACTCTAGAACAGGCTGCTCAGAGAGGTTGTAGTCTCCTTTGTAGATATTCATGAACTGTCTGGACAGTTTTCTGTGTGACTTGTTATAGGGAATCTGCTTTAGCAGGGAGTTAGACTCTAACATCTCTAGAGGTCCCTTCTAATCCTTGTAATTCTGTGATTCTGCTTTTTTTTTCTCCCAATTTTCTTATTGTGGTTCATTTTTTCCTTTTTGGTTGATGATTTCTCAGCACTGTAATCTACTGACATCTCTCTATAAGGTCTCTTTACTCTCAAAGGTGACAACAGCTTCCCCTAATTAAATATCTGCAAACTTACTTAGTGTGCATTTAACTCCCGCATCCAGTTCATTTCTGAAAACACTGAAAAGAAACAGCCTTAAAATGGAGCCCTGTAGAACACAATTAGCCATTGGCCCAAAATAATCCTGCAACTCATTGAGCCTGACCCATCATATTGTTCACCCATCATATTGTGTACTTCTCTAGCTGTATGCTGGGTATTTTGTCCGGAAGAATACTGTGAGAAACAATATCAAAAGCTTTGCTAAAATCAAAACAAAAACTGAATAAAACAACCACATCTACTGGTTTCCCTTGGTCAACTAGATGGGTAATCTCGGCATAAAAGGAACTTAAGTTCGTTAAACGGGACTTTCCCTTTGTGAATCTGTGCTGGTTATGACTAATGACTGCACTGTCTTCCGTGTGTTTTTCACTAAATCACAGAATAATCTTCTTTGTAATTTTATCAGGCGCACAAATGAAACTGATAGGTCCACCTTTCTTGAAACCTGGGACAATGTTTGCCAGCTTACAGTCAACAGGGACCTCTCCAGATTCCCAAATGACTGAAAAACAGTTGAGAGGAATCTCCTTATGACATCAGCTAGCTTTGTCAGTACCCTAAGGTGAATCCCACTGGATTCTGTAGACTCATGTGCATTCAGCTGGAGCAGGAAATCCTGTTCAGAGTTGGCTGGGAATTTATCATTCACCCAGACACTGTTCTCCAACTCAGCATTTCAGGCACTTCAGGGAGCTCTCAGGCTCTCCTCACCACGCTTGTTACAAGTAAGCATCTCACCTTTACGGTTGCAAGACTAGAAAACTTTTCAAGCAAATGCTCTTGCAGCACAAGAAGATGACAAGGATATCAAGGAAGCAGAACTGAAGAGACTAAAAGTGAAGGAAACTTATGGGTTCTTTACTAATTTAAAATGAATTTTTCATCAGATTGACCAATTCTGAAAGCATCCAACATGTCTAATGTATTCAAGGATCTATTCTAAGGCCCTGTATGCAGAGTCTGAGTCAGGAGAACATCCTCATTCAAGAAGGACAGTTGATTTAAGGTTTCACTTTAAGGATGTGCTTGATTAATGCCATTAAAATTAGCAAAATATAAGCATATTCTTATATGCTTATATGCATATCCAAGTCAAGTATGTACTTAATTTCCTGAATTCAAGGTTAGTAGCCAAATGCTAGTAAAAATGTAGGGTACAACTAGTAAATGCAAGCAAGTAAATAAATAAATAAATAAATAAATAGCAGAAGAAAAACAACTTATACTATGAACTAAAGGAATGCCAAGTGTCATTAAGAAAGTTTCTAGAAAACCAGGCAGAAAACCTGAGGGAATGGAACTAGAATAAGACTGCTCTCCTATCTAAAGTCACAAACATATTCCCTGCGTAAGTTAAAGGATCAGCTGAATAAAACAGATTGTCCTGCCACAAGGTGATTCAGAGGTGATATCAGAGCACACCAGTCAATCAGCTGTAGCTTATTGCCTCTTAACCTCTGAGTAGAGATGAAAGGACTATCATGCTGTGGGCTGAGTCCTAGGCTGTGCTGCCAAAGGCTGCTCTGAGGCACCAGCACCTCTCTAGGTCTGGCCCTGGGAGAGCTACAGCCAGAGGTAAAAGAAAAATACATCTCTGTTTCATAAAAAACTAGTTCATAAATGAGAAAGTTTTGCTGGAAAATAATCAAATCTGACACAGGGTTGGACATCCTCCAGTGCTCACAGAAAAGCAAATGAGGTACTCAAGCTTACACATAAGACAGAAAAATGGCTTTGCCAAACTCCAACCATTCCAGATTTGGTAACAAAGAGTAGAGTTAGAAACTCAGAGAAGAATTCGGGCAAGTGAACAATTTCACAGAAGTAGTCTTTGTAGCTGCAGTAGGTTACTTTGGCATCATAAAGAAATAAACAGTTCATTTTAGGAAATCACTGTTTAGCTGGTTGTCCTAAAGAAACAGTACCGATCATGCTAAAGCATGGAGCTACTTCAGAAGAAAAGTTTCTGTTTGAAATTCTTTTAGCTAGGCTTTGATTGTGCATGTATGTGATTAGGGCCCTGTGATTAGGGCTACTCTTGTGAAAATGCAGCTAACTGCACTAGTCTTGAACATGATTATAGATTAAGACTTTTTGGTCCATTGAGTTGGAGTGAGTATTTATGTCTTTGTGGAGACATCACAATTTTGTATTCAGCCTCATGTTTCAGAACAGTGGAGCTATTAATATAATAAAATAATGATAGTTACTATTTCTATTAGCAATTTTCATACCTTCCGTATTTAGAGGAGGAGATGTTGCCTTATAAGAGAAAGCAAATTCCTAATGCCTTACACTTTGAAGAACTACTGTTGTCTCCTATGAGGGGCTCAGAAATGCCCATCAGCTTTTTAAAAGTGCAATATAATATAGCACGTGATTCAGAAAGGATGGGGAAAGTGTTCTCAATAAGTTGTCTCTTTAATTGATTTTATCATAATTGTTTTAAATCAGTTTTATGGTTCCAAATTATGGAAAGAACATGGAGAAGAACAGTTATCTTGCTGGAAACAAAAACAATAAAATGCATTTCTAAAAATTATATTGCAAGGACTGACTTTCTGTTCTAAAATAAGATATGAACTGTCATTGTTGAGCCAGACCATGAAATGCTGATGAGGTCATTTACAGTGCATCAGGCATACACTGGACAAAAAAAGAGCTTTACTCTAAAGGGATCACTGAATTTATTTATTTATTTATTTGCTGTATAAGACAATTTGGATTGCAAAGAAACAGTATCCACCTCGTACAGAATCAGAACAATTCCTAAGGAATGAGTTTAAGCTGTGCATGGCTGTCTGTAGGTTGCACCACAACCACCTGAAGATGAGGTTGCTCAGGTTAGTAGAGAGGTGATCTTCTTCCACTAGCTTTGTATAGGTATTGAGTCTATGCCTTTTGATGAATTTCTGATGAGTATGTAGCAAGTCTAATCTAATAGAAGCAGCCTGCTATCACAGAAGCTGTTGATCTTCTTGTAGCACCAGATTTCATTGTCACTGGCGGCTGGGGAGGATGTTTCACAGTTCTCAGTTTCAGTGTGTTCCCAGAGCTCAGCCTCATGGGAATAATAATAAAATGCAAAGAAATCTGCAAAGTTAATATAAAATTATATTTTCAAATGAAATCAACACAGAAAATAATTTTAAGGAATGATCACACTTATTTGTCTCCCACATCAGTAGGAAAACTTCCCAAATTCGCCAAGTGGGAAAAGATGCAATTAGTTAAGGGAAACAAGAATTATCAGGTTTTGAAGAACTGAAACAAAGCATGAGCACAATAAAGACCACGTATCCAAAAAAAAACAGCACCCAGAAGTCTTCTCCAGCAAAGAATGGAAACAGGTGGTTAGCAAAACCACTTGGGAAAGAGATCATGGAAATGACTAGAATTTATTTGAAAGGATTGAGTAATGAGAAAGTATATTTCTGTGCTGGCACAAGGATATGAGTATATGTGAAAAAGTTACAGCAAACTTAATGGAGGAGAGCTTAGAGTAAATATTTTGAAAAAACACACAATTTGGAGGAAGTAGCTTTTTGTATTACGATCTTCATTTCATGCAACCTCCAGGAAAGGTCATTGATTTAATCAAAAGCTTTTCCTTTGGTTAGATTCCCAAATGTACATACCATCAAGATCTGGTGCACAGAAATAATTTGAAGCAAATCTTCTAAAAAAGGTTTTGGAGATGCTTGCCAGTAGAACATTGTGCCTCACAGCTATAATATCAGAAAAAGCTATTCAATTTAAATTAATATATTTGGCCAGACAGCTTTATTAAAATTCTTGTTGTTTTTTCTGTTATAATGGTAGCCTGTGGTATGACTAGCCCTCTTCAAAAATCTGTATAGTTATTGCCTTTCTCTTGCCTAGGGTGCATCATATGTTTTTGATTTTGATGAGCTGCATTGCACTACCTCATTAAAACAAACACTTATGCAAAACAAAAGGCTGTGTATCACAGCACAGGGTATGTAAGCCAGCTTTGAAGACTGCCGTGTTTCAAAAGAAAGTTTCAAAGAAGAACTTCCGTCGACCCATCTCCACTTGTGTTTAACATTTGTGGATGATGTCAGACACATTCAGTACTTTCTTAACTCCTGCAAACAAGGAGGCTTCAAAAGTGATATTAGCTGCAGCTGCAAAGCATGCAAGCACAGTGTTCCCTTGCTGGTGGACAGAAAAGGTAAAACTGTCCAACATGTGCATTTCTGCTGTCAGCCAGGCAGTGCAGCTTCCATACCCCAAAGACAATTCAGTTTCTTTGTGCCTGGGCTGCTGGACAGCTCCACTTCTACAGCAATCAAGCACGAGAGGAATCCTTCTCTCCCCTTATCTCTTCCCAAAAGCCTCTAAGACTCTTCCAGATGTTTCCTTTTTCAGTGGGACACTATTTCCAGAGCAGTTTCCGGGGGAATTAGGAGGACTGTATGATTCATTTTTCTGGTTAATTTTTAATGACTACTTCCAGCTTAGATGGTATTTGCCTTTAGAAATGGCTACTTCCTTCCCATTGGAGAGGAGCATGCATCTAAAGGGAGCTTCAGATAAATAGTTTCAGTGCAGATATTACAGACGCCTTTAAGTTAGGTGAGATTAATCCCAGAAAAAAATAATAATAATAGAAAAAAAATCTGAGATATGTAACTTTTCTGTGTATACATTTTTTTGGCGTCTTGTTTAAAAAACCTCAAGTGCCAAGGTTCTTGTTTTTCATCCAACTCTCTCAAGCTGTTTACAAGGCAAATTACATCATCGCTACTACAAGCTTAACAAAGTTTACATCAGCTGGAATTTGGAAGGTCATCAAGATGTTATAGAATCTCAGTGATTACTGCAGTTGTATAATGTATTCCTCATGTTAATGCTGTTTCATTATGTGTCAAAATACTTAGATTAATGCAGGCATTGGTGCAATATTTGCATACTTTAAAAAATGTTAACTGCTTGGCATTTTGACACTCCACAAGCTCACTTTTAATCACTTATGGAGGTCTTTGTCTTCAATATCCACTCATAGTTAAAATTCAGTAGGATTTTACCCAAACTCTCTTAAAAAGTTGCACATTAGTTACTTTTCAGTACAGAAAAGGAATTACCAGTAGATGCTATGTGTTCCACCATACTTGAGAAGTAATTACTTTTCACCAGCCATCCTACATTATTTTAAAAATATACGTGATTTAATTTTTCCATTTGACACATTTTGAAGTCAGTGACATAAAATTAAGGCAGCACCACAGTGCTTTGAAAACTAAGCATACCAGCATCTTCACACTGTGTATTTTATTCATGGAAGTTCTCTACTGAAGGATCACTTCACTGAAAGACTTTTTTATGGGCCTGTAGCTTATGCAGTTTTATCTGTTCATTCAGAAAATGTACCACAGGAAATTCAGAGTGGACTGGTAATACACTTTGAATATAAATTTACAGACCGGTATAGTGAATTCACAGTTTGTGAGCAAACCACAGTCTGGATTGATTCTATGCAATGTGTGATTTACATCTAAGAGCATATAAATGTGTAGAAAATAAAGAAAAAATAGAAAATTTAATGCTCATGTACAACTACAGATGAAAATAACTGACAGTAACTGGAGCTTGAAGCTTGTTTAAAACTATTCAAATTCTTTACCTTATTATGAAGAACCCAGCTCACCAATTTGTCTTGGTATCTCCTTCTGGATGACTGTACTATCTCCTATTTTTAACACCTTAATACAGCCGTTTTTTTTCAATGGACTAATTATGCTTGCAAGTGATTATTTCATTTCCTTTTACAAAGCTAACAATAATATGTACTTTCACTTGGCACTAAATACTGTCAAAATGACAACAAATGATGCAGTTCATAATCAGTAAGAATATATACATATAGTTTAAGAAAAACAGTGAAAGTTAAATCCTGTCTCCATAGAAGCCAGGGGAATTTTGACACCATCTTCCTTAGAGACTACACTTTATCCTAGCTATTCACAGCACTTCAATTTGATAGGAAACAATTTTAAATGATAAATAGCAGCCAAAATGCACTGAAAAGGAAAGATTTAAAAAGCAGCCTGAATGTTGAAAGTAAGCTTGGCAGTTTTGAAATGTTTGGCCTACAAGGCTAAATCTAAGTTGAAGCAGAGGATACATTTCTGCTTATGCTAGCTATGTGAAAGCTCTGAACTAGTCACACTGGCTCCCCTTGAAGACAGTGGATTCCTCCTTCTCCCTCTGGAGTCATCAACCAAGATGTGATATACAGGCAGCCCCGTTTCGAACAGGACAAGGATCACCAGAACATCTAACAAAATTTCACTCTGAATATGAAGTTATTTCTACTTGTATGTTTAAACATGGATTTAAGATGTAGTTTCAGGTAGTAAAAATGCCAAAATATTTCTTAAGTTACACTGAAGAAAATTTTACATTATGAAATATACAATTTTTCCTCATTTCTTAGTGGCAGAAATTTTTATTGCCTAGTTCTGGTATTGCAGTCACATCTGCAACAGTCTGTTGATGTAGAACTGGCTGCAAAATTTTATCTTAGGGAATCAGTACCTACTGATGCTGATGATTTTTTTCAAGATGTACTGACAGTCATTAAATCTAGTCTTCTGGCTCCATACATCCTGCACGAGACAGTGGCTCAATCTTAGCAGGAGGAAATGTGTTTCCCCTTACATGCTGCCTTGCTCTCCACCACATCCTAAGCTTTCCTGTGACCATGTCATTTGAACAATTTCCTGCAGAGAGTAAGATATGTGTTCAAATCTCTGATGTTAAAGAATGGCAAGCGAACCTGCTGCAAGGATGGTTTTTCCCACCCTTACATTTTACAAGAGAGGAAGATTAATTTAAAGTTAAGCCACTTCTCCCAGAAGAAACTGGGGTGCTGAGGGAGGGAGCTTGTTCAGCCTGGAAAAGAGAAGGCTGCGGGGTGACCTAATTGCAGCCTTTCAGTACCTAAAGGGAGCCTATAAACAGGAGGGGAATCAACTATTTGAAAGGGTAGATAACAGCAGGACAAGAGGAAATGGTTTTAAGTTGAGTGAGGGAAGATTTAGGTTGGTTGTCAGGAGGAAGTTCTTTACATAGAGAGTGGTGAGGTGCTGGAACAGGCTGCCCAGAGAGGTTATGGATGCCCTCTCCCTGGAGGTGTTCAAGGCCAGGTTGGATGGGGCCCTGGGCAGCCTGGTCTAGTATTAAATGGGGAGATTGGTGGTCCTGCATGTGGCAGGGGGGCTGGGGATTCATGATCCTTGAGGTCCCTTCCAACTATGGCCATTCTGTGGTTCTATGAAACGTTTGCTCGAAAACAGCCTGGACCGTGGGACCTTTTCTCTTGGCACGGCCACTCAGCATTGCCCAGTGTTCTCCTGCTGTCCTGCAAAGGAAGTGTTACCTCCCCAATCCCACATCTTCACATCAGGTCTTTGGGCCAAGGAAAGTGATATTTAAAGTGTTGGTTAGGGGCAGCATTGAGACTTTCCTCCAAACTGTGGTCATACGCTGGGCTCTATGCTTGCACTGGTGCTGAGCTCCTTTGTTGGAGCACGGGTTCCTCTGAGCGGGCCTGATCATCTCTGCTGCTCCTCACCTGGGGCAGGCACAGGCTTGGCAACCTCTGCATGGGACTGCCTGCTCCATTGTTTGTTTGGCCTTTTTGTGTTTGTGTGAAGATTAGCCAGTATACAAGAAAGCAAACTGGAATTATTTCAGTAGGTTTGACTACTATGACTATCCTTTCCCGGGAGATGGTATTGAACATATACTAAGAACTGTGAAGTTGTTTTCGTTAAGTACAACATTTGGTATTGCTTTATTGACAATGTGTTTGGTGATACACAGCTAAAGAAATTGGCAATATTCATACATTCATTCCTTTCTAAACGATTTCTCATATTTTGTTTCCTCAAATAAAAGATAACCTACAAATATTTGTGAAGGAGTTGTGTTTACAGATCACATACAGAAGCATTTTAATACTTCACACTACTGAAATTTAGAGTACGACAGCTAACAAACTATTTGAAAATCAATTGCTCATTTCCTATGTGAAAATAAAAAGTCATAAAAAATGAATACTGGCATAAATAGAAGTTATCGCATTACAGATTCTTTCCTTCTTTTAATCCTCATGTTCCACAAAACAAAACAAAACAAAACAAAACCACCAACAACAAACAGAAAAAAACCAACCTCATGCTCATATCAGTGAAACTTTTCAGGACACCTTCTCAGAGCTTTAGAGCAGGGAGGAAAATGACATGCCATACATTGAAACTTAGACATGGGTTGGGCTGATCTTTGTCTTCCATATCTAAGTGAATTTTGAGCCAGAACTGTGTGTCTTTCAGAGAGGAAATAATGGACTGAAGTTAATAGTCACATGCAGAATGAGACAGACCGTAGAGATGCTACACCTAGTTGAGCCTGATAGATTTTTCCCTCTAGGAAGACTTCTCCTGTGTATACCATCCAAGACCAGTGCTACTGTTACAGCCAGCACCTCCAGAATTGATTTCACATTAAAAACCATCTCATTAAATGCCACGTTTAAGCCACACAGAAGTACATAATAG
This sequence comes from Lagopus muta, assembly GCF_023343835.1. Lineage (NCBI taxonomy): Eukaryota > Metazoa > Chordata > Aves > Galliformes > Phasianidae > Lagopus > Lagopus muta. The sequence goes on from NC_064433.1 coordinate 106,851,295, forward strand.
TGGGGCTAGGCACTATCTGAACCTCACCCACCAGAAACAGCCTGCTCTGCTCATCGAGATCATCAGCAGTATCTACTAAAGTATCTGAAAGTACAAGCCCACTGTCCAGTTTCCTGGAAAAACCGCTGTAAGACACAGACTCTCTTCCACACAACTCCACCCATGATGTCATGGTTCTCATTTTTAGCGTATTTAGAGTACTTTTCAGCACATAATCTCAGATGCAATGGAAAGTTCTGTATTAGCAGTTCCTAGAGTTCAGATTGAGCATGTTTTGGAGAGCCTTTAGTTAAAGTATGCGCTTACAAGATCATGAGAATTTGCACATCTTAAAGACAAAAAGCATTGTTTTGGAGCTGCTGTTTGATTCATTCAGTGTGAGATTTCCCTCAGACAAAGAGTGCTATATTTGTAATAGTGATGCATATTGGGCCAGATCCTATGGCTCTGACTCAAACAAACACCCCACAGATTTTAAGAGAGACTTTTAACGACATGGGAAGGGAATTTCCTTTCAAAAACACAAGGATAATCTCTAATTGCATCTGTCTATAAGAAATGGCAGAAAACTATGATTTCTAATTTTAGGTATCCAAGACGGCCATAAATTGTTCATCTCACAAATTTAATACAGCATTTGTTTGCTTTTTAATTTATTCATCTATCTTGTAGCTCTTTACTTGTGTTACCTGTGGTTTGTTACCTCTTCCCAATCTTGAGTATGAGGATAAGCCAAGGAAAAGGTATTTTTCCTTTCTATTGTCCTGAAGTGAAATGACTGCAGAACTTGCACCAGCTGCAGCATATTGCTCTGCAGAAGGCCTGAGGAGATCAGCAAGCAGCTGGGACAAGGACTGGGCAGCAGTAACACTTGTCCCCCTCCAGACAACTTCAGATAGTCCTACTGAAAGCTGCTTCAAGATAGACAATGGGAAATCAGATTAAAGTGGCTTTTAAATGGCACCAATTTTTCAGAGAAACATTCCCAGACAGGGCATGTTTTGCTATGAGTAAAAATAATGGCAATTCTACAGACACCAGCAAAGCCAAAATATTAATTTATTCATACTGAGGACCTTTCCCCCATGACCAATGTCATGAAAAATATTGACATTTTACAACACTCTCCCAATTTTTCACAAGTGCTGGAGGCTCAATTTCCACTGACTGGTTGTTGTGCCTTCCCCTAGAACTGGCTCAATTTCAATGATGAGTGAAGAGTCTCCTATAAAAATAGTTTGAAAAGCACTCAGGGATTCCCTCATGATAAAAACTGCATTATAAATTTAAGTTATTCACCATATGGTGCAAATAGCTAAGAAATATATGCCTCCTTGTAAGTGAAAAATAAAATCTGTAAGAGGCACATGGATCCTAGCTAGGAGTGATACCATCAAATTGGGTAATAGGGTTGTAGATTTGAACCCATTTAAAAGGATTTCACTTTGGGACAGAGAAAGAGTAAAGATTAGTATGTATTCAATTTTTAGGTAAAGCCAAGCTGAAAAAAATAATTAAAGCAAAATATTACAGCAAATTCCAAAAGATATGAGTTTAAATATGCTATTAAAATAACCTGTAGTCCTAAAAGTGTTGGTGAAAGAAAAATAGCACACAGAACAAAGTTACGAAACATAAAAAAGTCATAGGTGCACGAGGCTATGAAATGAGTTTTCCCTCCTGCACTACTAGAAACTACTAAATTAATTAATTGATTGATTGCTAATTTGTAAATCCAAATTGCTAATCTCTGTATCTCTGATACCTTTAGCTGGGTGCTGAAACTACCCAGCACATATTTGGTAGGTTTTTTTTTCCCCATGTGATCCAATGTTATAAAGTTGGCATGCAATTTTTCTTTTAAGTTAAGGAGACGCTTTGTGTCCATGAGAACATCTTTTTATTACAGAATTATTATTATTATTAAAGAACATCAGTGTATGCAAATCCTTCAGTGAGATTATTGTTACCTAAATTTAGCTTCTACAAAGTTAGATATCTAGGCTAAAATTGCCTCCTTTGCAATCTGTTTTGAAGTGGGATTAAATAGTCTCTGAATATTACTCTGAAGATAGGTTTAGCTTTCAGACAACTAAAGTTAGGTGAGATGAATCTCAACCTTAGTGACGTAAAGTAAAGAAGACATGACATTTATATTAGAGGGGGTTTCCTCAACATAACCTACAGGACATCAGGAAGACAGACTTCATGGGAGATGGTAAGGCACAAAATACTTTCTACAAAATGCATGGCTCTATGCAGTTAGTACAGCCACACCAGCTCCTTGGTCTGAGAGAATTCAAAGAGCATGGGGATTTCACTGACGTAAATGAGAACTGGACTTGGCACCATACCCACAAACTGATACTAATGGAAACTCTGAAAGAAATGTGTTGCTACTGCTTAATGTAGTTTCCCAAGTAAAGACACATTCGGGAGCATGGAAGAGCTGAGGAAGCTGTAAATAGGAATTTGGTCATCCACATTACCATTTTATATCCAGCTCAGCTGGGAAACAACAAGAATCTGTGCCTAGCAGACAGGTGGTTATTTAGCGGTGGTTTTAGTTCATGTCCCAATAAAAACCACACTGACCACACCTCAGGTAACACCCAAGCAAGCTCAGGTTAACACCCATGTTAGCAGTCTTCACTGTGAAAAAAAAAAAAAAGAAAAGAAAATTCCTAGAGGGATAGAAACCAAAGTATTCTTTCATCTTGCAAGTGGTTTTCAAGGCCGTGCCTGAAGGTGCTGGCAATCCAGGAAGGATGTTCATCCAGCTTCCTTTTGCTCAGTATCATTGTCCGTATTAAAAATTACTGACAGTCCCCAGGGCCTGCAGAACCTTCTCTTCCATCCACATTTAAACACAGGTGTGAGGCCCAGGTAAGAATAGTACAGTACCTTGTAGAAGCTTCAGATAACCTCAGAGTTCACTGAGATTATTTTTCCAAGGAAACCCCTGTGTCCAGGTATGTCATTTGTGATAGTTGCAGAAAAAAAAAAGAATGACATTTCCTTGGCCAGGAGTTTTTTAGAGTGGATTTTTGAATATGTCTCTAAGCATCGTATCTTCTGAATTTCTTTCTCATATTCTATTTCTGTATTCCTGAAGGCACTGAACTTCTCTCACTTTTCTTAATACAAAAGAGATGAAAATCTGTTGCCATGAGAAAATGATTTTGTCATGAGACTCAGGTTAATGGTTGACCTTGAAAATCTTTTCAAATCTAAATGACTCTATGATTCTGTGAATTTTATGCTGTGAGAGACAGTACGTGTAAGCCAACTGAAAAATATTTTATGCAGGTATCTCAAAAAAGGCACCAAAATCAACAGAAGCAACAGCACTAATTATGATTCTGTGGAGAAGTACCAGGACTCACATTAATCCTGTATCCCTCTCAGTCATCATGTTCAGTCACAAGCACAGAGTTCTGTCATAACAGAAACAATGGCAGGATGTGGTATTAATTAGCATAATTGCCATTTATCAGCAACTGCACCAAGCGCATCTGTGGTTGGTGCAGACAGAATACAAGTGTACCTGGACCTCAGTATTTTTCTGTCAAATAATTTTAGGTTATTGAAGAATAATTGTCATGGGATGCAAGTTTATATTACATCATAAATTAGAAACAGATAAGTGAAGGAGACCAGGTTTCAGCATTGAAGAATATTAATGCAGCATGCTTCAAAAGAGGTATTCAGTATATTTAATCACATTCTATATTCAGTGGAACATTCTTTTCCTACCTATGTTACCTTTTCATATACATCTTCATATTCATTTGTCATAGCACACTACTTTCTACTTGGCTTAGTGAAACATTCAGTGGTTCCTTCAGCTTAGTCTTGAATAGCCTAAAAAATACATAAACACATGCATCATCTCAAATGTTAGAGGGTCCTCGCTTCCAGCTCATTACTAAATGCATTAATACAGCATTTAAGATGCAATTTGAAACATTCTACTGCTGACTCATGGTGACAAGTTTCAAAAGGAATCTTTACTATTATTTTCTTATTTTCTCTTTCCTATATATATTTTGAATGGGTGACTGAATGTCACTTTTTTTCCTTGACAAGAAACCTTAAGCTTTTCTTTAAATTAAACTGTTCTTCCAAAAAAATTTTTTTTTTTTTTTTTTTTTTTTAATGCACAGATGCACATTCTAAAAATTTTAGTACAATGAAGACTTCCAATTTTCCTTTAAAAAATACATCCTACTTGGTGTCTTTCCTATATTTGATACAGGAGGTCTATTTATAACTTCACCATCGTTTATTATTACGGCTGCATAGGTGTTATTTTTGCCCTACAGTAAGACTCAGTGGGGCTTCCCAGCATTGCCGTAGTGTTTGTTTTAAAAAGTGCATACACAGTCACTCCCAAGTTCTCTGTTTCCCTTGAGTGCCTACATTTTTGTTGTTAGCAGTTTAGGCACTTCATTCTTCAGGCCTTCCACAGCTCCTGGATTAATACCATCAGGGCTGTGTAACTTGTTGCTATTTAATTTATCAGTTTGTTCCAGCACCTCGACTGTTGATCCTGGCAAAAGAAGCAAAATGTTTTAAGGATGCCTCTAGAGTAGATATCTAAAACAAGTCACTGAGAAAAATCCCCATTCCTGCAGCCAGAATTACAGATTGCAAACTGGCTCATGGACACAGTCCATATGAAATCAGATGGAAGATTCAGCTAATGCAGGTCTTTCTGCTTCTGATCGTAAGGTACTATATCAAATCTAGTGTAATCATCAGAAAATACAGCTGGTTTTGTTTGTTCGTCTGATTTTCCCCAGTGGCAAGCCTGTGTATGTTGCATTCATGTAAGTCTTCAGATGGTCTGCTCTTACCAATGTGTGTGTATGTGTGCATCTGCTGCCCTGATCAGTGTTCTGCATCTGGAAGAACAACCTGTTCCACACCTCATATGAACAATTGATTACACAACTAACTCCACTATCCAAAGAACTCCTACCTCAGCTATTATGCATACTGATTCAACCACAAAGCAGTGTGCTTAGTGCAGCACCTACCCATTAAAGCGTGATCAGCCAGGTTGACTGGGCAGCCTCATGTGCCATCTTGTTGCCTGAAAACCAAGGCAACAAAAGCAAACAGCCCTAAGAACTCAGCTGTGCTCAGGAACTTTCTGGTTTACTCAAAGAGCATTCTGCAGACAGATGGATGGGGGGTAACCTCCTGGTGGCCCCCTCACCCTCCTCCCCTCGCAGCACTACAAGCACTACAATGGGATCCATGTGTGCATTGTGCTGCCGGGGTTGGGGCTGCAGAAGCATGACACTGTCATATTTATGGATCTACTGCTGGAGCCGAGGCTTCACTAGGCCAGGCCACATGTGGGGGCTGTGAGACAAACAGTGGCTCCGTGGAGGGAAGAGAGCAGCCCCTGGGATGGTAAAGATGGGGCAAGGGGAAATGCTCTCCTCATCCACACAGAAACAAATGCCGACATTTTTGGCACCCAAACTTCACCACACCAGGGTTGGATTCAGGCCCAGGCTCTGAGCTAGCAATAGCCTTGTTAAGAGGACTCTGGTAGAGGATTAGAGTCCAGGCAAAACCCAACCACCCACCCCCAGTCTGTGCAAAACTCTGTTTTTGGCTCGCTTCCGCCCTGAGCACATTAAGCTAAAACAGCAAAACAAAGGTGGGGGCGGGTAATGTCTGGACTGAAGCAAACAAACAGAAACACTTTCTCCAAAGACTGCCTGAAAGATTTAATATGAGTAGTTTTTGGAGCCCATCTATCATTTTCATTTGGCACTATTATAAATCAAATAATCCCTTGATCCAGAAAAGGCACTGACGAGACTCAAGTCAGGCCTCCAGAAGGGATGTGCTCCTTAGCTTGGAAAGTTGGCAGATTATTTAATTTTGTTAGCAAATTTGACAGTGTCATAGGAATTTTCCAAAATCAAAGAGCTCTTTCATAGGCTCCTCTACCCAATACTCAATCCAGTGTCTAAGAATAACATTCAGCCCTCATTAATTAATGATATCAGCCCGAATAATGTCAAATTGCCTCAGAGACCTTGCTGGGATGGATGAATCACACCCGGCCGGCTCCAAGGCTCTTACTCTGACAAACTGCAGTGTGTGATGATGGGCTGCTTTGCTTTGAAAGCTTTCACCCACGGCGTCCTGACAGCCCTCAGCCTAACCTGCTCCAACGCATGTGCACAGAGCCAAGGGGAGTCCATAAGGTTAATGGGTGTCTGAGATGAGATAACGTTCAGCTCCTTGACTGCTGAACTCAAATTGAGGCAATGTAGGTCTATTGCTGGGATGACAGAAATGTTATTCAAAATGTTAACTGTGCCATCAACCATGGACAGATGTCCTCTGGCAACTTAGATGCTCTCCACTTTGGTCATTCAGTGAGGCAGCATGTTTGCTTGGTCACGTTTTCTTCTTCAAGAGAAGATATCTCATGGAGTGGCTACCAAGCAGGGAGTATTGAGCCACTAATGTAACACCAATGTATCTCCAATGTGTGCAGGACCTCAGTCAACTTAGTTATGTCTGCTGGGTGCTCAGCTTCACTTTGGCTATGTCAGAAAAAAGAACTTTTTTTTTTCACACCAATTAGTTGACGCTGCACTTTTTCATGCACTCTGTTCAACACAGTCAAGAACAAACAGCAGAGAACCTCTGAATTCTGAGATTCATTTCAGAAACAAGATCAGATTCAAGAGTGAAAGGCCACATAGAAATCTACACCTGAGCGTCATACTTTTGGTGAAATGGCTCTCAAACTTTTACAAGGGTAGATAGTGATAGGACAAAGGGAAAGGGTTTTATGCTAAAGGAGGGGAAATTTAGCTTAGATGTCAGGGAGAAGTTCTTCCCTCAGAGTGCAGTGAGGCGCTGGCACAGCTGCCCAGAGAAGCTGTGGTGCCCCATCCCTGGAGGCGCTCATGGCCAGGTTGGATGGGCCCTGGGCAGCTGAGCTGGTGGGGGGCAGCCCTGCTCATGTCGGGTGTTGGTGTGGGTGGACTTTGAGCTTCCTTCCAACTCAAACCGTTCTGTGATTCTGAGATTCTTGCAATACTTGCTCTGCTGATAATATTCCGATATGGGAAAAGATACACCAGCTGTCTTTATAATTTTACAGTTTTACTGAAATCATAATGATGTATGAAAACATCCTGACTGCTTCCCAGTTGCACTGTACTAACATTGATATAAAAACCACCTTGTTTCTACTTGCAACAGAATCACAAACCCACTCTATATTTTCACTTACCCACACCTTCTGCTTTCTGTGATAGTTGGAAGAGCAACGATTCCTTATCTATCAGACATGAGCCTGAGGTTTAGCCATATTTGAACATCACAGTCTTTCTTACGTAAATGTTGCATTCCTAAGACCTCATGAAAAAATTACAGACCCGAATAACAACCATACTGTTTAACATATCTGAATAAATGTTTATTCACGGATGCCCTCCTTTCCCTATGTACTGGCCATAGCTGACCAGGCGTGCATGCTGTCTCCTTCCCCAGCTCGTTGCTCTCACCTCAGCCACCATGCTCCTACCATGAGCAAGCCCAACACTGCAGCACTGGGCTGAGCTGTGTTCAATATAAACACCAGCTCAGCATAAACACACGTGTGGCGTTCAGTGAGGGATCCCGGTCACGGAGGCGAAATGTCAGGGAGACAAAGCTGGGACTCGTCTTTTTGTGCGGCGTTTGTTTATATGCTGCACACGTTGCGCCCAGTAACGCGAAGCCATCAGTTTCAAGTTACAAATACACCATAAATGCCATAAGTAATTTATTTCTCTGCTCTGCCTGGGAAAGCAAATTTAGGATTTAAAAAAAAAAAAAAAAAGAAAAAGAAAAAGAAAAGAAAAACAACCTTTTTTGATGCTGATGTATTCTGATTGCTGCTCCAAATATATGAGCTTTTATTTTACATAAGCTTTGTTTAGATGCAATGGCCAAAGCTCTAAAAGGGTTTGATGCTGAGGGATGGGAATTCTGGGACCCCCTCTCCAAATAATTTTCAGTCCAGTGAACTGATTTGAGAAGAGTTTGCATGTTCTCTGACTCTAAGGCAGTGTGGTAGTTTTAAAGGTGACGAGTTTCAAATATGTAAGCTCTAACGAGGCACTGGCAACAAATTCTGTGAAAAGCATTAAATATTGAAGTAGCCATTCTCCTAAAGCATTCTGAAAAATTACACTGGTGATTGCATTTGAAAAATCTGGTAATGTTAATTTCACCACTGAAATATGATTTCTTTTAAAAGCTTTTCCCCTTCATGGTTGCTGCCATAGGATCCACCCCAACATCTGGAGAACAGAATTGACGCTGACAGACTAATGCACATGTGGAGGAGTGCGTCTGCTACTTCACTGCTTCTCAGGACAGACACATAGTCTCTTTTTGGTTCTCTGTGTCCCCTCCTTTTCTCTTCCAGTTTTTTCCCCCTTTAATAAGACTGCACATGTTTTCCAGCTCTGCTGTGAATGTGACCAGTATGCGATATTGCATTGCATCTACACGGAATGTCTGGCTTAGGTGATACCAAGTGGTTACTGCCCTGGCTTTGAATGCTTGCTAGGTTATTAACCGGCACATCTGGCCCTCTCCCTAGGAGGGTGAGTTCTGTAGTGCCCCAGGAATTTCTTTCATACACTACTTTTATTAGCTTTTCAAAAGAATACAGATCACCACTGGAAAAGGAAGACTTAGGTCACTTGCAAGCATATTGGTCCCCTACCTGTTTACCATGTTTAAAAAGTAACAGCAGTCTAAACCCGTTATTTGATTTTCAGAATTAATCTTCCATGATTTCAGGGCAATCCTATTGTTCTTTTATTTGGAGCATGCCTCGCAGAAAAAAAAAAAAAAAAAAAAAAAAGAACACGGCTGTTGAGTTGTGAGAGGTAGAATAATAAAAAAAAAAAGTTTCAGAAAGCCACAAAGATAACTTTGTTTAGAAACACAGCTCCCAAAACATTAATTTCTAATCCTACTTTTCTTGTGGGCCCCAGTCCATCATCACAAGAGGGAAAATCAAAATATTCTAGGCTAAATCAGAAGAAAGAAGTGCATGTGTAGCTGCAGAGAGCAAATTTATCTCTTTTGCCCACACATGGAAGTTAGACAGGACGTGAAGTTAGAACGCAAGAGTTATATTACTACTATAATTTTCCCATCTGGACATCCCTATTTCAGTAATATAAGAGTGGCCTTTTCTGGTTTTGTTTATGTCACTTCCGAAGCAGTTTAAAGCAACTGGGAAAACTACTTTTGTCTTCTTGCTGGCAAAAAGCATCCGTGTGGGGGAGGGAGTTACAGAGGTAGCTCTACACCACATTCCTACTACCTGCCCAGCAAAGCCCAGCACTCATGGCCAAAGCTCTCCTGTGGCAAACCTGGGGAAAATGCTGCCTGCTTCCCTACCTAGTCACCTACCTACATGGAATTCTACCTTTCCAGAAAAAACTTCCCTCTTTGTGAGTTACCTGGAACAGCTGTGCACACTTCAAGTGCAAGAAATATTCTCCACACAGATCTATTCAAGCACAGAAAAAGAACTTTGCTGGAAATGTTAATCAATCTCTTTTGAAGAGCTTTGAGGCCAGATTTTCGGAAGCTGTCGGCACTCTCCAGCTTCCATTGTTCCAAGCAGGAGCTGTTTGGCACTAGGAGCTTTTGAAGGGCCGATACTTCATGTAGGTGTTTAAATGGGAGCTCTGCTCCGCATTAACCTTTTTTGATTGCTTTTGGCTAGGCTAACCATCCAGAAATATCGCATTGAAAGAGGAACACGTAAGCACTCACAGAAAGCATATTTTAAAACTGTATGCATAAATAGCCCATACTCCTCCAGCCAGGAAAAAGAAACAACATTCTGTGATTTCCCTAACCAAGAGAGACTGCCAGGCAAAAAGTTCACAAACTTCAGTAAATTCATACAATGAAAACAAAACAAAAATTCCTAATTATGTAAATGAAAACAGTGAATGTTTTCAAGAATGTCACAACCTACTCAGAGATTTCTGCCAAACAGAACAAGAAGTTAAGACCCTCAGATAAAATCCTGATTTCTTTAGATCAGTATGAAAACAAAAGGGATGCCGAGTCAAAACTCTAAGCCCTAGATTCTAATATCAAATAAATCAAAGCCAACAGAACATAAAGATCTTCTCACCTCCTTGGGTCTGAATCTTCTGAAAAGCCCACCTTGGCAGAAATAGACTTGGCATTATTCATTCAGCTCCAGACTTAAAAACAATCACAATTCATTTGGTCCACTAAAATTCATGGAAATCCTTACAGAGAATTTTGTTGTGCTTGCCTATTAATTGCATTGCCTTTATAAGGCTTCCTGTCTCGAACACAGAAGCACTAGCACTGAAATTCAACTGAGATTGTTTTCCCCCTTCTTCTGCTGCTTTTATTTAGAAAAAAAAAAAAAAAAAGAAAGAGAGAGAGAGAGAAAAAGAGAGAGAGAAATGGTAGAAGTTCCTTACAGGAGTTGGAAGAGGACATCTGCAGGCAATTTAACATGAGGGTTTGTTTCTATGTCAGCTGGCAACCCCTGGATAACTCTGTCATGTAACTTCTATGCTAAAACATGATGTAGGACAACCAGTGAGATGGGTAAATATAGCAGCACGTCAGTTTAATTTGATTAAGATTTATACTTTTTCAAAGGGAGCAGCCCTGCCATAAACTATGAAAACGAATACAATCCTACTGCTGAATGACTGCCCCACCCTAATTCACCCCAACAGAACTGATCTTCATCAAACCAACTTTCTGCTGCAGCCCATGAAAATGCCTCCCTTCCAGTGCAATTCAAAGAGAAATAGAAAACATTCTTTTTTCAGATGAGCGAAATATCTCTATCGCTTTTGTGGATAGCCATCCCTTCACTGATAAAAGTGTAAGTAAAGATCAGTAAAGATCCAGTTTAAATTCCTTTGGAGGTGATGGCAGCAGAACGTATTAGGGCTCATGCAAGCAGGAGGTCAGTCCTAATGTTAGCGTCTCAGTGTACTGCTTCCTGTTGATTTTAAAAGGATTCTCAGAAACACAGCCTGGTATCAGAAGAGAGCTCTGGAGATAGCCCAGCTTACAGAGTTCTCCCACTCCATGTGTTTGACTTCCTTTCAATTAGGGGAATCTGGTCAAGTGAGGAATGCATATTCATTCTGGTTCCACTTCTGTTCTTGCATCAGTTCTTATGCATCTTGACATTTATAGCTGCACATTTTAGACTGAGGCACTGATTAGATGCAATTGTTAAAATTACCTTCCTCCCCCTTCCTTTTTGTGTGTATGCTTTGGTTTGAATTATTAGCAATTTAAAAATCAATCTCGGAGTTAAATGTTTAATGATATAATTGCTTCTGTTACCTATATTTGTTTAGTTTGAGCTTTATTAGCATGTAATATCTGAAAGTATATTTTCCTCTGTCTGAGTTAATGATGTCTGCTGCAATGGCTCACACTGTTAGCCGACTGGCTGCAGTTCTGGGACAATTCTGAAGAAATTGGAAAGATTTTCTGAAACTGTAACTAAGGAGTAGGCGGCTTCCCTTAGTTTCTGTAATTGAATGAATCTGAACTCTCAGTTGGCCTCCACTTCAAGTTTAAAGCAATTTTTTGTTCACTCTGAGGTCATTTTGAGGGCCTCTAAATCTAAATGTTGGCAGGAAAGTTCTACTGACCCAGACTGGGGCCCGTATGCCTAGTAAGTGCCAGCCATGCTTTATACTGTGCTCTGCAGCCCTTGTCCCAGATTTTCTCTGTGGAGGGCCCTGTGGATGCTCAGGTGAACAGGCTCCTTTTAGAGGAAGCTTGGAGACTGGGATGTATACTAATGTTCGGGACATGGCTGCTCCTGCATGGCAGGTCATCTACCCCTCACTTTCCAAAGGATTGCTACATTTATGTAAAATGTTATCTGGATGTAATTATATCCAATTGAGATTTACAGCCAGCTCATTTAAGAAAGGCTTGGATATATCCCTAGTTCTGGTGTTAAACATTAAGGATACTCTCCATAAGGTGGGATTAAGTTCATCTCGTGATGAGCTTCTAAAGGACCTCCTGTGCTCCTGTGTCTTCCAGTAGAAAGACAGAGGCACCTCCCAAGGACAGTTCATCTCTTCCTAAAGGGGTGTTTCCCCATTCTCTATAGAGACAACCCAGAACCTTTTAAACTAAATACCAACCAAAACCAGCTACAGTTAGGTGAGCATCCTGTTTAACACAGCTTCAGACTCTCGATCATTTGCCATTTCATAGTTCTCCCACCTTATTCTATTTCACCCCTACCAGCAGGTGTGAAGTGTTCACTGTTTGCAACCTCACCTGCTGTGACCAAGAAGTAAGCATGAAGAGGTAAAAGGAGTTATATGTTTGAGAAGTGCCCTCTCCTCCATTTCCAGTTGTTTCCCTAGGCCATGGATGTCCAACCTTTTGGCTTCCCTGGGCTGTAGTGAGTGAAGAGGAATTGTCTTGGGCCACATATACATATGTCACTCCAAAAGTAATGTCTCTCATTTATTTCCATGGAAACTACATCAAATACAAAGAGCACAGTAACACTGTTTGATAGAGCAAACTCCCAGCTATTAAAAAAAAAAAATAAAAAAATCCAGTGCACCAATGCAGCTACAAAAAACCATTCTCCAGTGCGCCAATACAGTCACCACCATTTTTGCCAGCAATGAACAAGAGCCTGCATGCCACACTTGTAAAAATGTGTACCAGTAGAGGTGAACCACAATTGCTGTCACCACTCCTGAGACACATCATCCACCACCTCACTGTGTTCACAGCCACTCTTTGGTCTCCATCAACATTTGGCAAGCATTAATGAATGTCAACGGATGCCATTTTTTCCACATGGAGAAATTCAACGTTGCATCTTTGCAGTTCTACATCTGATACGATTGTGCCAGACTGCCCCTCTACTGCCAATTGTCACACAAGAACAAAATGTAACAGATTATTGGTGGAAGGTTCAACTTCTACTGCCATACCACCAACATTTGCATCTGACACTGTGGGCCAACAAAATAAAATAGGAGGCATTACTTTCGGGTCTGTTCTCAAAAAATTTATAGCATAGTTAATGTATATAAGTAACAAATCATTTTTATTTTTAATGTTCTCTTATTATAACATAAAAAAAAAGAGAGCAGCAAAACCATAAAACTAGCAAGATATGTGGCTTTGTGAAACTAATGCATCAGTCTTCGGTGACAGTGGCTGCAATTCTCAGTGAGTTCTGCAGGTGTTCATCAAGATTTTTTATGAAATTTCAGTTTTCCTGTACTTTGTCCTTGAAAACACTTTTTCATAAATATACTTAATGCCCAAAAGCAATGATGTGAATAAAATATGACTGTGAAGTGAGGGATATTTCCCTCCTTTAAGATAGGGCTTATGAAAGTCTAGTAATTGTAAGATTTTTGAGTTGAATGTCTGATTGCAACTCTGCATATTCCAGTTGAAAATTTTCAGATTGTGTATTTATGCTGACTGAAAATGGAGTAGTAAATGTACTGAAAAAGATAATTTTTTGCAATCTTGAAACTTGTTCTCAAATTCCTTAATCACAATGGAAAGTACGTCTGTGTATTTTTTGCTGTTCACAGGACTGTGTTTAGCCAATGTATCAAAATGCATACAATTATTTGCTTTAACTCTAGTTAGCACTGCACTGTTCCCTCTCCTTGTCTTGGTTTCAGCTCAGATGGGGTTAATAGCACATTGATGTCTGGTCATTGCAGAGTGATGGGTGCATGCTGGCTGCTGTCATGATGGAACAGGGCAGGGGGCAGGCTGCATTACAGGCTGCATTACAGGCTGGGGCAGGCCACATGCAGTCCATAGGCTGCCAGTTGAACATCCTTGCTCTATGACCCGTGTGTGCATTCAGATCTCTACTGCCATCAGTTTACTACTGATTTAAGCCTACGCACTCCAGTTAGCTCTTTATGACTACTATCAGAGAAGAGTATGCAGTGCTCACCCCAAGAGCTATCTGCGCTGGACATGATATTCTCACATTTGCAGGATTCCTCACATGTTATTCACAGCAATGACATCTGCCAGGTTTCTGTGTTCCTGGAAAATCTTGATATGTGACCAAGAGAGTATGGACAAACAATTATTTATGCTCATCTGAGAAAGCTCTCAGCACACCACAGATTTATCTGCCTCCTTTTGAGCACTATTTCTATGCAAGGAGGTGAGGATGACCACCAGCAAGTTTATCTTTGATACAAGGTAATGACTGGCAGTAGGAAATATGAGGGCTGCTCTGAAAACAAAATACAGATCCTACTTTATCATGTTGGCCCACAGAAGCAGATATTGGTGGGACGGCAGTAGAGGTTGAACCTTCCCACCAATATACCATTACATGATGTTGTTGTGTGACACATGGCAGCAGAGGGGCACTCTGACACAATGGTGTCTGACATGGAAGTATGTATGAAGCAAAGGTGCATCAGTGAATTTCTCCATGTGGAAAAAATGGCATCCATTGACATTCAACAATGCTTTCTGAATGTTGAAGGTGGTGGGTGATGTGTTTCAGCAGTGGTGACAGCAATGGTGGTTCTCCTCCACTGGTGCAGATTTTTACAAGCGCACCATGCAGGCTCTTGTTCATCACAGATGAAAATGCAGAGCTAATGGTTGTGAGTGTTTTGACAAACAGTGTTTTGTATCTGAGATCCTGCTCTATCAGTGTTCCCATGCTCTACGTATCTGATGTAGCTTCCATGGACATAAATGAGAGACATTACTTTCAGAGCATCCTATGTTCTTATGCAGGACAACATTTGGGTTTTACAGGCTATTTGGCAATTTACGGGAACAATGCTGCTCCTGTCACCATTTCTGTTTCTCCAGGACAAAAAGGAAAGGATGCACATTTCTGATAAATAAACATAATTGCCCCAAGAATATGCTTAAGTTACAGAAGAAGTTTATCCTAAGGAAACACCCTGGAAGTACTGAGATGCTGGCTACTGATTTGAGCTACAGAAGAAATATTTTTTCACAGAGAGTTTGAACAAGCTTTTGAAAGTACACTGAGTCTGAAAATGTCACACAGAATACAGGCAAAGACTTATGGCAAACGATAAAATAGCAAGTTGGTGGAATCTAATCAAATACCCATAACTATATATGAGGTAATGTCTGTATTAATAATCTAAAGAAGGGGATTAAACAGCACATCAGTGAAAGATATTACACTCCAAAGTCAGCTCTGGTATAACACTGAGACTAGTGAAATAATTGAAAAGGGTCCTGAGATTAAAAGAGGCTAATAAAAAAATAATATTTCAGATATAATATGAATGGTATAAGCCTGCAATATAAGACAGAAAAAAAACAACCACTACAACTCTCTCCTTCATCTCCACAAAAAAAAAAAAAAAAAAAAAGAGAGAAGGAGAAAAGAAGAACACAGGGAGGAATGAGGAAGAGAAGTTTGTTTTTGAGTAGTGTCCGCAGGAGAAAGACATGTTCAAGTTTGAAAGTTTGAAGCTGGTCTCCCTTCCCATGGGCTGCTGGAGAACCAACCAGCCTTTGGGATAAACCTATCAACTCTAGGAAGCATTACTAGAAGGACAACAACATGATAATTTTTTGTGATCAAGCAATAAGTACAGCTGAAAGAAGAGCTGCAGTGTTGATGGGAGGAAAGCTGCCTGGCTCACTTCACCTGAAAGAGGCTGTAATCAGAACTAATGTGGATAGAATGTGGGATGCTTGGCAACCTCCCTTGAGCTCCCCTTGTATATATCCCTCTTTAAAAAGGTGAGGAGCAATAGGGTTGTGAAATTAAGGGAGCTGGAATCTGAGCAGAGCTGATATACAACGAATAGTTGAAGAGGGGAGAAGAGTGGATGAAAATAAAGGAACGTTTCATGATAATGAGCCTCATGGAACAATCTCTCAAGGAAGAATAAAGGTGATCTATTGATTGGAATATTTATGTCCCAGGTCAAGGCAAAACACAAATTCAATGAACATTTAATTGTAATTTCTTACTAAATAGGAGACCATCTCCAAACATCTGTGATAGCCCTGGGCAGGTGAAATGGTTCTTGTAACCACTTGCCAAGGAAGGAGATTTTCACTGCAACCTTTTGAGGTCCCAGGCTGCCCAAGTACCATTCTGTTGGAGCCCCCTGAAGTTGTCCATCTCACGTTCCTTCCCCTCAGTTCTTAGCTGCAGAGTTACAAAACGCAGCACAATTGCTTGAGCCAATGGAGTTGAGTGGCCCCATCTGCCAGGATGACTCTGGCATTAGGAGGCACCTCCTTTGTCAGTGGGCTTGAGAGAGATTTACTGGCAGGAAAACAAGGCCTCAGTCTCAATCCAGACTTTAGAGTGGAGAAAAGAGGAAGGGCCTCCATCTCTCTGTCTCTTCCTTGTCCTTGTGCCAAACTATCTGGTCTGTTCTTCCCAGCTTTTCCTTGTGTCTTCTCCCCACCCTCAGCTTACTATCCTAGGCCTAGTTTCCATGACTGTCCATTTTATAATTTCTATATTTCTATCCATCAGCAGTAGAAATGCGCAAACTTCTATAGGGCAGACTGACCGTAGAAGTGAGATTTGAATACATCTGATTCCACATACCAAAGGGTTAGTGTAAAACATCACATTGAAAATGCATTTGGTACTCTTTAATTTGCTCTTTCCCGCTTATGAAAAAGATAAATTTTGTTTAAAAATGGCCTCACTTAAGGAATTATCCATGCCATTAGTCCCCAGAACAATCGAGATTAAAGTCATTAGACCATCTCCTATCAAAAAATATACATTTCTTTGAACATGTCATTAACACTGTTTTCCATCTGGCTGTTGGCAGCAATCTTGGATTTGCTCCGAATTGCTGAAAGTTCATCAATTATAGTACACAGAAGCCATTATCTCTCTTTTCCTTTTGCAAGGAGGTATTTGCTCAGGCAGAGAAGGAGGTAGAGTTCAGGGGAAAAAATACTGATGCAAGCTCTATGGCAATCGTTCTGCTACACAGAATTCAAAACTTCTGAGAAATAAATGATTTTTGCATACAAGGAGATTCTAGTGTTCAAATACAGCAAGGATTCTGGCATTATTACATGTAAATGATGTGTGCTGACATAGGGTGGAAGTAACACACAAGATTTTAAGCCTGGCAGTTTGAGGGCTTAGTGAATGAGTGCTGGTGCAGAGGAATGTTATCCACATTCATAAGAAACTCGTTTGCTTTATTTTACGAGAATCCAGATTAAACCATGCCTATCATTCAATCAAGATTTAACAACTGTGATCCAGCTAGAATAATCAGAAAGAAGCACTGTGAAATGGAAATAGTGTTGTTATCCTGTCAGTAAAAAAGCACGGGAAGAGCTTTTAAAGTTTTGCCAGAATAATGAATGAAGTACATGGTGAGGGGTAAGTAAGGGGGATGGATTTACAGCTACTCAGCAGCAGCAGCTTCATGGACTGCTGATATGGATGCCTTTTCACATCTGTCACTGAGGGACATTTGTAACCCATGAGAGGAGAGCATGCATGCAGCAGTCATGCTGAAGCAGACATCAGGCAGCAAGTTTGCAACCCAGATAAGCCACAGTAGCCTGTTCACCTTGGCACAGTAGGCCTAAGCACACCTTCTCTCACCTAGAGGCTATGGCAGGCATTTCATGCATGGGAACATCACTAATTCACACCTGTAGAAGGTCTGGCTTATTTTCCAACAGATATCAGCCCATATTTTTTGAAAGAGTGGGAGTATGTTATCAAACTGTCTTCAGTGGTGACGTATAATATGGTAGGATTACACACTCCATTTGGATTGCCTATTCAACTATGCTGCCACTAGCTTACTTCACTTGTGATTTGAGCAAATTTCTCCTTGTTTTTTGCTCAGATTTCCATGCCCTCATTCTTAACTGAGTTGCCCAAATATCATTTTATAAGCAATGAAGGAAGTGCTTGAGGAGTACAAAGAATCTGCAAACACAAGGCTCACAGCTTAGTCAAAGAGAGGTGGGAGGAAAGCCCTGGCCTTTATGAATCAATAAAATGAGAATAATAGTAACACTATCCTTCTTCCTTTCTTGTCCCCTGTGCCTACTCAGGCAAAGACTGTATTTTGCATATAAAACTCACAGCATAACAGTATTTTAGAGCCTATTTAGAGATTCTACAATTCCAGGAAAAATAACAGATTATATCAGACCCAGAATATGCTCTTTAATTAATAATACGAGCAAAACAAGCCAGATTTAACCTAACACAACATATCAAGCTAATCCAGCAGCATCTCTACCCTGCCACAACTTGAATTCCAGCGTACGTTTTGGCCAACAAAGAAGCTCTGAGATCAGACTTTATAATGCTTCCAATGGGATGCTGTGCTTGAAAATATGCATGTGACATCTAATTTGTAGCCCAGGCACCTACTCGGAGTAGATTTCAGAAACAGCTCTGAGGTAATTGTTTTATTTGTCCTGAGAAACCGGATTTTTATTTCATTGTGATATCACGTACGCCTTTTAGATTTGGTGGCCTCAATTTGAAACCTAGAAGCAACGATCTCTAGTTACATCTACCAAAAAAAAAAAAAAAAAAAAAGATGTTCATACAGATGAGCTGAATTAGGCTAGAAGTGCTAGATGTCCTCTTTAATTACTCTATCTGGCACATAAAGAATTCCTCTTCTCAATTTCTACCAGGCAGATGAAGGCTATACAATCCACAAGCACCTGTCTTCAGCTGTTGCCATTCAATTGTCACTTCCTCTATCCTAAATCTCAGAATCTTAGATCACCAAGGAGCATAAAAACCTGGGCAGGCCAAATCTTTCACCAGATCAACAATTGCTTCAATGAATTACACCCATTTACCCCAGGACTGAGTTAATTCCCAACAAATGTAGTAATTTGCTTGCCTACACTGCTGTAACTTGGACTCTTCTGCTTTACAAGGAGTAAATGAACACCACAAACCCTTTTTTTTTTTTTTTTCCTGAGAAACAGTTTAATGAAATCCTTACCAGTCATGGCACAAGCTAACTAAATCCAAGTAAGCATTTGGTCTCTGCAAACAAGACTTCTGGAAGCAGAATTTAACCCTTAAAAAAGTTCAGAAGTTTTATTGAAGAGTTAGCATTCACAAAGCATATATCATTTCTTTAGCTTGGAGAAGAGAAGGCTCCAGGGAGACTTCATTGTGGCCTTCCAGTACTTGAAGGGAGCATATGAACAGGAGGGAGAATGGCTGTTTATGAGGGTGGATAGTGATAGGACAAGGGGGAATGGTTTTAAACAGACATGAGAGGTTTAGGTTAGATATTAGGAGGAAGTTTTTCACTCAGATGGTGGTGAGGCACTGGAACAGGTTGCCCAAGGAGGCTGTGGATGCCCCATCCCTGGAGGCATTCAAGGCCAGGCTGGATGTGGCTCTGGGCAGCCTGGACTGCTGGTTGGCGACCCTGCACATAGCAGGGGGGTTGAAAATAGATGATCACTGTGGTCCTTTTCAACCCAGGCTGTTCTATGATTCTATGATTATGATTGCATACAAAATGCATATCTGAGATAGGACTGGCACAGTGTTTCTATGGTTACTAAAACTATAATTTAATCAATGGAATTAAAAAAAAAAACACGTTTAAAAATGTATATGCAAAACAATTAGTCTTGCCCATTCAAAGAGGCAGTCCAGCCACTGACTTCTTCAAAACATTTCTTTTGATGTGCTGTAACTCTTGCAAAGATGTTTTAATTAATGCCAGTGTAAGCAGCTAGATGCTTATGTAGCTTTAGTGGCTAAAACTGGGCTAGTAGAAGTGACACAGTTCAGACTGACAAGCAAAGACTCACTTTCCTGGTGAAAGTGGTATCCAGAATTTCCATGCAAAACCTCATTTCAAAAAATAGGAAAAATAATGTTCTTAAAGTGACAGTATATATAGGAGATCTATTTTCATCACACTTGAAATTTTCTGTTGGTGACAGAAGAATCTTGTCCCCCAGACAAAAATATTCCTTAATATAATGCTTAATATTAAACACTTTATAGCTCCCAATTAAAATGATAGCCCCTTTTGATGGCATGGGGAGGGTGAGATATGAGGACAGAGCAGACTGCAAATGTCTTTTTACAGACTTCTCTGCAATTTTGAGACTGATAAGAGAAAACATATTCCAGAAGAGTGAGAGGATACACAGATTTTGGTATTAAATCGAATGCACTACAGCCAATTCCTTTATACTAATAAACTATACACGACTTTCCAAAAATAATTTGTTCATTATACTTGCAGATACCAGAAAGCAAAAATTTATTTGTCGACCTTTAAATCAAACACAAACCTATTTTTTCAACAGTTTGTCATTAAACCAAACTAATGGTACTATTTTAACACTTTAACAATGTCAAAAATTATTAAATTAAGGTGCTGAATTTGAACACAAACTGCTGGGCACACACTTTGCTTTATTAAATGTAAATAGTCTTACTTATTTCATCCCATTCAAAAGTACCAGATGTGTGTAACTGCTTGAAGATCAGGGTCAAAATTCCCCATATTTTGAAAACTGAGACTAAGGGTCAGAACATATACTTCCATGTCCACATGAAATGTTTCTGTCCTTTATGTCTGGGCATAAAACAAGCCCATAGCCCAGGTATAACTATGCATTATGGAGCAACAGGAACACAAGTTCATCAGATCAATTACGAATGATTCGTTTAAACTGAATGAAGCTCCCAAACAAAATAAGGACAAACATTCTCCTAACTGAACAAGATCTGCCTGGGTGTTGAAGTCAGGCTCATACAACTTCCCATTCTGAAATGTGTCACAAGAGCTGTTAGATTGGATTACATTTCCTTCTGGTAGTGCAACAGGCTGTTTTCAAAATAGAACACATGAGAACTCACATAATACAAATCAAATCATTCTTGCTGCAAAAAGATGTCTCTGAATATTCATATTGCCATATTCATTCATCTTTCACACTCATTTCCTGCACATGTTCAGGAAGAAAACTTAAAAACAAAAATCTGTCAAATCTTAATAATTCATACACTTCCTAGAAAGCAATTTTCAAAGTAACAACTCTAAATGTGCACAAACGAGGTTGTGTCTGCTTATTCAAGGAACAAAATACCAGCAAAGAGTAGCATATGACTTATGTGATGGAGTACAGTTAAACAAAACTACAAGGAAGACTGCAATGAACCCCATATGTTCAACCTCACCGTGGTAATTAGAGGCAGAAAAGATCATCACACCAAATAGTCATTCCTATGTTCAATGCGCACTACTTTCTCATGGCTTACTTTTAAGAATGTTTTTACATCAGATTTTAAAGTCTAAATGAATGGCATTAATGGTATCTTCCCGAAGAATGTGTTTAGACCAAAGCAGATAAACAGAAATGTGAAAGATTTGAGGTTTATTTGGCTAGTCTTCCTATCCCAAGTAGAACATTCAAGTAACTTGAATCTTCACACCCCATCTCAATGTAGCAACTTGTGTGTGCTGTCCTGCTGAAAATAGACTCCTAAAGGTTCCCTTGAACACAGCAATGTTGCAAAGATTTTTGTGCAGCTCTCTGTACTCACTGTAAAAAGACACATACATACTCAGCCTTGTTCTCTCAAACTTTAACTCCCATTGTAAATCAAAACAATACGAAAGCCTACTTTTTGGCAGAAAGCAAGAAACTGAGTTCTTAACATTCTGGTGTTTTTCTTACTATTAATGTAAGAACTTAGAAAGGACACTTAGTAAGGATGAAGAAGTTCCATACCCCCATAAAATGTTTGTATTCTTAGCAGTTGAGATGCAGTTGAGATGATGAGACATGCAGTGGAAAGACTGCTTATATACAAGCAAAAAAGTGCCAGAAGACTGTGAGGGTGTTGGGTTTTGGAAAACTTGTACAGACAAGGGACGAGCTCTCATACTGCTGTCCTCTGTTCCAATATCTAAACACAATCCAAAAATGCTGTAGGGAGTTACACAGAGAGGCTTTTCTTATTCCCTATCTTTCTACAGGAAAAGTGAGCTATTTAAAATAACATTTCATTTTTATTCAGTTAAAAATAAGTTGAACTATGAGGAAGCTGCTGACTGGTAGATAGCAGCTGGCTGAGTAGAAACTCCATGAAAGAAGTTGTTGCAGAAAAAGTAACTTCAAGGAAGGACAGACAGACAAACAGAAGGGTGGACAGAAAGAAAGAATAAAAGAAAGCTATTCACTGGCAGCCTGCTTAGCATGGCTGATCTCTCCCTTTGATTACAGCAATCTTATTTACCAGCAGTGCTCTCACATGGCAGAGACCACGTGAATGATAAACGTGCGGCTTCATCACATTTTTTATACATAAGTGTAAGCTGCTTCTCCCACTTAAGTCACTGCTATGTGAGTATCCTTTTTACTTCTGGAAATGAATTGCTGTTCACCTCTAGAAGCAGCCAGTTTCCAAACCAAACCTCTAGGTGATAAAACAGCAAGGCTAAAATAGAGCACCACCCCCAGTTGGTGAGGTTCAAGTGCTATTTACAGGCAATATCCAAAGATGACTTATTCATAGCAGCACATCATCAGCTATGCCTGCTAAAGGTAGCAGGCTCCTATTTTTCTGAAAAAAAACAAAAAAGAGAAAGAGAAAAAAGGATAAAAGAACACAGTAATAATAGTAAGAGTTAAAACAGTAACAAAGGAGCTGAAAAGTAATGCAGAGCCCTCTGAAGTGTAGCAAAGCAATCCGGTTGTAAGCCTATATAGCACAAGTTCAATGTCTCTGCTCCTTTGATTTACACAGAACCAGGCCCTGATTTTTTTCAAAGAGATGTTTGTTTGTCTTTGGCTTTTCACATTGTGCTTATTTTCCTTCCCCATTAACTTCTGCCCTAGGCTTTCAAGGACCAAAACGGGAGGAATATGAATTCAGAATTTTCCAAGTAGGTGTTTTTTATTATGCATATCAACTATTGTAGGATGATCAAGAGTTTTTAAACTTGGAAAAAATTATCCTCAAAACGTCCACACACTTCAGAACACATTAAAACAGGTGTCAGCAACAAAGTCTGCGTGACTGACTCATGCAATAACAAATAAAGAGGAATAAAAGACCCAGTGCTGCACAGTAGTACAATTTATAAACATACAAGAAGACTTGCAGTACGTATACATATTCTTTAATTTTATCGCTCTCAGAACATCTGAGGACTCACAGTAAACAGGAAACTAACCTTGATGTGAGCTGCTGGATCTGGGACAGTCTGAATCATGTCCTTTAACAGGCCAACGTGTTTACCAGAAGCTCAGATCCCAAGGCAGCTGCATAACCAAAGAAAAAAAGAAGTCATATGATTATATTTAAGAATTTATTTTTAATAGAAATCCCTTATCTTTTTATAGGCAGATAAACACCTTTCCTTCCCCAGACCTCCTCAACAACCAGAACAGCTGAAGCCCTAAGACACTTCTGTTTCCGTATAGCCTGGAAGGATAAATTTCAGACAGGAGAAAACAGCTGAAAATTCTCACGGAAAATTAGTCTTTATCTCTAGTGGAGGATTTTCCCAAAATAAGAGCTCTGGGGTGTGTCCTGCAATGACTGCACAGCACGATTAACCACCAAGAATTTCCAGAATCTCTTCTTCCCAAGGTAAAAACATATATAGCAGGACTGGGACAGATCTGGTGCTGGCAGAATATGTATTTCACTAAAGTTTTGTCCATTTACAAATGCTGCAAAGCTGGTCCAACTACTCAATTAACAGCACCTCAGAGCATCTTCTGGGATTCCTTATCCATGTCTGGAAATAAAACAGACGGGCTGGGGCAGGTGGGAGACGTTTGTCTGCATGTGCAGGTGGTGAGGGATCACAAAAACAATTTTAAATAATGACAATATATAATTAGAATAGTTATACATTGTACAGCAAAGTACTGCTCATTAAATAGAACATTAATCAAAGGCTAGTAAGTTGGGATCAATAAATCAGGAAACTAAAAACTGTTTACGAGGGTGGATGGTGATACGACAAGGGGGAATGGCTTTAAACTGAGACAGGAGAGGTTTAGATTAGATATTAGGAGGAAGTTTTTCACACAGAGGGTGGTGAGGCACTGGAACAGGTTGCCCAAGGAGGCTGTGGATGCCCCATCCCTGGAGGCATTCAAGGCCAGGCTGGATGTGGCTCTGGGCAGGCTGGATGGGCTCTGGTTGGCAACCCTGCACATAGCTAGGGGGTTGAAACTAGGTGATATCTGTGGTTCTTTTCAACCCAGGCTGTTCTGTGATTCTATGACTCTATGATTCTATGATTCTGTGAAAACATATGGAAAAATGTAAGAACGTGAATGGCATTTAAAGTAACCTGTCTTTTTCTCTGCTCTCTCTAGAAGCCTGAAAATATTAACTTCTCACACAAACAGTTTCCTTTTGCCCATGACCTTGAACTTCTGACATCTTTTAAGACAAGGCATATCAGAAGAACAATCTTCTTTAGTATCGCCTTCTTAATTTCATTATCTGTTCCCAAATCTGCACAAACTTGCAGATCAAATTGCAGATAGCTTTTATCTATTTATTCAGGCAAAACGCTGATAGAGTGCACCGAGATGCAGTTCCCCCCCAGAATCAGTCCTCTTGATGTAAAGAAGCCAAGTGTAAACTATGGTATACAGTACTACAGAGTGGAATTAAAGATATCTCCATTTAGATCTTAGAACCAGATTCGTTTCCCTTCAAATCAATGAAAATCAAGTACTTAATTATGGAGCTTATTATGGAAACCCCAACATGAGCCAAATTCCCATTTAGATTGACATCCTTCTTGCACGCTTTCCTTGGGTGATTGAATGGGAACACTAATGTCAAAACTTTCAGCAAAGATATTTCTTTTTAAGGAGCTTAAATATCTTCAAAAGCAAGAAATGTTTGCTTCAGTATAAGTAAACTTTCAACAACAGTGTTGTTCATATTGAAGTCATATAAGAACACTAACATGCCTTTCAGTTCCCTTCTTCCCTTCTCTAGTAAATCCACACCTGTCATGTTATTGATTCAATTTACTGGATTCGTTTAAGCTTTCAAAAGATGATAGACAGAATCTGGAAACGACAAAATTTCTTTTAAACTGAACAGGAAAATATTTTGCACCCAGCCTCCCCAGAAGTGTTCCCTGTTGCTCTGGGACAGAAAGCTTTCAGAGCTCAGATTTGCTTAGAGATATTGGAATGTCCTGGGACTTAGAAGTTGCTTGCATTATGCCAGACTCAGCATATCATAGCTTTCCCCCAAGAAAACAGATCCTTTGTAGGAGAGAAGAAGATGGAGAACATTTGGAAGCTGGGTGCCAGGTCTGTACCACACAGTACGGGAATTAAAGACAAGCAGACGTAAGCCAGTACAAATTGCAAAGATGCTTTTGCAACTGCTCAGTTCATTTGACTTTTTCCCTGTACTGCTGTACAGCAGTGATCCCAAAAGGAGGAATTATGCTTTGAGCTCAACCTTTGGCAGTGTATCCATGTTTCTCTTCTGGATATTCATTCATGCCTCCCCTACAGGGAAACACATTTTGCAAAAGGCATGACTTTTGCCTTTCTACTTTTGCAAATCATTGTTTAAAAGCCGTGACAGTACTCCTTCCTCTTTCCAAACAGAAATATCATTTTAATTACTTCAGCTCCACCTTTACTGGCTGGAGCTGGACGCTTCCAGACATCTGGTACTAACTTTCTGAACCAGATGGTATTTATTGCCAGAACCTCCACCACCCCCACCCCAAATTTCACGCTGGTGGTGTTTGTGTTTGACAGTCTGTCACAGGGCTGGCATGTGGCAGCAGATTTTGCCCTGTCTCCCCTAGTGGCATGGCTCTAAGTCAAAAGTCCAAATGACACCAAAGTCTGGGCTAGGGAGATATCTCTTTCCAGGGAACTGAAACATGGAAATTCTAACACAATCAAAAGCTAAGTGTTCGCTTGAGTGCTTTTCTTCACCAGAGCTTAACTCTGGAAGGATATTCATAGCCACACAGGTTTCCTTGCAGTTGCTGGCATCACAGATTGTTGTCATTAATTCTGCTTGGAGGAGCACCTCCTGTGTCTTAGAGGGAGAAAGGTCCTCCTGCATCAGCCATGCTACAGCAGGAAAGCAGCTGGAGCTATGTGTGCCACTTCCACTGCTGGACTCCACGCAGGAGTGGACAGTGAGGCTCCAAGGTCTCCTGACTTTCTGCCATGCAACCTGTAATTTTAAGCTGTTGCAAATGCATCAAAAGGGCACAGGATTATGTATGGCTCTAGAGTTCACCAGATGTGATTACACTGCTCTTCCATTTTACAGTCATATCAAAAGGATTAGACTTTTTAACAGATTCATACACTGCCAAAGTACTGAGAGATTGAACGTCTTCTCTATCTGGGGAGCAGCATACACCTCTGGATTTCCACACCAATGCTATCCAAACTCCTGGCATGCACTTTCCTGCTTGCAGATGTAACACAGGTTCTTTTTCCAAGCAATGTTCACCAAAACAACAGCTGATTAGGTGAACAAGGCTCAAAATGCTTACCTGCAAAAGGTATAGCATTCAAAATATAGTCATAAGTGTATGTACTAAACACTGTGGAAATACACACAAAAAAAAGGACTGCTTAATTAGTGGCAATCATCACACCAGAAGTGCTGGACCAGATAGGTGGCACTGTGAAAGCAAGGATGATATTAAGTGGTAACCCCAGAACAAGCTGCACAAGAGAGAGCAGAGCAAAAGCACCGCTTTGAGAACAGTATCTGGCCCAAAAAGATGCCTGTACCCATGCTTCCAAGGTGACAAAGGATCTGCACATTACAGCTACATGAATATGAGACAGTGAAAGGCTATGCTCGGCACACAGCACTGGAAAGCTGCACACACACATCCACGTGCTGGTGTGATGAATAATGCCGAGTGGCATTGCAGAGAATTTCTACCGGCATGACTTTGGGATGTTTACCATTACTCACAGGAGGTGAATCCGTCAGCAGTTATGCAGACTATCCCCAGCGAGTGCCAGCAGGACTTGCAGACCCTCTCCCACTGTCATGCAAGCTGTATTTGTCACATACTTTGTAAAAACTGATGTTTTTCAGCTGTTGGATAACTTTTGCAATGTGTGATTCTGTCCATTTCTGGGTTGCTTTGTTTTTTTTCAGGAAATCTTTCTATGGACATCTGGGTCCTACTAGCACTGGTGACTGTATAAGTGAGAGAAAGGCTGTAATTTCCAAAAGGCATGTAAATCTGCTCCTCGTGGTGTTTAGGAACAGTGCAAGTTACTGCTGCCTTAACTCAGAGCTTCCCTTCCTAGGCAGATGAGTGCCACACGTGGACTTTTCAGAGTGGGAACTCTTGCATAGTGAATTTAAGACAAATTTAGGCTTGCTAAACTTTGGATATATCAGACAGATTGGAGGAGCTTCAGGGGTGAAAACCTGAAAAAGCATGCAATCATTTATCTAGTGCTATGGCTATTGTATTCATATCGTATGAGTCTTATTGAAATTAAGTAATTGAATTACTACATTATCAAAATTAAGTCCCTTAATAATACTGCAAAGATAAGAGGTGAAATTGTCATCCACTGAAATAAATTGGACTTCTGCATCTGTCAGAGACAAGCCAAAAGTTCATTCACTCCAGCTCAGTTTGCATGTGCAGAACTATGGAGCAGAAGGGTGTTGCCAGCATGCAGGGAGGGAAATGGCACAGGGAGAGAAATCCAGCCATACCTACCAAGAAAAGGCCCAGAACTGAAGACATGGGATGTTCACACCTCAGTGTTTTTAAACCAGGGCTATGATGAACAGACTGTGAAAGACAACTCCTCCAACTCAGGGCCAATATTGACCATACGCTATTACAGAGCAGAGCTGTGTAACGTGGGCTTAAAACTTTCATGTTTAGCTTGTGGCTGAGTATAACCACTTTAGTTGTTGTTTTCTTGCTTCTTTTGTTGTGACCTCTCTGCAGTCTAGCAACACCAACAGTAAAGCCCTGCAGAAAGATCCTTCTACATTCAAGAAGTACTGCTGTCAAAGGCAATTCATCTGCAGTCAGTGTGTATTTGCTGTTAGGATAAAACTTCATGACTGCAAGTGGATACCATGAATGAAAAAACAGCAGCAAAGGACAAGAAAACCGAAACACAAAAAGATGTATCCATCAACATTTGTACGGCTTTCGAAACTCGACTAAAACATTTTGTACCCGTCTCGCCTTTGAAGGATCACCTACAAAGGATGTGCTTTGCACTCTCTGATGTGCCTACCTGACACATGGATATTATGTGATGAAATGATTCTAAGTGGCATTTATTGTTATTTTAGTAAATTAGGATTAATAGAGCTGTACTAGGAGAGGTTGAAAACTCTCCTTCATGCAGCATTAACACCATGTCCTTTAGTCAGAGCAGGGTCCTGGTGTATCCAAGAGCACAACACCCTCTGATGAGTCCCTGTTCAGCAGCAACCTCTCCCTCCTAGAGCACATGATGATGCCCAGAGCGAGGGTGATGTGAGGAGCGTGGAGCACATGCTGGGCTGCAAATGGCAGAGAGCCGAGGGCTGTGCCTGCCATCCATGGGCTTGGGGTGGTTTAAGCTGCCCATAAAACCACAAGCTGAATGTTACCATAAGCAAGCCGGTAAGTGAAGAATGAGCCATGTGTCACCACCTGTTTGGGTAGGCCCAGATGGCCTGGGTTTACGGTTAGCGCTGCACTAACAGCAGTACTATAGATCTAGGGGTGCAAACAAATCCACCTATCTGAAGATGTGTCTTTGTCATATATGTCTATGTTTGGAGTTCATCAAATCTGAAAGTGGATTTTCTTCTGGGATACAGAGCACATTCCTAGGGAGTTAAACTGTGACTTGGTCATACAAGGAGTTAAGTATATCTTATAATGAATGAACAGAGCTCCCCTTCTTGGAGAGGTCAGTCTACCTAAGGGGAAAAGGCAGCAAATGGTCTACCCTCCTTCCCCCTGAATGTGGAGCCTGTGGAGAAGGCACATTTCTACCCTACCACCCAAATCTATCTGTGCAGCTACTGCTTATCTTAAGTTCCAACCCATGATCTCAGGGGACGATACAGCCCTAAATTAGCTCATTTACAGTAGAAACTTTAGACTACAGCCAAAAATATTTGTTTTTATTAGTACTCCCTATATAGTGCGCCTTTGACCAATAACTTGTTTTATTTATTTTTTTGGCAAATTACCATGTTCTTATTCAAAGCCATAATGAGGATTATATATCAAAGTGGAATGCAGAGTAGCTATTCCTGAAACTCCCAACTGTGTATAAAAGAGTCTGGAATTCCCCAAACACTATCTCTTCAGTCCAGGCCACTTACAAATGTGGTTAACATGAATGAAGTAATATCGTCAGAAAGGAAGGAGACTTTTGAGTCACGTCTGACACATTTTAACTACATCAACAACTTTCCATAGCTCAAGGTTTTGACTGTCTTTCTTAATACCATGCAAGGGTGTTTGATAATGATTACTCCCTGATGCTTATCCTGTTACAGGATACTTATACACATGCACAGGATACCAAGGGGAGAGCAATGAATGAATTCAAGACTTTGTGCTCTCCAAGTGGAAAACCGCAGAGTTCACCAGAAAAGTTGCCAGATCAAATGAAATTCCTCCTTGATGCACTTTACTGCCTTTCTGTCTCACGCTGGAGTTGTCCTGTCAGATTTCTGTGTTTGGCTATTCAATCTCAACACAACTCCATGCTTAGCTGAAGGTGTTCGCTATTTGGCTCCACAAGAACAAGACACGAGGCCAGAAAGTAGCCATCACACAGTTTCTGTCTGCAGGTTATTATTATGGATCTTACAGAAATATGACTTTCCAACAAACTGAGTGACAAACAGTAACTTCTAATAAACATTCATTCCACCCTTAGAATGTGGGTCTCTTTCAAACATTTTAACCCATCCTCCGCTTAAAATTACAGCTGTGGAAAGATATACATCCTGTTATCAAATGAATTAATGAGAAATTATCTTGAGGCTGAAGTCACAAGCTAAGGAAAACTAATATCTCTTGAGAAAAGATAAAAGCAAATGAGAGTAGTTTTTAGAAAGTGAAACAAGATCCAGCTCACTAATGACAAATTACATAGCAAACTCCTGTAGTGCACATTATCAGCTCCTTCAAACATTTAGATGTTGTATTACGGTACGTGGTTTAAGTGGGAAAATATTGGTGGTGCGTGGATGGTTGGAGTGGATGATCTAGGAGGTCTTTTCCAGCCTTTGGTGGTTCTTTGATTCCATGAGTCTGTGATTCAGCACACAGTTCTTGTACCTGGATTTTGCAGGTTAGAAGTAGCTGAGTGAAACTGGAGGGCAGACGATACGTGGGAGATTAGACTGGATGTGCTAGCTGCCCTCTAGCTGCGAGATACCTATGCCTCTGTTTCTCTTTTGTTCCCAAGAGGTCTGTTTCTAATAAGGCCATGGAAAGTGCTAGGCAAGAATAAGTATGTTTTGCATCACACAGAGTTCAGATGATATATTAATTTTTTCAACCACAGTTAAGTATCCGGTACAAACTGATGGCATATACTGAATAAGAGTAAGCAATAGTGTTTTTAAAAGCCATATCAAATTTTGTCAACACCTCACAGACTTTTTGAAAACAGTTACTTGATTAAATTTATATAATCAGAAGTTACATACACCATGCACTTTCAATAATTACTGAGTATATTAAAATAGCACAATATTTATTGCACATTATTCACATTGTTCTGCCTATAGTCCTGACCTGCTACAGTTAAAAACAGTAAAATCTGAAGAATCTAAAACTAGATTTATGAGAGAATCAAAGTGTAACGCTTAGAAATATATGAGCAAGAAATAAAAAAGGACTAGCTAACATTTTCTCAGCATCCTATAAATTTCCTCAGTTGTCATATTTAAGAAATGTATATGCTGTTCAGGAACAGAATGTACTGGCACTGAAACTGTTGCATGCAAGTATTCGCTTTGAGGATGAAAGAAAAGTTCAGTAAGCTGCACCGGAAAGTTGTTCTCCCTTTTCTCCCCCTAGGTTTCTGGGGGATACTTTTTTATCTTATGAGGAAATGCCACTTTTAATAAGCAGTATCATTCTGTTGTTCTCTCCTATGTGTAAGTACTCTCGTTGGCCCAAGTGATGAAACCAGGAGAGGCAGTTTTGTGTGCTGGGCAATTCGCCCGCAAAACAGCTCCGCTGAGCGCCCTCTTTGAAGCTATTACAGAGCGTCGGTACATCCTGTACATCCCAATCACAACCCACCAACCCATTTCTCCTGCTGAGGAGCCTCCCTCTGACACTCCCTGTGCTGGATTCACTCAGTTGTCTCCTTCATGGGAGGGAGCCATGGAAGACATCTCCTGGGCACATTTCTCCAGCGGAGTGATGGGCCTCGAGGGACGGTAATGATCCTATCAAGCCCCAAATCAAGATTGACAACTTTTCCAGAGCAAGTCAAAGAGCAATCCACTCACTAGAGTACTGTTCATCTCTATTGGTCACAGAGAACACGTGACAAACTTGGGCATGCAGTTTGTTGGTTTATGGACTTAAGGTGTTCCAAGAAGAGTGAAAAATATTTGGAAAAATTCTAGAAGGAAGTCTGAAGTCTGACCTAGTCATGGGCACCCTCTGAAAGGGAAACAACATTAACAGGCCGTCAGCTGAGGTGTCCGAAGCAGGTTTCTCCAGCACAGCTTAGTGTTCAGAAGCATTCATGGTGTCTGCCATGTATGGGCATGTCCTGGAGAAGCAGAAGAGGGGAGTCAGCTTATAGGACAGCAGCAGGAGAGGGAATGGATAAATCATCAGTGAAAGGATAAGCAAAACTCAACAGAGAGGGCGATGGAGAAGCATAGATGACCCTTCACGATCCTCTACAGGATTTCTGGTCTTTTGAAATCCCACTCTGAGAATGGCAAAGGGGGTTCAGTGGAAACAACATTAATCTAAACAACATGACTGGCTGGCAACATTACTTTTTTTTTTCTTAAAGCATTCTGAAGAAGTAAAAGTGCAATTAGATATGGTGATGCTTCTTCAGTGTGTTAGTAAATTAAGGCACCTTCCAATGGAGATTACTTGACTAGATAACGAAACTCAGGAGAGGCTTTGAAGTTATTAAGACAAACTTTCCTTTATATTTTTAAATGCTTTTTACTTGTCTTATACATCCTTGGCATAAAGTGGTTTTTTTCTTTTGGTTTAATTTCTCTTTTTACTGATGGCATTTCCATTTCAGATGTTGGAAAGCAAAAACAAAAATTTGAACAGCTGTATAAGCATGAAGTATTTAAGAAAGAGAGTGACATTCAATAAGCATTGACTTGGTCAGCACAAAACAATTCAAAAGCGCATACCAGGAAGACTTATACAATTTCAGTTTTGCTTTATCAATAAAAACATTATAGTATTATAAAAATGGAAATACTCTATATCCTTAGCAAGAAAGTACCTTCAAGTGATACCACACGTAATCATAGAATCATAGGGGTTGCAAGGGACCTCCGGAGGCTATTGAGTCCACCACCTGGCTGAAGCAGGTTCCCTACAGCAGGTCACACAGGAAAGTGTCCACAAGGATCTTGAAAATTTCCAGAGAAGGTGACTCCACCACCTGCCTCTCTGGGCAGCCTGTTCCAGTGATCCTCTTTAAAAATGCTTTGATCTATGACCTTGGCAGCTTTGTTTCTATTTTTATTTCAAATTTGTTTGAAGAATGTCTATTAATAGCTAATACTTACTGAACATCTAACTTTAGGCTCAGTTTATCAGCATCTGGATTTTGCAGTAGTTTGCTGGAAGAAACATGGACCTGTCACTCATGCATCTGCATAGTCTAAAGTTAAGTGCTTAGAAAAAGAATACTTTGTGGATCTGACTGTGTTACCTAACACAGTATGAAACCGGTATTAAGCAATGATACAAGTTTGACAAAGTAATGTGAAGAAAGAAATGTCACATTGAAAAGACACTAATTACGCTCAGCTGAAAACTCCTCGTGTGTTTCTCTGCACTGCACGGGAAATGTTGGTATCCTGCCTCATACATTGTTTCAAAACAGAACGAAGATAAATTACAGGCTGAGGGAGTTGGGCTTGTTCAGCCTGGAGAAGAGAAGGCTGCAGGGTGACCTCATTGCAGCCTATCAATACCTGAAGGGAACCTACACCCAGGAGGGGAGTAAACTCTTCAAAAGGGCTGACAACAGCAGGACTAGGGGAAATGGTTTTAAGTTGAAGGAGGGAAGATTTAGGTTGGATGTTAGGGGGAAGTTCTTTACTAGGAGAGTGGTTAGGCCCTGGAACGGGCTGCCCAGGGAGGTTGTGGATGCCCCGTCCTTGGACGTGTTTAAGGCCAGGTTGGACGGGGTCCTGGGCAACCTGATCTGAATGTGTATGTTTGGTGGCCCTGCTAGGCAGGGGGGTTGGAACTACATGATCCTTGGGGTCCCTTCCAACCCGGGTGATTCTGTGATTCTGTGATTCTGTGATAAATGTATTTAGCTCACTGAGTCTGACTTCATAGAAGGCAGAAAGTGCAGCAGAAGCAGTGCCTGGAGTTTTGCACTTGGGTGAGTTGAAAATCAAAGTGCATTTTACTTCCAGCTGTAGAAGAAAGGAGATTACAGAGTTAAGGCAGGTGTAGCTCACCCGTGTGTGCTTTTCCAACAGAATTTCATGAGATCTAAGCTTGGCAAAGTGTTAGAGATGCAAGCACCTCTGCACTTTGGAAGCAGTTCCCCCAGAGCAAGTGAGACTATTTTCCATGTACAAAGACATGAATAGGCCTTTGCAAAGATAAGGCTACAGTTATCTTCTTGTTTTGTTTTAATTCAAAATCAGGACTTAATGGAATAAATATGGCATACAGTCTAGACTTTCAGTAGATGCAAAAGGAAGTTTAGGAATGGAATAGAAGAGAGTTTTCTTAAGAAGTGGGGCCCTGTATATTCAGTTATTCCGTAATTAGTTGTTTTTATTGACATGAGGCATACAGATGGGCTTATACATTGCTATAGAAAAACAACTGAATTTTATTATCTTATTACATTTATTGTCATGCCTTCCATCATGACAGTTTGCAAAAGCCCAGGACCCAGACCCATTTACATTACAG
The DNA here is from genome assembly GCF_023343835.1 of Lagopus muta. Taxonomy (NCBI): domain Eukaryota; kingdom Metazoa; phylum Chordata; class Aves; order Galliformes; family Phasianidae; genus Lagopus; species Lagopus muta. The sequence continues at coordinate 106,885,545 of NC_064433.1, forward strand.
TAAACAGCAAAACTGTCACAGATTTCAGCCACGTAGGATCAGACTCCAGCTACTATATGGGCATACACATTTGTACCTGAAAGAAGCACCAACTCTGAATAGGGAACACTGATGCAGAAAATAGATTGTTCCCAGAACTGGCAGAAACATGTAGCTATTTTAGAGAAAGAAGTAACTCAGATTACTTAGGAAGCCTGTATAACACCTTTCCCGTATGTACATGGTAAGCTCAGGACTGTATTTAACGTCTGGCCCCTTCACGTGACCCTAAACAATACCAGCATCCTGCATACATCTGAAATAGCCTCATGGTTCTTGTGCTTCTAGCAATTCAACACCTCACAAGTCTTAAAGTGGAAAATGGAAATATATGCAGGGAGACATATACATGACATAAAATAGTTCAAATGCATTAATAAGTACCTGGGCTACTATGCACTGCTGAGAAACCTGTTGGGGCTGGAACCTGTTACACTTGAGCTGCAGGGATCAGGCTCACTAGACTGACAGCTGACATGAAAGCTGTGCATTCAAATTGCCCTGTTAATACGGAAAGCTATAGAAGGTTATCCATGCTAGATGAAAGCATCTGGGAGATAAATTCAACTGGTCGTACTACTTTGTGGTAACCAAAATGCTTCTGCTACCTGAGCTTATTTCTTTAGTAGTCAACACACAGCACCACATCACTTGTAGATATAATTCACATAACCTACGTGAGGTCTCATGTGACTTTTGTCACAAGAGCTTGACACAGATTGTAGCCCAAGTTGGTCATCCTCTCTTTCATTTTGTTCAGGCATACATTAGGACCTCTTTGCACAACAGACATAACCTGAAACTGTTTAGAGTACAAGAAAGCCTTCCTTCAATATTTTTATGATTCAAAATTTTACTTTGTTCTCTCTCCAAAACAACAGATGCCATCTCAAATTCTCCTGCTAAACAATGGTGAGAAGTAGACATATTGAAATGAGGAAGATTTTATATTAAAACATTGCAAAAAAATATATATATATGAACAGTTCCTAGGTGTAACAGGAATGAGGGAAAAGTACAATGTGAGGGTGAGAGCAAGGAAAAAAATAAAGGGAATTATTTGTTGCATTAAAAAATGCTAATAGGTCTTGCTTAAGGCTGCTCTTCTGGGAAAGACTGGCTGAAATCCAAACAAATGTGCAGCATATATAAAAGTTTATTCTAAATTTGGACTCTACAGTCAGATTTTGAACCATCATAAAATCTCAGAATTTTAAAATCTAACTCCCATTCTTACTCTCAACAAGAGTTGACAAATACTTCATTCAAAAATTATTCAAACTTTCTGCAGATTGTTTATCCTGAAACCCTGCTGACTATTCTGTGCTAATTCTGACCAATTCCAATAACAATCAACAATGCTGACTGTAATTTGAACACATGGCTTTTGTGTCAGCTACAGTGATGCTATTAACAGACCTGATGTATTCACTGGGACAACAAGCAGAGTGTTGCCCTGGGGTCTCCCATATGGTGAGCTCCAGCTCCAGCAAGGAGATCTAGGAAAAGAGAACCAACCCAGATGGCAAAGGTCTTTCAAAACAATTGTAGTGTTGAACTGTGACCCTTCAAACATCTTCCTTGTTGGCAGGACTTAAATGTAGTACAAATTCTACCACTGGTCCTTTATTTGCCCTCCAAGCAACCCTTTCTTCTCCTTACCAATGGAAACTCTCCCACAGGATGCCACAAATGCATCTCCAGAGAGCCAAGTTAATCTCCCCCTTCTAGAGCACACATGGAAATCCTACCTCGTGCTGGGACAAGATGCTATATTTAGCTAGCAATGCTTCCAGATTCTATCATATGCTCTCTGCTCCCTGCTGCACCTCTCTGTTTATGTGGTGGACCATGCACAAGCACTTGGTCAGGAGAATCACAGAGAAAGGGAGGTTAGATGGGACCTGTGAGTCATTTGGCCTGACCAATTACAGTAGACTGCTCAGGGCCTTGCCTACTCCAGCTATGAATAGGCCAAAATTACACTACTGCTTTGGGCATCTGTTCCAGTGTGTGGCAACTCTCAGGGTGATTTTTTTTCCCCCTTGTTTCTAGTCATTATTTCCACCGTTGCAGATTGCAGTTCTCTGCTGGCCTTTTTCTGCACACCTTTGAGTGCGTATGTGTTTTCTTTGCACCCTACCACTGGGTATGTGAATACCACGATGATATTTTTTTTTTTTTTTTTTGTCTATTCTGCAAACTTTGGTCCCTTTTTATTCATGCTTTTGATCCTTTGCTCAGCGCTGCATGGGCTTGTTACAACAGCCATACAGTACAGGAACTTTTCTCAAGTAAAAAAGGGCCCATTCATGTGGGTACATCTGTAGCTGTCTGTAGTTTTGCCATGCCATGATATTGAGAACATATGAACCCCCTATATAATGACTTATGGTGTGTTTAATTTCTGAGGGCCAAATAGGCATTGTAGGCATCTCTTGTGGACTACATGTTAAAACCTATTTTTTGCCATCTACTAACGGAGTGCAAGTAATAGGGATTTGGCTGTTGTGGCTACATCAGTTCTCCTAACCACTGGCATGCAGTGTCACAACAAAGGCATTGTCTATCATAAGCTTTCATAAGTACTCTAAGCCCTAGTATACCTCCAAAATTTGTACCAAAATTGTACTTTTTTTCTCAAATTTGTGATCTTTAAAATTGCTAGCCATTAAAAAAAGCCACGCATTTCAGCATTACAAATCTTTTCCAGCATGTTAGCATGCAGATTCAGATTTATTTTTTTCTGAAACATCAATTTTGCATTTCTTTAAAAGAATGTACTTCTAATAGGAAAAAAAATAAGCAGTCTGAAAGTTCAAAGAATTTAACTGAGTGATGCAACATATTTCCTTTAAATCTAGTTCCCATTTCTTCCACATTTTTATACGCCAGGTGTGTATAAATGTCAAATAACAGATCTATAACAGCCATGACTGTGCTTTTTCAGTAGAATTAAAAAATTAAATCACTAATATTTCCACCCCAAGCTTTGACTCATCATTGTGCAACCTTCTAATGAAATATAGTTAGGGTGAAAAAGAAACAAGTCAGTACTAAAACTTTCAGTTTCTTTGAAGCTTGCTGTTGCAGTATGTCATAATTTCTAAAAACAGTAACTTGCAGTCTTACTTCTAGAGTGTCTGCTGATCTGGGTGCACATTTCTTTGCGTGCTTCATCTTTGAGCAGCTCAGACCATGCAAAGGAAATTTCCCCTGGGGAGCAAATGAACTCTGTAACCAACAAGATCCACAAAGATCAGAGGCTGCTCTGCTCTCATTCGTATCAGTGGTCTACGTATCTGACCCAAACTACCCTGAAGACAGGCAGGAGGATAAAAGAGCTGGTTTTTTTTCAGAAAGTTTTGAAATACAATGATCTGACATTTCTGAGGTCTGTGGGCAGCAGGGGACCCACATACCATGATGCTGGGCAGCCCGATTCTACCATCATCGAACAGGTATCAACAGCAACATGCTCTTCAACACCTGCCCTTTTTCTCTGGCTACGTATCATAGTCCTGCTGGAGAATAATGAAGACAAGATGCTCTCCACAGGGGTTCTGCTAAGCTGAGGGTAAGTGGGGTAGTGGTCCAGGGCTAAGGAACAATTAGGGCTATTTTATATTTGTGAAACAATTAGTCATAATTAGCCTGATTTCACATTTGGAAAAGGGGAATTGCTTTAATTAGAGTGGAATTATGTTCTTCTGACAGACTTCAGAGGGAACTCTAATGGCAGGATGCAAACTATAAAGTCCACCAGGCTTTTACAGCATTTAATAGCTTATGGAGTGTATTGTAAGTACACAGTCCTTTCAGTATGTATAATAACCATCTGCACCAAAACCTCATGTCTCTGCTAGGATCAGAGTTACTTTAAAAAGGGGGGAAAAGAGTTTTAAAAGAGACGCCAAATCCCTACTTTGGCTTAAGCATCTTCTTCACTATATCTGGGGAGCTTTTTTTTAACTGAAATTCTTGCCACAGAATATAAAGAAAACACAAAGTGCCATTTAAGGAGACAAACACTTCTCATCTAGCTGTAAAGATGTCTTTCCTCTCCGTCGTAATTTTGTTTAGCTATTAACTAAAGAACTGATCTGTATACAAACTTGCAACAAAATAAGTTAATTTATTTTAATTGGTGCCTTTTGTTATTCACACTGGGGCTAAAAATGGGCACTGGTCTCAACACAGAAGTTTCCTGGGAGCTTGAACAGATCTGCAGCTTAGTTGTCGTTGATATAACCTCCTTCCACAGGGAAAAGAGCAAGTCTTCCATTGAAAGCAGTGGAAGTGTTCCTGTACAGCCCAAAGAAAACTGGCTGTGCAGACTAGTCCAGTGAATTATATTTACCTAAAAATACAAGTGTCTTCCATCCTCTGAAATCAAAATCAAGCAGATCATGTAGAAACCCCACAGAGCAGAGTACAGAACAATGAGGTACTGGTGACAGGAAGACTGTTGATATTTTTATTTCTTGGTGGGAACTACTCCAAGCAAGACACTTCTTTTTCAAATTTAGTGATGATGACATCTTGGAAATTTTTCAGTGAGAAAGAACGCAGCTTTTAGCTGCCCCTATCAGAACATTTGGACCAAGTAGAACAGTTCTGCTTCTAAAAGGTGTTGTGGGAACGAACAGAAAACAAAAATCAGGAATGTCTTGGCTCCTCTCCTCTGTCCTGCCAACCTCCCCCTGCCCGAGCTGCTCAGTGGCTGCTGCTCTGGCTCGGCACCCAGAAGGGGCAGGTTCAGCCCCACCCTGGATCTGAGTCACAGCCCTGGACTCCCAGGAGCACACTCCAAGATACAGGCAATGGGACTTACAAAGACACAATGGGTCTTTTAACTGCACCTTTTGGCAAAGTTATGTTGTACATAAATAATTAGACATTTGCTGTAGCAGAGTAGCAGAGACTCATACACATGTGTCCTGCTTTCCACATGTTTCAACCACATGGACCAGAGTCTTTTTCACTCCAGGAGTAAAGCTTTTACTCAAACACATCCACTCAGACAGAGGGGATTAAGGGAGACAGTATCTTTTCACAGAATCATAGAGTCGTTAAATCATTAAGGTTGGAAAAGATCACTAGGATCACCCAGTCCAACCATCAGCCCATCCCTACCATGCCCACTGACCACATCCCTCAGTGCCACCTCCACACAGCTCTTGAACACCTCCAGGGATGGGTACTCCACTATTTTTAATGTATGAAGGAGAATCGATCAAACATGATCGATCCCATTTTACATCCATGCTCTACTACTGCCTTGGTTTACCCTGAAAATGCATTTCCATGCACCAGTGAAGAAGTCAAATTCATGAACTCTTGAGGAAAGCAGAGAAATTGCTCAGAGACAACACTTTTAATGGTCAAATTCACAACAGTGCTTAAGAAGCATACAGGAAAAAAGTTTAATATCCTAAAACACAATTGTGGACACCCACTCACTGTTCTAGAGGTCTGTGAAATAGATGAAAGGTAAACATAGCTAAAAGGACTGCCCATAAATATATCCACCCAAACTCTTTACCATAAAGGAAGTTATTCAAATAAGTTAAAAATTTGGGTTCAGGAAAAAGAACACCTTATAGAAAATTTCCTGTCCTATAAATGCATCCTCTTCTCATCTCAACTGTGGAAAAATGTGATACTTCCGGTAACTGAACCTTCACAGATTTGGGACTACAGATTTAAACCATCACCTTGGATACCAGTTACAGACTTGTTGGAAATTAACATGGATGACACCCTCTCATCCAGCATTTTCTTCCTGTGTGCACTTGTGAATTAACAGGTAAACAGTGCACCCTTCTCATAGTTGTTATTTTCCATAATCATGGGGAGAACTCATTCCAGGAGTAATTTCTTAGACAGATTTCCTGCTCAGCTAACAGGCCCTCAGGATATAGTCTGTCTCTGCTGACATCGTGTAGAATGCAAATAAAGGGCAAAAGCACAACACGTATGAGGCTCTGTAGAGACAAGTAAGGAGACAAATGATTTCTTAAAATATGTTCCTGGATGAGAACAGTAAAGGAAAAGGAGTATAACACATTGGCCAGCTGTCACGTCAGAAGATAAAGGGAGATAACCAAATACTCTACTTTCTGCTAGTCTCCTCTTTCCCATCCTATCTTCCTAGAATAAAGTAACAACAACACACAGTCTCATTTGTTCATTGTGTGCATGGGTTATTAAGGCTGGTATGACCTGCAAAATCCTTTCTTATCTTGGAAAATAGTTTTATGGTAGGGTCGTAGAAAGACAACATGGCCGAGGATATGATGGAAGTTACCATATATCTCAACACAGTAGAAAGGCAGCTCTGCACTACCTGCACTCAGCAGGAAGTTTTCTGTCTTAATTAGAGAATGCACAGCCAGCTGTGCCTGTTCAGACCATTTTAAAAGAAAATAAAAACTTGCATCATGTTTGCCTACAGACAGGTATGTATTCAAATTGTTTTTATGATTTGAATCCAAATTCTTTTTTTTTTTTAATATTGTCATTGTATTTTGTGCCTTTAGGTACAATATTTATCATCATCCCCTTGAAGTCTTGATCCATCACTTTCATTTGCTTGTGGAAAACAAAACCATGTTTTTTCCTGCCCGACCTGCTGTAAGGAACTTGCTTTAGCATGCAGTTGGACTCAGTGGTCTCCAGAGGTCCCTACCAACCCCTATGACTCTATGATTCTATGATTCTATGATTTTCTTTCATTGAACAATGCTGTCATTCAGCTATTCAGGATGCTCTTCACTCTTCAACTTATCATTATTATTACTGTAGCTGAAAGATATGAGATAGGAACATTCCCTAATTACCTTTTTTAGCTTTCAAGAAAACAATGCCTACCCATCATTCCACTTCAGTAGCAATAAAATAACAAGAAAAGATAAAAAAAAAATTTTAAAAATCTGAGAATGTTGTTCTTTGCCATGGAAGCAATTATTTTCTAGTTCTGCTAAGTGGTTTTGTTAATCCAGTCAAGAGAAGAAAGAGGTCAAATTTTCAAAATCTGCTTGGCACCCATCTGCTAAAAGTAAGACTCAAAATGGAAATCAAGGAACAACCAAACTCATTAATTACTTGAAATGGCTCAGTTACACTTCAGTAAAGAAACATTACTCTAGCCTACATTATTACGATATGCATAACATTTACCCACTTGCTTTACATAAACTTTGCTTTGAATGTAGCTGTTATTTTTCTGGCACTTGGCATGGAACAAATTATGAAGTAAAACCACTTAGCAGCCACGTACAAATTTAGATTGACACACACAACCTTAAAAATGCAGACTTCCTACTTAGAGAGTAAACAGCCTGAAGAAACTTGATTGACATAACATAGACCAGTCAGTCAGCTGGCTCTGACTTCTTTTTCCATACATGCTATATGTTTCTTCTAGCTAGCATGTTGGTATAAAGCAGTGTCTAAAAATTAGCAAGGTCTCAAGAATTTTAGTAAATTGGACATTCTGCCTGAGTACTTTCTGTTTATTGGTTATGCTGCCAATCAGTTTTCCAGGCTCTTTCTGGCTGTTTGGTGCGTGAGACACCTGAAATCATTGATGATGGCTATGGAGGGGGAAGACAGGCTGCCAGATGTGTGACCTCCTGCAGTGAAGACCAACTGTAGCAGTGCCAAAGCCCTGTAAAATAGCCATGAAGCATCTTGGGGGTCAAAGGAAAACAACTTATTGATTCTGGTGGCTCAATAGCAGCAGATGCACTCAGAAGTCCATTGAGCTGATGACATCCTTTTGCTCAACATTAACCATCATGGAGAAGTCTCCAGGTGGCATTGTCTGTAGCTGGCTCACAGGTATACTGAGGTTTTGAATGGCTATGATGTGCCTAGATGGCTTCTGCAGAGTCCAAAAGCAAATTGTTGTCATGAAGTTCCGGAGAAATATGTGTTGGGAGAGGAAAGGATGAATACATAATTTCCTCCCTCAACGTTCTTGTTCTCACATTTCCCTCCACCTAAGACTTTACCTTTTGTGCTCATCTTGGGGAAGCCACATGGATGAAGAAAACAGGATACTTTGTCAAGAGCGGGATTTGACTGTTAATCAGCAAAATAAATGAACCTATAAAACTCATGTAACCTTTCAGTACATAAAGTAAAACTGCCTTGGTGGTGACAGTTTAATTTTAACTACTTTCTGCCAAAGATTCATTCTGGGTATGAATACACAGGCTGTGCAAAGGAGCAATATATGCCCCTTCTTTCCTCCTTTTGAGACACCTCTTTCAATGCACATAGTTCAAGATAAATCAGATGTTAAAGGAGATATTTATGATCTTCAGAACTCAATAAACTGCTTTTACACTTAACAGTACTTTGGCTCTTTCTGTGCTGAAAAGACCAAAAGACCTCATGTATAGTTGTATAAATAAATGAGTATATGAAATTTAGTAACAGGAGCTCTTGTGACTCATAGGAGTCTTTGGAAAAATCCCCACTAATCTATTAATAATAAAGAATCTGTAATGCTAAAATTGCAAACCCCAGCACATCCCCTCTTCTTAGCATACCAGAGAGATTTTTTTTTCTCGTAACAGTAGCATATTCAAGACAGCATAGCCTTGACACAAGCCTAGCTCAAATTCTGCAGCCGGATGCCTAGAATTAAGAGCATTCCCATGCAAGATGTTGGATATTCAGCAAAACTCTCAGCTCAATGGAAAAAGCTAATATTTGTAAATGAGGTAAGTCTGACTGTGCTGAATACAATCAGTGTACATAGAACTCCTTCTGGTACTGGACTGATCATCACATTAAATCTTAATTTCTTTCAGCTTCCTAATTAAAAATTCAGAGTACAACAAAAAGGTATGGAAGATACTAGGCAAGAAAACTGGAATGTCTGGCACAGACAAAAGTCCACTTCTGCCAGTTGACACTAAACATTCAAGTAAGAAATATTTTACAGTATTAACATTTTAGACATTAAGTTTCAGAACTATAGCCCACAGATGAATCAAGTGCTCTCTGCTTCAAAGATTTTTTTTTCCATGTTCTCTACAGAGACAGAGATGTTGCTGAATGGTTACAGTAACTTTGATTACATTTCAATGTTTTCTTTATAGGTATTATGACTAGGGACTTAAAGTTGGGATGAAGCAATACAACCTTGTTACATGGGGTGAATTCTGGAAAAAAACTACACAACCAAGGTACCCAGCAGCTCACAGAGCTCTGTGCCCCAAACAGCACAGTTGGTCACCCTCAATGACAGACAGGATGGGGCTGTGAGCAACCTGTTCAAGAGGGAGGGGTCCCTGCCTATAGCAGTGGATTGGAACTGCATGATCTTAAAGGTTCCTTCCAACTCAAACCATTCTACTGTTCTATGATTAGTAGACAAAATGTGCAATTATGTTCTACATTGCACATTCTTTATCAAACTGCATGTCCTCCATTCCTGAGCACCGATGGGACCATTCCTTCCTGCCCAGACAGCCCCTCATATTTACAGGCACCAAAATTGGACAAATAATGTGACAGGAAAACTACGTATAATATTTCAGCGATCATTAGAAGAACAGTGCTGTGGCTGGGAGGCCTGAATTCCTTTCTTCTTCTCTTTGTTGGTCATTATGTATGTTTTAGTTTTATACAGTATTTCAGACATCACTTAACAAATGATAATCTCCCCATACAGTCACACTACAATAAACAAAGCTAGGTGGAGAAGATCCATTTAGCAAGGAAAATGCTGTGGATCCATATTTAGCCCAAAACAAGATGTGAGATATCACACTGTGTGTATACGAGTGTCGCTTGACCATTTCTTCCATCAGCTTAGAAATCATTGCACACTTTTCCCCCAGTTTAACAGAATCATAGAGTCACAGAATGGTTTGGATTGGAAGGGACCTCAAAGCCCACCCAGTTCCAAAGCTCTGCAGTGCGCAGGGCTGCCATCCACTTGATCAAGAGTATGAGGGAGGTAATCAACTTGAAAATGCTGCATTTCTTAAAGAGCGAGAGAAGCAAGCAGCTGGGCAGATCAGGAAGACACTGTTTGTGCTTTCACCAAGGGGAAAACTAAAAAAGAGAGAACCCTTCATTAAGCATCTGGGCAGCACCGCTGCAGGGAGTTGTTTTGCTTTGCACTCAGAGGCAACTGGTATACACTGCAAAAAAAAACAATTTTGTTTCTGTGAGCGGAACTTCCCCTTTCTGCACACGCAGCCCTTCCACCAGCTGGGACATATGCTTTCTATGTTACAGCACTGTGCAGCCACATCAGCACTACCTGCACGTCCTGTCATCGTCCCCCAAAGGCTCACCTGTGCTCTAATTACCCACCTAGGCTGACAGATCACCAAAGTCGCATCTTGGAGGAAAGTCCTGGTCCAGCACGTATTGTGTTAGTCTCACAAGCAGTGCTTGCTTCCCCAACATGACGTCTGTCAGCACTAATCCCTTTTGCAAATGTCCACACCCTGTATTTGAATGAAAGCCTTCGGCTTCCTGTCACTGTACTCTGGAGATGAAAAAAACAAAAAACAAAAAAAACAAAAACAAAAAAACCCTTGCTGACTGCCACGGATGTTCCTGATTTGACACAGAGTTGTTAAAACATCACTGATTTATTCAGGCAGGAAAGACAGTCACATACAAAAAGACAGTGCTTTGGCAAGGTGCTAGACCCACTCAGGCATCTCTGCAGTATCAAAACACAGAAATTTTGCCAAGTTAACAACAAAAGCCAAAGAAAGGTGTTAATTTCTTGGAGAATGTTAGACTCCAATTGTCCTTACAGACAGATTCTTGATTCCTACCTAAATCTCAGCAGAGTTGTTCCACACTGAATGCAAGTACCCTTTTGCCTGAAGATCAAGGTACTGATGAAAGATGTTTACACCTTTTTCAAGTGATAAAAACTTTTTTTGTGACAACTTTATTTAATATTTGTCCTCACTAGAGCTTATGAAGAAAAATACTAAGCTATGGGTCGTTTATGGTGAGAATAAAATAGGAATCTTTAGTGACGCTGTATGTGAAATAAAATACTCCTCAGTGAGAATATGGCTGGCAAAAGCTAACCTCAAGAAAATGAGCTCTGTTTGCAACTAAATAATACGTTTGCATTTGAACAAGAAGGGAAAGAATGCATTTCTTGTCAGATGACCTGAAATACTTTCAACTTACACATAATGTGTTAGCTCTATTAATACAGAAGTTTTCTTTTAAATGGGAATTATATAGAAACTAATTGAAAGCTACTATTGTTTCAGTGGTGGCAGGGAGGTTAACATACTTCCTAATCCACAGAGTAACCACCTTTTCTCTCTCAAAAACCTCTTGACAAAGGAATAAATTACAGATGTCTACTTTCCAGCCTAAAGAAAAAGTTAGAGCTACTATGAAGTAGAAAATAGCCAGAGAGAATTATGACCAAATGCCACATATTAAAAAGTTTTCCACATGTGGCACAGAAAGAAACAGTTCACTGCAATTGTCTGCTTAACAGGTTGAGCCTCTATCCAACTGGTAGCAATCAGGCAGGACACTAGAGTGGGCAGGAAATCTAAAATTAGGTTTTACTACCTATAATGGAGAATTTATGGGATAATTTAATTGGCAGTCTTGGGACTGAAACCCAAGGTGGGGAACAAAAACATCTTTCTGGATATACTTACTTTATGAACCCTTCCTGTAGTGGGCTGAAAAACAAAAGCACGGGGGAAATAACCCAGAGACGTAATATCCCTTTCTAGTGTCAGGCAGGCGATGCATGAGCATGTCTGTGGGGGTGGGTGTGCGGTTGTGGGGGCAACCAGAGATAGCAGGAAGTCCTGCATTGGCATAAACTGATTTTTCCTCTTTTCAGGAGAATGTCCTGTGAATGACTTCTTGTTGTGAAACGTGTCTCCACTTCACAAAGGACAATAATCAGTCCCAGCATAAACAGAAGGCTGTAATTCACTCCAACGCTCTTCTGACATCTCAGAGGATGAGAGCACAGCACAAACAGTTTATTAATGGCAGCAGATTGAACTTGGCTTTGCGTTCACTCACTCCAGGACAGCCATTGCCATCTGCAGTATTCGCTGAGCTTTTTGCATTTGTTTCCCCATGGCCTGTCTGTGCTCACACAGACCTGAGGTTAAACATCAGTGAAAAAGAAGAACATTTTCTTGCCCTTTCCCTCTTCACAGGGAGAGCTTTGAAAGGGTTAAAATGTAGTTCCCTGCTGGATTAAAAGGTTGTGCAGCTGAGCGGGGGTAACAAGATCCCTTCTTCATCCCCATGTGGGTTCCACTGATGTCAGCACGTGCTACTGATGCATTTTCCATGGCTTATTACATTTATTACACAGGCCTGATGGCAGCTTGGGAGGTTGGCGAGGGGAGCATGGGCACTGTCTTCTGTCACCCAGTGAGCAGGGATGCCCTTCCAGGTGCTGCTGGCTGGTGACCTCATTATTGCACCAGGGCTTGCTGCTGTGAGGTGCAACACACACCTGTGAGATGCTCAGTAGGTGTGGATCCCCACCTCAAAAACTGACAGAGAGAGGATACTTACCTGCATTGGTATCACAGGATCACATGGGTTGGAAGGGGCCTCAAGTGATCAAGTCCAACTCCCTGCTAAAGCAGGTAGCCTACAGTAGGTCGCACAGATAGGCATCCTGACCAGTCTTGAATATCTCCATAGAAGGAGACTCCACAGCCTCTTCGGGCAACCTTACCATAATGATCTTCTGGGGGAACTACCAACTCCTTGTAGAGCACATCTTCAAATTCTTTTTAAAGCCATGACCTTTTCTGCTCAGAATTTTAGCCTGCTAATATTCCTTTTTTTCTTTTTCTTTTCTTTCTGTAAACCTAATATCGTTTAAAAACAACAGTCAATCACCTCTACTCCCAACTCTCAGAGCCAAGAGCTACCTAATTCACTGTTTTTCTGTAACTGGATCTCCATTGCAGACCTTTATGAATGCACTGAGGCCTTTGGCAACTGTCTTTATCTTTAAAATCCATACATGGTCATATCCTATTTGACAGTGACAAGTTCTGAGAGGATAACAGAAGAACAGGCTTTAATACTATTACCTCTAACATTGCTGGAAGTGTCAAAAGGAAATGTAAACAATCAAGTCAGTTAAGCAATCTCAGATTATTATTTTTAGAACAGCAATGACATCAAGTTATAAGCCATCATAAATTTAAAGAATGCAGTCCCATTTATTTCAGAAAGTGACACGCAGGAATAGGCTGAAAAATTCCAATGTTGTCTCAAGAATTTCTCTCTCAGCACATTTCAGACTTGATTGGTATGAAATGAAAAATCCCAGAAACAAGGGAAAACTAACAGATTGAAAAATCAACCTTTGCAAGATTTCCGCTGATATTCAGTAAGTCTACAGAAAAATTGGTCAGGCCCTTTGGAAAACAGCCCATTGAAAAGCCTACAGAAAATATGGCGTAGTAGATCTAAATGTGGCAATTTCAAGTGTAAGATGATGTTTTTACTGTTTTACTTTTTTCCCCTCTCCCATTTTTTGAACGCTGACATCAATCATCTTTCATTGCTTGCTTTTTATATCACTTCCTTAATCCTTTTTCTACTAAAGTGAATGAGAAAAATCTCACTGCCATCAACAGGAACAATCTTCTGCAGTTATTAAGCCACTCATGCTACTTCTCAGAGGACCACCACAGAGCCAGACACAGACAGACTTACAAGTCACTGTCATAGCTAAGACACTGTTGATAGGTCATCAGATTTCCTACAATACGGAAAATTTCCTTTTCAGTAAAACAGTTCATTTACTTTATATTTGAATGTTTCTTCCATAATTTTTTTTTCTCACAGCTTTTTTTTTTTTTTTTTTTCTTTTTCCCAATATCAGGGCTAATACGATTACACTGCAGTAAAGAAGAAAGCCTTTGTGTCCTAAGCATGACATCTCTGTTGCCTAAACTATATATGTGAGATGTTCATAGACCTTGCCAGATTCAGGGTGTGGTGCATTACGCTCTCCTTCATGTAAGCACAGCCTACATCTGTAAGTAGCCTTTTCATGGAAATACTGTTCAGAGAGCATTTCCATAAAAATTCACCTTGGCACAGCTCTGTTTCTCTTGTCATTTGCCCAGCTGTGTTTCTTCTTTGATTGATTTTCATTTTGAATACGGCACAACAGTCATTTTACTGAGGGGAGCGGGATGAACTTTCCATTATTATGTAAGAGCAAACACCTCCAATTTAATTTAACGTCAATTTAAAGTCAATTTAACGCAGCTACACAAAGCATCAGTAAAACTTTGTTACAGAGACAGTCTGAGAGGGCGCTTCCACCTCCAGCTGCCCTTGCTAAGGACAAGGCTAAAAAACAGCACTTTGAGTCCTGAATGCAGCATTCAGGAGAGGGGACACCAGAACTTCTCCAGGGTTTGCTCCAGTCCTGGCTGAAGTTGTTAAGGGTCCTTCCACCAACCTGAGCAGGGAACTGAGTCCAGACTGGTTTGTCCAGGGGAAGAAGGTATTCAGAAGAAGGGAAAGGAGTCATACTCAAAGGACTGAGCAGCTGGTATTGATGAACAGGTTCACTGAGGTCATACCATCACCCCTGACCCAGCTCCTGAGCCACCACGTCCCACCAGTGCCATGGGGAGACCTAAAATCTTCTGTTTCCTTCACCAGTTCACAGAACTCAGACTGAGATTCAACCACATAGAAACACCCAACTTGCCTTGCAACAGGCAATGCTGGGGGAAGACAGAAGGGACCAAGAGTTGCCCAAATAAACCTGTCCAGTCCCTCAACATCACTGGGGGAAGGCCAGACAAGGACTTGTTCACCCCAGTGAAACTTCCAGCACCACACCACAGTCAATCAAAATGCTGTCCCTTCTGCTGCAGCCACACAGCTACGCATCACAGAGCTCCAGCATACTCAAAGGGCATTCTGACCATGCTTCCCAAACATAAATATGAAAATATTATTTTAAATGATGGGTTTCATATTCACTGAAGCATTTACCCTACACTGAGGCTGAAAATGGACAGTCTGTGGTCTCTTTTATGAAGTTGTTTTTATCCTTTTGGAACCAAAGTGGTAAACCACTAATGGCATAAGCATTTTTCTCATTATCAGTTACAATGTTAATGACTCCTATTTAAGTAAGAAGTATTTTAAAACAATTCAGACTTGCATGTTCATTTATTAGACCTCAGACTATTTATTGTGTCTTCTCTTGAGAAAGTTCTTTTATAATGTTAAATGGAAGAGGCACTTTCAAAACCATACAGTAATTTGCATCAGTAAACACTTTCAGGAACTTGAAACTACAGCATCTCAGGATTGGCTCATTTTCCAGATGCCTTGTATGAAAGTTTAGTGCACTCCAGTACTCAGGTCTGATTGAAAATAGCTAACTGATCAATTAAATCTGTGGTCTATCAGCTGAAGCAACAGCAGACATTAATCCCAGTGCTAGCACTGGACTCTGCTTTTCTGTCTTGTGCAAGTTACTCTATCTGCTCACAGAAAACACCAATTGAAACAAAGGATTTCAATTTGTTTGCACTAATCCTCCTGCCACAACATCATGTTAAGTCATCTCTCCATCTCCAGGAGCCCACAGCCACACAGTGGAGGTTATTTTCATACAAGAAGCATAAATGACTTCTGTTTGCTGCTCTTTTTGCTCAAACCCCATCCCAATGCTTCTGCTGAGAAAGATGGAGGCACAGTCATAGCTAAAGAACGGTGCTCAAAGAGAAGTGTCCAGGGTTGAAATGCAAACGGGCAAGTTAGGAGGAGTAGAAATCAAAGCACAAAGGCTCTGGCACCCAGAAATCAAGCACATTCATAAAACAACAGCCCAACATTTTGAAAAGTATTGAGCACGTATTATAAAGTGGTTGCCAAAGGGTTGCTGTCATCTCCAGGAAAAGCAAACATGCCACAGATATTTCCTGTGCACACTGATCCTGGGGGAACAGTAAAAGTTGGTTATTGCACAGAGCTACTCTAAATGTTCTTGCTTTCATAATACACAAGTGTTTTCTCACTGCATCCATTTTTGTTCAAATCCATTGGTGGGCAGCATACCTAACTCAGCTTTTGTTTAAGTTCTTATGTTCTTCCAAGGTAATTGGCCCTATGGGACTTTAATCTAAATGGAGTGTATCTTTGTAGGGACCTTGCAGAGGTATTTCTAAAGTTTAATGGTCTCCTGAATTACTACTTTCCTCCCACTGTGAAGGAAATGGGCTTGCCGCCGTCCGTTTCCCTGTAGCATTCATTACTGCTAGCAACATGGATGTAGAAGCAGCATCCCTCAGCCCATCTCATATCTCAAAAACCTGAGAAAGGAGAGACAAAGCATTCATCCTATTTAATGGGAGAAGACTTGCTCTGCATCAATCTGATCAAGCAAAAGTTCCCCTTTCATGCCACTACTCAAGGTCCATCCATTTAGGCTCAAAATGGGAGACTAAAGCAATTAAATCTTAGCGCAGCTTGCTGACACAGGGCAGCTTGGTGACATGGGCACAAGTCTGCTAGTGGTGTGAGAATGTGGATCTGTCTCTGTGGGGTTATTTCTGCCTTTCTTGTGCAATCATTTCTCAGACCACTTTTTAATGTCTTCCAGACCACCAGCAGCCCACAGACCATATGTTGAGTAGCACTGCCGTAGACTAACTGGTTAATGAGTTATTCTCACAGCCTGCAATAAGGCTTCCCTTAGGAGCTGGTAGACATCTAGTTGCCTGCCAGCATAGTTGAGAACCAGCTCTCAACTGCTGTCAATACCTAATTTAAAATGCTTGTAATTTTAACAGTAGAACAGTAACTTCTTGTTTACCTAAAAGCTAAGTTCTTCGTTCATTCCTCCTTCCCCCCAGGCAAACAACAGCTAGGCATGTGCACACCAAAAGAGAGGGTACAGTTTTTAAAAGTGTAGGTAGATCTTCAGTCTGCAGCAGTTAAGAAACACCCAAGTATGGCAGAGCTGACCCTTGCTCATCACCAGCTGAACCCCTTTGTAGTATCCCATGAGCAGAAACAGAGGGATCCCGGGCACTGGAGTACAACCTGTGTGCTCAGTCTGTGATGGAAAACAAATCAGTGAGCTTTATCAAGTACAAGTTCTACTCAAAAACAACAGTTTAAAGTTTCCCGATGGTAACTTCAGCACCATATCAGACAATGTGAGTAGGGCTGAAGAGGGAAGTCCATCTACACATCCAATTACTGCATCAGACTAGCGTGTCTGCATGTCGCTATGGTGATTTTCCTCCCTTATCTTGCCTGCTGACATCACCTGTCTCACAGTAAGACAAGGAATGGATGTATAAAACCTGCTGTGCTTTGGCTGTAAATGTCATCAAAGCCAAAACAGCACTCAAATTTTAAATGGAAAAATTAGGATTCCCCTATAAGAAGCTACTTGGCCCTGTGAGGAACTAAATTAGGCAATCTTGACAGTAAATCTTCACTGAATCCTTGCTTCTAAGGGACTGAGCAGGAGGTAAGCAGGTGTATGACCCAAGTCTCCACACACAGGAAAGATGAATCCATCCAGAGAAAGTGGAAATGATTTGACTTTGTTCAAGGAAATTTTAACGAGAGGAGAAGCAGAGTCTGTTTCCTGTACTAAAAAGACAGTGCCTTTAAATTCTGTACTAGTCCCATCACAAGGAAAAGACTATGCCATTTCCCAGACCCAGTGGAAACATTTGAAAGAAACTGTTTGTCTGTACAGTTCTGCACCTCCTAGAAACCAACTGAAAAGCTTCAGCAAGGTTGATTTCATCCTCAGAACACCAATTCAGAACTTTCAGATGTTTTTGTTACTTGTACTGGAGTAGAGCAGAAAGAACAAATCATAGTTCAGTGTTTTTTTCCATGTAAAACCAACTGAAAATGAAGTTAAACATGTTTATTCCTTTTATTCAGGAGAGTTAACTGGTCCAAGGGAGAACAACAGGACTGACAAACATCTTTAAAAGCACGTGGTGAAGTGCACCACTGGTTTTCAGTTTCATTGGATCAGCCAGGCTCTAGCTTTCTACCAACCCATTAAAAATGAGAAAGGAGTTCAAAAATTCAGTAGCACCTACTTAGCTGCAGGTGACCTTTTGTGAAATCCTGTGTCTTGCTAATTGTTCCCCTTATTACTCAGTGAGCGATGCAGTGCAGAGGAGAGCTGATGTCCCCTGCAGCCCTGTGGGACAGGTCCATAGCCGACCCAGAAGAGCTGAGCTCTGTTAACTTCACCAGAGTGGACATGCTCTCATCTCACGTGCACATCAACAGCACCACTCCAGGACTCCAGTTGCCGGCGATGATTTGTCACCTCGCAGGTCCATAAACACTCCTAGCTTACGTCAATGTGGTTTTAGGCACATTTTTAGCTCAGACCACTCATTTTGAGCAGTCCAAAGGGAGCCCAGAGCCAATGGTCAAAAGGAGCCTCACTGTGCTCCACACAAGTTTACTGATCAGAAGTGTATGTCTGCAGGGAAGAGAGGATGCCAGAAATCAGGGCAGAAAGCTCGCCAGAATTCATCCAACCGTTCACAGACAGGAACTGGGAATCACACTTTTCCCCTACAAATGTTAAAACTATTCAAATCCAAATCCCCTCCCCACAAAACCCAAATGCCTCCTTTCTATTTTCCCTGGTGTTAAACATATGTTACATGTGCATTACAAAACTCGCACACAAACTGTGTTTTGAAGCAGGGACCAAAGTGCAGCAAACATCCTCACTCTCACTCACATTTCTGCTTTCCAAGAGAAGTGCCAGAGAAAGTATTCTATTTTTGTAAGAGTTTAAAGGGCATGGTCAGAGAAGTGACTATGTAAAAATGGCACCTTTTCATCCAGCAGATCTGTTCCCAGTGAGTATTCTGACTCATGTCTGCTTACTTCAGTGACCAAAATAGATTTTTACTACTTCTCACTCCTCTTTAGCCCTGCAGAAGCAACACAATGAGGAGGGAGGGACATAAATCCTATGCTGGATCAAAACCCACAGGCACTTGTGACCCACATTATAGGAAAGGGCTGGATGTGCCTCTGAGGGTGGCAGCACCACTGCCAATTGGTTTGCCTGTCCCATACCATATGCAGTACATCATGGGGGTGTTGTTATCTGAAAAGGAGAGAGGAGAGGGAGAGGGAGAGGGAGAGGGAGAGGGAGAGGGAGAGGGAGAGGGAGAGGGAGAGGGAGAGGGAGAGGGAGAGGGAGAGGGAGAGGGAGAGGGAGAGGGAGAGGAGGAGAAGGACTCCCTTTCCTTGTAGCCCTGTGCCCTGCAGCAAACCAGCCCCTAACCAAGCATTACAGCTCTGGGCCCTGGGAGATGTAAAGGATGACCCCCAGATGTGTCATCTTTATGGCTGCATCACCTTCTGCCCTGATTAGGTGATTTCTGTAAAAGCTTGTCATGGGTATTTCCTCCAAGAACTGAACCGACTCTCAATAGAAAGACAGCAAGACTAATCCATTCCTGTCTTATTCTAATGATAAAAGAGATAGATGGAGGCTGCTTCTCAGTGGCTCTCCCAAACAGAGGTGGTTGTCTTAGTTTGGCAAATTGATCTGTCCTCAGCCCAGGGAGGAAACTGACAACTGCCATCCATTAGCTGCTTAGATCTAAAACTGCATTTTAGATGGCTACAGGTCATCAAGCAAACCCCACAAAGCAGGTTTTCAGACTCACCACAGCAGATGTGGCTTCTCTGCATAGAAGGTGCAAGAACCAAAATCTCAGATTCCTCTGTGCTTGATGAATTGCTTCGCTGACATGAAACCTTGGTTGTGCCTACTAAGAGGTGCTCTTTGTGGTTTCAGGATGTTGACATACATATTGGTGACAGATGATTTGGCTTGTCCCGATTGCTAGAGATACAGAGCATGCTACAGACTGTTTGCTATAAATTCATAAAAATACCGGAGAGCTTATAAAAGTGGTGAAGAAATGAGGAGTACTGGCCCAAATTCCCAGCTTCATATTCTGGGCAAATATAATGAAATTGAGGAAAAAGCATTCACTTTTTTAAAAATTATTTTTCTTTTTTTTTCTGACCTGCTTTTAATTCACAGGCACAGATCTGTGTAAAAAAAACAGTCAGCCTTTGAAGAGTCAACTAGAGTCAGAACAGTCAATGTGGCAGTGCTTCTTTGGAGAAATGATTGATAACTTTTGCCATACCTGATTCACATGGGTCCTGCAATTCAGCTTGTTCTTTTCCAAGCAGTTTGCAGTTTAGTCAGTGCAAACTGCTATGCAATGTATTACTGTTACTTTTTTAGTTATACTATCAATCCTTTGTGTATAATCTGTGAACTCTGCAGGGAACAGTCCTTTTTATAAACAATTTTAAAACGCCAGGTTTAAATTTATTAGCATTCATTCAATAATGACAAAGCTTTTTTACAAAGCTGAATTTTGCATCAGGATTTCCCTTCTGTACCGCTGAAGAACTTTTTATTTTTCTAAATCCCTTTAAATTCTTTTAATTATACAGGAAATAAGAATATAAACCACAATAAACCATGAAATTTGTCTAAACTTCATTTTCTTTGACTGTCATATTTAAGTTTTTGTACTGCCACCACAGAAGAGTAATTCGCTAAGAAGATGCATGTGGAGCTCAGTGAATCCATATGATTTTTGCACGTACACTCAATTACACTAAAACAAATCACACACAAACTGCATGCAGTACAGCTACTGAGTGACAAAAAACGTATGGGACTTGTTGAAAAAGCGCGCTTCAGTCAAATCAGGTCAAATAGGCTGTGTATATCCATGCTTAATAAGCTAAAAATGAAGTAATAAACTCAGTGCAAAGCTAGGAGGCGTTACAAAAAGCTCAAACTGGTAAGTCTACGTGACTTACAAATGAGAAGACATCAATCAGATTTTGCACAACATTTTGTTACAAGTTGTTTACAGAACAGCAAGCTGCTGCTTCTAGCCCACTACCCTGATCAGTAGGAAATTGACAGAGATATATTCTGATGCACATTTGGTAACAGCAGAGCGTTAGCAAAAATAGACCCTTACAGACCACTTGCAGCAGCCAGGGGAAGATAGCAGCATAAGAAGTTTGCTCAGTAGGCAGCATAATTGGGAATGAGGGGAGGTTAACAGGGAAGAGCATCATCTCCCAGCCCCTACCACCTGCACTGCCTCAGTCAAATCTGCTGCTACCAACTGCTGCAGGACAACCCATCCACTGCCTGGAGAGGAAAGTAGTGCTGGCCAGAGGCTGCACTCACTGATTTGCAACAATGCTGAGCCCTTTGGTCACCATCCAGTCATGTCACCCTGAGCAAAGTCCAAGAGGTTTTTTCTCCCCTTGCTGTTTCCTTGTGAGGTGAAAAGAAAACAAGCCTGTTTCATTACAGACCTCCTGCAGGAACTTGAAAACTTGGGTGTCTAAACTGCACTGATTGAAACCACATTGAAGCTCGTGTTTGCTTAACTTGCAGTACTGCAAGCCTGCTGGTGCTGATCACTTCCTACAAGCCAACTCTTTTGGTAAGTCAGCAGCTAATGAGGTACGTGCAGTTCAAAGCTGCAGACTACCTGGCAAACCCAGATCTGAAACGCAGCACAAGTTGAGGTTCACGTGCATAAGCAGCACTGTGAAAAGGGCAGCTGCTTCTCAGTGTCCTGCCAATATGGCACAGCAAGCAGGCAGTCTTCTGGCTTCCCTGTGCTGAGAGGATCAGCAGCAGCACAGCATCACTGAACAGACAGTAAGGCTGAAAGCAACACTGCTATCCAGACACTTTAACAGGGATGTGGATACCACGCAGTGCACATGTTAAAACAAACAGCAACAGAAGAGCTCAATTTGACAGCAAACCCCTGGCTCTCCAACCCCTGGTGCACACCAGCAGTCTCCCAGACACAGTGGTCCCACGGCGTCCAGCTCGTGTTGCTGCAAGCTGAGGCCCTTCCCTTCCACCCACTGTCTATCAAAGCATCTGGTATCTGCAGCTAAAATGAAAACACATGTTTATTGTTTTCTCTTAGGGCAGACAATTAATATTTATACGACGCATTATCAAACAAACATAACTATGTATTTTGTTCCTGGAATAAGTTTTTTTCATAGTGGAATGAAGTTGTGCCAAGGAGGGATTTCATCTGATGCAAGCAGCATGCGAGAGCAATCCACGTCCCATCATAGCTTTCAAAATTAAAAAGCAGTGTTTCAGAACATATCACAGAAAAGGTAAGACTGTGAAAACAAATGCTACAGAGCACTCTCCTCCTGCTCTGTCCAAGAAAAAGTGCCACCGAGACTAATAGGAGATATGCCTGCAACTGAAGTACGGCGGTAGACATTCTGCAAATGGCATGTTTACTCTAGATCAAATATCATTTTAGCCCTTAAACAACATAAAAATGCCTCACTGCATACATTTCAACTTTTATATACACACCGATTAACAAGGACATACACTACATCTACAGCAGAATAAACTCTTGGGTTTTCATTGTGAAATTGCTGTTTCTCGTGTTCAATCAAGCTCTCCAGATTATACACATACCACTACATATAAATAGAAGAGGTCAAAACGTAGTTTAAATATAACAGATATGTCCGCAGCTCCATATTTAGATATACCCTTTAATTTTTTTCTATTGCCTACTTTTTACTGACATTTAAACTTAGCAAAGTAATTTTAGACTGTCAGTTTTTTACCTACACTAGTTAACTACCAGCCCCATTGTCAAAGAAATATATTAGATTTCCTCCATTTATTTAATTACTTTTCAGACTGTCACAGTAACACAAATCCTCACAGCTCCAGCCTTCAGCCCGACCAAAAGACAAAATGATGCTCAGCTAAAGCCTGCCTGAATATAAGTACGGGGCTAGAACCACTCCGGGAAATCAAATATATTCTAGTGGCCAGAAAAGTGGCCAGCTGTGGGCACAACGAAAGCCAGAGTGGTGGTAGAGCACAAAAGGTCATTCTTTCAAGCCCTGACCATGCTCTTTGACAGCAATGTCCACCTAGAGTTCAGGCCACAGCTTTCCACAATGCAAGAAATACAACTCTACCTTACAGATGCCCTCTCTCCCCCCCAAAAAACAATATATCCACTTAAAAATAAACAACATAGTAATCTTCCTGATAATGAAAAATAAATAAACCCCTCAAAAAACTCCAAACAACCTAGCCCCAAAGCCCAATAACCTGTGGTAGATATTTCAAGGGAAAGGATTTGCCTCAACCCAATGGTTTCATTGTTACCTGCTCATAACTCCTCGAGTGTTTAGGAAAGGAAGGAAGTGTGGCATGTATCCTCTCAGAGCTACCAGACGCCAACAGTGCTGCAAAAGCTTTCCATGGTTTTTATTTTTGATTCTCAGCAGAGGGCATAGAAACAAGGGGAGAAACTCTTGTATAGGCAAACCTCCATTAAGCGGTCAAAACGAGGTGCCCTGCAGCAGGAGAACCAATGCAATCCACCTCCAGCCTGGCTGGAGAAGCGCTGGTGATTTGTAGGGAGTGCAAAGGAAGGGATTTGCCTCATCGGTAGTCAGGTATTCGCTCATGTGATGCTGCTCAAACCAAGCGGGTGACAAACAACCAGCTGGGGATTTGGTGTTTGTTTACAGAGCTCCACGTGCACACAGAAAATAAATTTTTCCCTCAGCAAGCAAGTAGCAGAGACATCCACAGCACCCAGGCAAAAGTACTGGGGTTTAGGGTGCAATCATACTACTAACAACTGTGACTGCAATTTCTGCCTATTTTCATGAGTACAATTGTGCTCATGTTGAGGGACGCTCCTTCTGAGTTTGTAGCAATCTTCACTTCAAGCTTATGGCTCCTAACACCGACACTGCTCAGCAGGCTCCTGCACCCTCACTGTATCACAGCCTGGCAAGGAGCTCAAACCCAGTTAAAAAAAGAGAGAGGAGCCCCGCATCTCATGCTGATATTGGAAGAGAAACGTGACCAACTGATATCTTCTAGAATAGATCTTTAGAAACGAAATGCTACATAAATTGTAAGCCAGAATAACACCTTAGGAGCAAAAAGTCTGACTGATCCCATCTAGGACTACTGCTGACAGATCATTTATAAAGTGCCTGCAACATGTAACTCTATCCAGCACTGTACGATTTGTTTAACTTTGGGGAGTCAATTGTGGGAGGTGGGGACAGATGCTATCCCAAGCTCTAAGCTCTGAAGTGCTCTTGGAGGTAGCTCTTTTCTTCCTTGCAAAGTTTTCCAAAGATCTGCACATCCCGCCAGCCATTGTTTGGCACAAGTATGGTAGAAGATAAGAGCCAACATTACTCTTACATCCCACAGCATCACTGATTATTTTTGACGTCACTTAGAAAACAGGCAAGATAATCAATATCAAAACATATTTGTCCTGCATTAAGTATTTAGCCTTTCTTTCTTTTCATTTAATTAAGAAGCTGCCAAGCGATCTGTTATGGACCCTTCTCTTTCTTGCTTTCCATGTCAGCTCAGAAGTGTTTGAAACCCCACAGGTGGTGGTGCACAGACACCGATGAAAACTTCCATTTCCTACCCTGGTGAGATGCTGTCTTTGTCTACTTTGCTTGTTTCCATGAAACCGGGGAAGCGGTTAAAGGGTTAAACCAAAGGAATGTGACATTTCTCCATGTGCAGTTCAGAGACCTATCCTGGTTTTTCTAACGGTCTCAAAATTACATGGGTAGAGTGTAATTTCCAAACTATTGCTTCAGAGCTGAAGCAGCGTTAATTCGGAGAATGGCACTTCGAATACAAATAACTATTAAAAAAAAAAAAAAAAAGGAAAAAGTACAATTTTAAGTACACTGCGGGCACTCTGTGAAGGCAGCAATGAATGGAAGTTTATGTTAGCCAGAATTTGCAACTTCAGCTTTTGCAAATAAGATTACCTTCGCTGCAGAGTCTACAGGAAAGTCATCTGGTCACCAAAACAGACATCCGAGCACTGTGTCCAAGCGCTGACTCGGAAAAGTGCCACAACCAGCTCTGATCTCATCAGCCCAACTCAGGTAACTTTAGGTTTTCCTACATCCAAGAGCTTGTCAGCTTTTGAGACAGCCGCACAGGTATTAGTTAACTGAACGGCTAATTGCCGAAAGAATTTACAAACGAACGAGAAGAAAAAATCATAACAATAATAAAGGGGGAGGGAGGATATTTCGGAGACTTGCGCCCGAAAAGAGAGTGGCCAGCCTGAAACCAAACGCATCAAAACGAAAGTGCTATCGCTTTACCACCCGAAGCAGCCTGCGAGGTCCGAGTGCGCGCAGCGGGCGCCCGCAGGAGGATGCTCGGCCGCCGCCGCCCCGCTCCCTTCGCCCCGACGGCGGCGCCGCGCCCCCTCCGCGCCCATCCCCGCAGCCTCGAGCCGCTCAAACACCCTCCTCCCCGCGCCCCGTCCACCGCGGTCCGGGGAAAGGACTTACCGGGCTCGGAGGACGGCGGGGGCCGGGGCCGGGGCCGGGGGAAGGCGGCGGCCGCCGCCAGCGGGAGCGAGCGAGGGAGTGAGCGAGAGCGCGGGGCCGGCGGAGTGCAGTGAGTCACTTCAGTCGGGACGGGCTCAGCCCATCGCGCTGGCCCCGGGCTCAATGAGCCTCTTTCTTTCTCCAATCGCCGAGCGGCGCAGCCGCTGCTCCTCGGCGTTCCCCGGCTCCCCCGCGGCCGTCGGGGCGGCCCCGCGCTGCCCACCGGGCACCGGCACCCCCCGGGGCGGCCCCGCTCCGCACGGGGGGGGGGGGGCGGGAGGAACTGGAGGTGAGCGGGACCGGCGGGGGGGCTGGGGGAGGGTGGGGGAGCGGGGCTGTGGGGCTCGGCCCGGGAGGGTTTAAAGAGAAGTACAAGCGACGAGCCTCGAAGTCTGAGAGACGGCAGTGGAGCTCGGGATCGCCGCGCAATAAAGAAGTGAATGCGGGGAAATAAAAGGAGGAAGGGGGGAGCGCGGTGCGGAGAGCCGGGCGCTGAGAGCCCCTTCAGCGGGGGACGGGGAGCGGACGCGTCCCGGAGCGGGGAGCAGAGCGCTCCCATCACACACACATAGCACAAACATACAGCACACGGAGCAAGGAGAGACGCGGACGCCGGGGAGCAGCGAGCGATGCGCCTCGTCCCGTCCCGCTGCCCCAGTCCCGTTCCTTCCCTCCTTACCGGAGCGCCTCTCCTGCCGCCGCCTCCGCGCTGCCCCGGCCGCCCCCGGGCGCTCCTCGGCCCCCGCCGCCGCTTCGGGCATCGCCCGCTGCCTGTCCCCGCGGCGCTCCTCGGGCAGCGATCAGCGCACGGTGAGGCAGCGAGAGATGCGGAGAGCCGAGTGCTCCCTTAATTAAAATAATAATAATAATGATGATAATAAAATAAAATAGGAGAAGAGGAAAAAAAAAAGTAGAAAAAAAATTAAAAGTGTCTCAGTTTTTAAAGCAGAACTACATAATGTATTAATTGGTTGCTATTAGCATGCAGTTTTATTGAGCGTAGCACACAGAAGTCTGATTGTGAGCGAGGAGTGTTTTCAATGAAAGTGGAGTTATTTTAGCTGCAGACATGTTTACATTTCTGTGGTTTAGTCTATAACTTTCTCTTTTTCTTGCTTCAGAATTCTGCTCCATGAAGCAAAGCCCTTAGCTCCCAGACATTCCAAAAAGTCTGCCAAAATAATAGGAAAAAAAAAAAAAAAAAAAAAGGAGGAGAAATAAAAAAAAAAAAACAACACACACACAGAGACCCCCAAGTCTGGGTCAGGCCTAGGGCTGGATATGGGCAGAGTGAGCATTACCCCCTCCTCACTCCCTCTCCAGCTAAAAAGCCTTCAGGGCTCCATTTCCTGTTTTTAAGGAAAAAATAAAGTGGGTCTAGGTCTGATTTTAGACACTGCCTAGACCAGGGCTGGTGGGTGCCGAGGACCTTTAACTCTCTCCCTGCCAAAGGGTCCCCTATACACAGGCCACACGCTTTTCCTCTCTGCGAGCATGATGGCATTGGACTGCACTGTGCCTTTTTGAATGCCTAAATCGTGACCAAAAGAGGTAAGCTGGCCCATGCCTAGCTCAGAGCAGCAGAGCAAAGAGACAGAGCACCCCAAAAGTGGATCCTGCCACAGCAGCACCTCCCAGTCCTTTCTCTGTGGACAGGGATCATCCCCTCTCCCCCCACCTGCCCCACAGCCAGTGCCTCCCTGCTGGGGACAGACAACATCCTACTGAGTGTTAAAACCACAGCTTCAGAAAAGCAAAATATCCCCTCCCAGTCTTGTCGCAAGCATTTCTAGGTGCCCCTTTTCCCATTTTATCCCCTCCCTCTTTTTATTTTACATGCCAGATGACTGCTGTATAGTTGGACCTTTCTCTTTTGAAGAAGCCCGAAAGCGTTATGATTTCCTAATGCTTAAAAAAGAAAAGAAAACACCTTTCCCCCAAGATGTTTTGTATTAATTTAAGTATTGGTTCCTGGTTCGTGTCAGGCCCTTTCGCAATGAAATGTCCTGCGTGGGCTGTCACACCTGCTAAATATAATCCTCTCTTTCTTTTGATATTCTGCAAAGGGCCTTTAAAGGTTCACATTCTCCAGTCTGGAGATTTAATTGCTTCATCTCAGATTTTAAAAAGCCTTGTAAACTGCTGAATTTTGTCGATTTCAAAGAAGAGGGAGGGATGTGATGGGGATGTGAGGCGATGTCGATGCTCCGTGCCCTCCTCGCAGCCCTGAGTCACTGTCCCAACCCCAGGGCTCTCTGCTTCAGGGCCAAGAACGTGAGCTGACTTTATGGCTTACCAATGAGTTGAATATGAAAATAGTAGCCCGTTGCACTATGGTAAATGCTCACGAGGGAGGAAATCACAGATTCTGTTTTATAGAAGGTAATGGAGTGAGATTACTCGCACTAATGTACTTAACTCTTCAGAGAACATAAGTCTCGCAGGAAGGCAGCCCCAGAATGAGTGGCTCCCCAAAACACTGGTGGAACTGAGTTAGAATGGATGCTTAGCCCCATGAACAGGCAGGGACAGGGCTGTCCCTCCCCTGGGGGCAGAGGGGCATGAGACCCTATGAGGGCACACCATGCATCTTTCCTGTCAGTATGAATGACACAGAGGGGTAGCAGCTCTCCACCATTTTCAAAGCAAAGTCCTGAGCCACTCCCGCTGGTGGGGACAGCAGACTTCATACAAGCAAGCAGCCACCAAAACATAGGAGATGGGGACATGACTTAGATATGGGATCTGGTAGGGACCTGAGCCAGCAGCATGCCCTGGCAGCAATGGACAGCGCTCTCAGAGGTAGGATTTGAATTTGTGGTGGTGTTGTGTGGAGCCAAGAGCTGGACTCGATGATTCTTGTGGGTCCCTTCCAAATCATGGTTTTCTGGGATCTTATGATTCTATAGTCCTAAATCAGGCTGGTGGTTGGACTGGTGTTCTTGAAGGTCTTTTCTGACCTGGATGATTCCATAATTCTGTGATAGAGAACGTTACACAACACCTCTTACACAGTTCTGGAATAATTAAACTTCCAGGTGCTTCTGCAGGTGAAGACCAGGACTTCAGGTGCTGCCTCTTGGTAAGAAATGGAAAGGACAAAGTGTTCACATCATCCTCTATCTCCTCAAACGCAGTTTGCAAAACACAGGGTTTGAAATGATCAAATATTTTCACAACTGGAAGATGAAAAAACATTACCAGCTCTTTTCCTATGAGTCCTATGTATCTATGAAAATGCATTTGTCGTCGACATGGATAACTTGCAGTCTCTCATGTCAGCAGACCTGTCATCTCCTTGCTGAGCCCCTCAGTGGTGCAGGGCTTGCTGGGGGTGAACCTGGGTGCCACAGGCTGCAAGAGGGCAATGGCAGTGCCACAGTAGGCAAAAACTGGACCTGGGATCCACATACATCTCACGTTTCATCAATGTACCATAACACCCAGATCAGCTACACACTAGTAGCTGAAGAGGTTTTGAGATTTGTTCTGCTAAATAGCCAGCAGGATAAGCTGCAACGTGCACACAGAAACCAGGGCTGCACTTGGGCAGGTCACAAAACCACGTGGGTTTGCATACAGGATGTGATTCTGTGAAAGCGCTCACACTTTGTGTTGCAGCTCCAGCACCTGTAAAAGTGCCTCTAAGTCTCATCTACCTCAGAGGCATTTCAACTCCAATTCATTAAATAGAACAAATGAAAGAGGGGTATTAGTGAAAAGCTAGTAACATTCATTATCATAGATATTAAAAATAAAATAGGACATATTAATGATGTTTCCCTTTCAGAATGAAACAAGATGAGGGCAGGGAAGATTATTTTATTTTTTACACTGCTCAGCATTCTTTTCTTCAAAATGCAATTACAACATCTGGTTTCCTCAGTAAAATAAAAAATAATTAACATTTAAGATGAGCAAGTCTGGCAAAAAAAGGAGGGCACATTTGTAAATATTACCTATCACAGGTTTGGATGACATTCACTGATAAAGGTTCTCTCATGCAAAAATGACATTTAAACCATAAGAGATAGACAGTTATATTGATAAATCCTGCTGCCTAGGTGTTAACAGGCAACAATTTATTTTTTTTTTCAAGTACCAGAAAGGATGACAGCAATGTTGCCATCTCTGAGGAGCTCACTAGTGTCCTTCTTATGTGAGAATCATTTTTTATCAGGAAAGAAAGGGCATTCCTTGCTAAAAGCTCTAAGGTGGTCAAAGAAAACACTTTCTTATGAGAGAAACTGGGACTCACCTGATTAGTTGCATGCTCAGATAAAGAATTTGCCTCATCCCTGGAGGTGTTCAAGGCCAGGTTGGATGGGGCCCTGGGCAGCCTGGTCTAGTATTAAATGTAGAGGTTGTTGGCCCTGCTTGTGTCGGGGCGGGTTGGAGATTCATGATCTTTGAGGTCCCTTCCAACCCAGGCCATTCTGTGTGATTCTCTCTGTGAATTTGAACTAATAGGGTATTGTTCTCCAGGGTATTCGACACCAGTTGTATATTCAGGACTGCTGTATCAGTTTAAAACAACTCACATTGATTTCTAAACAATTGGCTTAAAGGAAACTATTTGTTTGCTTACATTTTCAATTTTTGGTTAAAAAGATCTGTTTATAGTGGTAATGGAGATTAAAACACAAGCAATGTGTTAGCAGGAAAAGTCCAGACTTGAGACTTCCACAAATTTCACTGGGGTTTTTATAAGGCCACCGATAATGATGGAAGAAATTTTAAAATGTCAAATGTCTGCTCTGGCTGATGGGAAAACTGAGATACTTGCCTGAATCCCCCCAATACTCTCCATTATATGGCAAAACTATCAGGTCTTTTCCCTTTATTTTGGTAGATAAGCCCCAGTCTAGACAACAAAAACTGAAAATAAACATGAGACCTGAAGATCAGCACAAGAGAAACTAGAATAAACACCAAGTAAACTTTCCCATCCACATTTCAGTATCCAGAACTTAGCCTCTTACTGATTCTCAGTTTGGAGTGGGAGTGTAGAGGGCAGAATTTGTGTATTTTCCTATTTTACCCAAGGCATTGTTCCTCCTCTCTCTGGGGCATTTCTCTGCCTCATTGCCTAAAATCAAGGAACAAGAACTCATCCAACGAATCAGCACAAAAATGCTGAGCAGGGCATCTTTTTAAGAATTGCTAACTTCTTCAACCACATGGTGAAAATTAAAAAAAAATAATAATATAAAAAAAAGGAGCAATTTCAAAGGCCACAATGACAAAGGTAGGTGACAAAATGCTATAGCTCCTGAAGTTTGCATCTTTTTATAAGTGAAGAATTCAGCCAGCATGCAGAAATACTGAGATTGGGATGACTGTTAAAATATAAAAGGCTGATAAATAATGCATGAAGACAAGTCTGATCAAAAAGTTTCTACAGCGTTTCTTCACTGGATGTGCCAAAAACTAGACTAATATCCAAAAGTCTACTTAGAGGCAGAAAAACAAGTGCCTCAGAAAGAAAAAAAAAAAAAAAAAAGTTATATATGCAAACATATGCATGAGCAGACACACAGGTTTTTCCCACCCACCTCTTGGCAGCAGCACAAAAACATCCTGGATGCCCCAGCAATCTCACGTATTCAGATGACAGGCAGGTCAGTGCTCACTGTTTGGCATGGCAGAGCCCCAGTACAGGTGCCTCACTAGAGAGAAGGGAGAGGCCTCTACAGAAGATGACTCAGCCCTGGACGTGACACTGAATCACTCCCTGGAGGAAGGAACCACAGAGACCTGCCCCCCTCTTTCAGTGCTGAAGTTACATGGCTAAAGAAGATGATGGTAATAAGACCAGTTTCTTTTCATTTAGAGCTGCAGCACCTGGAAACATAAGTGGCCCATGTGTGTAGGTACAGGCATGCCACCGCAAATGTTTCTTAGGTAGCACCTTGATGGAGATCTCCAGGACTGGCAAGTTGGTGACAGTCTTACTGTGTGTCCCACTGCCACAACCCTCAGTCTTGTCCAGCACAAACAGGGTATGCTTCACATTTCTTTCACATGTGATCTTTTGGAACAATGGAAAATGAATCACAGAATCATAGAATCATTAAGGTTGGAAAAGACCTCTGAGATTATCTAGTCCAACTGTCCACCTACCATCACTATTGCCCGCTGTGCCCCTCAGTGCCACATCTACACGGTTCTTGAACACCTCCAGGGATGGTGACTCCACCACCTCCCTGGGCAGTGTGTTCCAGTGCCTCACCACACTTTCCAAGTATATATTTTTTTTCCTAATATCCTGAAGATCATGTTTTTCCTAATAATCGGAATATCATGTTTAATCCAGGGTAGACATTTGGACTAGGTTAAGTGAAGTCTATTTCTGTCAAAGGTAAAAATAATGGCATGTTGGAGCCCCGTTGTTATTTGACTTACTGTCTCAGAAAACTTTGGATTATCCCACAAAGGGACATGTTTTCCTCAGTTTTGTACCTGAGCCCTTGAATTAACTGAAGAACACTGAAAGATGTCTCTAGGTCAAGACGGGACCAGGCTCACATGTGCTGTTTATTAGAAAAAGCAAAGTATTCAGAAGTATATCTCTCCTCTGAAATACGCTTTTGACACTGTGGTTTTAGAGCAAACTATGAAAATAGGTTCTTCAGACCAAGAACTGATTTATTTCCTTGAAGTGTACACGTAGCACAGGTGTGCCAGACATGATGATCTGTCACAATGTGGCTCATGAAGGATGACAGTTTCTCAGGGCAACTACACTTTTGCATGAAGGCTGAAGAAAGCTTTTTCTCATTGCCTTATGTGTACATATTTGGTGACACCCATGAGGAGAATGAAGATCAGAAATAGGCTTTCCATGTTCTTGAAAATATTAGGAGGAATCTCTAGAAATATGCACCAGATGATAACAAGAAAGGGACACGGAACAACCATAAGAAATCCTATGGTTTTTACTATCATTCATCAGAGCAGATTACCATAATGGGTCCCATCTGGCTTTAAGATTTATGAAATTGATACAGCCTAGGACAGATCCTCTGTAAAAAAAAACCCTGTTGCCAATGTAAAGCTTGCAGAGACTCACCTCAGTCCGTGTGTCAAAATTCTGACTTGATTTACAGCTCAGAAAATCCCTGTTTTAGTGAAAGGAGGCCTTAGTTTATGAACCATGGCAAACCTCACATCAGTACAGCGTTGAAATTAAAAGGAAAAACTGAGAGAAGGTTGTTCACAGGGAATCTGGTATTCCCATTCAGCAGCAGCATATAGCTATCTGCGGCATCCACACCACAAATGCACATCATTCTGGGACCCTGCCAAGGCACCTGGCTTTGAATTTCCCTTCCTTTCACTGTGCAGCCATTCTGCGGATGTCAGGTAGTACCTACTGGCCCCTGTGCATGTGTAAAGGGGGGGACCTTCCAGGCAGAGATTCATTTTTTCCTCTTTTGCCAAATGTGGTAGTATTACTGAGCTTTATTTCTGCAAAGCTCTTTGAAACAGAAAACCACTTCCTGTACGTATTTTGGATATCAAACATACAAGAAGAAGAAGAAGAAAAAAAACAAAAACGCATCTATTTCACTTGACTTCAAATGTAATTAAAAAAGTTTCACGGTCATTGAATTAATAGAGACTACTGTCATCATTTGCAATTTCACAGGGAGCTACATTTAGAACAGGTAGATTTTGGCTTTAGTTTCCCTTTGCATGGATCAGAAAGTATTTGTACAATCATTTCAAACATTTCAAGCATTTCACATTTTACCATGATGAAAAAATGGGCAAAAATATTGAAAAGTTCTCTCAAGTAGGCGGATTATTTTTTTTAATGAAAAGAACAGTTGGTTCTCCAGAAGCATGGGAATTTTTAGCAGACACTGCATGCTTTCCTTCAGAAATGAGTGAAAATGCTCCTGTTTTCTCCAGCCAATCTGCCATCTATACAAAAAGCAAGCAGAAGGGCACTTTCTCAATGGAATCACGGACATTGTCTTGAGAGCAAGAAGAAAATTTGAAGCATAAATGAGAAAATAAGCTTTCTAAAAAGAGAATGTGAAATTAAAAATTAAAAAAAAAAAAAAAAGTGATGGGAAATGTTTACAACTTTGTCTCTGCTAAAACAATAGCTTTTTCTGCTTTGGGTAGAAATAGCTACTGAAGAGCATGTGAACTGCAGCAACATCCCAGGACAAGTCAACAGAAAAGCAAGTCAGAGAAAACTTAGTCTCTTGCTTATGTTGCACAAAAACATCTTTTGGTGGAAACGCTTCCTCTCTGATCTTTTCCATTTTCTTCACACAGAAATAAAACAACTTAGAGTCACATAAAAAGCTGGGAACACCAAAAGCAGTCTAAAGCTATATCACACTAGATAAAATTCCCTGGAACTATTTATGCATTCACTGAAACTGTATTTTATTTTATTTTTTTTTAAAGTCATCTTCTTTGTTGAGGAGGTAATGTATAGATTAAGACAGTACACTTAAACTCCAAAGTCTCCTTGGAGAGTTCTTTCTGGTATAAATCTGCTATCCTTTAACTTGAATTATAAACAATCTACATGATATGCACCTGGTTCTGGCAGGGTCTATATTATTTCACTCCCAAAAGCAGCTTCATAAAGAGAACACACTGCATTTCAACAGCAATATAAATAATGTTGCAGTTTGGGATCTCTTGTGCTGCTTTCATTTTTCTTTCTTTCCTTTTCATCTGCACTGAACCACACCTCTCTAAAAATACTCTGTTTCTTAATGAAAACCATATTTTTTGGCATTTTTTTTCCCTGCGTGTGCATGACCTGTTGAAATGCCTGCACAATCTTTAATGTCAGCTTCAGACGACACGTGTCTTATGAAAGTCTGGGACCCAGCTCTTGTCTGGGCCTCTGAGATCTGTCCCACATCTTTATGAGAAAGAGGGACAAAACCTTCTGTTTTTGGCATTTTATATTGGAGTCTGCTTTAAGCTCAGAGAAAAAAAAAATAGCAACGTAGAGTCTAGACAGAAGAGATTGGGTTGAAATCTGGAAGCTATTCAGTGAGGCTACAGCACATGGCAGCTTGACTGCAGCAAGAGATCACATTACGCTGCCTAATTACACATGAAAAATGTACACATCACTTTTCTTAAATGCTTGGAAAAATAGATGTTCAGATGGCAATTGTGAGCTGTAGTAACTGAGCCAGTTGCACATAGTTGGAACGCTTCACAAATGGCATTTCAAAAGCCTGCGTTTTTCTGTACTTTTTTACAATGTAATTATTTTTGTGTGCGTATTCATGAAAGAAATTCTAAAAAAGGTATTCTAAATTTAGCAGATGCTTGCCCTGGAGAGGGAACATGAAAAGGTGAAAACCCAACATGTGAGCAGGAAGAGCGAGGGCCCAATTCTGTATCCTCGCTGGGCAAAAGGCAAATGTGACACGACTTGTTCGAAAGTGCAAGTCCACCCGCCCCAGCCCAGTGAACTCCCTTTCGTCTGCTTGACTTACACAGCCCTGAACACTTCCTCCTTTGCAGTAAGCAAATCCAGTGGTTTGTAACTTCAGTGGGAGCTCCTCATGTGAGTAAAGATTAGCAGAGGCAGTTTGCAGTGTTAGCTGAACCTACATCACTGAGATTATGTGTTTATATTCTGATGCAATGTTTAGAAGTTTCTTGGTTAGCATACACAAGGAGGAAAAAAATCTCATTTCAGCATGAAAGTCTGCTGTCATCGTATCCTCCCAGCCTCCTCTCTCCAAGACCTGTTGATGGTTCCTGTTTTCACACCAATCTTGTGACACTCTTGCTCTCTCAGTGATATGCTAAAATGGTTCAGAAAGAAGTACGATGAAATTATTTTGTTTCAGTCAGCTCAAATGACATCCACTCTTCTTTTTAGCTTAAACACTCGTGTACAAAGAAGACTGCTCCAAGGGAGAAAAATGTTTTCCAGACTATTTCCAAGACTTGCTATTTCAGTTCTTCAGTCTAAATGAGACGTATAGAAGTGGACGCGGAGAAGATGTTGGTGTCTCTGTCTCCCAGACCGTGCTTTTTCAAGAAGACTCTTCAGAGAAAGTTCCTCCAAAAGGAAAAAATAAAACCCAGTCCTGCAATCTGGGCACCGGATGGTATTTTCCCCCTCCCCTAGATGAAAACATGAACATCAGACCTTCCTTTGACTTTTCCAAGGATGTTTATATCCTGGGTTTTGTCCAGAATCTGTTCCTTGAGAGCGATTTCTCTGATGTGGTGGGCTCTGTATCTATTCTCAATATTTCAATCAATTCTCAATTTTCCAGTTAATTTAGTGCTTTCAGTGAGAAAGACTGGCTGGCACAGGCAACCCCCAGCCCAGAGGCAAATTTCTTCTCCAGTATCCTCAGCCAGGCCCCAATTAACCTCGTGCTTAGAGCAAGTCTTGTTACGGCCACCATGCTCTCCCCGGCCTGCTCCCTCCATGTGCCTTACCCTGCTCCATCTCTGGACAGCCAGACCTTGGCTGAACCACTTATCCTGCCAGACACAGAGGAAAGAACATCTTGTAAAGTTTTGCTGCTGTTGTTATTATTAAAGCGGACTGAGCACGAAGCAGCTCTCCAAGCTATCTGGCAAATCTGACCCACAGAGAAGTCCTATAAGACAAAAATGGTAAGTTCTGGATATAGGAGGAAGCTTCCCAGTTCACAGAGATGAATTTTGCTGGAATGGCTGCTTTCAGCCCCAGCATGTCTTGCTCCACTGATTATTTTACCACAGTTCTCCACAGCACCTTCCTTGGTTTTTCCCTTTTATGGCATTGCTGAAAAAAAGAAAAAAAAAGAAGAAAAAAAAAAAGGTGTTTTGCTGCTCACACAGCCTTAGCTGATATCCCACAACAGCCACCCTAGGCCTTCTTCACCCAGGAAGAGGGGGAGCCATGACCACATGAAAACCCACACTGTTCCCTTCTGAAGCAGACGGGAACCACTGTGGGTGAGGCCTTCCTCCCTTGGTTGGCCCCTGCAGAAGTTTGGGACAGATGGACAGAGCTGGTCACTGAGCAAGCAGCTATGTCCCTGCATCCCCCAGACATCTCCACACTATATATTTCATGTGCCATTGTGGTCGGGGTGGTGGCACCGAACCCTGAAAGCCCTTCAGCGAGCTATTGGCACATCCTCCAGCAGGGTCAGGCCTGTGTGTAATTTATGAGAGTTGTGGTAGCCCTGCTCCTCACTGGCTGTTTGCAATGAATTTTAAGTAACGTTAATGTTTTCACTTCTGCTCGCTTCTGAAAGGCTGCTGGTGAAGGAGGAGGAATGATCACAGGAAACAAATAGTTTCCTCTGGTCATCCTGCTCACCACAGCCAAGCTATTTTTAACAAATCTGATTAAAAATTATACAACGCCGTCTTTTCTGGAATCTGTTTTACTGAACAAGTACAAAATAAACCAAAACAGGAAAAAATGCACCATTTGAAGCAGCTCTTTTGCTGCAACTGATTTAGCAAAATAAGCCACAGGGGAATGAGAATGACTTTCTAGAACTGTTTCCTGTGGTCATCTTTTGTGTGTGGAAGAGAGGAATATATTAAGTTAACCAGCTGCTTCACTTCATAGAATAGTAAATTATTCTAAGCATTCTGGTCACTAAAAAGCACGCTCTCTACAAGGTTATTCCCATTATCAGTGTTACATGTTTAATTTCTTTCTGTGGACAGCTTTAAACAGTGCCTTTTCAAAATGTTGTCAAGTCTTTGAGAGTGTGTTCAACAGAAAGGGCTAAATCTGACTGGCCAGATCCAGAGATATTAGACCCTTCCCTGGTGGGAATTCTTGCTGGGACAAGAATTGGACAGAGTGAAATTCTTTGCAGCAAACAGGAGGTCCCAAATCTTGTGATTAGTATTATAGAGTCATAGAATTATATGAGTTGGAAGGAAGCTCTAAAGGTCATATAGTCCAACTCCCCTGCAATAAGCAGGGACACCAACAGCTAGATCAGGTTGCTCAGAGCTCTGTTCAGCCTGATCTTGAATGTTTCCAGGGACAAGGACATCCATCACCTCTTTGGGCAATATATTCCATTGCCTCTCCAGCCTCTTGGTAAAAAAAAAAAAACAAAACTTATTCTTTATGTCCCCTCTTTTAGTTTGAAATCATTTCTCCTTGTCCCATTACAACCGACCCCGCTAAAGAACGTGTCCCCTTCTTTCGTACAGACTCCCCTTAGATACTGAAAGGCCACTATCAGGTCTCCCCACTTCCTTTTCCTCTCCAGGCTGAACATCCCCAGCTCTCTCAGCCTGTACTTGTAGGGGAGGTGTTCCATCCCTTGAATAGCTTTTGTGAACCCGCACTGGATGGGCTTCAGCAGCTCCACATATCTTGTGTACTGAGGACTCCACACTTACTGTCACTCTACTTATTATCTAAAAATAATTAATATATTTGGAAATCTTATGATCAAATGTAAGAAATCTCTCTTCTTGCATCTGTTTCCATTTATGTGGCAAGAGGTGAGGCTGATGATCAGGTGGCCTGATATGACTTGCTGTTTACTGAAGTATCTTTCACCATCATGCCTTAGAATTATTCTTTATCAGCTGCTGCTGACTTCATTTGGGCCAAAGTATGACCCTAAACATTCAAAGACTGAATTTTATACTGAGGGATTTTGTATAAATGGGTAACATGTCTGAGTTGCAAACAAAGACATAAAAACATCAATTTGCATCCTCACTGTTTAAATGACACCTACCTCTAAATTATTCTAGGACACTAGGTGCCTAAATTGACCTTGATTGAGCTCCTTCTCTGCATTAGAAATGAACACTAAAGGTATGACTGTGATAGGAAAAGTACTAATATTTCCCATGAACAGATGTACTCTCCACATGAAAGGGGATGTGCTTTGGACTGTTGCTCTCTCTGGCCACAAAAATTTTGTCTTCATTTATAAAATCACACTTGAATGAACTTACCCTTGTAAGATGTTCAAGGAAAACATCTCAGGAGAATGGCCTCAAGCTCTGATCCACAGAATAACAAGGGGAATTTCAAAATGTGAGTTTAGCTTGGAGGAATCTCACTATAGGGCTGTGAGTGGCGAGGACAGGAAATACAACATATATGGCCTAACTTACATGTTACTGCTACCAATAAAGGAGATAGTATTCTGTATGATGATGGATTATGTACTGAAGAACTTATTCATTTTGTTTAGGATTCTATTAGTGATCTGGATCAGACATAATTTTACAAGTAAAGGACTCAGTATGCATTTATCATTCCTTGAGACCCACATGCACAGGTCTTGATGTGCTGCAGTGTTGCTTCTGTGTTGTAATACACATGTACATTTGTGTAAAAGCATTATTTTATCATTAATAATATTTTTAAAGACATTGCAATAATTATTTAGTCCAGTATTCTCTGTAGACTCACAAGCGTTCTGCTGGGGACAGAGTCTGAACTCTGGCTCTCAATTTGTGCATTGCAATTGGCTTCTAATTCTGTGACTGAAGTAAAACCACCAGAAAACAAAACAAAACAAAAAAACCCAAACAAACAAACAAACAAAACCCAGCAGCAATAGAAGCCCTCAAATGGCTAAATCCAGTCTAATGGCTGGTCCTCACCCTGCTTAGTCTATGACTCACATAGATATGAATGCTGTAAGACAGTTTTTTTAAAGACTTTTCAAGTTTTTAGTCAAATATTATTAATAAGAAACTTAAAAGACATTGTATCTCCTGATAAATAAAACATTTAGAATATACTCTCACATGTCTCTGAAGAGGTACCCCCAGAAATCTCACCATGATACCTGAACATCTTTCAGCCATGCATAACAAAAGTCAGGTACAATCGATGCCATATTTCTCTCCCCAGGAGAATCATATGTCTTGTGTCTTTTACTGGTTAGGGCTCATTTCTTTTTTTGTTAGTGATCAGAGGATGGAGACAGCACAAATATTCAATGATAAGGTTTTGCAGGATGCTTTTTCATTAATTCTCTTTCCTACAGACTGCCATAGGTCATTCTAGAAGATCTGTATTTGAAGGCGAAATAGTCTCTTGCTCCTTTAGAGCTGTTTGCAATTTACAGTGACTTCTAGAGAAAAATAGGATTGTTTTGCTTTGTTTTGTTTGAATATTACTGTCCTTGTAGTTTTCAGGACAGTTTCTTAGAGGGTTTCCTCCTCCATGAACCAAAACATGGCTGATCTGACATTTGCGAGAGTAGCTGAGCTGTTCTATACCTGTCCTCTCAGGTACCAGTGACACATATTTCTGTGCAGTGACCATGTAACAAGGTTGTTTCTCTAGAAACAGGAACCACTGTGCTTTGGGTGTCAAGCTTTAGAAAATGCTTGCTTATGCTAAAACCTAGGTGCACTGGCATGTGCCAGCTTCACTAGCAAGCCATTTGTGGTCCTGAGGGTACTAAAAGAGCTTTGGTAGGTGTTTTTCGGAAAACGGTAAAGTTCTCTCTTTGATCTGAAAGATCAGTAGGACAGGGGTCCTCCACTGCTGTTCTCTGAAAAAGTGTCTACAGACTGGAAAATCCTCAGTCTCAGGCCTTGGATTAATCCTAAAGGAAATCTAATAAGTCTTGAAATAAGTGCTCCTGTATGAAGACTCTCTCACAGTTTGAGATGTTTTTAGGCACTAACAATAAGAGGCACCAACATCTTCAGAGAAAGACCCAGATGAAGAATGAGGAAATAAGTATTTGAATCCAGATTATCTCAAGCTCATATTAGGTTCAGAGTTTGATTCCAGTTTTCTCTTTCTAACTTAATAACAATAGAGCTCAGTCATGAAATTTGGTATAATTTGGTAGGAAGGAGAAATGGCACTACTGACTGTCCAGGAGCAGCAAAAGTGAGGATCCTCCATGTGAAGGGGTGACCCAAGAGCCAAGGCTGACTCCATTACGGATTGTGTCCAACAGGGTACCACCCCATAGCATCTGAATATGGCATGCATAGCCTCATAACTGGATCCATTAACAGTCTCTGTGAAGGCAAATGAGTTCAAGGTTCATCAAGTAAGCCCAATCAGGAAAAGGAGATGGGGACAGAGGCAGGGCTGGAGACCAGACTACATGATAACTCAAGCTAGGAGTCAGTGAGATGCATTAAGGTGCATTGGTAGGACTCCCAACCAAGACCAGCTTGGTAACAGCCAAAGTTGAGGCCTCTTGGTAATTAATTGGGTGCTGATACTCACCCAACCACTGATTTAAAAATAACATTAATAATTTGAAAAAAGAAAAGGCAAAATTCAGAGCTTCAAAAACTGAAGCAAAACAAAAAGGTGGAAAGGATTTTAACAAGAAAACCAGATTTACCTCCAACAATGTGTTAGTTCAGGGGAACTGAGGGTTAAGAAGAAAACACCACCCTCTGGAAAGCACAAGGAGTGACAGCATACATGTGTATGGACAACCCAGACCAGCAAGCTCTCCTGCTTATGGCACACAGCCCACTGAAACAAATGCACAGATCATCAGTCAAAGGAAGAGCAGCAGCAGTTTAAGGACCTAAATCCATTTGGCTCTGAAAGCTGCCTGCTGCTAGTGAAGTCAAAAGAAATTTCAGTGCTTGAGGTGACTAGTGTTTTTGGATGACAGAAAATCCTATTTAAATCTTTTTAAGCTGTTGACACCAAGTTTCTCATAAGAAAATATATACTTTTTCATTACTGCCACTTTATTAAATGCTCTGTACTTTGGAAAGAAATTCTGAGTCCAGCCCAAAGGAGCATGTGTCACATGGTGCCTGGTCACCCAAGTAGGCAGAGCAGACCTCATGCAAACTCCTGTCCCACTGTTCTTACAGCAGTGGAATGAGAAGTATCGTTTGAAAACATTTAGTGAAACTAAAAGACTTTCGCTACCTTTTTCTATTTGGAATATCACAGGAGGACTCCACACTTCACAGATGGATTTCTGACAGGATACAGCAAAGGTAAATAGACAGAAAATTAGGAATAGCTTATTTAGTTGAAACTGAAGAGGGATTGGAGGTCAGGAGGAAAGATCTCCAAAGTTGGAATACAGACAGGATACCAAAGGTAGACCCTTACAGCTTGCAAAAAAATGCTATTGGAGACTTAATGAATACAAGCAGGAGCATCCTGTTGCCCCACCACCACCTTTCCTTTTCCTTCTCTTTTCTCCCTGCCTTCCAGCACAGCTCTCCGTAGAACTCCACAGCCAGGGAAAAAGTAAAAGTGTGATCCTCTGAACTGCTGTACCATGCTTCCTAAAACATACAGGCGCCTGTAGGATTACAGTTGTGCATCCACTGTGAGAGCAGACAGGACCAAAGTGTGAAGCAGGCTGGGGAATGAACACAAACAAGGTCTTTCTCATGTCTCCTTTCCAAAAGCTCCAAATGAGTAAAACCTGAAGGAGCATGCAATTTCCTCCTGGTACTACTTACTTATGAAAGTGTAATATATTTCTTTCTGGAAGATGGTGTCCTTGGGTTAAATGAAAAAAAACCCACCTCAGAAACACAGGACTGTGATGTAAAGAGAACTGTGGAAACCCTATTAAAAAGTGTCACTGTATTATGTTGTGCAGTTAGGTTTCCTTCTAACTCCTGTGTTCTCTTGTCACAATTTAAAATAAAGAAATGAATGTTTCTCAAAACGGTATTATGCTGACATTCAACAATTCTGAGTGTATGTCCTCGGAATTTTTATAAAGTGCCATTTTAAAATATTATTTTTCCAAAATACTGCCCAAAGGAACCATTCTGGCTGATCAAACAACCCTTGGAACCGCTTTAAATGCTCACGCAGCATTTCTCCAAATAAGGCTTCGTATGAAAGCGAAACACCACAGGGGCTCCATGAAACACCAGTTAGCACCTTTATAAAACTCTGCTTCTAAGATTAACTGTGCTGCAACCCTGGCAGATCACAGAATTGTAAGTCTTGTATGAGCAGAGAGTGGAATTGTGTTAATTTGTCTCTGAGGATGTAATTGCAATAGTCCTTTCTTGTCTTCAGAGAAATCCGGCACGAAACACTGAGACAGGGCACACCAGGAGAGCTTTTACTGGAACAGGCTTTTGCCAGGGGGGGGTTCTCATTCACACAGCTCATCTTATGCCTGTCAAATTTCACCAGTCCATCTGAAGTGGAAAGACAAAGGTCTATGCTGAAATTTGCTCTGTGGGTCCAAGTGACGTTTTGTCCCTGTGTCACACTGGATCTTTGGCATTGCAAGTTGTCTTTGCACATTTGGGAAGAGAAGAGGCAAACAGACAAGGGTTGAAACACAGTCAGTGCTGCTTCCTTCCTTTCTTCTGTTTCTTTTTGTCAGTACATAATATGCTCCCAGAGAAATCTGCAAGCCATCAAGCACATCAGAACATGGGCTGCGTTTGCAAGAAACTGAACCAAATATTCAGCAGGAGCCCACTTTCCAGGTTGGAGCGTGGCCCCAGTTCATGGCAGCATATGCAGAAACCTCCTGCTCATCTTGTGCCTCCCAGTGCAGGTTAGCACACTGCTTGGACTGTTCCAGCAGCTCAGGGCTGCCAGAAGGAATAATCCTTCTCCCAGTCCTGCTCTGGACCAGGGCCTCCACGCTCTTCACAGAAAGCTCTGGCACTTTCCTGTTCTGCA
Organism: Lagopus muta; assembly: GCF_023343835.1. NCBI lineage: Eukaryota > Metazoa > Chordata > Aves > Galliformes > Phasianidae > Lagopus > Lagopus muta. The sequence goes on from NC_064433.1 coordinate 106,928,707, forward strand.
GCAAACTCATCTTGAATTTTTTCTAGAATGCATCAATCCAATCCAACTTGCCCAGGGTCAGACAAGCAGCAAGGTGGCTTGGCCTGGAGAGTAGAGAAGGAACTGGGGAGGGACTGTCCCTTCTGAGAGCAAGGGGCCATTAGATCAGTTCAGCTACCTTGTGAAAGGTCTCTAGAGGCTGGAGACTCTAGCTCCTCAGCTACATTCCTTTCGCTTCCCTTCCCTTCCCTTCCCTTCCCTTCCCTTCCCTTCCCTTCCCTTCCCTTCCCTTCCCTTCCCTTCCCTTCCCTTCCCTTCCCTTCCCTTCCCTTCCCTTCCCTTCCCTTCCCTTCCCTTCCCTTCCCTTCCCTTCCCTTCCCTTCCCTTTTTCCTTCCCTTCCCTTCTTCCTTCCCTTCTTCCTTCTCTTTTTCCTTTCTCTTTCTTTTCCTTCCCCTTTTCCTTTTCCTTCTTCTTCCCCCTCCCCTTCCCTGCAATCACAGCGCAGGTGACTCTGCATTCCCATTAACCCATTCCCACTAAGTACTAACATGTTTTCTTTTGAAAGTAGGGAACTGAGACCCGCTGAGAAGGAAGGTCTCATCTGGGTCATCCACCAGAATGTGACAGTGAGGGTTCCATAGCTGACCCCAAATTCATCCCGTGTGCCAACACAACACAGTGTAGGTCTGGGCAACAGTGCTGCCTCCATGGCAGCATATGTGCAACATCTTGTCTGTAGTAGGCAACTGTGAGACCCCCGCCACGGGATGTGACACGGTAGGACCTCCCAGGCTCTATGATTGATATGTGGCACATGCTTTAGGGGCGTAGACGAGGCACATAGGGTATACAACCTAGGTTTCACATGTAATAAACGCCATTTTGCTGTTCATCATATTGATGTATACGTGCAGTTATTTGGTCCTGACCTGGTTAGGGTTAGTAGCGTAGGAGGCAATGCAACACTTGTCCTGCCATTTAGTAATGGTAGCCTATAGTGGGCACCTTCCCTTTGCTCTGGAATTTGCTTATTCCCAGTCTGTGCATTAGGTCCCACAGTCCAGCAAACAAGATACCAGTAGAGTATATGAAGGCTGTAGCAAAACAAAGAGCTGACCCCAAGTTTTGTAGTCCAAAGAACACACCTGAAAGCATTTTCCTTCCAGAGAACAAAACTCTTTGCCTCTCCTCATTCTTCTCTTTTCACCTTTACAGTTCCCTGTCTTTTCAGGCTTTGGGGGATTTTTAGCTTAAAAAGGAATTACGGAGTAATTCCCTCCGTTAGTAAATAACACAAAAGCTGATAAACTGTTAAAAAAACAGTGAAGCCTTGCCAAAAGATTTAGTCAAGACATTTGTTTTTGGGAAACCCTCTGCGCAGTGCGGTCCACATGCACACTTAATCACGCAGGGAAACATTTACTGTAGGATATATTTTTAGGCAGTTTTTCAAATGGCAGATTTCCACAGGGGTACAGCACTTGTCCTGTCATAATTAACTATGCAGAAAATATTAGTCTAGAGCTGGCCTGCCCAATGGCGGAGGGAAAGCGTTACGCCCAAGTTCAGGAGAGGAGCAGGGACTCTCACTGTGTGGGCTCGTGAAGACTAAGCACATTACACACATATTTGGCCATTACCACCACCAAAGGCCATGAGCTTCTCTTGCAGTGTGTGCTTGGTAGGCCAATCCTGGAGCGGAATAGCTTTCAGCTGCACAGGATGCTGCTTGGCTGCTCTGAGAGATGAAAAAAAGATGTAGGAGTCAATCACTGGAAAAGGGAGTTGGATTTAAACCAGGATTAATGTGACAGCCAGGGATCTGAAGGGTGGTGGAAAGCCCAAGAGGCCCCGCAGCTCCCGTCTCACACGTGCCTGCCAAGTCCCACAGATTCGCAGCGTGACACATGTCTCCCATTTTGGATCACACGGCCACACAAATAGCTCGTTTGTTCGCATGGCTTCGGCCGGCTGCTGCTCCCTTCTCTGAGAAGGGTGAGCGCCACACGCTGTGCTTTCCTGCACCGCCTCTTTCTTTTTGGCTTCAAGTGTTTATTGATTCGAAGACATGGAGGTGACAGAGGTAAATCCTCCAGCAAATAATCCCTATCCCTCAGACTGTGCTCTCCTCTTCTCTGGTTTCACAGGATCCGATCACGCCAAAAGTGCAGACAGCACCGGTCCCTGGCTCAAATAAAGGACAGCCTTTGAGCACATGCTTAAAGACCACAAGGATGGATTTCAACATGTACTATCGAAGGGCTTTGCTGACTGAAAGTCTTGAGAAACAGAATGGCAAGTCATCCATAGTTAAGTTACTTGTATGGTGGTCTTCTGCATATGTGTGCTTTTTTTAACACTACATTGAGAATATTGTTGGTTTGGAAAGATCCACCTTATGTATCTTACAGGAAATGGCTAGAATAGGTAGTGCAATGGCAAAACAAATCAAAACTTTATTGTCATTCCTTGAAGAATTTGTGCCATTTTTTGGCTCCCTGACTAAAATGGACAGATTCAGCCTTAGCACCATTCCAGGAGCTTTATTAAATCCCCGCTGCAGCAGGGATAGCAGCACAGATATCAGCTGTTGGAATAGTCAAGACTTGCATAAACAGAAGAAGTTTTCTAATTTCTTTAAATTGCACTATTCAAAGTCTTGAAGCTGAACTGAGAATAACTGTTATAGCAGATCCATGAATGAAAATAAATCCTACACAAATAACATATGTAGAATTATCTTCTCTAGTTGGTGCCAATAATTTCACTGAGAAGTAGTATGTGTCTTTTACTGTATTTCTAAATGCTGAGTGGCAAAACATTACCCTGCTGCAAACTATTCCCATAAAATTGTTGCCTCCACAGCCCTGCATACCAGACCAGCTGCCATGACAGAATTCTATAAAGAAGGCCAATCTCCAGTTCCTTTCTGTAGATTTTTTCAGGCCACAGAGAATAAAACCTGAAGGAACCTGCACAAATTACCCCTTTTACCTCTCTGCTTTCCAGAAAGGATTTTTCCCTGTTCCTGGCTGCTACAGAAGAGCTGCATAACTCATCACTGCTACAGCTTCACTTCTCAGATGTCTTGGGAATCTAGATGTCTAGGGATTCTCAGATGTCTTGCCATTCTAGATGTGTTGGGAATCTCTGAATGATTATTCCAGAGCTTTCACAGAGAAGATTCAACCAATGGATCGAGGAGAAAATCATGGAAACTAGCTGTACTGTACAGCATCTACAGCATCAAGCATACAGCATAGTAGCTATAAAGCATCTGCCCTTTGCGTGCTACTTTACAGGGTCATTACACAGTCATTTATACAGCCACACTCACTTGGGTTGTGTGACATCAAGTTTACATCTCTTCTTGGCTAACTAGAAATCTTGGCAACTGTGGAAGACTTCTAACACGTCCAAGGTTAGCCATCTATCTCATGCTGTTTCTTGTTTCAGTTCATTCTTTTTCTTTACTACTTCTTACACCATTAAATTGCTAAGAAATTCTTTATCAATCAGATTATTTCATCTTGCATCATTTACTGAGCACATGCTGTAGTATGCAGGATTAACAGTACTGCCTCTGTGTCTGAAGTGCTCCTCTATCACATTTGCAAAGAGATTAAGCACTTTATTTTTGCTTTATTTTTACCAAAGCTATGATTTATTTTGCTTACATTTCTTTCTGATAACATTTCTTCTAAGTTTATGACGGGGATAGGTAAGTTTCTCTTTTCCACCATTGCTCCTGCACTCTCCAGTCTCATGTCACACTCAGTCCAGACTCCATATGATTTATGTCAGCCTTCAGAAATAACAAGACCTGTTCAAGCTGTGGAGTTAACAGAGCTGTGCGGAGATCAGAGCAGCACTTTCTGGGAAGAACCATGAACTTTTAGGTGTTACTTAAAGGCCAAAGGACCACTCTGTTAAATATAACCATTCCAAAAACAATCATGACAAATAAAGTGGCCAAGAATATGCAAGAGGCCTTTTAAAATAACATTTGTGAGCAATGTCACTTGAATGATTGTGTTTGAATGCGAATGTACTTCATATAAGATATGCACCTAATTTGCTGTTTTGAAGTATTTAACCTAATTCAGGTGTCCAAAGGATTATGAAGAGCAAAGAATTTGCAAGTTGGCTTCAGACTGCATCCCACTTGGCTTTCTTTATGTTAGATGTAAGAGAGGCTCTAAACTCAACTCGTCTATTAAAAAAAAAAATCATAATGGAGGGAAACAGGAGTCCCACTTTTCCCCAGTCTTCTCAGATATCTAAAATACCCATGGAAATAGGAAATAGCATGCATGTCGTGCAGCTCTAAGCTGAAAATGGCAGAGGAGAGAGAACAAAGTCCCAGGTGTCTTAAGTTCAAAGAGCCAACATTGTGATATGGCTCAGAAAAAGACAAATTCAATTAGAATGCCCAGCCAGTAAAAAGAGTAAGGTATTAATTCTCCCATCTTTGTATTAAAATCACATATTCTCTATGGCAAACACTGCAGTACATTGCAGTGTTTTCCTGCATTCAAATGAGAGCAGCTGTGTAGAATGGTTACTAGGATGGCAAACAGAGCAGCTTTTCGCCCAAGGAAGTTTGGTTTGTTTAGTCCAACAAAGTTAGAGCTAGGAGGGAGAAGGCTTAAGTGCATTCTAGAAACAAATTAGGAATGTATTGGAGCTGTCATAGCAAAGAATAGAGTTGACAAAAAAGCAAATAAATATAAACTTGCCAGGAGTAAATTTAAACAGGGAATGAGATTGCTAACAATCAGAAGAATGGAGTGCTTAAGCAGCTTTCAAACAGAAGCAAAGGGAGTAGTTAGGCTGGAAACACAGCTTCTAGGCACACAATATGTCTATGAAAGCAAATATCTGCAACATCAGGAAAAATTTCATGTTTCATGTGGTGACTAGAGACCTATTTTATATATCCTTAAACTAAGTAAATAGGAAAAGAAAAATATTGCAGATTGAAGACCCCAAAGCATTTGATATGATATTTTACCAAAGTCAAAACAAAGCATGAAGAATCAAGATTCTGTAAAGCAGTCTATTGACAAGTGGAATGGGTAGAAAGATTTCAATTTGCTGCAGCGAGATCTTCTCTTCCCAGTACCTAACTATGGAAAGGAGGCAGGCTACAGGAACAAGATTGATTAGGGCCTGGTAATAGTTCAAGGTCTACCTTAATAACAAAGAAGTCTTTAAGAATTCTCCTGCATGAATTAAGATTTCTGCACCAAATATGCCATATGCTTAAACAAACAGTCTCTTATTCTCTGCATATTTTTTTTCTCTACTGCACCTTAAAATAAATAGTGCAGGGGGGTGGAATCTAATCTGGATTGAATGAGAGTGTTGCATTAGGGAAAATACTGAATGTTCTCATTCTTTGAGACTGCAATTATTAATAGATGGCAGTAATAAGAAAAAGAGAATTAGCTGCTTAATGTAGTTGCTCTGAGACTGGAAATTCTGGGCCAGAAATTACCAAGTGCACCTAAATGTCCTGTCATTTAGCATTCTAGCAAAGGCTGGGATCTCAAGTGGCAGAAGACTAGACTGCAGGGGAAGGGGAGGAGGTAAGGTCACTGAACTCCTAATATGTAGCATCTAATGTAACGCATGAACTGGATCCTGAGGGAAAGGGTATTAAGAAACAGACTACATCTGTGTATGCAGTAAGAGTGATGATCCCTGTCAGCCATGGTTTCCTGCAGGTATGTTCACAATGACAGGTAATAAGGATTGGTAGAGTTTTATTAATGAATATTTGCCTGATGTCTGACCAAAGTACTTAAAGTGTAGAGCATGTCCTGGTACAGTGCACAGGTTTCCAGCTGGAATCTACTTACAGGAATAGCATAGGAAAAATGGGAGTAAAAACCCCAAAGCCCTTTCCCTCTTTTAAACAAACCTTGGTAGAAGAAGAGTTTCCCTTGCAAAGGTGGATGAAGTAATCCTGGTGTCAGAGTGAAGGTAGCAGCTATACATTCAGAAACATCTTGGGAAATAGCTCTGTTCTCCTTAGGGATAGGGCAGGGAACAGAACAGACACTTTACCCAGCCTCTCTGCTTCACCTGAAGGTTTCAAAAGTTGTTAGTTCCAATGTAAGTATTCCCCTCTCACTCCCACAGCCCTGCAGCAAGACCAAATGATCCATATTTTATCTTCAAAGAGCTGCCTACGTTCACCCTCTGACATCCTCACAAATTCAACTGTGATCTCTCTACAGGTACAGTAGTTCTTTATTAAAAAGATGAAGCCACAAGATGTGTGACCTCGGAAAGCACTTCTGGAGATTTTCTAGTGCAAAGCTCTGGTCAAAGCAGAATCAAAACTATGGCCCCAGTGCAGAAGAGATGTGGAGCTGTTGGAGTGGGTCCAGAGGAGTGCCACAGGGATAATCAGAGGGCTGGAGCACCTCTCCTACAAAGAAAGGTGGGGGCAGTTAAACTAGTTCAACTTGTAGAATAGAAGGCTCTGGGGAGCCTGGATGATTTGAAGGTTCCCTTCAAACTAAATTATTGTACAATGCTATGATTCCATGTTGTTATGGGTTATGTCCAGTTTGGTTTTGAGCATCTTCAAGGATGGAGACTCCACAGCCTCTATGGGCAACGTGTTCCCAGTGCTCAGTCTTCCTAACCTAAAAAGGGTTTTTCTTATGTTTATGTTGAATTTCCAGTATGTCACATTGTGCCTATTGCCTTGTGTCCTTCCACTTGGCCTCACTGAGATAAGTCCTCTTCATCCTCTACTCACATTCTACAAGGTATTTATGCACATGGATAAGATCACTCCAGGTTTTCCCTTCTGCAGGCAGAACAGTCCCAGCTCTCTCAGCTTCTCCTCGTAGACTAGAAACTCCAAGCCTTTAACCATCTAAGTTACCCTCATTAATAGTTTTGTTCACTTATTTGGTGCATCTTTGAAAATGTGATAATATATATTTTATTTTCCACTTCTAATTTAATAGGAGAGATGGTGTGTCTTCATATCTGTTATTCATTGTATCTATTGTCAGAGATTATAAACAGCTTTTGTACTTTGAAGAGACAGCACATACTTTTCACATCACAGAATTGTAAGGATTGAAGGGACTTCTAGAGATCACCTTGTCCAACCCCCCTACCAAAGTAGGCTCCCTAGACCAGGTTGCACTAGTAGGCATCCAGGAGGGTCTTGAACGTCTCCAGAGAAGGAGACTCCACAACCTCTCTGGGCAGCCTGTTCCAGTGCTCCATCACCCTTCCTGTGAAGAAATTCCTATGCATTTGTGTAGAATTCCCTAGGCTTCAATTTGTGGCTGTTTCCCCTTATCCTACTGCCGTGCACTGCTGAAAAGAGTCTGGCCTTGTCCCTTTGCCTCCCACACCTTAGTTATTTATAGACGTTGATCAGATCCCCTCTGAGTCTTCTTTTTTTCACAGGCAGAACAGACCCAGCTCACTCAGCCTTTCCTCACAGGAGATGCTTCAGGCCCTTCACCATCTTTGCGGCCCTCCACTGGACTCTCTCAAGGAGATCCCTGCCTTTTTTGTACAGGGGAGCCCAGAACTGGACACAGTACTCCAGATGTGGTCTCACCAGGGCAGAATAGAGGGGAAGGATCACCTCCCTTGACCTGCTGGTCACACTCTTTTTAATGCACCCCAGAATTCCATTGGCCTTCTTCACCACCAGAGATCACTGTTGGCTCATGGCCACCATGTTGTCCACCAGGACCCCCAGGTCTGTCTCTGCAGAGCTCCTCTCCAGCTGGTCATCCCTCAACCTGTACTGGTACATGTGGTTATTCCTATTTCTAGGTGCAAGACTCTACACTTGCACCTTGAATCATTAAATGCTTTCTATTAGCTTGTCACTGGAAGAATTCATGTTCTTACAGCCATTTGAGTGATGCAGAAGAGAACGGAACACTATATTCAAACTATTATTTTACAGAGTATGTTGCTCCTGTGTGAACCTGTGCTACTGACATTTTTTTTTTCCAAGAAAACCAGGGTCTATAATTAATACATTAACAAATCTCTGATAAATGTAGCCTGTCCTGAAATATTGCTCTCATTCTTTGAAATCATCTGAACAGCACTAAGAGCAAGTGTGCAAGCATCACAGGGTTTGCAGATAATATGCAGTATTTTTAGAAAGAAGTATACTCATGTATTATGAATTAAATATATGATGATTTCTGCCATCTGTGAGAATGCATAGGAAGGGAGAAAAAGACTTCATTTGTCACATTTCCTATGTGGTTTTGCAAATTAAGGAAATTCATACATTCAAAGTGTAATGTTCTTGAGAGGGCAAAATGACCAGATTTTGAAACACATTAAATACCTATTGAGAACAATAGGTGATGAATTTCTCATTCTTGTGTAGTCTGGACACAGCAATTAAAGCCTTGTCAGTTTAAAAGTAAAAGGTGGGTTGTAAATCATGTTAGCTTTGGATAACGAGCCTTAGATAGTATAATTTGAAACACCACCTAGTATTTAGTGAGACTGTAGCATAACAAGTTTGAATTTAATTGAAGTAGTTAGAGTCTGTGCTGCTGGGTAGTGTAAGTGGAAGCAAAGACTCAGTCACCAATGATTCTTTCAACCCCTCCCTTATCTCCTGTGTGTTAGAATCCAGAATTAACAAAAATTGAGTCCCAGAAATCAAGAACTTATTTTAAAATGTTCAGATCATAAGAAATTTTTCTTATGATTTAGGGCATAGCTTTTGGAGCGCTCAAAAAAACCGAATCAGCAGACTTGGTGGGAAGGCAGTGGGCATTCAGTGGCAGATCTCCCTCAGCAATTCCCTACCAGTTCTGCCCTACAGCCAGTTTCTGTGCCACCAGCCATTCTTATGGAGATCCTGGGAGCTCAGAAGAACGAGCACAGAGGATCCTGGCTTCCAAATTCATGTAAGGATTAACAGCAGTGCAAAAGATCATACATTTCCTCCTGATGGGAGATCTTTCATGAAAGCATCTCATCTGACCCTGCTACCCTCTCTTATCCTGCTTGCTTCAGTTACTTCCACACTAAAGCAGCCCCACATGGTGGTTTGAGGTAAGTACATCAGTTTTAAATCCTGTTGAAGCTCTGTCTAAAGTGTTTCACTGCCAAAAAGTATCAGTACATAAATCACGAGATTTGATAACCCTGTTGAATGGTGCCATAGTATTATAAGAAAGGTACAGACAACGCCATGAAAAGTATTGTATTTTATGCATATAGCATAAAAATAGTAGAAGTTGCTGATTTTGTGAATTAATGATTTCCAAACATACAACCTTAACGGAAACTTAGTTGAAATCAGTGGAGCAAACTAAACTAGAATCCACTAAATAAACCTGAAAACTCCCTGATTAGTCAGAGGTAGTAACTGAAATATATGTTCAGAAAAAGTCTTAACATGTGCCATCTGGTGCTGTGGGAATTGTTTGATCTATTGAGAACTGAACAGGGTCACATCAAAAGGTGGGAAGCCCCTCCATCTCAGAAAGTAGTTTATGAAAAAAGAGAAGCATGTTTTTTTTCCTTTTACTGTATTTTACTCACATATTTGTTCAAGACTATAATTTCACATCCACACATAGTCAAGCATCATATTCTTCACCTAACTTACTACTGAATATTTTAAGAAATGCTGATTAATTCTGTACTTCCTGTGAAAAATTGATGCCTGCCCAGTTGTAGTTAAAACAAGACTAGCGCCTTATCATGCTTAGGCAGAGTACTAAAGTGAGTCAAGAGACCAGGTTTTATTTCCCTTTCTGAAGCTGAGTGCATAATCTGAATTCTACTATTTTTTGTCCCTTTCTATTCCCAGTTACAACCAGGCAAAATTATTTTCCTGCATCTGAAAGGGACTTTCTTCACAAGGACTACATATATGTTTATTCCACAGTATATTTATTTCATAATAAGCATCTACTGAACTGAATACTAAACTGAATACTGGAACTATTTCTAATTCTGTAACTGCTGTATAGAGATGAAAGCTCAATTTCCAGTCCTTCAAAAGCTTACCAAGGGATTTACACTAGGTTGCAAACTGGTGTTGATTCTGTGAGTTGAAAGTTAAACTGTCAACAATTTCAAGCCTAGTCTAGCTTCATTTTTAATTTTTCATTTTAATGCCACTCCAGATACTTGAAGAGAAATGATATATGCTTAACAATTGTTGCTACGCATGCAGAACTATGGCACCTCCAGTAGCAGCATGCCATCTCCCAAAGAAATTACCTCTTGAGCTGTTTATTATAGCGAAGCTTATGCAGAAATTTCAGTTGTGTCTGCTGGTCTGTGTTTTGGCTGCAGTGGTCTACAATGATGACAGGACAGTTTATGTGCTCCTTAACTGAAGCTTGATCACTTTGTGAAGGTGATTGTATCATGAGTAAAGCCAAGGAGAAGGTTCACTGTCCAGCTAGGTCTTACTTCCCAGTGTAGTTCTGTCTCCTAACTGAACCTTTGGAACCATAGAATCATAGAATCATAGAATCACCAAGGTTGGAAAAGACCTAAAAGATCACCCAGTCCAACCGTTCACCTATTCCCAATAGCTCCTACTAAACCATGTCCCTCAACACAACATCCAGCCTTTCCTTGAACACCCCCAGGCTCGGTGACTCCACCACCTCCCTTGGCAGTCCACACTCAAAAAGAGAACACTCAAAAAGTAACTTGCACAGCACTTTGTCACCTGCCTTACTGAATTGAGTACCCAGGGGTGCCATTGTCCTACATCACCAGTCCACAGTTCAGCTTCATGCCCTGGCAGGCCCCTAGGTTCTCCTTCTTCTTCTGGAGCTGAGACAAATTTGGCATTGGCCTAGCTGTTGGAACACTGCACAAATACACATAAAGACATGTTGGGAAAAAAAAAAATAGAGGAAGAAGAAGAAGAAGAAGCAGAAGAAGAAAACATACACATCAGGTTTCTTGGCTCCATTTATTCTCCAATTCCTTTACCAGGAACTATAATAACATTAAGAGGCCAACAGAAGATGTTTTATTATGAGTATTAAGTGCACACGGCTTTTCAAAGAATATGTTCTGCCTTTTAGTTGCAGTACTCTCACATTTAATTTATTCAGTACTATGCAAACTTACTCATTTTTATTTCCTTTCTCTACTTTGATCACAAAGTGTTTTCCAAGAATGTTCTGTGTGCATCATTCACACAAGTGCATTCATTTAATTGCCCAGGTAATTCATCACATGTGCTCACCAGCCTGGGGGAGCACACAAAGATTTCTGTCCTCAGTACTCTCATGTGGATGGAAAACTGGGAAGTGAGGAATTAAATATATTCTATGAAGTCTGCTCAAACACAGACAACATAAGCACAACCAGGAACAACAACAATGCATGCTGCTTGGAAATCTGACTTCCATGGAATTATGCCAGTGAAAATCACAGAATCACAGAATCACTTCACTTGAAATACTCTCTCTTTCTTAAAAAATAAAAATAAAAACACAAGCATAAACAAAGAAAAGCACAAAGAGTGCCAAAATGAATTATTTCAGAAACCACGAAAGAACATGGGAGGTAATGTCTGCACTCCCTAACACCTATTCCAACATCTATTATTCTGCTCAAGTGTGCCTATTGCAAACATTAGGGGTCAAAATGCCTACAGGAGTTGTGTTTTGCTAATACATGCCTTGCCTTAGTATGAACAGAGTTCAGAAGCTCTTAAATGAAAGGAACACACTGAACTAAATAAGAACAGAGTTGTATTCTGTTTGGAGATGCAAATTGAGAATACTGCAACAGTCCAGAGCAGTTTTCAATGTGCAATTGCTATTTAGATAACTTTGTGACAGGCACTTTGCAAATTACCCAGAATTTATGGGCCAGATCGTGACACCATTACTCATGCTGAAAACCAGCACCCAACGGCAGCAGCCCTACCAAAGCCAGCAGGCTGCCAGACCTGAAGTCACGAGCAAGGGTTTCGCAGTCTGGCTGTCACTGTGCAGATAATCTACAAGCCCACAGACATGCAGGCAGGTTTTGCAGCAAAGGTACATAGCAAAGCTGGAGAAATGTTTTCCAACAGCAAAGCACGGATGGGGTGGAGAGGCTGTAGGCTCTTCTCCTGCTTTGTTAACCTTCCAGGCTTTACTCTTAAAAAATAAACCAAGCATCTCAAGGGATCCTGGAGATTTTTATTCCTCTCTTTTCTTTTCTTAGCACAGGATCAACTACAGTACTTCTGAGGAACAAAAATGTCACACTAAAGTTAAGAATATTATCTTATCAGTCAGCTACATGCAAATAATTGAAGAGTTGTCAAGACAATATTAAAGGTTTCAATGACAAACATGCATTACATGATCCTCTGGGAGGATACAGGCTCTCTAAATCTTCTTGAATGTGATTCTAAGTTACAAATTACCCACAACTTGTTCCTGTGTTCTCCTTTATCTCTTCCTCCACTCTTCCTCTATGATTGCTATAGTTTTTGTATTTGTATTTTCTCTGTGGAATTTCGCTCTAATCATACTTGATCCTAGCTATATTCGTTTTTGTTTTTTGTTTTTTTTTTTTTAATGAAAGGGGAAAACTTTACCACAGCAACAAATTTTTTATGACATGATTTATCTCATTCTTTTTTATGGTACTGAGATTTTTTCCCCTTTAATTACCCAACAGAAGTGAAGTCTATCATCCTTTCCTCATCTTTAAGTACTTTGCTTTCAAGCAGTTCCAGATGACAGCATGGAAGAAAATTTTCCAGCTAAATTCAGCCACCATTTCTCATGTATTTAGGCTGACTTGCTCTATGGAGAGCAGGCTACAGAGGTTGTACTGACCACACACTAAACATGTCTTCTGCTACCAGTTCTTCTTGTGGTAATATTTCTTTACTCCATATTAAACTGCCTCTGCCAATTCGCTGCCCTTACAGACCCTAGCTGTGCAGTGAAACCCCATTCTCTCACATTTCACATGTAAGTCTGCTGTTTTCTGGCATGCTTGGCACTGTGTACCAGCTGACTCTTCCATATCCAGCCTGGCAGCACTCTGGCTGTCAGAGGTCCCAGCTCCACATCCTACCTTTTCCTCCTCATGATCTGTGCTGTGGTGTCCACACATCACATACAATTTGATAAAATGGTCACAAGAATGATTTATTCATTTGTACTCCCCCTTGTGTGCCATTTTGCAATGTTTATCACTGCTGCCACCAAGACTACGTTCCTCCATTCTAGATAAAGTTTTAATATTCATGTTCTGAGGGGGAGGAATGAAAGTTTATCTGGTTGTGCCAGGTCATTCATGCAATCACACCAGGAAGCTCTGAGCTGGGTCGTCCACAGGCAAACATCAGATTTGCCCAAATGAAGAGCAACAACAGAATTTGCTTTCTTCGAGAGCTTGCATGACTCCTAGGCTGCAGCCAACCCAGGGTCTGCATTGGTGTTAGAGAATGTACATCAATCTGTGGGATGTTTGCTATGTCCAGCCACTTCTGCTTCCTCCTGCAGCTGCACCCAGTACTGGCACCATCAATACCCCTCCCTGCCTATGAAAGTGCACCAGGAATGCCAAGCAACTCATCTGCTGTGGGCCGCCTCTCCCTGCCAATGGGTTTGGCATCATTGTTTGTTGAGGAAAAGATTATATTTGGATGGGAACAGGTTTTGGTTTTGCACTGGAATGCCTTATGGAACTTTCCTATGGAGAACCATTCCCAGGGAATCCCAGGCACTCCAAGGCCTCCTCAGAAGCTGAAGAGGCCGCAGTGGAACATCCACAAGCCCTGGTGGTTCCACATCTGACAGATTCTGAGGGCTGTAAGCAGTGCCCTCAAAGCTCTTAACTGATTCTTGGTGGGGCTGGGGAAGCAGAGGCTGATTGCAACATACAGCCTGTTCTGACAGAGTCCTGCTGAAACCTTGGGAAAATATTACTGTAATGAAGAGCTGACTGACATTTAGCAGTGTAAAGCTTTTTGTACAACTGGGGAAATGTCACAATACATTTTCTTTTCAAGGAAATGTGTGGGCCGTGCTTTAAAAATTAATGCTTGCATGAAGGAGAGAAATGCTGGAGAAGGAGCTTTTCCCTTTGTTTGCAGCAAACAGAAGCAAAATACTGTCTTTTAGGTGAGGGTAAATATGTCAAAGCTCTGACATCAGAGGGGAAACTCCCTCCCCCTGTGCCGTCCTCACCTAACTTGCATCGTTTTAGTGAAGCCAAAGGTTGCTAAAAACCATATGGAATGAAAAATAAAATAGCTCATAACTCTGCAACAGTTGGAAGGGAATTTTAGCTCATTCTTCATCTCTTTCACGTGCTGCGTTGAAATATGAGGCCAAGAAGGAGGCCAAAAGACTTAAATGGCCTATCATGAGGTAATTCAGCCACAAGCCCTGAACAGGAGAGCACAATGATAGCAGTGTGCTGGCTGTTTCCACAGAACTTGAAATATCAGAGCTCGGTTGACCCTAAAATGCACAATTAAAATTGAAACAACTCCTTGGGGCCAGGGGATTACTCAGATCTCCCCCTCCGACAATGTTAAACACAAGTGTCCTATAAAATATTTAATTGCTTGTGGCACCTGCACAGCATAGCTGTTGAGAAGAAACCGGTAAAAGAATAAGCAAGATTCCTTACCCACTTTTACCACTGTGTCCTCCAGTGACCATCACATGATCCCATGCTCCATGCAAAGTGCTGAAGGTTCAAGCAGCAGCAAGCAACATGTAATTGGTCTTCTCACCACTATGTAGCCAACATTTTGTGTACAAGGGCTCGAGTTCTCCAGCAGGGTCCTGCATCAGAAGCATACATTCAGGAAAGGGGTCAAAATAACAGGCTGCATGGAGTCTAACAGTTAAGCAGGGTTGTGCTGCTGGGTTTGCTGCCTCCTTGAGGTGTGGGAGGTTATGGTGAAGGCAGAAGTCAAGAAAGGAGAAGGAAATGGCTTGCTACTTGGCCAAAAGTGTCAGGGTGGGTGTACTTCATTTTTGGACCCCACAATGCCCTCAGGCACCATGAAGTAACCAGCCACAGCTGATGGAAGGTCTCTGAGCAGCTTCAGACATCCAACACAAATTATGTTACTGCCTGCGGTCATCCAGGGAAGAGGCAGCGAGGAGGCTGAAAAGCAGTGCAGAGGCTGAAACCTGAGGCCAGAACACTGCAACAGTAATGCTAGCAGAAGACTTTTTGAAACTCCAGGCAGTGCAGCAAGCACAGGCTGATTTTTGGCAATGATGGGACACCAGACAATCACAGAATCATAAAGGTTAGAAAAAGCCTCCAAAATCACCTAGTCCAATCGTCCGCCCACCACCAATACTGCCCACGTCCCTCAGTGCCACATCCACACGGCTCCTGAACACCTCCAGGGACGGTGACTGCACCACCTCCTTGGGCAGCCTAGGCCAATGCATCACTGCTCTTGCTGAGAAGAAATATTTCCTAATACTTAATTTGGGCTTCCGTGCGTACAAACAGCTGCACTACCCATGGGACAGCAAATGGGCAGAAGAAATGGGGGGAATTAACAAGCAGCCCAGACCTTAGGACACTTATCCTATGAGGGCAATACTTCTCTGTTTGTCCCAGGGCTTCCACAGGATCTGGCTAACTGGGGGTGGCAGGGTGTGGCAGTCATGAGATGCTTATTTTGCATACTTTATCCCATAATAATTACTAAAACAGCATTTACAACTGCAACATTAGACTGTAGAAAAACAAAAATCAGACAGGAAAAATCAGCTTTACTATGTAATGTCACTTTCCAGCTTGGCTGAATCGGTGAAGCAAAGAGAAAAACAGACTTTTTTGGAAAGTATAAATACATACTGAAATTTATATTGAATAAACATAAAAACATTCCAAATTTAAAATTGAGAACTCTAGCTTAGCTGTTAGTTTTAAAATATTAACATAGGTTAATATTCACAGTTTTAAAAGTGCATAAATGAGGTTATTCATAGTCTATATGGATCAGCCATGCATACCTCTCCAGTGCCAGTTATTTTGGCTGCTCTCTTCAAGTTATGCTTCTCAACAACTTAGAAAAAAGAGAAAGGGGTGTTAGCAATCTCACAGGGCTGGCTTGTGTTTTCTTTTAATAACAACAAAATGTTCATTTAAAGGCAGTCTGAAAGTGGAGAAAGCTGCTATTTCAGCCAGATGGTGGCACTATAAGTACTTACTATCCTAAGTGCATTATAAATAGAAAAGGGGGGAAGAAAGAAATTAAACCAGGCTAATCGCTGCAGTATCATTTTACAGCCCTGAATCTTTTAATTTATGAGAGACCTTCACAGATGACTAAACATACATGAGCTGGCTGTGTTATGAGCCCAAACCATTAGGTTAACAAACAGCATACTAAAAAGGAATAGTGTAAGAGTGTGTCATGACGTTTCCAAAAATGCCTTCAAAAGGAAAACAAAAACCTTTCTTTCCTCACTCCGTTCTCAAATAGCAGAGAGGAATCCCAGTGGGCTGCCAAATGACCTCTCTTACCACACCACTAACATAGGGCCATTGATAGCAAAACGTATTGAACACAGAAAGTACAGGGCACTGAACTCAAAACTGTTTCTTGAGCAGATTAAGTGGTGGGACATACTGGATAACAACCTGGTACACAATATACAATCAGCAGCATTTTGTAAAACTTACAGATTACATGTTTGCTACAGAATATAAAGCAGAAATTTAAAGGAGACAAAAAATACGGAATGAATTACTGGCTCTTTTAATGATAGTGACTTTTTCCTGTTGACTTCTGTGTGGCTGAGTCAAAGCAAAATACATAGGACTTCAGAAGCGTGAATCTCTTTGCATCAGCAGAAGTGTTCCTGGTTTACAGGAGGAAAAGTGAGAATCTGGAAGGAGAATCAACCAGAAAAGATGTCTAAAAGTACAACAAACATACGATATATTGAAGGGAAAGAAAAGAAGTATGCAGTCATTCAGACATCATATTAACAAAATTCTCAGGCTAATAGTGAACTTATTTAACATTTTTACATCAAAGTTAATCCTATTTTAATTGTGTTTGCCATTGTTACTCCAGAACCTTTTTTTCCCCCCTTTTTTCCTTTTTCCTTTTTCCCCTCCCCTCCCCTCCCCTCCCCTCCCCTCCCCTCCCCTCCCCTCCCCTCCCCTCTCCTCTCCTCTCCTCTCCTCTCCTCTCCTCTCCTCTCCTCTCCTCTCCTCTCCTCTCCTCTCCTCTCCTCATCATTTTGTGTGATTACTCCCTTTTAAGAACCATTTACTGTTTTCCCAAGTTAATCTCTCAACTTTTCTACTTTATTATTCCTTCTTATTTTCTTGTGGAAAATTGAAAATATCCATTTTGTTGGTCAGAATTTCTCCTCTGACATCAATACATTAAAACATACAAACAAACAAAATTACAGAATCATAGAGTGGCCTGGGTTGAAAAGGACCACAAAGATCATCGAGTTTCAACCCCCTGTTGTGTGCAGGGTCACCAACCAGCAGACCAGGCTGCCCAGAGCCACATCCAGCCTGGCTTTGAATGCCTCCAGGGATGGGGCATCCACAGCCTCCTTGGGCAACCTGTTCCAGTGGGTCACCACCCTCTGAGTGAAAATGTTTATATATACTGCTTTAAATTCATTGCTTTCAAAGGACTGACCAAACAGTACCTGCAATATCACTGATTTATAGATGGGATTTATAGATGATTTATACTGATTTATACTGATTTATAGATGGGGTTTATAGATGATTTATACTGATTTATAGATGAGAGAACTCAGAAACAGAACAATTTAGATATCTGTAATGCAACCTTCTGTTTATATGAATAATTTTATGATAACATTTGGTGCAGCTATGTAAATACGTGCAAAAGTGTTTGAGGAGTAAATGTTTATCACCTATAGCAGCTGCAACTGCTTCTTCTTCGTCTTCCCTGAAAAAAAAAAGGTCTATTGTGGGGAGTACACCATCTTTATAAATAATTCATCGAAAGAAGAAGAGGGAGAAAAGCAGTATAATCCAAAACTATGATAAAAATATTTTTACTCATTTGTAAAATTTCAGGCTATACTTTTTTTTTTTTTTTTTTCCATTTAATCATTTTTAAAAAAACAATTAAAAAAAAAAGATTCCATACCTTTTTCACATTGAAAAGTCAAATCTTCTGAAATTTGGTAGCAGCAACGCATTCAAGATTACACGTGAGGTTTCACTGCATGATGTTTCAAATGTTGAGAGATGTGTCTAATGTCAAAGATTTGCCTTGACTGGATGTTTTGCTCATAGCAAACTCAAAAATATTCACTACATTACAAATGAGAAATATAACTGACCTTTGGAAGGCCAACAGACATACTCCCAAATCAAACATATTTTTTAGATACATAGCACACATAGGAAAAACCTGAGTAACTGGCTTCTTATCCCAATTCTCCTGAAGGAAGTTTTTTTTTTACCTAGACTTATATGAAATAAATGTAGGTTATAAACAACACAGGGAAGGCAGAAGCTTGCCAAAGCCTGATGAATAAGAAAAATGCTGCTTCTCTCCCTCCTGGACTTTCAGGAGTGTAGCAAATAACTCTTCCCAGCTACAGAAGGAAATAATAATTGCCATCTTAGAAAGAAGAACTGACATTACTATACGTACTGATAGAACAGGTTTTTTTTCCTCTTTGGGTTAAATAAGAGGTAAAAGCAAATGAAACAGAGATCTAGCATTCTACAGAAGGAAAATGATTGGCAGCATAGTCTTCGTATCTTCTAACAAAGATCATCTGGACAAATTCTGAAATTAGAGCTGAATTTCTCTATAAAGTTGAAATCACTTCCAAACAACATACCCTTCTACAAAATATATGTGGGGCTTTTAAAGTATTTTTTCAATCCTAGACTAATGAAAACTTGGAGGGTTACCCTGCCTTAGATTTACAAGAGGTAATTACTGCTGTGACTAATTCCCTCACTAAAGCAGAAGTGTTCTGAATGAAGGTGAAGGTAAAATGGTGGTGGTGTCAGTCAACAAGTATGTGTGTGTTTGTGAATAAATATTAAAATATGTGTATAAATAAAAATTCTATTTACTTATCTTTTTTTTTTTCTTCCTAGAATGCAAAGAAAGCTATGAATGTCTCCAAGTGAATAATCAGACTGACTATGAGTTTTCTTGAAAATGAGGAAATGTCATCACAATTTGCTTCTTGGTTTGTTAAAAAAAAAATATTTTTACTTCTAGTTTCCTGATGAGGAATCACACACAAAAAAAGATATCCGCACGGGGAAAATGATCTCACTTCTGCACACTTTGACATGCTAGTCATTCCCACTTTGTTCCTCTTGTTCAGTAGCTAATCCTTGCCCAACTTAGGAAAAATTAGTTGAATTAGACTTTATCAGCTACCAGATAGGGGTTTCCAGTAGAGAAATAGTTCATGTTTCTCTTCGACATTGTGCCACTCTACTTGTTGTAGCCAATCCACCCAACAGATACTCGTGGACAGTCTTACAGAAGTTCCTCGATCGCCACACTGTGGACAAGTCGCAATGAATTAACGTGCTTTGATTTAACGTAGACTTTAAGCAGCTGTCTTTATGTCAGACTTATTTCTCCAGCTCTCTTGTTTCTCCTCCGGATGTTTCATCTTCTCCAGCAGTGGCCAGATGAAAAGGAAGAATTAGGAAGAATTGCACAATTTGTTAGTAATGTAACGAGGATCACCCAGTAGCGGAATTAAAGGATGCTGTGCTCTGCAAGCCTTGCCTGGACATCTGTGCATGCTTTACTGAGGGCTCACCATGAGAATCAGGAGCAAGACCACCAGTGCTGCAAGCAGGAGCAGGATTTGGCCCCAGTGAGGTCACCTTTTCACAAGAGGACTGTGAGCAGGAGCACTATCAGGAAGAGCACCAAATCACGCTTTTGAGATCTATCTCATGTGCTAATCTTGTCTCTTTTAGAAACCCAGGAAAGTCATTTCTTTCCCCAGATTTAGTCATTACCTTCCTCATTTTACAGCACTTTTACAATTCATGCTAGCCAGTGATGCAAACTCAACAGAGCTCCAGTCTGAAATGCTTCAATAACATTTTCTCTGAGTACTCAACTCTTGTCAGGCCAAGTCCCTTCCTACACAGAGCTCAGACAAGAACAGCTGTAGGAAACATCATTTTTGTGTCTTCTGTCACTTTGTGATGCTTGATTCAGATTAGCAACAAGTGTGCCTCTGCGAGGCACGTCCACTGGGTAGGGAGCAGCACTCTTCAAGCATTGAGTACTGGAAAGCTCAGGGGGACAACCTGACCATCCTTCCCTGAGCTGCAGGCAGCGTGTAAGGGTCATCCTTCTCCATCAAAACTGGGGAACCACACAAGCCCTATGGGTTGCCTGCATGAGTAAAACACAGGGACTCTAAAGCCTTGGAAACTGCCCAGAGACAGCCCCCAAAACCCTGGTGTTTCATGATAAAGCAGTGAAGCAGAGCACATCCAGCAGAAAAGCACCTCAAAATCAGGTGAGCTGGAGGTTTCAGAAACTCATGAAGACCCTGCAGATAAGAAAGGCATGGATTGCTCCAGACCTTATTTCACAACATTTGTCTTGTCTGGAGTTAAGTCTTAACACTAGATTATATCACTAGGCAGGACTAACTTCACTCTTATCTTCAAGTAAATGCTGCAGTATAGGCTCTCAGAAGAGTGCTGGTTTGTTCAACTTGCAGTGTTATGTGCACTCAACCTTTGATTCACTGTTTTCAGCAGCATTGTGATTCGTGCCCTGTCCTCCTTAGGGCCAGGAACCCTACAGATCTCCTCTACTGGACAACACAAACTCCTTGGGAATAGATGCCCCCCTGAAGCCCTGGAAATGCCAGGCAGCTGTGCCAAATTGATGATCAAACTTGAGAAGGGGTAGAAGCAATGCTGCACAGGGTACCTATATCTCAGGAAGAAAATCAAATCTAGCAGAGATTTCAAAGAGAATGAAGAATTGATTCTGTCCACTATGGATGCAAACCTAACTTTGGAATGATCCATGAACTCAGAAAAAAAAATACTGCTTTTTTTGTTTGTTTGGTTTGGTTTGGTTTTGCTAGCTTTGCACATAAATACTAAAAACTCTCTAAACAACAGCTCTAAAACAGAACTGGGATAATTCACCACAATCATCAACACTCAGGAAATAATACATATCTTCTAGTGGCACCTCAAGACACAAAATCCAGCTCTCCCTGGTGCCATAAATCACAGAAAGTGAATCTAGATGAAAAATATAGGCTGTTATTGTGTAGTTTCACTGCCAGGCTTCAGCAGAACTAAATCATCTTTCTGTAACACAGAAAGCAACCTCAGCTAAACTAGCTAAAATAACTGAATGCAACCTAGCAGCAGAGAAGTGACTGAAGAAAGAATATAAAAGCCCCTGACAAGAGAAACCTAGGCTGTCACACAGCCCTTCAGCAGCAGGCTGACTGTAGACAGGACATGTGAAACCCAAGCAGGGTCTCTGTGTCTTAAATAAGAGGCAGAAAGGGAAAGATGAAGCCTGCAATAGAGGCAAAGGGAAACAAGCGTGTGACAGCAGTGACAGAGGAGAGGCTGTTCAGGAGAGCTGTTTTCTGTCTGAGTGTTGAAAATATGAAGGAAGACAAGACAGAATCTTTTCAAGACACCTGGGAAAAATGACAGAATTTTAATTAAAGTATTTGTGTATCAGAATCACAGAATTACAGAACCATTATGGTTGGAAAGATCACTAAGATCACCTAGCTCAACCAGCAACACATCCAGCACCATGCCCACTAACCTCAGTGCCACATCTACACAGTTCTTGAACACAACCAGGGACAGTGACTTCACCACCTCCCCGGGCATCCTGTGCCACTGCCTCACCAATCCTTATGAGAAAGAACTCTTCATAACTTCTAACCTGAACCTCCCTGGCACAACTTGAGGCCATTCCTTCTCATCCTATCACTGTTACCTGGGATAAGAGACTGACTCCTACCTTGCCACAACCTCCTTTCAGGTGGCTGTAGAGAGCAATGAGGTCTCCCCTGAGCCTCCTCTTCTCCAGAATGAACAACACCAGTTCCCTCAGCAGCACTCCAAAAGACTTGTGCTCCAGATCCCTCACGGCTCTGCTGCCCTTCTCTGAACACTCTCTAGGACCTCAATGTCTTTTTTGTAATGAGGGGCCCCAAACTGAACAAAATACTCAAGTAAGAGCCTAGGAAAGATATATATGGCCCTAGAAAGTGGGAAACTTTTTGCTAGGTGTGCTGCCTCGCGCCAAATGAAGTCTCAGGAAATGGCAAACAGGCATGGGGAAAAAAAGGCCAGCATGAAGGCTTGGTGTCCTGGCAGCTACATCTGGCACCTCCTGTGGCCTTCTGCTTTTCCCCTTTTGACATCATGTGTGGCACTGTGTAGCACTGAGCTGAACTGGACTCCTCTTGAGTGCACATGGAGATGAGGCCATGTGCTGCACCACAGCTCCAGAAACTGAGAGGATCCATGATCTCTACAGGAAGCTCCTTTTTCATTTCAGATACAGGTCAGTAATGGTACAGTAGAGTTGATAAGCAACCCTAGGTTTTATAATCTTGTTTTCACTTGCATGTGCATTCCTGATGTTCCTGCTGACCATGAGGACATAGGTGAAGAATTTCCACGCTGCCCTAGTGGCCTTAATGACTCTACAGAAGAGGCAAACTGCACTCGACTATTGGAAAGGGCATTCAGGGCTCACACCAATCTCACACCAGGGATGGAGCCAGACGTGATGGGGGGTTCAACATGCCACTTTTCAGAAAACTAAGTACATCCCAAGAAATCCAGGAGAAAAGACTTACTGGAGATGGATAATGTAGGCAGAGGAGCTCAGAGGAAAATTCAAAGGTGTTTTCTTCTGAAAATGTGAACAGAAATATGGCTTATTCTTACTGCACTTGAAAGGAACCTAACCCCAGGGACAGAAATCTGAAGGATTAAGAAAGAAACTCAGCTAGGCAGAAGCTGGAAAGAGAAGTGATTATTTTATTCTGCACACTTCTGCCTGACTTTTGAATAGCTATGAAAAAAAAAAATCTTCATTTCAAAACTTCCTGAGGCAGGAGCCACACCTTCTGTCACAGATAAATGCAGGCAGGTAATCCCATCAAAGCCAAATCCCATTGAGCTTGTTTGCTATACAGAGACCCGCTGATTCCAAGCCACTGTTTCCCTCTTCAGTTCATCACCTCTGCAACTTCTGGAGTGCACATGTATTATTACTACCACACAGATCCATGTCTAAGGCATAAAAGCCCCCTCCAGCCTTGCCCTGTAGTTACCTAAGGCAATGATTAAAACCTGATTTAATATGTCATAATGATATGGAATATTTGCACTAAGTACCTGACATTAGGCAGCAGAAGCTCCAATCAAGACTAGAGGATGTGATGTGACTTACTGACTGCCAGAAAACTCTTGATGAGCCAAGAGTAACTGGGCTGGAAAACCTCTCTGCATCGTGAGGAGGAGGCACAAGTCAGCAGGCAAAGAAGTTCAGAGGTACCTGGAGCTTGTAGACTCTCAACTGTGCAATTGTAAAGAGAGAGAAAGGCAGACAAACGGAGCTGCTAGTATAGTCCAAAAGCCAAGGGAGCTCCTCAGTAAGCTTAACTGCCCTTAGTTCATTCATAAGCCAAGAGGAATAGTCAGGCAGGAGGTAGAGAAGGGGAAGGTAACATATTTATATTAAAGAAAAATGTATTAAGGCTCACAAGGTGCTAAGATATTAAGGGACTGGGACTATGCACCCTCCTCTAAGGCATGGGTGTCCAAACTTTTCACTTGTCTGGACCACATTGAGTGAAGAGGAATTGGGGCCAGGCTGGGCCCCACAGTGGGGCAGAACAACCACCATGACAGTGTGGAATAGTTGGCAGCTGCAGAATAGGCTGGGCTGGGCAGTGTACAACCCATGGGTCAAGGGTTGGGCATGCCTGCTCTAGAGTGACCTATTAAAAAAAAAGATGTCTGCATCACATCACTGTGTGTGGCAGTGTGCTGCTGTCACACACTCTGTACTGAGTAGCGCAAACTCTGTGTTGAAAGTCAGATTTGATGAGTATGACTAGGCATCATTCAAATGAGCTATTAGGAAAAGTGATAGATATGATTTGTCTGGAAGATCACACAGAAAGACATGAGAAGAGCAGGGAAGATACAGTTTGAATATCACATCAGAGCTTTGTTGATTTGGTTCTACAAGTGTGCAGAACATTTCTTCAATGGCTAGCTTCCAAAACAAAGGCAGGGCTTCCATGTGTCCTACCTTTATATGACAACAGGTAAGATACCTGCAAGTCACACAGGGCTCCTTTCACAGCTGGTGGAGAGAAACTAGCAGGAGGCAATTCATCTGATCTGATATGTGCAATAGATGAGTCATGCTCTACAGGTGTCTGAACCTCCCCATTGACTGCAGATGGAGCCTAGATGACTAACTCTGACATAGTTACTGTGAACACTAATTTTCAATCAGATGCATACCTTCCTATCTCCCACCTCCCAAAATACTTCCTTCCCCCTAAGAGTCCATGTGCCTCATTCTTGAAGGTATGGTTGGTGCTGTAACTCTTTTTTAGAATTCAAATCACACCTGCTCTTCCAACCTGAAGATCAAGGCTTTCATTTGCATCTTCCTTCACCACCCTAAGGTGGCATGTGACAAGAGGACATCACTCCATCGTGTCCATCATGTCACTCTCCCTGCTCCTAGCATGGCTGCTGAGCGCTGGCCATGCTTTCTCACGTTGAGCTCAGTGAAGCAAAGGGGCTCTGCAAAAAGTTGTCTCTTCTAGGTGATGGAATGGGCATCCAAATGGACCAAGAAATCATACAGACAAGCTCAGATAAACAAAAGTCCATTGTATCTTAGCAATCCAAACCTCTCTAAATTGTCAGACTCATCATCAATTTCAGTGCCTGGTTTAGCACAGTAGAGAAGTGAATACTTAGTTTTGAGAAGATATTGTCAAAGAAAAGACTGAAGAAAACAGATTGCTCAAATGAGACCTCCACAGTGTCCCCTGTACAGCACTTCAGCTACAAATACTAAAATACCTGGCTATTCTGAAATCTGCCACTTATTTGACTGTGACCAGAACTTCACCTCAGCCATCTCGTTGTTTTTGTGAACAGCCAATTGGCAAATATTAAAGTTTGAAGTCAGAGTATTTATTATCCTGTAAACACCATTTTGATAAAGCCATTCCCTTGCCCTTCCCTGTTCTTAGTTGAAAGACTACCTCTCTTTTACAACTCAGTAAAAATAAACCTGTATCAGATTCAATTTCTTTCATACCACTCCATCAGAATGTTTATTCTTCTTTATCACTGAGATCAATATTTATCCATGTGGGAGGAAACAGTTCTCTCTGTTCAGCAAGCTGTTATTGTGTTAAAGTTTAACGTCACTAAGGAGGCAGTAAATGACAACTAAGCCTACATCACCAAACAGGCTTTATTTATTTAATCAAATAATGTACTTTACTAAGAAAGCCAACCATACTGTTCCTAGGCGGGATCCTAAACACATTTTTCACAGTAATGAGCCTTTAATAGCTACCCTCGTTTTAATAACATATCTCTACCTTAAGCATGATTGGATGTGAGCTGGTCTTACGCTAACTTTCACACCACTGCGACAGGTAACTTTGTAGTGTTGATGCTGACACACAAAGACATACAAGAACTGGAATCAGAGCTGCCACCTATGTACAATATGCTTTCTTTCCAGCTTCACAGTTCCCCAACAGTCTTTTCAGCTTTGTAGTGTCCCAACAATCTTTAAAGATGAAGAGAATTAACAATTTCTTTTTACTTTTTTTCTCATCCGAAGTTTTTCTTGACTCTGTGCTGAGAGGAATATCTTTGAAACTCCCAGTACAGCACAATTCCCAGAAGGGTTTTGTTTATGAATTAATTCATGATTAATATTACTTTCTAATTTTAACAAGCATTCTACATAGTAATTATTAGCCACCACTAGGGAAACTCTGAAGTGGCTTGGAGTTCGAGTTCAGTTCAGATAAACACACAAAAGTTCAGATGCTTATCCAATTGCTTGCACTTCTTGAATCAGCAGGGCAAGTCTGGAAACCTATCAGGTTTCCCATCTCTATGCTCCCACATGTCAAGTCATGCCAAGAATGTTCCAGCTGCATTTTTTTTTTTTTTTTTTTTTGGTAGTGCTTCTGCATGCCTGGTTTTGGTCCTGAGCTGAGCTAAGAAATACAAAGGTTCATGACAGGGAAGGTGAGGCCCAAAAGGCAGTTCTGTTCCTCAGAAACCAGAGTGCTTTCAAGAACCAGCTGTACCATAGAATTGTAGAATCATACGATCATTTGAGTTGGAAGGGACCCTTAAGAGTCATATGGTCCAACCCCACAGCAGTGAACAGGGACACCTACAGCTAGTCCGAGTTGCTCAGAACCCCATGCAGCCTGGTCTTTAATGCCTCCAGGGATAGGGCATCCACCACCTCTCTGGGCAGCACAAACTATCCCAAGACAAAGGGCCATCTTAAGAAATGGCCATACAGCTTATGGCCCCACAAAACCTTCCTCCAAAACAATCCCCAGATAGGATGCCCATCTCTTGTACTGATCTGGAATGTCTAGGTACCCCTCTGCTCTTTGCACGTCTCTTCTCTGGTGTCATCAGCTTTCACTTTAATTCCACAGGTGTCAGAAATTGAGCTTAATCCTCTGGAGCGCTCCACCAGCCAACCATGCTCAGAGTACAGCTAACACGGACTCAGTTTCCTCATCAAAGGAATTTAAAAACATTTCTTTTAAATAGCACTATAGCAGGTGGAGGTGCACAGCTTGTTAGTGTTCAACCATGCCTTCCAAGGAAATGAAAGGGCTGGAAACAACACACTCT
The DNA here is from genome assembly GCF_023343835.1 of Lagopus muta. NCBI lineage: Eukaryota > Metazoa > Chordata > Aves > Galliformes > Phasianidae > Lagopus > Lagopus muta. Next base: position 106,955,624 of record NC_064433.1, read on the forward strand.
GCAGCCTGTAGGGAGTCGAATGTGCTTTCCAAAAGAGCACATTAATCTCCAGGTTGACTGAGGAACGCTATGCCCTCCTGTTAACGCTGCATCTGTGTGAATCCGGGAAGGCGTGTGCTATCAGAGCTAAGACATGCAAGCAAGCAGTGGAACAGCACTGAGGGGCAGAACAATTTATGAGACCAGGGTTCATAACTGCTTCTGAGTTCTCAAACTCTCATATAACCTCATGATACTACGAAGAAAAGAAAGATCTATCTGCAGTAGTATTGAGACAATTTCCAAAATGTTCTTGCTTAGTTTTCTTTTACAATTTGTTAGTATGAGGTCTTGCCTTGTCCCTGAAGATGTTCGTGGCCAGGTTGCATGGGGTCCTGGGATCTAGTGCATGGCAACCCTGCCCAGATCAGAGGGTTGGAACTAGATGATCTTTAAGGTCTTTTCCAATTCAACCCATTCTATGATCCTATGTTTCCGTAATAATATGATTCTATATTTCTCTGGTTTTATTAGTCCTCAAAAAGCAGTTTATTCAGCCTCAGAAGCGATAAGCTTACTGTGTTTTGATGGAAGACATTCAAGAGGCCACAGTGCGGGCTTGAAAATGTAAGGAAAACTGAATTACTGAGCCCTACACAGTCTCACCCATGAGTACAGTATGCAGATTGACTGCTACCTGTGATCTCCTCACTACTTCACCTACTGTGAATGACTGTTCTAATTTGTCTCAGAAAAGCTCAGGAAGGCCTGGGGAGAGGCAACACAAAGCAGGCCTGATGTGCATTACAATTGTTTCTAAAAGGAACTATGGAATTAAATATGGAATTGGTCAAAATTGCTTTGCATGTATTAGTAATCTGTGTGCACAGGTATGATTAATATCACTAGCCAGTTCAGTTTTCTCCTTTAAGTTTCAAAACCTGAAAAAACTAGTTGGTGTCATGACATCTGTGAGAGAGAAGAGCAACCCAATAAACCTTGGCACATTTTGATGGGAACAGATTTTCCCTGAAGGAATACATATATAAACACAAATTGCAGAAGTAGGCACTAGGGCTAGGCATGCTTGCCCATTTCATTTCTGCAGTAGCATGGATGGGATAAACATGCATTGCCTTGTGGAAGGTGTCTACCCACACTAATATTCCCTCCTGCCATGCACAGGAGATCACCGCCAACATTTGTAATCTCATTACAACCACACCAGTGTTTGCTCGCTTCTCCACTCCCCTTCAAATTTCAGTTTCAGAAACTGAGAAATTGTGTGAAGGTTTTCATTTTCATATTGTTTTAAAGACGTGGGGTTTGGAGCTTTTAAGGTTTCAAAAAGTAGATCAAAAGGATAAGACAAATTCATCATACAGGCTCTGAAAACAAATTAAAAAGCCTCAGCCTATGTAAGAAATAAAATACAATCTTAAGCTCAACTGTACTTCCAAGGAAATACCATGTTTTTCTCTCTTTTTTTTTTCTTTATATATATAAAACATGGCCATCTTTGTTCTAATGATTTATCACATCCATCTCTTCAAATATATTAAAAAGCCTCTGAAAAAATGCTAAACAGAATGCATTATTTTGTCACAGTGAATTGCAAGCCACAACTCCTTAAGGAGGAAGAGAAAAGCTGCTTTCTTGAAAGACTGACCTATCTCATGTGACCTCTATTTTACTCCTAAGATAGAGAGAATAGAACATTTGCTTTCATGCAGATATCACTTCTTTCCATCTCTGAGACAAAGAAACCAGAGCAAGACAAATCAAGAGTGTGTCTTGCATTGTAACTGCATGGGCAACCTGTGGATTCACAGCATGACAAGCAACCCACCAGTGGTGACATGGATGAAGCCATGGTGCTGAAGCACCATGTTAACCATAGCAACCTTTGGAACAGTTTGTCCAGTGAGGTCGTGGAGTCATTAGAGGTCATCTAGAGGTTTTTCAGAAAAGGGTAGATGTCACACTGAATGACACTGTTTAGAGCAGTCACAGGTAAGGGCTGACATTTCGTCTACATAATCTTAGCAGTCTTTCCAACATTAATGATTCTGTGATTCAAGCTCAAAGAGGGTAGATTTAGGTTATACGGAGAAGATCTTACAGTGAAGGTGGTGAGGCACTGGAACAGATTACCTAGTGCTGTGGTTGATGCTCCATCGCTAGAGACTTTCAAGGTGAGGCTGGATAAGGCTTTGGGCAAGCTGATCTAGCTGTGGTGTCCCTGTTTGTTGCAGGGGAGTTGGACTAGATGGCCTTCAGAGGTCCCTTACAACTCTAAGGATTCTATGATTCTATGATTCTCAGACATCAGCTTCCAGTGTTGGGCTGCTGCTGGCATGCGTGGAGCTTGCTCCATGGAAATGCAGTATAAGCACACGCTGCTGTGACTGTGAGGAGCAGCAACACAATTAGAAGCAGAAACAAGGAGGTGATGGGAAACGGAAAGATTAATCCCATTGCACTGCAACTTCTTTTTTATTTAGTGAAAAGGAAATACAATTAGGTGGAACACATTAAACATACCTACACAGATATCTGAGCATCTCCCCGGTGCACGAGAATTCATGCCTGCAGATGAAACAGGCAGGCTCCACTTCCTTAATCTAATTAGAAAACTAAACTTAAAATTATCCTCCTCCAGAGAGACATTTACACCTCCAAATATGTTCTGCAAAATAGAATATGAAGCTGAAAGGAAATCACTGAATTATTTATTATGGTTTTCTAATGTGCTGGGCTTACAGCTTCAGACAGTAAAAAATACAGTAGAAAATGACTGATTACAGTGTATACCGGAAATTTTGGGGAATTAAAAGAAAGCTGCTTTTGCATAATTGCACACTTCCATTTCTTGTGGAAAATTAAAAAGCCATTGGTTCTCACTAAAGATGACTATAATTGCAAATAAGGGATTTTGGAGGCAGGAGGGGGAAGAGCAAGGATAGAAAAGAGAAAGAACAGTGGCAAAGATTCACAGTGTGCTTGTGGAGGCTAATGCATGAAATTAAGCAATGCTCAAAAACACAGCTGAGGTCCAGAGGAGCAAAAAGCTTGCCTTCCACAACTATGCCAGACAGTGGGCCACTTCTATGTGTATGCCTCTGCAACAAGGCGCTTCAAGTGTGGTGAGAGTGGGAGAAGGGAGTGAAGAACCATCAGCACTACTGGTTCGGGGAGTTTGCATTAGCAACTTGCAGTTGTGAATTGGAGAATGCAGGGACACATTATATATTCTGCTGCACTCATAAGGGATGGTTTCTCTTCCTTCTTCAACAGAACAATTAGATACAATCTAAGGAGACTCAGAAAATCTCTCCTCTGGTCCTCTCAGGGACTTTCGTATCAGAAACAGAAATCAATCTTTGCTGTTTATAATATTGCTGTGTAGGGATTTCTTTAAGTCTTGTAGATGAATTAAGCATTACCGAATGTAATAAAGTCTAATGTTTACAGATACCAAATGCTTTAGTATATAAATGCACCTAACGAATTCATGCTTACACGTGCGTAAGTATATGCATATTAACACATGTATTTTTATATATTAGTGTACAGTTACAGTAAAGCAAATTTATGCATTCTAAACCTAAGGTTGTATTTGTCTGTGCTATCTATACTCAATTATTTTATGTTTACACATAACAGAAAAAAATAAGTCATTATTAAAATTGCTTGCTGCTTTCCAAATATCAACCTATAAAGAAATTTTGCATCTTTTTGTCAGGCTAGTACGTAAGACACAAACAATCATGTCATCAGTGTGCTAAAATGCACAACAATAGACTACAGAATTTGCACCTGGACACTTTATTGAAGGCAGTGTTCCCAAGTGGCAGGCAGCCCTACGACTCACAACCTGGAAATAGTCCCACTCAGGTTTCTGAAACAATCAGAGGAATTGCTCTCACAGCTTCTATCACATATGTTTTTTCCTGTACTTGTTTGACATGGTTTTATTTTATAGTAAAAACTTTAGCATGTCTGTACAAAAAAAAAATGCTTACAACTTAAACCTTGGTGTCTCATCCACATAGCCAGGGGCTAGGATTCCCCTCAGAAACATTCTATGTCTTGGAGAGTATGTCACTGTTTAGGTAAATCTTCTGGCATGATGATGCATGTTTCAGTAGCCTGCCTTTCCCCCTGAAAGGAGGTGGTGGAAAGATTCTCAGTGTTGCCCTGAAGATTTGGGCAGTTCAGGAGGAGTCTGTCAGCCCCACTGGTTTTTCAGATTGCCCTGCATGGTTTGTGTGTTATGTTAGAGGTGCCTTCAGGGGAACTCACTGAAGTGCTGTCACAAACTACTCATAAATAGGAAGATGACTCCTGGATCCAATCCATTTTGGAAGACATTCCAGCAGAAAAGTTGGGTAATCTTTACATGGATTTCTCTCAGACAAACACACACGTTCACTGAGTCAGGAATCATTTCCAGACACGATCAAAAGTTTCTATGATGGCACATAGGTAACTGACTGCCTAGATGATCAAAACTATGGTTTACAATGTGCATTCTGGAAAGTTCTTCAAGACTGTCAGACATCAAACAAAAATTCAAACAATGAGGAAATAAATAAATGCTAGTTACACCCAGTAAAGTCAACCCTGTGCTCTGCACACCTGGAAATGCCCCCAAACAGCCATGCTCAGAGCAAGTCTGTTTGTTAGATGTCCCCTAGTTCTAAAGCTGCCAATGTTGACATATCTAAGCTAAAAGGAATTCACTGACCCAAGAGCATCATTTCTTCCTGGTTTCTACAGGAAGAGAGTAGATTTTGTAGCAGTCATAGGAGGAGGACCTGCATTTGGCTCAGTGAGGTTTCCAGTCCTACTCCCAGGATCATGAAATGGCACAGGAACATGTGGAGAGATGTCCCAGCTGAAGCCTCCTTTCACCCACATGCAGGCTTGTTCTCACCAAACTGTCTCTGCCATCCTCTCCCACCCAGAGCCAACAGTTGAGGATGGAAAGCCACCATCTGCAGGGCAAGGTGGAGGAACCAAAATTGCTCCCCCTAAAACACAGATGGAACAGAAAATGGTGCCATGGGGGAAGCAGAACAGGTCCCAAAGGAGTATGGGTAAAAGCATGAGGAGACGTTATTTCCCGATGTTTGAGAGCTGTGACACTGATGCATTTTCAACACAGAAACCCATACGTAAGTGAGTGACAAATCCACAAAGATAATCTCAATTTAAGTTAGTATAAAAACAGATTACATGGTGGTCAGGCAGTAAGTGCCAACATAATGGGAGGTTTTCACTTTGAGTCAGCAAGGAAATGTCATTTTTTCCCCTTTGTTCTACTTCCAGTCACCCAAAATCTTGCTGGCCCAACTTTCTGCCATAGAGTATGTAACTAAACAAAAGTTGTTTCTTAACTGTGGGAAAGGAGTGGAAAAATCTTCTTCCCCTCTGGACAAAGCAATTCACTCCCAGAGCCTTCTTGTCTTGGCTGGCTGAAGAGCTAACTCAGCACATCAAAGATAGACTCCCATCAAGTTTGCCTTTCGTTTTTCAAAGCTGTTATTCTGAAATGTCATTTAAGGGAACAGAGAGAATTTACATTGTCACGGGAAAATAATGGCACTGACCTCATCAAATTATGGCACCACTGTGGAATAAGCACAAGATAGTCCTATCAGCAATGGTAGTCCAAAACAGGACATGTTAATGTCAGAGTGGAACCCACACCTTTGATGATTATTATTTTTTTTAATTGATATCAGGGAGAAATAAAGACGTTTCACTTCCATGCAAAAAGGAAAAAGAAAAAAAGCTTGTTCAAGAGATGATGCCACTGCTAATTCCAGTGAGAGTGTGACAGCCTGAATTACTGGGAGATGGCAAACAGCATTCTTTCATTGTTTCCACGGTATAAGATGTGGAGAGGAGGGGAAAGATATATATATATTCTTTCACAAACTGCCTTGCTACACTGTGCAATTTATTACCATCGGATGTAATGGCAGCCAAAAATACACATGGAAAGATTAGTCCAATTCATGGAAGAGAAGTCCTCCGCAAGCTGTTAAACACAAAAACACAAACATGGTCTCTGGATAAGGAAATCCCAATGCAGCTGGCTTCCGGGAGCGGGAAGGATGCACTGGAAGAAAGGAGAGCATGTGCCTGCTCCAGCATCTAGTGTTGGATGGCTCCAGGGCAGAGCAGGTCTCTGGCAGCACAAATTTTCTTCTGCCACGGGAAAAATACTTAGATTAAAACTTGCAGTTACCCAGGAATCTGAGTTGTATTCAACACTTGTCAAGCTCCGAGTGAAAAATTTGTGCAAATGCTGAGGCAGTTTCCTTCAATTTCTATAACTGTTGTCAAAAATCTCATGTTTGCAGCAAGGGTGAAAAAATAAGCAGTGAAAGTGAGTGCAGTTCTCAGGGGAAGGTAGCCGGACTGGAACTTGGGCATACAAACACAACCACAGTGAATAAGTGGGGTCATCTGACCATCTTAAAAAGTCTGAAAAATCTAGGTACAATCAGAAATACATCATCTATACATGTTCATTAGCTGTTTGGAGGAATGTACAGGTGGATTTCTTGCTTAAGTCCAGTGCTGTTAGGTCTGTTGCAGCTTGGGAAAGGAGACACTATTTGCTCTTCTACTTTTCTTTCTAGCTTAACACTTGTTCTATCTATCTCTTGTCAACAAACATTTTTAGTATAAATTTTTAAATAATCAGAGATATAAATGTCAGAAAATTCCCAGAAAATAAGGCAACTGAAGCCAGTGTTTTACCATCCTATGTGTAAACAGTATCTTTCCAAACCAGACCATGGGAATTGACTTTATTGAGAGTTTTTACAAAAATTGTTTGTTAAGTGGAAACAGCTTAAAAAAGACAGAGATATGCTTAAAAAAGAAAGAGATATGTGCTTGTTATGTAACTTATTTGAATCTCTTTTTCTCTTCTTCTTGCCAGGATCTGCTTGATAATGGTGTGAATTGTTTAGGCAAGCTCATGCAGCCTACAGACATATGTACATACAATCCTTAACAGAACTTTCTGTTCCTTGTTCCCAGGTACACACCATATCATGTTGGATATTTAAAAACCTGCTATAGCCTGTTAATGGAGTGTGGAAATAACCCTGGAGGATAAAGCACACAGAGTTTATTACATAAACGAAGAAATTTTGGCCAGGAGAAATTGTTGATCCTATTAAATATGTTTTAATGAAGTCAAGATTTAGGTGATTTTTATGATAATATCTTCATTCCAGTTGCTGTTCCAGCATGCCAAGTTCTGTGTCCCATTAGCCCATTCATTACCAAAGAACAAACTGTTATTGGTGGACTTCACTTTTAACTTCTATTTTTAAAGGGCAGGATGGGAAGTCACTTATGTTGACTCTTTCTTGATACTATTATTCCCCCAAAATCTGACTATAAAGGGAATTTCAGTGAAGCCATTAATAAGTGAAGCAATAATAAGTAGTTCTGAAAGAAAAGCTCATGGACTGTCCTTCATTGCAAAACCTATAGCCCAAATGCTGCCTTTCAGTGGAGGCCTACTTTGCTTGCATATGAGTAACTTTTAAACCAATCTCAGTTGCTTTACAGGAAAAATAGGTTAAATTTTCAGCTAGCACACAGTTTCGCTTGCTAACAGAACAATTTGGGCAACTTTTTTTTTTTTTTTCTGGGTACTCCTCTAACCTGGGTGCTGAGATAATATTGTATTAAAATTAAAATTAAATTAAATTAAAATTAAAAATTCATGGTGTTGTTCAAATTAATGTAGAGATGCCCAGGCTAAGCCCTATAGCAGTCTTTGCACAATACATGCTTGAGTAGAAGACCAGCAGGTAATCAACAGCCCAAAGTTCATTTCATGGAGGTGCTGCTTTTATCTACAATGAAGTAACATGAGACCTACATGCAACCAAACCAAGACAAGCAAAACCAAATTAAACCAAAACAAAACAAATTGAACTTTAGTTAATAACACTGAAGTTAAGTCAGTAATGAAGACACATCTTTTCTTTGACAGCAAACTGAAATAGTACAGCCCTTATGCCACGTCACTGGTCTTAGTACTAAAAGGTTTCATTTCAGAATTTTTGGACTGTGCTTCAGATCTCAATTGTTTTATACTCTGCTCTGAAGCACATCAAGCCTCATGTTTTCTGCTGCAATTGACTTTGAGGAAATGTTAAAATGGGAATACTAAGTGAATTGCATTGAAATCTTTGATTTTCCACTGAAAATAGTTCAGTGAATAATGTGGCTGAAAACTCATTAAATGTAGGCATCATCTGAATATCTTCATGTTTTTCATAGTATTTGATGAGGTATTCAGTCATGGTATTTATATTTTTTACTGAATATTCTTGATTACTACAATAATGAAATCATTTCAAAATCCTGGTGAGAACTGGAGGAAATTCCCCTGTACCTGTAAATGGATCCATGATGAAACTGGAGCAGTGTAAAACATAGACTGTATCTTTCCAGTCATAATCTGGCATGAGTTTGACCCTCTTCATGTGAAGTTAAGATTTTCCATTTTATACTGGTGTGCCTGCCACTGAGATGGGTCCCACAGCAGAGCTAATACATGAATACCAAGAGAGATCTCTCAGTCCCTCTCCCCCATACTCTTTTTCTGAAGTGAATTTCCTTAGGCTACACTAACATAATCCATGAATGCCTCTTGTAGAGAAAGGCTGAACAACTGGATGCTTTCATAAATTAACTAATCATATCACTGAAAGAAGAGTAATTTACAGAACCCTTTGCAGTTTGCTAAATTCTTTTATAATATTTGTTTTCCAATACTTTTTTTCCCTCTTTGGCCTGGGGTGTTCTCATCCTCACACCTTATGAGGACCAAATAACCATAACCCCATATGTTGTTTCATATGGAAAGCATGTGGAGTTATATATTGCATAGGTGTCCTGAGGTAAACAAATAGCCAAGTACCAAAAAGCAATTATGAAAAATATAATAAAAACATTTAAGACTGGGTAAGATCAATTACACACTCATCAGTAAAACTAAAGACACTGAAGATTGCAAGAGCTCCAGGTACATGTCATAGGGCGGGTTGCCAAATGCTGTGAGTGTTTCATCTGAAGAAACTATAAGCTACAGTAGCATCAGGAAAAAAAAAGAAAAAAAAAAAGAGAAAAAAAAAAGAATGAAAGGAGACGAAGCTACACTACAAGAGCTATTAAAAAACTGTCCAAAGCACAATACAAATGTACATTTTCTTGTAGCTACAAGTTGCGATTCAGGCTTAGCTTACACAGCTACATGGGATTCAACTCCATCAGGAGGACTGAAGTATATATGCATACATATGTACAAATAAAGATAGAGGTTTCTGAGTCCAAAGACTTGTGTAAGATTTGGTTTAAACATAATCTTTCAAAAGTGACTTTTGAAACTCGTCCTTTCCAGTGACAGCTGAAATTCAACACGTTACTTACAGACATAATGGTCTCAAAGCAATACGTTACTAATGTAAGACTTGCTAAATTCAGAATGAAACTTCCTTCATCCATCATCACAACAAACGTATCAGGATATTGCTGCTACAACAACAAAGCCTCCTGTTTTTTAATGTATAAAAATAAACATTTCCTGACCAGCAAGCTCAATCCATTGTGTTTCAGGTCTAATTTTTAAGTCAGATGAAGTATAGAGACATGGAATGGGCACAACTGCATTCAATAAAGGAAACAATGAATAATGACAGGCTCTCACAATAGAATCTGGCAGATCTTGCTTCTGCGGGTTTCTTATCATTCTCATCTGGCTGTCCCGCCCTTCTGCTGAAGATAGCCACCCCACGGCAGAGATGCAAGAAGCCATGTGTGCATCCCAACAGCTTTGCTCTGGTCCACTGCCTGCAACTGCCAACAGGTTTCTTTCCCAGGAACGTGGGGTTGCACCAGTATTGTGAAGCAGAATAGACATGGGTTCATATTCCACTTTTGGCATTGTTTTGGGAGCAGTAACATCCATCAGAAGGGTAGGAGCAAAACAGCTAGAGCAGGCAAGAACCTCTTAAACCACCGCAGCTGTTTTCTTAGGGAGTGTGCGTCACTCTTTAATATAGCCTTTGTGACTTGTCATTATACTTTGGTTTCACCCTACTCCTACTGAAAATCAGCAAAAACTTTGAAACTGATTTCAGAGGGAGCAGAAGTCAGGTCTTTGCTGTGAAGCATAGGAAAAAGAACACTAAAAATGTTGACTTCTTGCTGTTTCCCCTGCCTTCTTTCCCACACCTCAGCAGAAGCATCCTTCATGCTTGCTTATGATCCCCAATTGAGCAATGTTGACTATAGGAGCTAAAACCAGTTAACCTTAGAAGGCTTTATGGGCAGCTTTCAAGTGTCTATCGAGCGCTCATTTCAGCACGAGCAGCAGCCAGCTGGTTCTGTGCTCTCTCAATCTGATATTTGCAGAGCTCCTTTCTGCCAGATGACATTTAAGGCCTTGGATGGTTTCACTCTATTCGCTTGGTTGGGTTTCAAGTTTACACATAAACAGCCACTACATGAAATGCCAGCAAACTTTGACTCAATTCCTCATCAGAAAACAATTTTGTACTCCCACACTGATTACACAAATGCATCTGACTCTCTAATAAACGAGCATTCAAAACTTGCTTTTTGTCAGAGGGCCAAGACCTGGCCAGCAGCAGAGCACCCCTTCTCAAACAAGAAGGTGCAGAAGGACCCTCAACACCCATTTTGTAACAGAAGTGCCCATTATCTTCTCTTGGGACCTAACCTTTTAGTAGCCTTACAGAGAAGGTGAAACCTCAATGACATGCTACCACAAAAACACCTGCCATTCTGCCTTTTCCAACTCCTCCAGTTAATTTGTACACCAAATGACGAGTCAGAGACCTACGAACATTACCACGTACTTTGATTGGTACAAGTGTAATTACAGCTGAGGTAAAGCCAATCTAAAAATAAAGCTGTGCCTAAAAACGATAGGAGAGTTCATACCAGGAAAAAGCAAGTCCTGAACGCCGGGCATCAGTTTATATAGCCAGTGGTGTTCAGGCCTTCCTTGAGTGAGTGCAGTGCAACAGGAAGGAAGCCCAGGCTTCCAGCTCCTTTCTCAGCCTACACTATTCACCCTGGCAGCTCTTCGGGAGAGGGCATCCTTATGTGCTTATGTGGCTTATCAGACACAAGGGCAAAAGTTTCCATTGGGACCCTTTAGGTGACATTATCTTGTGAAAACAACTTGTGCCCAAACAGGCCCAACAGGCCAACCCTGTGGGGAGGGATTGCTTGGCTGAAGCACGAGGATGGCTGGCATGTAAGTTCACCCAGCACAGCACGCAAGGGGCTGGCTGCAGCAGCACCTGCAACCATGTATGTGACGTGATGCAAGCCCTTCTCCAAGCTGACACAGACCCAAATGCAGCCTGTCTGTCAGAACTTATCTGCCAGGTAGCATTAAGGAAAGTTAAGGCATAAAAGTGTCAAGGCACTGAGCTGAGGATGAAATATGTTCCAGATCCTGAAGAGCTAAAGACCTCAGAGGCTTCCTTCAGGATTGCATAGATCCAGTTAGCAAGAACTTTGTGTGTACTGTGTGAGGTAACCTGCTCATTTTTAGTCTTCACAGTCCTGCCAAAGAAACAGATCCACCAGATGTGACAAGTAATAATTTTTGGATGGGGGAAGCAGAGATGAGCTCCATTTGGTGCAGCTGCAGACAGGATAAGGCATACATCCATAGCTTGCACTTCAGCTGAGGGTTTAGGATTTTCATTTTTCCCCACAAAAAATGTCAATGTATATGAGCCAGCCTAATTCTCACAGGTTTAGTTTGTTCTGATTTTCTCTGTTTACCTGGTTTTGACCAGCTCCAAGCCACAAAAGTCAGTTTCTCTTCCTACTCTGAATTTTCTTGCCACAAAGAAATAAACCATGCAAAACCAGCGGCTGGACTGGGAAGAAGAGAGTGAGGGGACTGGAATGGCCTCCTCTGTAATGCACAGGAATAATCTCCATGATTTTCATAACCTGAATGTTTTACACAGGTGGGAGGAAACAGATTCTTCTAAAACCTAGTGCTATTTCAGTAGCACATTTTCAGTAGCACATTCAGTAGCACATACCTCGTTAGGTACCAAATCTGTGATTCCCAGAAATAAGGAGTTTGTGCCCCTTCTCCAACTTCCAATTCCCTGTTAGCCCAGAGGAATGGCCTGAACTAGAAATATCCCTGGAGAGACAGAAACGGGAGAAAAAAAGATGAGCTGCTAAATCTCTCCAATTTCTACACTCAGGGGCAGCAAACACTAGGAGCTTTCCAGGCTGCCTTCACAAGTATCACTGACAAACGAACAAGAAGTTCAGACATGTCCCCTACATTTTACAGAGTACTCTAACAACAACACTAATAATTCTCAGAGGCTGCCACAGGGGAAAAAAAGAAAAAAGACTACTTTTGTCTATGAGCTAAACATCAAACTGAAGATCAGACTACATCTGTTCAACTCAATAGCTGAAGTCTTTCCGGCCCAGGAAGCTGAAAAGCTAGCCCTGTCCAGATGTTTCCACACCATGCTAGCTGTATCAGGCATTCACTGAGAGACACCTTTGAGAGGATTTCAAATACTCAGTAAAGTTTAGAGGCAGCAGGATCACATCACCCTTTTCCATGCAGCACTCCCAGCTCTGGCCTGGGAAGTGTTCAAGACAGCACTTAACGCCATGGGTTAGAAAAAAAACAAAGAAGAATAACAGTCTGAATTGAAAACCAAGGAAGCTAGGCAGAAAACAATGACTGAAACTGGAACTTAGCCAGAACTGCCTGGCTGAACAATCTTAGCCTTGCACTCACACATAAAAAATGCCATCGGATAGTTATGAATGATGAGTGGCGAAGATCTCAATTTTCTGCAGAAGACTGCAGAGTCTTATTAGTGCTTTGATGGGACAGAGGTTCATTAATAGCTGAGAGAAAGACTGTCAACTGCTTAATCACCAAAATGCTTCCTGCAGCACCCACAGGCTGTGTGATGAAACTGCACCAAGTATTGATTAGTCCCAGCCCTACTAGGCATGCAAGATCAGATAAGGTCACAGCTCAAAGTGATTCACTGCTAACTTGGAAAAAACCTTCATACAAGGAGCAACACTCATTAGCTACACTACTTAATGGAAAATATGCATTCTAGAGGAAAAGAAAAACACTGCCAGGATTACTGTTCTAAATCCAGTTACACATTGCTCAGCATGAATGAGCATTTACACACAGCTTTAAAATAGTTTCCGTTGGAAAACTCAGTTCACATGGAAGATCTCAAAGATCTACTGTAGTAGGGTATGAGATGAAGGTCTCCAAAGTCTGATCAAACTCTTAAATATTCTTTAACAAATCAACGTATCACAAGTACAATTAGTAAATGCCATCGGATCATCCAGGTGCTTCTGTGAGTCTTTCATTCAAAAGCATCTGATACTGCTTATACTGATTCATCAATCTACCAGGCTTTTTCACTTGGGCTTTGTCTTCTCACAGGTTACAACCAATGAAGAACAGTGACTGATTAGAAAATTCCAACTTTAACTTCTATCTTACCCATACACAACATCCACCACCTACAACAAAAAATGTCGTGTTGAAAGTTTCCTGATGACAATCAAAGCAAGTGAAACGTGAAATAAAAATGCAATGAACTGAATCAGTCAGCACAAATATAACAGCCTTTCAGTACAGTACAGCTTGTATATATCCCAAAGAAAAGATGTATTAAGAATGTTTACAAGGTAGAAAAGTGAATGCTTAGTTCCAAATTTATTAGATGAGGAGGAATTCTCCAGGGTTAGAGCTTTTCTGCAACAGATGTTCTTCACTACACAACCAGGAATGCTTCTGAACTCAAGAAATGTGAAAGTCTCTCAGAGTTGTTCATTTTCTCCATTACATATCTTTCCCACTCTGCACTGTGACACCATCACTAGATTTTCACTGTTATTAATGATGGGGCACAAAAGCAGATACATTGCTCTACTAGAGTGGTGGGACCCTCCTCGTTTAAGGATGGTTCCTTCCAATTAAGGCAAAGAGCCTGTCTTCTGCAGCTACTGCAGCCCCTTCATACTACTGAAGAACATAAAGGGGCTACTTTGCTACCTGGACATTCTTTGGCCACATAGGGAAACTTTGCACAGTGCATGTGTTTACATGCAAGGCATACCTGTGCCATTGGTTTTGCAGACCCAGCATAGGCCTGTTTCCTAAGGAGAGGATTTGTGGATGAGGGAACATATATGTAGGCATCTTCGCAGAGCCTCCACGCAGACCACTACTCCTCAGCATTGTTCAAGGAGTCAAATCCTCTCACTGAGCAAGATGCAGGCATGGGAATATCATCCCTTGGTATTATGCTTTCTGATGAGGATCCATGGAGCTCTGGGGAATAATGTGGCTCTCTTTGACTGAACTGTTCACATCAAATGGAGTCAGAATCCCAGAGGTCCCTTTTTGGGGTCAGTGTCTAGGGAAATTGGACTGTTTATTTTAGCCAAGCTCCTTTCCATAATGTACAGGAGAAGTACATGCCCTGAGGACAAGCTCCATGGCACACTGCGAGTCTACTCAGTATGATGATCTCTCTCTATGCTGACCATGGGCCATCACACTGAACAGTGAGCATGTTGTGGATATCATCATATTTTGCTTGTTTTCTCACCATGTTTAACTCTTGAAAACACAAGTGTTTCCACTGAAAGAATATTCTTTCATTTCTTTGTGATTCTGAAAGCAATGTCAAAACACACTAAAATGAGATAACTTTACCTGAAGACCTGAGAAAGTCCTGCTCTAGGCCACATTACATGAGGACTAATCAAAATTGCAAATAGCACCTCAGAAATAAATGTAGGCTCTGTCTGCAGGGCCAGAACTTCCACTGGTATGGTCCAACCGAATTAAGTGAGGAGAAGCTGACACAGCTGCACTGTATGAAGGATGATAAAGTCTTGCTTTAATCTTAGGCTTTTGCATTTTACTGCATTTCAGCAATTCTGTTTTCTGTTAAAAAAAAAAAAATGGTGTTGGAGAAAGCTGCACTCAGTTTCTGTAAGTGTCTGTAAGTTTCTGTAAGGTCTTTGCTACTGTAATAATTGCCAATGAGCACCAATTTGACTTTAAAAATAACAGCGAAGCAGCAGAGGCACAGCTGAGCAGAGCTTAACAACACACACTGCACAGGAGAGCAAAGAGACAACTTTTCAAGGTGCCCACAAAAGCAAGGAGCATGAACCCTCTCCCTCTCCCCATTTCACAATCCTCCTGGAAGATCCAGGAGGGGAATCTTGTGGGTGCATACGGGGAGCATGGGCAGGAGGAGGACGGGCAGCAGGGTGGCTGTGCAGCCTGCTACCCCGTGTATGTCACCACCGTGGCCATAAATGGTGGTGCCAAAAAAAACCTGGTTTTGTCAGCAATAAGATGACCATATCAAATAGGAAGGAAGTTCAACAATTATTCCCATTGCTTAAGGTAGGGGCTGACAACATTGAAAGGACTGATAATTAAAAATACAGCAATGCTTTCCTGAAGTCTTTTGCAAACTTATTTCCTCTTTTGTGATTGGTATTCTACAAAGCGTAATTTTATCAGCACCTAAAAATATCTCCACGCTGTCTAGCGGCTGCTCCCCTTGCACAGAACACCAAATCGTGAGCTTTCGCATTCTGTTTGCTTTAACTGCATAAAGAGCTGAAGCAGGGATAGGAGTGAGGCATTCTGTCAAGGTCCCATGTCTGTGCATGTGCCTAGCATTAAGTGTGCAGAACTTTCACACCTCCAGGGATGGGGCATCCATAGCTTCTTTGGGCAACCCCTAAAGAGCCTCAGATGCCCTAGTCCTGGGATGGGAGTGGGTGGGGGAGGAGCTGATGCCCCCCAAGTAAAGCCCTTTCTCTGTAAGGCACTGTGATTGATACTGGATGGTATCATGACACGTTTATTTGGCAGGCGAATTGGGAAAGATGCAGATAACATCGCCCATCACCACCCGATGATGGCATTGAGCAAGACACCCGACCGCTGTCCAAGGAGGCTTGGGGCTGGCTCTTCTCCCTGAGGCTGGCTTGCTTAGGCAGCTCCTATTTGCATCCTCTGAGTCATGGATGTTTCCCGAAGTAGGGATCAGAGGCTGACACCAGGCAGGAGGGCTGCGCTATCTAGTTCATCTACCTCAAAGCAAAGTGCTGGCAGCCCTGGCTTGGAAGAAGTGTGCCTCTTTTGTAAGTCCAAGATGATGTAGGAGAGGCAGGAGGGGAGGTTTGTTCCAGTTTCTCCTCACTGTGTGCACTAGACGATGTATTCCCCCTGATTTCTCCTGCACGTGACACAATCGCTCCAGCTGTGGCCAGTGAGCACATGATGACAGAGAGGTGAGTTTGCATGGCGTGGGTGTATGATTCCCTCACACCCTCCTGAAGTAAGTAATGAACAGGGAGCAGGCTACAGGAGGCATAGGGACCACAGAGTAAGTGCCCTGCTGAGACACGAGCACCAGCCCCAGCACGCTCAGGAGTGGTAAGGACTGTTACTCTGCCAGCAGCACCATCCTGACCACACAAATTAAGGATTATAAATCCAGATGATGAATGCTAAGAGAGGGAAATGTGTCAATAGCTCAAGGATTCGTGGGGATATCCTAAAATGACCATGTCCTGACAACCTTTGGGATGCCCATCACCTCAGTGGCTGTCCGCAACATCTGAAAACTTGAAAAAACAGATTTTGTACTTGCACCACCTCACTTAATTTATATTTACAAAATTAAATACCAAACTGATGTTTTGTCCATCTCTGCCTAGAAGATTAGCAATTATTCCATATTTTCAAGAAGCCGTATTACAAATAGTCAGTTCTAACTAATTGCTTTAATTATTCAACCCCTGATTTAAATGCAAGTTTTTCAGCATTACTGCTGGTGAGTTAATTAATTGTAATTATGTACAGGTCACGTTCCAGATATATAATCTTTATAAATGATAGGCAGATGAGTAAGGATAGGAATCCAGATCGCCAAACACAAGTTCAGCCCCCAATTAAAGAACTGTGTGCATCCCAAATGTAAATGCTGCACACTAATTATTTCTATAAATAATAGTATCTGGAGAAGGAGCTGATGACAGAGCGTATCCCAATAATTAGGAATGACTCCAACTTTGTTTACTATTCCCTCGAGATGCATGCCTATTGCTTTGGTTTCTAAATTAGATGCTCATCCAGGTACCTTGGAGTGTGCTATCAAATATTCAAACTGTCCCTTCACATACCTGCTCCTCACAAGCCTGCCTCTCAGGGACGTCATGACTGGGGCTGAAGCAGTGTGCTGTCCCTGCAGAGGAACTGAAGCGTTAGCCAACAGCACAGCACATTAACAGCACATCTTAGAGCTTATTTCTTAACTACTTGTTCACCAAAAGCCATTTCTGACATGTTTTAATTCAAAAGAGTAAAGTAAAATGCACTTATTTCTTTAAGTAAAACATAGACTATGTGATTTGTTAAGGCAAGTTGAAAAACCATTGAGTTGATTCAGATATTTTCCTACTTTTTTCCTCTTGACTTTCCTCTTGAATTCTTCACCTCAAGTCCTACAGAAACTGCTGCCTCTGAAGTCATCCTAGTGGTTTGTCACTTCACCACCTTTTTTCCTCAAGGCTCTGTATCACATTAGCCACAGGCATCCAGCCCTTACCAAGGACTTGACTCATGGCATTTAGTCCTTCCTACACACCAATCTTTGCACCTTCTCACCTGCTCCTGGAGCCCACACTGTATTCCAGACCAAAATGATTTTGTTTCTTTTTCCACATGAAAAATACAAAGCATCTGGCTATCCACTGGGCTTCTTCCTGAGGGTGAACACACACACACATGCAGAGTAAAAAAAAAAAAAAAAAAACAAAAAGAAACAAGCAAACATTAAATAATGGAGTTAGACAACTAGTTGTTATCCTCTGTACATTAATTCACTTCTCCTTCAAAAATCTTGAATTGAAACCTACAAATCATGTATTTAAACACTACAAAGTTCTAGCCATGCTTGTAGTCCACTGCCATCTTTAAGCTGGACATCAGGTCTTTGGAAAAGGAATCAATTCCTTTGTTTGCACAAAATGTGACACAGATAACAGCTTCACGGAATCCCTAGGAGCAAAAGCAAGCCAGTGAAATGAAAACTGAGACCCAGAGGATGCAAACAAACACAGAGTGTATCTTTGAGGTTGATAAGGAAGATTAGGATTAAGAGCTCTACAAAGTTTGCTCTTAAATTTACTGTTTACAAAAGATGTCAGAAATCTGAGAAAAATAAAAAAACAAATTTGGAAGTCCGAAGACAAAAGATGTATAGATTCCAAGTTTCATATTGCTAAGCACACATACTGGAATTAGAATCATTATCTGATGATCAGTCTTCCAAATATCAGAAATCAGAATGCATCTTCTATCCTACCACTTCTGGTTAAGGAGTGTAATCTTTGTAACAAACATGTATATGATAAATTCTTCTTACTGAAATATTGAAAACATGGGAAGAAGTTGAGATGAAGGTTAGGGAGCACTGAAACCTGGAAGAAAGGCTATCGCAACAGGGAATGGAGTGCAGAAAGAACTCTGCCACTTTCCTCACTTCCACCATGAGGTTCCCAAACTACTCAAAGAAATTGCACACAATAAACAAACCAAAAAAAAAAAAAAAAAAAAAAAAAAAAAAAAAGAACAGTGAATGTAGGTATTTAACTCCCTGAATTGAAACAAGATATGCAATTCACTCTCTAGGGATGGATAGGTGCCCATTTACTATTCTTGCTCATTCATTCCTGCTCAGATTTGGCAAACCTAAGTATCAATGCCAGTGGCCATTTGCCAAATATGTTCCCAAAGGAAACTGCCAACTCACTAATTATTAGCATTTGAATAGTCTTCAGCCAGTAATGACATTCAGCCACCGTTGATCTTGTTTGGACAGGAGCGTGTCTATTTGCCATCTTCCCATGAGGTCTGGGAGGCACCCAACCCCACGACTTGTAGGTCTGGCAAACGATTTAAGGTTGATCCTTGCAATTCAGCTCTTCAGTCAACAATGAAACAGCAACAAAAGCCCAAGTCTCCTTTCACATGTCATCAAATATTCCCATAGGAGAGCTGGCTCAGACAGAGCTTCAGTAGTGATGAGAAGCCACTAAGTAGAAATAAAATACTATACTTTACCAAAGCAACAAGTAGTTCTGCAAAGAGGAGAACAAATGATGCCCTGCTGCTGTGATTCGTGTTGTAGGTTGACTTATCTCACATCTAATAAGCTACAAGCTCTTATCTTAAGCCTCATAAGGTGTGAGCTCTGATCAAAGGTCCTCCTTAATAGCATTTCTTTCTTGTGTGATTCTCTGGAAACAAACACAGTTGAGCCCATGTTTCTGCCTTTATCTCCACAGGGGCACTAGCTCTGGTGTCTTTTATCTACTCTGCTGCCTTTTATTTCTGAGAAGTATATGCACTTTATTTCCCGTAGGAACACGAGCTCCCTTCCAGGGTTGATTAAAGCTGACCAAAGGGTTCAAAAGTTGTTGGGGGGAAACAGGAAGCCAGAACAAAAAAATGGCTGAGTGACTGCGTGACTCTCATTTCCTTGAGCAAATCTCAAGCTACTATATATCATTGCGAAGAAAGAACGAACCTAAATAAAAAATATTTGATAAACAAACTACGAGGACATATTCCTTACAAGGGAAAATAAAGGTATACATGCAGAAACATGAAATAGATAAACTAGAAAAACTAAATTCATATTGGTATTCTCAGAATCCCTGAAAACAGCGAAAGGAGTGAAGTAGGCTCATTGAGAATCTCTTTATCCCTTTATCAATAACTAAACTTTCCACTGGAGCACAAAACAAAACAGGATACAGGGGGCCAAAGAAAGTGAGGGAAACTTTAATTGTTAAGTGTCTGATATGGGAAGCAGGCATAGCACTTATGGGGCAATTTATACAGAATTCTCAACTCTTTTATATATATATATGTATATATGTATATACATGTATACAATTGGAGGCACATAGGAGGCCCATACTGCACAAATGCTGGCCTTTGCAGTTGAGAGTCCAGCAAGATCCTTTTGGGAAGCATCCTCACAGTGCAGATTTGTCTGTGCTTGGAGGCTGCCAGCAGCAGCAGCTTGACCAGAACAAGGCAGGGCTGCAAGCTGCACAAGCGCTGGGAAGGCACGAAGAGCCCAACAGAAGGGAAAGGGCATTTAAAGATGATTGCTGACCTCCAACCCTGGTACAGGCTGAGTGTGATTTCCCAGAAACTCTGGGTTCCTGAGGGAGCCCAGGAGGAATTTAAAGAAGGTGGGTCCACAATCTTTGTCTTCTAAAACCCGTTTAGTTTGCTTCCTGCATGACCAAAGCATGTGTTCCCCTGAGATAAGAGCTCCACACCGCAGTTAGCTTTTCCTTGGTTGACTTAGGAACATTAAAAGCAATACAGATTATGCTTACAGAAACCCAATGGAAATCAACGGAGTTCACCACCCAGATGGGACCCAAGAGCACAGCTTCCATACCAAGAGCTCAGCCTCCATACAAGCACAAAGTTATAGCTATATTGTGGATAACAATCCCTTGGATGACAGAGATGAGAAAGCAAATGAATAATTACCATAGAGGTCACAGTAGAATATATACACTTATTTAAAGTCCTTTGTGCAATCATCAGCCCTGTTAAAAACAAAACAAACAAAAAAAAGAAACAAGTGCTTTGTACAGGGATGAAGGAAAGATACTACAAAATACTACAAAAAAAAAAAAATAGAGAGAAAATATGTAATCAAGCGGACGATTTATTTCTCTTCCAATTAAAAGATTTCTAATGCTGGGGAAAGGCAGTGAAATAACAAATTCCTATGGTTGCTTCTCTGGGCAATTCACTTCACACCTGCATCAATCCAGAAATCTCAGTGCTGTCAGCAGGACCAACCCCTTAATGATGGGAACACTCAGCTGTAGGAGGAGAATAGGGCATCTGGCCCAGAGTGGGGGAAAAGCTGCACAGAGATTTGTGCATAGAGAAACTGTCTACAGTACACTCTCACAAGATGATTCCTTTGCTTGGTATGTCCAGAGCTCCACCAAAATCCACTTTTATAAAAAGACAATTTAAAATAAATACATTTTAAAAAATTAAAAAATAAAAGCCAGAAGCAAAAAGAATGCAAAGGTTTGATCAATCACAGCTAGCTTTGCTTTGTTTTTAAAGTTGGTTTTTTGTTTTAGTTTTTTGTTTTTTTTCCAAAATGCAATTCATTGAGTAGTTTTGAGACCAATTTTTGTTGTTTCTGTGGGAAAACTGCCCAAGCTCCAACAGAATCTCATGGATTTCAGCCTAGTTCTGTGTCAGCCTGGCACAGAGGAAATGGGTTTTATGCTGTATGCTATGAAGTGCCTGCAGAGAACTCCCAGCACCTGGGCTTCATATGTGACCAGACAGCCACAGCCACGTGGGACACGGCCACTCCATGTGAGAACATCTGTTTCACTGGGATGCTGCTCAAAGAGCTAGGGGACCACCATGCCCAAGCTTCTGCCATGAACAGAACTGCACGTGGGGTGAGTAGCCTGGCCCCAGCCTGACACTGCTGCAGGATATCAGCTTCCCCCACACCCTATAATCAGTCTCCCCTAGAAGCTAAGTATTTTGAACTCCAAGTGGGGAATTTTCTAACTAGGGTTAATCAGTGCAACTAAGCTCATTTTTTGTTCTGCTAGTAATAACCAACCAGTATGATTTTCAAGATTCCTCGTGTATGGCATATGCCGTATGTCCTCCACAAACATTAAACATACTCCCACCCATCCCTTCCATATTTGTACTTCATTTACTGTTATGACACAGATATTCTTTAATGAATCTTAATGACTCACCTCAAATGTTGTTTTTTTGCATTCTGATAGCACAGGGCGGGATGACGAATATAATACTATATGCAACACCTAGACAGCATGAGCAATTCAGCGTTTGCTTAAGCCATATTAGACACTGATAACAGACACAGGCATTGCACCTGCTCCACTGTACAAAGCACAAAACAAAATAAAATGACACCACAGGACAGATACAGCAACTGCTGCTTCTATTTGTATATAGCAAATTTGTCTTGTCAGAGTTCCAGAGAACGTATGTTGTGGCTATTATGAGCCTTTCTTCTCTTATAAAAATGACTAATTTGACATTGTGCCCCTGGGGAAGAAAAAGCAAAAGTTAGCCAGCTTGGCTAGGACTAAGTAGTGCTTCACAGTGAAGATGTCTGCTTGTCAAAGGTGGGTGGCTTCCAAGACTACCCATGTACACAGTGACAGACACAATAACATATATACTCCCTTACGGCTAAAGCTGGTACTCCCTTTCTCTTCCTGCTTCTTTGAGATTTAGGTTAAATTACTTGAGATAGAAGGCCAAACAATCTTTTAACAGGAGAGTATTAAAACGGGATATAGGTTTTGCATAGGTGCTAGTTAAGGCCACACAATAGGTATCTTCCCATCGAGATCCTCAGCACTGAGCAGGCTGGATGACCTCAACTACAGTGTTCTGTGTCTAAATTTTTGCTGAGGTCAAGAAAGAGGATAGCATCTTCTTCTGTAGGTCCCGGCATGTGGTACCAGCCAGGCTCAGATCCATAATTTTAAAATATTGTGTAAAACAAGCTATCTCTCTTATTCGCTAATCACAATAAAACACACCGCTGCTCTTTCTGTAAGAATGTGTGCAGACATTAAGCATGCAGCAAGAGGACATATGGATGTAATCATTGCATTTTCTTGTCAGAAAGAAGCAATCAGTTAGACATGATCCCATGCTCCCTTTCTGTTCCACAAATTCTGCCAGCACCTAGCTCTTCACTTGTATTGTCGCTGTATAACAGTAAGTCGATGAAATAAAAAAGCAAACTGTTAGGATTTGCTCTGGAAGATAGGAGATGGGAAAGAAGCAGGCTGAGAGACAGTAATAGATAACATAAAACCTAGTAATGGTCCTTCATATTCTGTAGCACAAACATCATTAGCAATTAACGTGGAACAAACTTAAGTTTGTAAAATGCTTGTGGCATCTTACTGCTACCAGCACGCAGCTTTACAGCCACTGACAAACAATGCAAAACTCTGATATTTTTGGAGATGGGGAAGGAGAAGAGGAATCATGTCAACCGCAACACAAAGTACTGCCCTAGAGAAGTACTTTTGTCTACCCAGATGGGAGAGAAAATGTGGTGATGCAGGTCACCTCACAGTTATTCGTGAGCTGAACAAGAGGACTGTAAGCCTAGACACAAGCAAGGTAGTTTTTAAATGAAACCAGCATTATGCATAGTGCAGGGAAAAAAGAAAAGCTCTGATGCCAAAGGATGCCAAAGTGTATTTTTTTAAGTACAGTCATCCAAAAGTAATTATTAGCTCTTCAGTTTCTGAATACACTTGGCCTTAAAGTATTAACATGTGCTTTTTATTTTATGCCTCAAATTGCATGAAATGAATTAAATACACACCAAATGGTATGAGCAATCTCTTAAGCACTAGCTAGTTCAGTGACTGATCTTCTGCTTTAGTATGAAGGGTAAAGGTTTATTTTTTTCTGTCATATGATCCATCATCATACAGTTCATGTGTTAGGAATCTCTCTCTGTCCACTGGCAACATTACTTGAAGCATGCTTGTAACATTTTCACTCAGTTAAGAAATGAGAAGCAGGAGAAACACTTGCGAAGCTGGCAGTTTATTTAATTTCCTTCAGTTTTATGCAACATGAAATGCAGCAATTTTTGTTACCGCTCAAACATGCTGACAGAACTTTGACATAGTATTTTTTTTTTCTCCGCGGTAATTACTAGTGTTGGTTTGCATGTGCTAAGAATAATGACACACATGAATAACTTGCTACACTTTATGACTCACGGAGATGCCTTCGCAGAAATGATCTTGGTCACAGTGTGTTTGCCAGGCACTGCGTGGAGAGCTTTTCAGTGGGGATGGTTAGTGGTGTTTTATTTTATCAGCTTCTCCCTCATCAGGTGAAGAATGCACTACCTATATAAAGACTGCTCGAAACTGCCCTTCCCCCAGCCCTGTATAAATATTTTGGTTTAGCTCCATTTGAATCACAGAGCCAAGGAGTTTCATCCTTTGTTTCAACCATAACAGTGTGTTGTTTGAAGTCACTCTTTCAAACTGAGATAACCAGGTCTCTGCTTTCCAAAGCCGTCACTTCCCGAGACCCTTGAGGCTGTGATCTTACACATGCTCCCTGCTGGCATTCCATTGGTAACTGTTTTTGGGGGAGGCACACACAGGCAGCCCCCCCTTCCCAGTGCAGGGGGAAGGTGTTGTTCACCTTACTGGCTGCAGTGGGACACGGTGGCCAGGCACCAAACATAGCCCTGTATTGGGCACCCATGCTCCAGGGCACCCGGAGATGCTTCAGCCCACGCACCTGGGCAGGAGGAGGAGGAGGCACACACGTGCGCCAGAAACACTCAGGCAGGGGAGCTGAGCCAAAATGCAGATGAGTGCACGGCACATACTTTGAAAGCACGACAGGGTTTTCACTCCTGAGTGTCCTCTCCAGTGTCGCAAGAGAAATTCTGGAGGAGTAAGTCATACCTTCGCTGGAGCGCTGGCTGCAATGCAGCTCTGCCACATACCTGCCACCTCTCGTTCCCTCCTTGTGCTTTAAACCTCTACATTTTTAGGATCTTATTCCCACTCTGTTTTGGCAGCAGTGAGAATACCTCCCTGGGATGCCCAAACAGTCAGCTATTCCTCCTCCAGTGAACTCCCAAATGAGCACTGCAGCACCTTGGAGGGACAAATCATACCCTTGGATAATGGTCCATTGTGTTCAGCACAAGATGTCACGTACCTTAATATTTTTAAAAATGCTAACAAGTTTCTTTAATTCAGTATGAGAGAGCATTTCTTGGCCTAATTCTGAGACATCATTGCTGAAAACAACAGAAAGCATCAGTGGGTCTTCAACAAAACATCTCCAAAGTTTACAGCCTGGTGCTGACACCACGACTGTGCATTAGGTTATGCAGAACTCCTGTCATCTCTCATTGTCAGTATGTCAACATGCACACAAAAGCACAGATAAGGACTAAAGCGATTGTGAGGACGATTAAGCTTCCTAAAAGAGAATTAAACACATAGGTACACTATGGAATTATTTCAAGACAAAACAAAAAATATTCTTCTTATCTTTAACTCTCTAGCTTAAATATTTTGAAAAAGTGTAGTACAGTGGTATTATAGAGAGAACAGTAGAGAATAATTCAGGTTGGAAAGGAGCTCTGCAGGTCTTTGTCCCAATCTGCTCAAAGAAGGGCTACCTACAGGGCTCAGCCAGGCTGCTCAGAGCTTTGACCAGCCCAGCCCAGAGAGACCTTCAAGGACACAGCTTTCCCTTGCTCTGGGAGCATTAATTTCTGTATATCCAACTGGCATGCTCTCTGCTGCAGCTGTGCTCCTCTAAGAAGAGT
Source organism: Lagopus muta (assembly GCF_023343835.1). NCBI lineage: Eukaryota > Metazoa > Chordata > Aves > Galliformes > Phasianidae > Lagopus > Lagopus muta. The sequence continues at coordinate 106,981,195 of NC_064433.1, forward strand.
CTGGCTCCTTCTTTGCTAAAACTTCCATTGAGTAGTTGAAAGCAGCGACAAGATTCCACATTAGCCTGCTCTTGTCCACACCAGTGGAACCCAGATCCTGCACTTGTAAAGGAGTAACAGAGAACTTTACACTAAGTGGTAATGAAATTAAATACTGTATATAATAAGAATGACTTAAAAAAAATTAGAAATTGAATAGAGGAAAATACAGCCACGTTAATCATTTTGCTCTGGATCCGGAACATCAATTTAGCAAGAAATAAGTAACACCCAGCCTTTCATCTTATCTTTTTGACAGATGTTTCCCCTGTATAAAGGGTGGCACAATTGTTTTTGTCAGTATTATAATTAAAATTGCTATCCAGCCAACACAAAGTTTTTAATGGTTTCCCTTGAGATTATAACAGATGTTGCCTTATTAGATAAGAACTCTCCCTAAGTGAGAAATGTTACTGGCATAAAACTTTTCATTCAATCTCAACGTGTGCTGTCACGATTCACCTGGTAACATCTGGCCATAAGGAATGAAGTACCAGCCACCGTCCTGAAGAGAGAGGAAAAGGCATTCTGAAGGTTTTGGAAGAAGTACTAGTAAACCAAGTGTTGTGGTTTGATCTTTGCTACGGCCAGAAGTAGATGGAGAGCATAGAAGTGGCCTTGTCAGCTGCACCTCCACCAGCCAGATACTACAGGTTCTTATCAGTATAAATAACCATCATTTAATCATTTGGCAGAGGGTCTTTGGAAATCTGGTGAGTGGCAGTTTTTTGGTTCCCGTTAAAAGAAAAGATACAACGGCATGATAAGTTGAAATGGCAGCTAGTTTAAACAAAGCAACATGTAACGGTGAACTCCAAGAACAGCTTTGCAAAGGCAGCTTAGGTCCCTGACTCTCACTGAAGAGCTGGAGAAGTGGAGGGTGGAAGTGCTGGGGTGCTGTGGTGCTCAGCCTGTGTGTTGGTGGCACGGGGCTCCATGGGACCCTCCCAGGGCTACCAACTTTGTGTGAGGTCTGAGAAGCTGCTTAGCCGACTGTAGTGTTTGGGTGTTACTGTCATCAAAAAGTCACCAAGACATCTACAGAACATGCAACATGGCAGAACTGCTGAGTTTCTTTAAGTAATAAGTGTCCCAGTGTATTATGAAATATACTAGTCATACAGATACTTGGGATTTCATGGGTTGATTCTCCTAATCTTAGCCCTCCCGAGGACAGGTATTAATTAAGCATACAAAAATATTTGCCAAGCGCTGGCACATCTGCCCAGAGAGGCTGTGGTGCCCCATCCCTGGAGGCGCTCAAGGCCAGGTTGGATGGGGCCCTGGGCAGCCTGAGCTGGTGGGGGGCAGCCCTGCCCAAGGCACGGGTGGGGGTGGGCAGGCTTTGAGGTAACTTCCAACCCAAACCGTTTTGTGATGCTGCGACCTCTTGTACAGCAAAGGGAAGAAAGCTGCCTTTCTGAACGACACCAAAGATCCCATCCTCTTCCCATGCTCCCCAGCGAATCCCGCAGGCCCTACTCTGAGCACAGCGTTAAACGAAACACTCCTCCCGTTGCCCGGAGGGAACCTCACTCTTGTGCTGACAGACTGACAGACAGACCTACACACATACGCACACAATCAGTGGGGGATTCACAAGCCCCTGGGGCAGCCTCACCAAACCCAGCGAGGCCCCCGCAAGGCCGAATCCCGCCCCGCTGCCCGCCGCCCTAGACGAGCGCCGAGGCAGGCCGCACGCAGAGGCCGGCCTCCGGGGGGCGGTCCTGCCGCCGCCCCCGCCCCTGCCCGCTGAAAGCGCTCGGCAGGCCGGGCGGCGCGGCACAGCGCGGCACAGCGCGGCACAGCGCGGCACAGCGCGGCACAGCGCGGCAAAGGGTGGCACGGCCCTACGAAGCGGCCAGCGGCACGGCCGGCAGCGCCCACGCAGGCGCCCGCCTCCCGCCCGCCCCTTTTCTCCTCCTCCGGGACTCTCCGCTGGGATCGAGTCGGCTGTGCCGCTGTTGTTGTCGGTCGGTTGTGCCACATCGAGGATATTTTGGCTCCCGCAGAGGCAGCGGCGCTTTCTTTTATCCGTTTTCTGGGGAGAATTGCGTGTGCGCGGCGCCGCTGCGAAGCGGAGGACCAGGTGAGCCGGGCTGCTCGCCCCGTGCCGTCCCATCTCACCCCCGGGCGGCGGCGGGGACCTGGCGGCGGTGGGGGGAAGGGGTTAATGGGCGGAGGGCGCTCTGGACTGGCTGCGGAGGGACTCCGAGGGCTGAGCTGTGCCATCGCTGCGCCCAACTTTGAGGTGGGAGAAGAGCGCGCGTGGGGAGGCGAAGCGGTTCTCTGTCTTCGGGCCCCCGGGAGCTGCTGTGTCCGAACCGATCGGGAGCGAAATCCGTCTGTCGGCTTTCAGGACTTGCCGTGGGATCGTGGCGTGCCGGCTGTGGGTGCGCACCTGGTCCTCGCTGAAAAGGAGTCGATCAGAATTCAGGAGTATTAGTTAATAAGTGCCTGATCCTGTTGACCCTGTTCTGGTTCACCCACTCCAGCTATGCGGGGGAGGCGAGGAAGGTGTCCTGCCGGCTAAACCAATTACAGCTGGCAGGGAGCAGTCATCGGCGTTGCTGAGGAGCTGGAAGCCAGGCCCAGGCGCACCGTGTGTCTTGTCTGAACTCAACTCAAAACCAGCTGCAGCTCTCTGCATCGCTGGAGCTGCTCGGTCCTCTCGGTGCAGTGGTGCCTCCTCAGGTGTTTGGGGCTGGTGGTGCTGAGGGAGGGAGAAAACTGGAGCAAAACAGCTCTTCCTGTGTTGTTGGTAGAGCAGAGAGCTGCATGCCTTGTGAGAAACCTGATGGGAAGGCCACAGAATGAACAGTCTGACATAGAAATACAAGGAGCCACGTTAAGGAGCAACACTGGGTGGTGAGGGCTTCTTGGAGATCTTTTATCTCGGCACCCAAAGCACTTCTGAGGAAACAGAAAAATCAGGAAGGGAAGAAGCTCCTAATCACAGAATTGTAGGGCTTGGAAGGGACCTCTGGAGATCATCTAGCCCAGCTCCCTGCTAAAGCAGGTTCCCTTCAGCAGGTCGCACAGGAGAGTGTTCAGATGGGTCTTGAATATGTCCAGAGAGGGAGACTCAATCAATGGGAACATCCCAAAGAGGAGTCCTGTGAAGGCCTGGCTAGCACCTGAATTGTCAGAAATTCTGTCCCCCACTGGAGATTGGATCTAGGATTACTGAAAATGTGCGTAGTGTCTTCTTGAATGCCTTCCGATTGTTGAGGCTTGCAGCTAGTTTTCCTATGTACCTGTACAGGTTACGAAGGCCATTAAAAATTCCATATACATAGGTTTTTTTGTTTGTTTCTTTTTTTTTTTAAAAAAAAAAAAGCCCATTTGAATTAAGGATGAACGGTTGTTTAGACTGGTGAATTTAATGAGAAAAATGAGGATGCTTGCTGAGTGAGACTCATGCTGTGTGAAATTCTTTGGTGCTCAATGAGATGTGTAATTTAGATCAAATATTAGTGCATGCTATTTGAGGTAAAACCCATCATTCCGTGGATTGCACTTTTGGGTAACATTAACGAAGGATAAGTGGACTATTCCTTTTATATTGGTCTGATTAATGTTGCTTCAGTGATAAGCCCCATACATCTAATAACTGTGAAGTTGAAATGGGCCCCTCAGGTTGAGGACTCTTGACTTTTAAGTGATTGCAAACACAGGAGGATGAAAGGCATCTGTGGCTGTTGGGTATTTTTCTTCTGCTAGGTGGACAGATGTTGAATGTGTTGTCATTTTAGCATCTCTACTTGTTTTGTGGCTTTGGTTTATTTGTTGTATTGTTGTTTATTATTTTTTTTTAAGCTCTAATTTGCCTTTTTTTTTCAAGTTCAGGATTGTACGTTGATTTTTGTGTGTATTGAAATGGCTTGTATTTAGTAATCACAGTTTTGTGGCAATAATAGTGCCCTCAGTTGCTTTGTGTAAATTGGAGTATGCGTTTTCAGACAGTTTCTGTGGAACAAAACAATGCAGCACAATGCAGTGACAAAGTAGAAGGAAAATTGTTGAGACAACTTGCCACAGTCTAGCCTGATGAGGTATCATTTACCGACACCCGAATTACAGCATCGTGATAAACTTGAACAATGGCAGTAAAATCTGCATTATTCATTGTGTTTGATCTCTCATGGGATAAGGATCTTATCACTGTGTTCCTTGAATCATATATAAGAAAACATGTTATACAGCCCTCACACAACCCTGCTTCTGGTGGCACAGGGAACTTGATAGCCTTGACTTCAGCAGCATGAAAGTGCTGTTGGTGGTCTCACCTCTGAGAAGGGTGTTTTATTGCGTGAACCCTTTTTGACTAGTATGCCTTTAGTAGGCTCAAGTTTAAGTGTACTAATCCAGAGCTCATAAAATAGGCAAAATAATGTGTGTCAGAGATGCTGATCTAATGAAGGAAGCAGGTTGTTGGTATCTGGAGCTCGTTTTCAGAGATAATTCATGAGATGAGTGAGCAAGGCAAATGTCAGTCTGAAGGTGCTACAGTGAGCACTGCTGCTTCTCTTCAGTACTTCAAAGGCAAAGTCCAAAGTGAATTGTGGTATGTAAGCATGAATATAGTAAGTGAAGGTAGACAGCACTTCATGTTTAAAATAATGGGTGGAAGGCACAAAATAACTGCAAGCAATAGGTACTTGATGGACAAAGGACTTACGAAGGCTTTCATGCTCATCTAATGGGATGAGCTACTGAAAGCACTCACTTAGGGTACCATAAGTTAATCATCCTCTTGTGCACTCGTTTCACAAGACTGTGCTGATTCCTGGGAGAAGTCTTCCAGGAAAAGCTGTGTAAGCAAGATGAGAATTTTGCTGTATATGATTGGGATGCAAACAACATGGGGAGTTGGGGGGGGGGGGGGGGGAACAGAAACAGCTTTGCCTTTACCACACTCAGAGCTGTTCTGCGGTCTGTGCTAAAGCAGTAAGATGCCTCTTAACATCCTTGCTTTCTCAGTAGCAGTGCATCTCACATAATCCTTCTTGTTTTTCAGATGAGTGAATTTGCAATCAGGAACATGGATCAAGTAGCTCCTGTCTCCAGTATGTACAGAGGAATGCTCAAGGTGAGCTCTTCTGAGTGAGCAGCTTCTAAACCCCTCTGATCTCATCAAATTTTTCCTAAATAAAGGTCCCAGGACTGGCAGCATGGTTGACCTTTATATGTCTATTTCAAGGAGAGTAGTGAAGTGCTGTTCTGATGCGACTAGTTAAGTCTAATTTGTTCAAGAGCATTTTATGAAAAAAGGAGGTTATTCTCTTATTACATGCAACTAAGTCCAGCACTTAGGAAGAGACCAAGGCTAGTTATTCATTATATTTTTATCGGTAGATAAGCTGTCTCTGTTACCTTGCTTTGAAATGAACTTACAAACTGAAGAGAAATCAGAAGCAAACTACAAAGATTCCATTTATTAAGTGCTTCTGTCCTCTTATTCACACCAATTACTTTTTTATCCCAATGTCATTTTTTTAACACAGCATTTATTAATGTGAACTAGGCAAGGATTAGGGGGACACTTTCAATTCTCATTAACTTTGAGCAATGTACATGTTTTGAAGAATCATTTAGTGAATCTTTAGTATTCTGACTCCTGATGTTTTATGGCCACTCTTACCTTTTTCTGTTGCCCAAACAACAACAGTAGGGTACAAAAGAGATCCCCTAACTTGACAGCTGTGTACTCCTGGATGCAGTAGCTGTTTTTAAGCAGATGTTCAGTTGTGATATAATTAAGTCAAAATCAATATGTAGATTCTACTACTCTGTAGCTGCTTTTTTTTTTTTTTTTTTTTTTTTTGTTATTTTGTTCTGTGGTAATTAGTCTTAACATATGTTGAAAGGCCACTTAAAGTGGTTGCATGGCTGATAGGGCAAGCAGAGTTTATTTCTACATTACTTTGTTTTTTCTTTCCTTCCCTTTGGTTACCATTAAAACAAGAACCTATTTAAACACTAACCCTTTTTGAAATATGAAACTAGTGCAGTATAGATTTTACTCATTCACATGCCACAGCATTTTTTCCAGTGACTCAGGATAAGGGTCAGCTATTTACACAAAATGCAGGAGTTTCCAGATTATGTTGAAAGAACTTGCCCTTTCTTCTAGGTACTAGCGATGAGTCAGTGCTTTTATCTCGTAGCATACCAAGTATTCTTTATTAACAGTTGCCCAATGTGCCAGTAGCTTGTTTTGTGTGGCTGTGAGCTTTTTTTCCATGGGTTGGCACTGACTCTTTCCAGTACCTGTGGTGGGCACCTGGACTGATTATACAGAAATTGTCTCCACCGTCTGGCTCCCAGTGGGGATTCCTGAAGTCAGTTAACCCCTAGGGACATATTATGTTCTTCCACAGCTTTTTCTTGTTTTCTTTTTTGTCAAAGCCTCATAGAGACACCAAAAGAAAAGTTAGTGGGTACATGGAAATACCCTTGCAGTTGCAGAAACACGATTCGGATTGCTTTTGCCTCATAACTGAATACAGCCCTAAAGCGTGTTTGTACTTTGCTTTGGCATAAGCTGGTATACCACTGCATGTATGAAAGAAGGAAGTGTTTGCAAGATGCCTTATTCTCCACATCTCTGAGCTGCAATAGCTGCTGTTTGTGCTATAGCTTTTCAGGACAGTTTTCTATCTTCAGATGCTTTTAAAATCTCAGGGGCATCTTTTTACCTTGTTTTGCTTCTGGATATGACAGGTACTGTTTCCTTGTGACTAAAGGGCAAGCTGCATAAGTTGTTTTTAAAGTTATTTTCTACTCTTTTGTATTTTCCTCCCTTCCCCTTACGAGGCTGTAGAGCTCTAGTGGTTGTAATCTGTGTTTCTAGGATGCACACTTGTCAAGTATGTCAAGGCAAGAAACTTAAGTTTTTAAAATGCATCTGTATCTGTAAGGCTGCCATATATGAGTAGAATTTGTTTTTATCTGGACTATTTTCATTATGCTCATGTTTGTCCCTTTCTGTACAATTTAATTAGCAGTATTTCACTGAATGCTTGAAGACTGCAGAATGTAGTGGCTGGCAAATCATGTAATTCACAAGCGTAGAAGTCCTTAAGTCTTCTAAAGATGGCTGTATTGCTTGAAGATACAAGCAATGATGTACTTCAGGCTAGATTTTGTTGTTTTTTTTTTTTTCTCCTGAAAATTACATACACCTATTGTAGGCCATGCACTACCAATTGCTTCTCCAGCACTTATCCTTCTGCTGTCAAAATCCCGAGTGATCAGTGAATTTCACAGAAGAAATGCTAAGATTTCTTCAGAGCATATCTGAGTGTGTGTGTGTGTGTGTGTGTGTGTGTGTGTGTGTGTGTAGATATATTTGCATTCTCTATTGTTAAAAGTATCAATCACAGGAAACCTAAGAATATCCTTCCTTGGCTTTACCTGACTTGTAGAATGTGCTGCACAGTTAGTACTGTGTTGTGAGCATTGGCTTCTTGTACGTGAATACAAAACAGCCATGTTGCAATTGTGTTCAAGTATTTCAAAGGTAGGGGTTAGTTGATTCGAGGTAGTGGTTGTGCATGATCTCAAAGTTTAGGAAGTGGTTGGGTTTGGTTTCCTAGCAGCACTGCTCTAGAAAAAAATCTAATGTTGGGGCTTCTGTTATTCTGTTGCTTTGCAGCGGCAACCAGCGTTTGACACCTTTGATAGCTCCAACTCCCTGTTTGCTGGCTATTTTTTATCACTAAATGAAGATCAAACACTCCAGGAAGTGCCAACGGGATTTGATTCTACTTCTTACGGTAACTTTTAACTCTGTTCCTTGGTCCAATCCATAGGTCAGAAAGAAATATGTGGAGTCTGAGTGCCAGATAATTTCCCTAAAAACAAACAAAAAATAACACTTTGTTTTATTACGTGGACTTCTGTGTACATATTTGATTTAAACCGTGTGAGTTGCTCTGTTGGTAGTTGCTGTTATCTGCTCTGAAAAAGACTGGCAACTGGGACTGAGCAGTTTAAGATACACTGACACTCCACGGAAGAGGCCTTAACTGTTATTAATGTAGATCTAGTTTAAGCCCGTTTAAAATATTTAAATTTATACAAAAAATTGTAACTGTATAAACTTAAAAATCAGTTATGGTTGAGACATTGCAAATATTCGGCAAGCTCCTATTTTGACCCTCTGGCATTAAATCCTAGAACACAGGAATGCTTGTTTCCTTTCCTACTTCTCTTTTCCTTAGGAGTTTGTTTTAGTCCTTACCTTAAAAAACAGAGGATGTTTACATATGTGTGTGTGTATAGGACAGTACCTGCCAACAGTTCTGTGTAAATCCTAGCCTGAACTCCCTGGCTATTATTCTAACTGCCCCTCCCTCCCCCCCCCCCCCCCCCCCCCCCGAAAGTCAGTATGTCAGTATTCTACCGAATGCTGCCTTTATTTCCTACTTGGAAAATGGATTTGGGGGAAAAAAAAATGCCCTAAAACCTATGGGAAAAACTGCCAGTCCTTTGTTCTGCTGTGATTCTAATCAGTCACCTTCTCTGGTCAGCAAAGCAGTTTTTAACTGATATTTAGGATGGGTGTGGTGCAAACAGAAGTAAAAACATGGCTGGCATGAGCTCTGCTTGTTGGATCAAGTGGAGCCTGTACCTAGTCAGGACCTAGGAAAACAAGAAGAGCCACACACCTTCCTGAACGGACTTGAAGTCTGGCTTTACATACCTTGTCACCGTTATATGCTTCTCAAATAGCAGAATTTTCAAGTGCTACCTGTGTGCTAGTGTTCAGAAGCTCCCAAATATTAGTCAGGGGTACCATAGTGAGGTGGTTCAGGTGTCCATAAATTATTCCTAGATTAGCAGTGTCAATCACAAACAAAATACCATTGAAAGATTTTTTTTTTTTAATCTGAAACATTCAGGTGGTCTGGTTGACTTTTTTTCATCATCTTGTGAGCACTTTCAGAATAATCTGAGGCATCTTCCCATGAGAATTGTCCAACAAGATGGAGTGGAAACAAAATGTGTCCATGAAATAAATCTGGGCAGCCTGATCTGGTGGTTGGTGACCCTATGTGTAGCAGGAGGTTGAAACTAGGTGATCTTTGAGGTCCTTCTGAACGCAGGCCATTCTATGATTCTACCCATAATAGTAATCATTTTGTCATTTCAAATCTAGCTTAACTATAACTAATTAACAAACATAACAATCAATCATGTGGATTAGTAATTTATGGATGATGTTGTTTTTGGATTTCATTGTATTATTTTAGGCGCTGAGTGACAGCTTGTGACCAGTCACAGCTGTTTGGTTGAGGTGATTTGAGGGATACATGGGAAGGTTGGAAACAGTCCACTGGATCACATCGTTGAGTAGTGCATGCTAGTTCTTCATAACCCTATTATCAGTTGCATAGCTCTCAGACTAAATTAAGGCTGTCTGGAGTTATAATAAAGAAGTCTGGGATCAAATTATAGATGAGAAAATAGGGATAAGCAGTCGCATATTTCCTTTAAAGAAAAAAATACAGTAAAAGTTCACTACAACAAGGGCATGTCGTGCAAGTATGAAGAATCAGTAATGATTTATGTGATGAACAGCAGCAAAGCTTTAATTTAGCATGATGCAATTTTAGCAACCCAGCACTACGAAGACTGTAGTGTTGAAAATATGTTAAGATAATTTGAAAATGGATCTACCTTGTTTGTTTTAAAATACTTGGTTTCTAGCAGCCTTTTATTATTCTTCAAATGGCATAGCAAAAACCTGTCACTTCTTTGACTGGCCTAAAAGCTAATGCATCTCCTTTTTCCCCTCCTCCCCCTATTCTTTCTTGTAGAGTCCAACAACTGTGAATTGCCTCTGTTAACCCCGTGCAGTAAGGCTGTGATGAGTCAAGCCCTGAAAGATACTTTCAGTGGTTTCACAAAGGAACAGTGTCGGCTGGGTATACCAAATAGTAAGTGTTTTCTATTTATAAGGTCTTTTTTTGATGCTAAGGAGGGCACTGAATAGCAGTTCTTTCAAAAGAGAAAGAATGATGTCAGTAGGGAATACAAGAATGGATCCTATGTGAATCTGGCACAGCTTGACTTGGAAGGAGTGAACTTGCTGGTATTAAAAATGGGTGCATAGACAGCTCATATTTTGGCAGCATAAGAGAGTCGACGAAGCTGAGGACATCTCTGATTAGAAGTGAATGCAGAAAGAAAATAGAGAGCTGCTTTTCTTTAAGTTCAAGAATACATTCATTCTGAAGCTTCATTCTGAAGCTTAAACTTCAGAAGTAACTGGGTTAGAAGTTTCTTTCATTCACTGCCATTTAATGAAGACTATTTCAGGAGCTGACAAATGTTAGGATTTCTCTCAAATGCTGGGTGCTTTCTGTCTTTCAGATCCCTGGCTGTGGACTGAACAGCAAGTTTGCCAGTGGCTTTCGTGGGCTACCAATGAATTTAGCTTGGCAAATGTGAACATCCATCAGTTTCTTATGAGTGGCCAAGACCTCTGCAACTTGGGCAAGGAACGCTTCCTGGAACTTGCGCCTGACTATGTGGGTGACATTCTGTGGGAACACCTGGAGCAGATGATAAAAGGTATCTATGGAGCCAGAAAAAGCTAAGGCTTTTCTGACAGAAGCAGAAATAGGATTCTTTCAAAAGCTAATGTCACTGTGAAGCATTTTTGTTACGTATCAAAAGTCAAGATGAAGTGTAAAGCGTGGTTAATGAAAGCATTATCAGAAGTAGTACTGCATGCATCATGAGAAAAGTGCAAATGCAGGTATCTGCTGAAGTCATTCTGTGTTCAGGCAAAGTACCTCTTGCATTTGTGTTCTATTTGCATTAATAATTGAAATAATGAGATTAAGGCTACTGTAATACTCATTTATTAAAAATACATGTAGTCAACCAGAAGTAAGGCAGAACTTGCATATGGAGTTTTAGCAGCATCATCAGTGTTCACCCATGTGCTCCCTTGCTTTTGGAGCATAACACTCTATAGTTGCAAATATTAAGATCTGGACCTTTAAATAACTGTTTTTTCATTGTTAAAATACCATTCATATGGAGGTTTTCAAGTGTGCTGGAAGTTATGAGGTTTCTTCTCATGTTTGTTTTTCTGTGGGATTTTGGGGGCATTTTAGGGGTATTTTTTCCCCTCTGAAAGAGTTTGATGCAGTGCACTAGTAAAGCCTATGTAAATGATGACCCTAAAACGCTTGAGTCTGAATCTTTTCTTATACATGTCAGATCTTTAGAACTGTAAAACCAAGCTTTCTTTTTTCTCTACCTCTCAGACAGCCAAGAAAAAGCACAGGATCAATATGTGGAGAGCTCTCATCTCACCTCAGTTCCTCACTGGGTCAATAATAACTCCTTAAGTAAGTATCTTAAGAAATTTGACACTTCAGATATTGTAAGTTTATTCTAAGAATGTCACAGATCCATTTTCTGAAAAAGCACCAGAACACTTACTGTGCATCAGGAGAACACTTCAATTGCTGCAGTTCTTTTTCCTACTATTGTTTGTCATCTAACTCATACCAGAAATCTTTTGAAGACTAAAGGGTATGGAAAGGAAAAAAAAAAAAAAGCCAACAAATTTCCTCTTGGAATGCCAAAGCCTACATCTGTGGAGCAGAGTGACCACTCCCACCTCTAGCAAACAGCCAAAAAGCAGCAGCAGGAGCTATGTTTAGCTTTTCTGAGGGCTGTGGAAGCGTAACAGAACTTTTGACAGTGTATGGTATAACCATAGAGACCAAGTGCTAGATCCTTCAGATTGTGCTTTTGGTGCCATGTTTTAGTGAAACCACAGTTTGATCTCTAGATTAGCCTTATTGCATCACTTAATGATGAGGGCCTGCCTCAAAACCACTTAAGTTTCTCCAGCTTTTTCTGCAGCCCTGCAGTGTCTTTCAAGAACAAACAATATACGTATTTGTGGTGTGAAGATACAGATGGAGATTAACAGAGTCTGACTTGGAGACCAGTAAATGGGAGTCTCATCACTGATGTCAGTAGCCTTTCTAGGAGGTCCACAGCATCTAATAAACCTCTGTCAGATTTCTAAAGAGGAAAACTACTTAGTAGCACAGCTTTTGTGGGGTTCTTGAGGTGTATTAGTCTGTTCAAGGAGAAAACCACTTAATTCATTCTTTCATATTTTTTTTCTTTCAGCTGTTAATGTGGATCAGACCCCCTATGGTATGCAGATGCCTGGGTACCCTAAAGCCCTCAGTTATCCCAAACCCAATCTCCTGAGTGATATCTGCCAGACTTCCACAGGACCAAATCTCCTTAATCCAGAACAAGACTTTTCGTTGTTCCCTAAAACCCAAGTAGATGCAGTTAGTGTGAACTACTGTGCAGTAAATCAAGATTTCACAAGTAATCTGAACTTGCTGATAGATAATTCTGGTGAGTTACTGTCTGTATGACAATAATGGATTCAAGGCAATATTCTTTGTCTTTTCCTCCCTTGCATAGTTTATATACAAGCTTGAAAAGAGAAGGAAAAACATTTTTCTCTTTTTTTTTTTTTTTTTTTCTTATGAAGGTAAACTTAGAGAACATGAATCTAGTGAAAGTGGTGCAGAAAGCTATGAAAGCTCAGATTCGATGCTGCAGTCCTGGAACAGCCAGTCATCACTAGTGGATTTACAGCGTGTGCCATCCTATGAGAGTTTTGAAGATGACTGTAGCCAGTCCTTGTGTATGAGCAAACCTACAATGTCTTTTAAAGACTATATTCAAGATCGAAGCGATCCTGTAGAGCAAGGGAAACCAGTTATACCAGCAGCGATTCTAGCTGGCTTTACTGGTAAGTCGTGAAGCAAAATGATCACTACTCATGCTACAAAATATTTTCTATAAATGCATATTGGTGCTGATAGAGTTGTGTAGTTGTAAAGTATGTCTTGTAGCGTGGTCAAAGTCCACAACTCTTGAAGATCTTCAATTTTAAGTGTACATAAGAGAAGTCTTATGGGACTATCTGTCTAAAGCAAGAAAACATGGGTACATCAGAATGCTGTGAATATCAAATGCACCTTCTGATTATTTTGAAAAAAGGAAAGCTTGGACAAAGCCTTCTCCAGTTCTGGATTCCTGCAGATGATGGCTTGCCTGTTAGGACCTTGTTCCTGCAGTCCTTGCTAAAATCAGATTTTCCTCTAGAAAGTCTGCCAAGCCAAGGGAGTGGAAGGGAGGGATGAGGAATCTACTTGCAAACAATGGAAGACATAGCTTGCATCAGATCCAATGTTTCCGTGAAAAATGTTAATTTTTAACCTATCTATGAACAGACTTGTAGAGGAAAAATCTTAACAATAAAGCTTTTTTCCTTCTATTTAAAAACAAACAAACAAAAAGACTAATCACCAGATTGACCTTGTGATCTGAATATGGTTGCATATATTAATGGTGATATGAGCTTGCAGAACTATTAATTATGACTTCTCCCCACCCCTGCTCTCTTAACAGGCAGTGGACCTATACAGCTATGGCAATTCCTGCTGGAGTTACTGACTGACAAGTCCTGCCAGTCATTTATTAGTTGGACTGGAGATGGATGGGAATTTAAACTTGCTGACCCAGATGAGGTATGTGTTTAATTGTGGTGTACAGAAAGATTTTAGGGTCTCATCTGTTATCTCTGGGCTTCCTCTAGACTATAAAGCATTTGTGAGATCAGACACTTGCTGAAATCTCTTCATCTGCAAATACTTTACTGTGTGGTCAGGACTGCTGTGGGATGTGCTCCCCCTCCCCTGGGATATCAGCATTTGCTTATAGTAATGAGAGCACATTGTGTAGCTTGAAACTTAAAGCATACAAAGTTAGATGTTTTGACAGGCTAAGCAATACTGTAGGCTAGCTTACTGAATACAGTTGAATCAGCAACGTCTGGGATTGCACGAATTCCCAGGGAAAAAGCACTGAAGGTATTACAGCTCTTCCAGTAAACAGCCAATGTGATAGTGCTGCATTTTAAACTTGTTGGGAAATTATGGCTTTAGTCATGAAAAATTAGGAGACCATACCTTTGTTTCCTGACTGCTGCTACCAGTAGGAAAGTTACTGCATTAGGAGATACGATTTAAAGTCCCCTGAATCCTGTTTTATTTCAAGAAGGGAAGGGGAATCATCAACTCCAAGGAACTTCTTAGAATTAAACTTCCATTTAAAAAGCTGACCCTTCTTCTCAAGAGCAAATTAAATCTTTAATTGTGTCTTGTTTGAGAGAGGTGACTACATTTCACTTAAGCTAGATCTTCTTAAAGATATTTGGGCCTGTCCTCTGCAAGGAAGTGTTCTTGCTGTCATTTGCAACCACCACTTTGTCCTGTATGACCTACTTTGTTGTGTAGCTCATACTTGTCTCGGGGTTTGAGCCACCGACTCCTGTGTTATCCAAGTTTGGGACACCCAAACAAGTAAACTGCTTTGATTGAAATGGGGTTTTTAATAACTGCCTTTATCAGCTGCTGACCAGAAAAGTGTGACTTGAACAAACCCTTTACATTTGTTTTCTTTTTGCACTGGCAGGTGGCACGGAGGTGGGGAAGGAGGAAAAACAAGCCAAAAATGAACTATGAGAAACTCAGCCGAGGGCTGCGCTACTACTACGACAAGAACATCATCCACAAGACCTCAGGGAAGCGCTACGTTTATCGCTTTGTGTGCGACCTGCAGAACTTGCTGGGATACACGGCGGAGGAGCTGCATGCCATGCTGGGGGTGCAGCCCGACACTGAGGACTGAGCCCAACCATCTGGTGCTGCACGAGCAGGGAGCGCTTGTTGGGACTGTGACCAGGAGCCGTCTGCAGTCAGTCCTTCTGGCTGTTCGGATGGGTGCAACTGTGATGAAATAAGGACCTTGACTGATTTTGTAACCAGGGAAAGTTGGAAGGAAGTGGCCTTATTTCATCAGTGGCTTCAGATGTTGCTGTGTCAGGCACTTGAAGCAGCATGGAAGTCGATACAGATCACAGCTCTGTCACGACGACACAAAAATGCTTTAGGGTTGAGCGTTTTGACCACCTATTCTGCCATATAAAATGTTTTGGCTACTTACACTGCCATGTAATGATGGGTTGGCTTTAAAACCAAAGGTTGGATGAGGAAACTGGTGATGGAGCTGAACAATTGCTCAGATTCTTTTTTCACATGCCATCATCCTTGCTTCCATCTCCTGTCATGCAATTATTTAAGAAAAACTAATTTATTTTGAAAGAGCGGTAAGAAGAATTGATATTAATGTTTTGTTCTCAAGCATGTTTTTTTTTAATTATTATTATTATTACTCCAGAAATGTGCTGCATAGGTACATCAACACTCTGTGTCCAAAACCAGATGTAGCAACTCTGTCAAAAAACAGAAAAAACCCTCATGAGAAAGGAAGGAAAATCATACCATTTCAATATTCAGTTTTGTATATATTCTGTGATTCTTTTTGCAACTACGTAATGTTCCTATTTAACAGATCTGTATAGTGTAAATTAAACTAATTGTATGTGTGTTTTGTTTTGTTTTTTTTAAATAGGACGAATGTAAATCTATTGAATGGCTATTTCATGTTTGTCTAGGATATACAACCTTCTGCAAATATTTAATTGGCCTCAGAGACAACATAAGTACTGAGTATGCATGCATATGGTATGCCAATGCCATGACACTGGGGGGTGGGTGCGGTGGGAAGCTGGCTCAGTGTTTTGTTAAGACTGAAGCTGGCATTTCTTCGTGCATTTTGGCATTTTTACATGAAACTAATATTATATTCTGGGACATTAAGGGCCTATTTGTGGTTTCTTCTTTAACTGAAAATGAAAATACTAATATGGATAAAATTAACTTTTTCCTTTACAAATGGCATATGTTTTTCAATTTCTATGCATGTCCTTTTAAAAAAAAAAAAAATTATATACAGGCCTTATTTTTTCAGTTGACTTGTCTCTTCTTCCTGCAGTTTATCCTGTATGATTAAGATATGAATTCTATTTTTGGAATAACTGTGACTCCTTTTCAGAGAACAGGAGGGATTTAGTAGCAGCTATTTTTACTGCACAAAAAGAAAAAAAAAAACCACCATAAAACAATTCACTGGAAAAATGTACTTTGTAAGAAAGCTTTATTTTTTATCTGAGCTTGGTGTACATTTAAATGTTGTAAAGTGTGAGAGGTTTAAAAATGAGTCCTTATTAAAACCTCTTGAACAAGGGAGAAGAAGGTACTGTGCTTCTTTACCTCGATATTACAGAGTGTAAGGGAGGGTGGGGGGAGGATATCCTCCAGCCTGGATCTCTGTGGAAGTATATGGGGGGAAAAATGGTAAAAATTGGGCAGCAGGGAGCTTCTTAAAGAAAAATCTGTATGACTCTGGCAGGCTAATGGCCTTGGACAAGTTAAAGGCATGCCAGTGTTCTCTGTTTAGGTATAAATTGGAAGCTAATGTCTTTGTTCTGTGTGTTTGAAAGAGAACTGGTGGTTCTGAGCTGTGTTGCGTATTAATGTGTAACTATGGGTAAACATAGGAGAGAGCAGGTGTGTGAAGACTGCTGGTGCTTGACCTGTTCTTGCTTCTGTCTCACACAGTGAGCCTACTGTTGTAGCTATCTTGATCTTGTGTTCTTCTCCATCCCCCCCATGTTACAGAAAAGCAGGAAATAAGAAACCATTCACTTTAAATCATCTATTAAAGAAATAGGAAAATGTGATGTTAATTGCTTTTTTAAAAAGGGACTTTCCCTAGGTTTCTTCATCTTTCTATCAAAATGTGGCAGTACCTTGATCTGGCTTTCAGTACTGCCATCCTGGTGTAGCAGCACGTTAACAACTTGGAGAAAATGGATGTATTTTTATTTTTTAAGAGTATGCCCTTCTAAATGTCTGGAGCTGAAAGAGTAGACCTGCATCTTGCACTGTAGCTGCAGTCATACCCATACATTTGCAGGTAGCTTCTGTTAGTCTTACTTTTATGATCCCTGAGAAGGAAAAGGAGCCTCCTGCATCCTTCCTCCTTCACCCCAACCACTGCTGCTGGCTTAGGTACAACCCAGTGAGTGCTGACCACAGATGGTCTCATTCTGATGGTGAAGAGGATGAAAGGGCGTAAAGCAATCTGCAATTCCGTGAGCTGAGACAGAACATGGCAAAAAGAGAAAACAAAAAAGTTTTTCTTGTGCTTCGAGTAATATTCCTAAAAAGATATTGCTACGCTTTAGCTACTTGAATGATCTGCTTTGGTCATCTAAGTCGGCTCTTTTGAGATGAGATACATTATTTTTCAGGAAATAATGTATAGTCTACAATGGTTTTTTTTTCTTCCCTGGGTGTCTTTCAACTGGGCTACTAACCTGTAATCTTTCTCTCAGTCTGTAGAAGTTTCATTTTCAGTCTGTTTTCCTAAATACAGAATTGTTTTTCATTTACACTGAAAGATAATTTGCTTCTTACTTGCATAGTCAATGCTAGCTTAAACCTAGAGACTAGAGGGAAGTTATTTGCTTTGCTCACTTAGCAGAAAAAGCAGAAGAACCAACCATGCTGCCACACAACCTGCACTGCATCTTCAGAAGCAAAATCTGCTATCCTGCCCTGGGCTGGGTCAGTGCAGTGGTACAAGCTGCAACTCAGTGTGACCCAGAAGACAATCATTAAAGGGTATTTTGTCAGAGCACACAGAAAACACTGCTCTGTTTTCTCAGCCACCCAGAGTCAAAGACGCTGTTGAAAGTCTGGCTAAATTCTTCATCTTCTCCTGGACATGTCTCCCTGCCCTTCCTACTGCCAGCTTTCCTCTTGAGGTGGCAGCCAAAATAAAGTGTTGCAGTTGGCACCTACCCATAGTTGGCCTGTCACCTCCAATAACAAAGTTTGATTTCAAAGCCCTGTCTGCTCCTTTATATATATATATATATATGGAAAAATAAAAATAGAATTTCATTCTTTAAAAAAAAAGAAAAAAAAAAACACCACCTCCTCTGGCTTGGGAAGTCTGTAAGCCACAAGGGCTCGATGTCCAACAGGCTATTTTGGGAAATATTTATCTACTGTGCCCTATTTGTAGGCTCAACTTTTGACCACAATCAGGTACAGGATAAGAGCATTAGAAACAGGGCAGATGATGGATCACTCAGCCCAGTCCTATATTCCGCAAGTGGGAGATGGAATGAGCAACCTTGTTCCTTCCCCATGTACTGCTCCAATGCCCTGAGTTTGGTGTGCAGGGGGGAACATCCTGCTCACATCCTTTACTATCTACTTAAGAATTTCTTGCCTTGCTTGAGCTGTAAGGAGACCTCTTGACCTCTCTCTGCTGACTTGTCCTCAAGCAGGGAAGACCAGCCCCTCACACAGGGGCTCACGTAAGAGTACGCCGAGATTTCAACAGCAGCAAAATAAAACTCTCTCCTCAGTACACTTCCTCATGATGGAAGGCCCTTTTTTGGGTTTTTTGGTCGTCCCTGCACACTGAGGTGATCACTTCAGAGAGCTATCAATGATGACTCTGATCTGTTTCCTGATAACTACCATTTTCAAGGTTGGCATCATCTAGTGTTTATCTAGGTTTTTTTTCTTTGAATGTGTTACCTTACATTAATCTACACTGACTTTCATCTGCCACATTTTGTCCACTAGCTTGTGAGGCCTTTCTGGAGTTTCATGCTGTCTCTGTGACATTTGACCACTCAAACTACTCACCATTATCTGCAAACCTGTAGATTTCAGCAACTGCTCATTAGTCCAGTATTAGCCACGATTTCTGCCCCTGGTCGGAGCTAAGGTGGCTATTCTTATGCTAAGTGCCAAGAGGGCTAATGGAAGATTCAGCACTGTTTCTCAAGTTTGAGATCCTTAAGGTGTCAAGCAAGGTTTAGCAGCCAGCTTGATGCTCTGGACTTCAGGAGAGCAGACTTCAACCTCTTCAGGACACTGCTTGACAGGGTGACTTAGCATAAAGCCCTGGGGGGAAGAGGGGCCCAAGAAAGTTGGTAAGTATTCAAAGGCCATCTCATCCAAAGCTAGAAACAGTGCATCCTGAGAGAAAGGAAGGTAAGCAAGAATGCCAGGATGCCTCTGCAACAACAACATGCTCCTGGACGTACTAAAGTGCAAAAAAGAAAGTCTATAGGGAGTGGAAGTGGGAATGGGTTACCTGGGAGGACTACAAAGAAGTTGTCTGAGCAGCCAGAATCAGATGAGGAAAGCTAAAACCCAGATAGAATTAAATCAGCCAGGGACATAAAGGGGAATGAGAAGAAATTCTACACGTTTATCAGTGATAAAAGGAAGGCCAGGGAAGACGTGGGCCCTCTCTAGAAGGAAACTGTAGACCTGGTCACAAGGGATATAGAGAAAGCTGATGTACTCAATGACTTCTCTGCCTCAGTCTTCACCAGCAAGGGCTCTAGCCACACTGCTCAAGCTGCAGAAAACAAAGGTAAGAATCTGGAGAAGGAAGATCTGCCTGCTGTAAGTGAAGATCAGAATCAAGACCATATAAAGAACCTCTCACCTCTGTACCTGGCAAGATCACGGAGCAGATCCTTCTGAAGGCCCTACTAAGGCACCTGGAAAATAGAGATGAGGTCATTGGTGGTAACCAACATGGATTCACCAAGGGCAAGTCATGCCTGACAAACTTGGTGGCCTTTTGTGATGGAGTTATAGTGTCAGTGGGTAAAGAAAGAGTAACGGACATCATCTACTTGGACTTGTGCAAAGCATTTGATGCTGTCCCACATGACACTCTGGTCACCAAATTGGAGAAAAATGGATTTGATGGATGGACTACTCAATGGATAAGGAATTGGCTAGATGGTCACACTCCGTGTCCAAGTGGAGACCAGTGACAAGTAGTATTCCTCAGGGATTGGTACTTGTACTGGTGTTATTTAACATCTTTGAAGGTGATAATGGACAGTGTTATCCAGCGCACCTGCATGAAGTTTGCAGACAACACCAAGCTGAGCAGTGCAGTTGACACTCTAGAGGGAAGGGATGCCATCCAGAGGGATCTGGACAGGCTTGAGAGGTGGGTCCAAACCAACCTCATGAAGTTCAGCAAGGCCAAGTACAAGATCCAGCAGCTGGGTTGTGGCCATCCAAGCACAGATACATACTGGGTGGAGAATGACTTGAGAGCAGCCCTGAGGAGAAGGATTTTTGGGTGTTGGTTGGTGAAAGGCTCTCCATGAGCCAGCAGTGTTTGCTTGAAGGCCAGTGGGCCAACTGTATCCTGGGATGCATCAAGAGAAGTAGGTTGAGGGAGATGATTCTGCCCTTCTACCCCACTTGGAGTACTGGGCCCAGTTCTGGAAACCCCAACACAAGAAGGACATCGAGCTGTTGGAGTGGGTCCAGAGAGCCACAAAGATGATCAGAGAGCTGGAGCACCTCTCCTATGAGGACAGGCTGAGAGAGTTGGGGTGCTTCAGCATGGAGAAGAGAAGGTTCTTGTGGGACTTCACAGCAGCCTTCCAGCACCTGAAGGGGGCCTACAGAAAAACTTGGGTGGGACTTTGTATAAGGGCAGGTAGTGACAGGATGAGGGAAAATGGCTTTAAACTGGAAGAGGGTAGATTTAGACTATATATCATGAAGAAATTCTTTACTGTGCGGGTGGTGAGACACTGGAACAGGTTGCTCCGTGAGGTTGTGGATGTCCCTTCCCTGGAAGCACTCAAGGGCAGGCTGGATGGGGCTTTGAGCAACCTGGTGTAGAGGGAGTGTCCTTGCCTATAGAAGGGCAATTGGAAGCAGACGATCTTAAAGGTCCCTTCCAGCCCAAACCTTTCAATGATTCTATGATTCTATGACTCTATGATTATGTGTGCTACTACTGGCCCCGAGGCATTGTTCTGCTAAATCTTTTGTAGGATTTCCCTCACCATGAATAGGTTATGGGCCACCATTCTTGTGATGTGGGACCGCACCTGGAACCTCTCATATTCTTATTGAATTAGCCTCTTGGAATTGAAGAGGAAGCAAGAACTAAAAAGGCATATACACACTCATAGAATCGTAAAATATCTCAGGTTGGAAGGGATCCATAAAGTTCGAGTTCAACTCCTCGCTCCACAAGGAGTCGTCCAAAAATCAGACCATATACCAGAGCATATGTTCAGAGCACTAGTTAGTATTTTTGATGCCCTCTTCAAGGATGGTCCAAATTTTGATGGTAAGGAATTGCCAGATGTCAGCTATCTCAGTCTGTATTGTCTCATGCTTCTTTTTTTGGCCTGTGTGAAGCTGAACACCAGTTCAACCGCATGTGGTCACACAGCCATGTGACTCAAACAGGCTTCATATGCTAGACATGTGAACAGTCAACATGCTAAAGAGGGAATAAAAGACGTCCCTGTAAGCAAGAAGAATTAAAAACTCAGCCCACTGTGTACAATATTTGAGAAAGATTTCTAGTATCTCATTTGTAATGGGTGCCATGTGATGTGTATTTTGAAACCACACAATACAGAAAGATATGAAAAATAAGTAAAATACACTGGCTAACATAATATACCCCGTGAAAACAGATTTTCAAGTGATTAGCGTCATTTACGAATGGAAGAGTTTGACAACAATTCTGTGTTTTTGGGATGAAGCGTAAGATCTCACTACTTTTCTCCCTTCTGTTTCTAAGTCTTTTGGTAATTTACACTGATGTAAATAATAGAATCATAGAATAATAAAGGTTGGAAAGATCATTAAGATCATTAAGTCCAATCACCAGCCCATCCCCACCATGCCCTCTGACCATGTCCCTCAGTGCCACCTCCACACAGCTCTTGAACACCTCCAGGGACAGTGACTCCACCACCTCCCTGAGCAGCCTGTTCCAAGAAAATGATGAATTTAACAAAATACAATATTTAACAAGCATAACAAGCATAATGAAATCACCGCATGAGCAGAAAAATAGGATGTACTAACAAAATGTCCCACTCTCTCATGTAAAAGGTTTGCAGTGACTTTTTGCATCACATCCTAAAATGGGAGTATAAGTGTATCATAATGCCATTCCTCTGAAGTCTGAATATCCAAAAAGGACTTCTTTATTGTTTTCTTTCACTGTAAGGAGAACAAAGAGAACCAGAACTGAAAACAGTTTTGGCTGTGTAATATGTAATATTCCAGTTCTTGGGCCGTGGTGTGAAAACTGGAGCTGAGAAGGAGGTGGATAAATAGAGCAGAAAGTGAATGATGGGGAAATGGAAGGATCCAACACACTGAGCAGTGAATCCCTTCCAGCTCAACATCACTGTGCACTGGGGCCCTCCTAGCCCAATCCGGATACTTATACATGGGCCTGAAGGCAACACAAGCTGATGCCATACCTGATCTTCCTGGAAAACTGGGGCTGAGATTGCCATGCTTAAATTTGGTCAAAGGGGACACTGGTGGAGAGGTGGTTCCCACTCACCTTGGTGTACAACTTGCTCACCTGCATAGAAAGGTCTGGGGTCAGACTGCTGTGCCACAGGAGCATTTCCAGTGCCCATTTCCCATCTTTGAAATCCAAGCAAAGCCATGTCATTATGAAGAAAAGGAGGAAGGAACTATCTATGAGGTAGTAACAAGTTAAAACACCATTTCAGGCAATTGTCCCCTCTTTCAGATGGATGCCTACTTTTTAGGCTAAAGAGATGTATGTATTCCTTCTTGTGTTTCTTTGACTTGATAAATCTTGAATCAATAGTCTCTTTTTTTTTCCCCCTTAATCTTTTTTTTTCCTTTTTTTTTTTCTTTATTTTTGACAGAGGGCAAAGATGCAGTTCTTCCATTTAGCTTCCTCCCATTTGCAGGGAGATTTTATTCTGTTACAGCGCACCAGTTCCCTTGAGGAAGAAGAGATATTCCAAAAGAAATTATCCCTCCTGCATGCCTTTGAACAGATCTGTTTGTTTGTTTTCCCCATCCTGAGTGCCAGCCCCTAGGAGAGTGCCAACCAAGAACTCAGGTATCGTCTTGAAGTTAGGACCAGGTCCCAAAACTGTGTTCTCATGCTCTACCCTCTGCAGAGCCAGCACTAACTCAAGCTAACACTGCCACTGGTAAACAAACAGGGACGATTTCTTGCATAAGGATGAACTGTTTTTGAACAGTTTCCCCAATGTCCTGGACACAACGCTCCTTTTCTTTCTCACTAGGACTCTACATCTGCTGGCTTCCCTTTTTTTTTTTTTTCTTTCAAACAAGTATATGCATTGTTGCTTATGCAGGGAAAATTCCAGTTTCTCCTGCAGGAGCTTTGCCAGCAACTGAAGGCTCAGAATGGATCTTTTCCATAGGCAGCCCCCCCTAAAACTCAAGGCTCTCTCCCCTCTTTCATACACATGAATTTTATTTCCCTTTTTTGAGCAATCTATGGCATCTCCAACTAGAGCCCGGTGCCACAGCTGAGTTCCCATCTGATGACTTGCACACGGCAAAGGAAGGACACTCCCCCAAGCATGGTTCATGGCGAAGAAGGAACAGCTAGAGTTGCCAGAATGATCTTTCCTTGTGTAGTCCTCCCTGTTTCTCTGCCTGATCCAATTTTAAGTGATTCAGAAATGGGAAAATTTGTCATTTCCCTTGAAGGAGCTTTGTTCAGACCTTACCGATACTCATTCAAATGCTGTTAACATTCATGGTGCCTGCTGCAATGCCGTTACCAACGTGTAACCACTGGCTGTTCTCCAGTGGGTCAGTACAACTAGCTCTCAGTGGAGTTACTACCACTTGTGTATTTACCCAACTTTGAAGACCGCAGTCTAAAATGACACTGCTAGCAGTAACACCAGTGCTTGAGCAATTTTGGCCACTGCCATGTGACTTTTCCCAGATCGGCCATGAGCAATTGTTCATTCAGAAAAACATCAGTGGAGACCACAGAGGTCCAGATATGCTCCATCTTCCCTTCCTAAATGAGTGAATCTTTCCACTAGTTTCAGCACAGAGATGTTTACGAGGAGCCAGAGCCGCAACGATGCCAGTTCTCTTCAGAGCACAGCAACAGAACAGCTTCTCAGGGCAGTGCTTTCCACTGCAGTATGATTGGACCCAAAGCATTTGTATTTTATTGCATCCATTTTTCTCCAAGAAATATTAAAATGCTTTCTCTATGTAAAGGGAGGAGGGGAAAAAAACCACAAGCTTCCTTGCCATCCCTAAGCAACCCATCAAATAAAGCAATAAACCATTAGTAGACAGAACAGTTTTAACAGGACCCACAGCAGATTCAGGCTGTCAGGGGAAGAATAGGAATGGAAATGATTCCGAAAATTATTAGTAGTACCTTAACAGCAGCCCTTTAATATCTCCCATGGTATTCACAGTCATTAGCACAGCCAAGATGCTGTTCCGTGCCAATTACTGTCCCAATTTTCTTCATACCAGAAAGGGATACGCAGTGAATCCAGCTGAAGTAAGGTTTCCCTGAGTTTCTGTTGTCCTGCCCTCTCTCTGCTCTCACACCACAGTGGTAGGTGGAAACTCTCCCAGCTCTTCCCTGGAGAATGGAAGGCATTCTCCAGGTTATGGCTGTGACAAAGAATGGGTCACGACAGCAGTGTTTCTGCAGCTTCTTTACTGCAGGGATTGACTTCTCTACTTTGTGGAAAGCGCAGTGGATGTTGTTTGCCTTGACTTCAGCAAGGAGTTAGATATCATCTCCCACAACATCCTTGTTATGAAACTTAGAAAGTGTGGGATAGATGAGTAGATGGTGAGGTGGATTAAGAACTGGCTGACTGACAGAGCTCAGAGGTCTGGTTGGAGGCCTGTAACTAGCAGTGCTCCCCAGGTGTTGGTGTTAGGTCTGGTCTTGTTCGAGACCTTCACTAACATCCTGGATGAGGGGATAAAATCCACCCTTAGCAAGTTTGCTGGTGACACAAAGCTGGGAGGAGTGGCCGATACACTGGAAGGCCGTGCTACCATTCAATAAGATCTGGACAAGCTGGAGAGGTGGGCAGGGAGAAAGCTGATGAAGTTTAACAAGACCGAGTACAGAGTCTTGCACCTGGGGAGGAATAACTGCATGTATCAGTACAGCTTAAGGGATGACCTGCTGGACAGGAGCTCTGTGGAGGAGGACCTGGGTATTCTAGTGGACGACAGGTTGGCCATGAGCCAGTAGTGTGCCCTTGTGGCCAAGAAGGCCAAAGGTATCTTGGGGTGCATTAAAAAGAGTGTGCCCAGCAGGTCGAGGGAGGTGATCCTCACCCTCTACTCTGCACTGGTAAGGCCACACGTAGAATACTTGTGTCCAGTTCTTGGCTTCCCGATTCAAAAAAGACAGAGATCTCCTGGAAGTCTCCTTATATGGAGATTTTCAAGACCCATCTGGACTCCTACCTGTACAAAGGTAGGGTTGCTTTTTTTTGGTCCTGCTTGCTTTAGCAGGAAGGTTGGACTCGATGATCTCTTGAGGTCCCTTCCAATCCCTGCAATTCTGTAATTCTGTGATTATCACTAACAGAGCTGCAGGGGACAATCAGGAGCCATTAACAACATGCATACAACCCAAACCCTCTGGGTCTGTCAGGTTTTGTTTTTACCTTTTCTCTCATCCTGTGTTGTCACAAAGTACTTACGACAGACATGCCTTCTCTGCAAGCTCATGTAGCCTTGGAGATGCCCTGCTTCAAGTAGACACTGCACTACAGACACTGCCAGCCTCAGTTATTGCATGTCTTGGTCTTTTGTTTGCAACAACCCAACACATCCTTCACTCTGATATTGCAAGGTCATGCCATGACAACAAGAACAGCTATTTTTGTTGGCTGCCTGTCTTCTGAAAGCACCTTCCTTCACCCAACTGTGTGAGCAAATCTGTTTTATGGAGTCAAGGGACTGCAAAATTTGTGTCTTGACATCTTCTCAGAGATGTGGGATGTCCTCAAGGGACAGGAGTGACCATGGTCCAGCATGGCAGAGGGGCCACACAACAGTCACTGTGCTGCTGGAGCTGTGGGGCTCCCAACCAGATGTACAAGGCCTAGTAGTAAAGTCAGCACTTCTGGGCCCTTAGAAACACAGTTGACTCTTAAATTGCTCACAGTTGCCAGTATAGATAGGCTCTTCTACCCTGCTAGCAAGCCTTACATCTTCAGGTGCTAAAATAAGGCATGGAATAGTGTTTTCCACCTGTTATAGTTATTTAGTGTTTGTGTTATAGTGTTTAGTGTAATAATAGTGCTATTCCACCTCCACCTTATCTCTGGGTAGAACATCTCCCTGATGGGGCTGCTGCTAATCTGCTTGTCTTCTCCCATAATACTTTTTCCTTAGTTCCATACATCAGGGAAGGGGCCTGGAATGCAGGCAGAGAGCAGGCTGGGACCCCACTTGTCCCTCATTCCCACACATGTGTGGCTGATGAAATGCCATTCACCACAGAGCAACAAGAACAGCACCTGCCAGCTCCGCGTGCAAAAACAGAGGAACCGAAAGTTGTACCCAGATGAAGACATGGGGTGATAACTATGTGAACACAGATTTTTTTCATCCAGTTACGAAACGCCTCCTGACCTGCTAGGAAGGAGTTGTAACACTGCAGTACAGACTGTGCGCTGGATATTGCTGCTCAGCTATTATAAAACAAGGAAAGTTGCAACATGCAACCACATTTACAAAGTGTAGGAGAAGGTTACATCATGGTATTGTAAATGTCCCTACTATTTTGGCTCTGACGGGCTTGCATGTCAGGAATAAGTGCTGGCTTCGTGAAGTAATCACGTATGTCAGCATTCAGAAGGCATTCAGCAGCATCACAAAGCAGAAGCTGCTTTTCATATTTTCAGTTTTTCTACTTGTTTTAATACTGTTCTGTCTTGCCTCTTTCCTGTAATCTTGTTTCAAAACGCTTTCCCAACAGATTTGCTTTTTCCTTTCTTTGTTTGTGCCTCCCCTCTGCCAATTTGGCCTGAAATGAAAACTTGAAAACAGAACTTTACGTACATTATTAATGAAGTGTTTTATCTGATTGAAAATAAGTGTTATATTTGGGGATAGGGAAATGACACTCAAAAACACAGTTTTAGTTTTGGCATTCTAAACAAGGAATGTTGTATCTTTATTGCCCTGTTATTTGAATGAATTGGGAGAGCATGAAAACCAAGACAAGGTGTTTTAGATAGTTCCCTTGCTGGAAATGGGGTGTATTTGCATGCAATGCACAAAGCAGTTTAAGTGTTACGTTTTAAAATACATATTTATGGAATAAAATTACTTGCATCATCATGTCTTCATTTCTAATGTGATTCTCTTTTGTACTGATGGAAAAGACAAGCAAGAACAAGGCAGCATAGCTCAGCCCATGAAGGTCCTGACAGCATATCCGTTCCTCAGCTGAGTTCCTCTTTCTCATCTCTCCTAATATAATATTGGTCATTGTTAAAGGCTCCAAGTCTGGACAAGTCCTGAATTTCTATGGAGGAAAACAAACAAACACTGATAAACCTAATTTAGAGAAGCAGTCTGTTCTCTGGTTGTTTGTTTATTTAAAAGAAAACAAGTGGCTATGTAGCATTTCACAAGAAAATCTGAAGGGGGAACAGGCAGGAGGATTTCAACTGTTTTTTTTTTTCTTAGATCCAGCAAGTGCTTTTTATCGGATTTAGTGAAACAGGTTTTGATTATTTTCTTAGTGTTGCTCTTTTATTTGTAAATTCAGATAGAAACATAAAGAAATCTAATTATTGTCCATGACTTTGATCACAGTATAAAAATTAATACCAACAGGAAAAATCATCTGGATTTGTATGCAAAGATGAGAGTAGATTCCCTGCTGCAACTGCAAACATTTTAGTTGTTGTCCACATTTTGAAAATTTATCACCTTGGAAAACATATCCCATTCCTGACGTGATACACAGTGTGACCAAATGCACTTATTACTCAGAAAACACTTGTGAGATTAACTCCTCCCTGTTCTGGAAAATGTTGGAAACAAAATCTGAAGATGTATGACAACTCCATCTTCCCTGGGGCTAGACTGGGACTGGACCTCCTGAGCTGGCAGCACATGCCTATGCAGGGGGAGCAAATGAGGGACCAACTTGAGCTGTGGTACAGTAGCCTACAAGGTTCAGAGACTGGGAACACAATAACCTGAAGCTCCTGCTCACCCACTGGTCCTTATCTGACCAAGGGCTTTGACCTTCATACCTTGCTAGGAGTCCAGTAGCAAAGAAGATAGCTTCCTTAGATCTCTGCTTTGGGTTTCATGACTGCTCCAGTTACTGACTCCCAGAACAACACTCAGGAGTAATTCCCACAGGCCACATAAAGCTATACTCCAAGAATGGGCCTTAAAATGGGATAGAACTGCTGAAACTGTGCAACTCTGTCGTCTGGTAAATGGCAGCATGTGTGACCCAACATCTGCATTTCCGTAACTGAGCCTTCTAAGATGGAGTTTGGTAACAGACTGCTTATGATGCTTGTAGCAGTCACTTTTTAGTGCCTTCTGCATTTCTCTCTAAGGAAGGAAGCAAACAGTGCAAAACAGTCAGCCTCGTGGAACATTTCTGAGACCTGACAGCCATCAAGGAAGATAACAGACCGAACAGATTATTGATACAGAGACAACTGGTAAGATGGAAAAAATAAACTGTCTATTGAGACAGGTATGAAAATCATAAAGCCTGGGGCAAGAAAATATATAGGCTAGTGAAGGAGAAACTGATAATGATTATGTCTCTTTCAACCAGATGTGTATATCATCACAGTATGACACTTGACTGGAGACCTAACACCGTCTTTGGGTGTGTAGGTAGGAGAACACCAAAATTAAAAATAGAAAGCTGATGTGTCTTCTGAGTTTAACGTTTCTAAAGCACCAGACTTCTTGTCTCACAAGACCCCCAGTATCTTCAAGTCTTACAGTCCAAGAATCAAGTCTGATCTTATTCCGCTACAGCCTGTCTCTGCCCCAACCATTTCCTCAGTGTACTCTGAGAATGCAACCCCTGCCTGATGGTTGGCTCATGGCATGTCCTCTCATTACTACACAGTGCTACAGCTTGAAGACACACTTTCTACATGATGAACTATTCTCCACAAACATTTACACATACTCTTTTCTAGTTCCTTTCCAGCCTTCCACCACTGTGCTCACTGCCAAACAGATGGCAAAAGATCCAACTGCTTCAGGGACCCCATGATCTGCCCTAGCAATGCTGCCATCTCTTGTCTCCCTGCCTTGCCCCCAGCCATGGTTAGCATTTGTACATCATGAAATGTAATGGTGTCCCATACTTTCCCTAGGCTCCCCAAGTGTGGCAGCAAATTCTAAAGGGGGGTGGTTTGGAAAGCAATTCTGAATTGTGGCTCCTAACATGCATATTGCCCATGACCAAATGCAGTGAACAGGTGATGCTGTGTGCTAGTTAGCCTTTTGGACTGCACAGACCACCCTATGTATGTATCATGGCTGAGCCTTCAGTTGGATCCAATGGGGTACTGTTACATGGATATTCACAGCAAGACTTAGCAGGACCATTAGGGTACAAGGGGCTTCTGGTGCAACAATTAAATTTAATAATTGTATAAAAGTGTATCAGTTCTGCACAGCTTTCTAGGAAAAAGAAACAGACAAACAAAAAAAAACCAACAAGTTTTTAAACAGAAACTAGTATTTTCTTTGAAGAACTTCGAAAACTCAGTCTAACTTTCTTAACATAAAAAAGGTAGAGCAATGGGTCAGTAATGTGTCCTTGGAAAAAGCAAATTATTCATCTATTTATCTAATATTCATCTGAGACAGATGAATATACAAGACTCAGTGTCTCAAAACTAAAGCCAGATATGAGTGAACTACAAAAAATAAGCACATTTCTCATAATGAAGGGAATTAACCAATGTAAAACATCTTGTGTGGTGTGCTAGATTCCTGATTTCAAGAAATGTCATCATCAACACACAGAAAGGGTTGTTGCTTTTATTTTTTTGCTGATGCACTTACGTTTACATGAACATCATTTCAATGAAAATGCAGTTCAAGGAAATCCAAGAGGTGACATGATATTTCAGAGGTCAAACACTGTCAGAGATCAGGTTGGTCCCATAACCAGTGGGAAACCTCACAGTTCCTATCCTGCGCTGTGATTCTCTCTTAAGCTTTAACCTTTTACAGAGTGGCAATGGAACAATTTACAATCCTTCAACAGGAACTTGCAGCTGGGGGACTGTGCAATAGAAAGAAAAGAAGAAATACCTCCTCATCCTTTCTTTTGCTGTCTTCTCCTTGTGCCCATTACAGCCTCTCTGATCTCTCTAAATTCTCCTTGCTTTGCTCACCAAATGAAGGCTTTAATTTGGTATGCCATTTAATGGAGCTTTGTTTGTACAAATGCCTGGAAAGACTTTCTATAAACCATTTCTACCAAGCATTCAAAGTAATGCTCTAACATGCAGGCAGCCTCTCAGTGTTGCTCAACATCGTTTGATGTGTCATTAAAGAGGCATTGCAGTTTAATCCTCATTCTTTCCATGCTCTCAAAAGAATGACATTTCAAGAAAAGGGGCCGGTTTTGTTTCTGGAAGTGGTTGTACTCTTTGGTTTCCTGCTGAGTGTCACGGCAGTCTCACAATTAACAGGTGCTATTTTGAGGTTGTATAAGTCTGCCTGCAGCGCTGTATTTCTGTATTTTGGGTGTGCATCACATAGCTGCAGCACAACCATTGGACGTGGGAATGCTCCTCACACTTCAGAAATGGGAGACCATGGGTGCATTCTCTCACCTTCTACACACCGGCCGCAGTGGGGAGCAACAGCTAGAGATCAGGAGCCATTGCACGACCAGCTTAAAAACAAGCTGCATAACGTACACTTGTTACAGCCAATAATTTACTGTGGACAAAATTGAAAATGGGATAATGAAAGCCACTAGTTAATTAAAAATAAATAAATAAATAGAAAGGAAAAAAAAAAAGAAGGAAAAAAAGAAAAAAAAAAGATGTTGACAGGGTTTGGCCTGCCAGTGCTGTACTCTACACTAGTGTCCAGTCTGAGACCACATCTGGACAAGCAGTATGGAGACAATAATTAAGATATCCAATCACAGATCAAGCCCTCTTTTTTCTCATAGTGGAAGAGGAGACTACCATCATGGGTGGCATCTCCTGGGAGCATAGTTGCATGGACCTTCTGCTTGGAATTCACCTGGACAACACAGAGCAACCAGCAGAAGCCACGACACATGTAGAAATGTTACCTGGTTTAATTCTTCCACTACTTTTCCAAAGTTGGGGCAGCAAGGCATAGCAGGAGTATCTGAGCAGCACTCAAATCTGAATCCTATGTTAAAAGGGTGGGAAATACTTTCTATCACAAGACTGAAGGATGCAGCAAGGTAATAAGATTTGGTGTCCCATGAAAATCCACTTTTCTCAGAAAATGTGTGTGTGTCTGAACATCTATGTCTTTGAATTGGGTATAGATCACCACTCTGATGCATCATTCATGGACAACTGTCAGCTAGGCATTCAAAAGGCTGAAAACCCCCTCAAGACAGGGGAATAAATTGTAATCAACTGTAGTTACAAAGATTAGACACACATTTTTTACAGATGTATCTGTCAGACCAGCACACAATGCACATCACAAGCTCTTCTAGTGGCGAAGATATGTTCAATTCAGAGGACAAGTTAAAAAAAAGCAGCATGTGGGTTGCATGGTCTGTTTCCTTTCAGTTAAGGATCACAAATCAAATGGATTATGAAGTCACAAATCCTTACAACAAAGCAAAGCAAAGACATATTTGCCCATACTCTGCATTGCTTGTTTCAGAGCTCTTGACATTGAAAATTATTGCAGCTATTTGAGGGGGAACCTTTGTTCTTTTCTCTTGACCACAAATCCAAATGGTCCAGAGTGAGACACTTGACTGAAATTCTGCTGAAGACAAATAAGTTATCATTTCAAGTCCTATGACCAAAGTATTTAGTCTTGAAATAACATGCAACCCAACAGCCTAGGAGATGGGCCATCAATGTGATGTCTCAAGGAAAGTTACCTCTCATAAAATTGCTTAAACTGGCTTCAGTGTCCAAAGAGGAGAAACAAACAGAAAACAAACAAACAGAAATCCTTTAGTAAGCAAGCCTCTTTTCTTTCACCATGTTCCTCATAAAGAGTGGAAATCTTTTACACCCATGAGGCACACTGTTCATCTTATGGAGGGTTATGGTGGCTTTCTTTTGACATAACCTAGTGATAACTCCTTTCTCACTGTGATACCTGAAAATGAAAGAACACACATAGGGGAACTCTTTGTAAGTCTGCCCTCAGGTGAAACTAGACTGTGACTCACCATTCAGGTAGACAGTTCAGGTGGAACCCAAGAACATCTGAAGGGTCAATCGCTTATCAGAAACCACAGTCATAAAAATACTGTGAACACTTTTGTCATTAAAATGGAACAGTAAGTCTTGCAAACCTTTCAGCAACAACTACCCCTTGAGAAATCCAATCCAGCTTTAAGTAATGCCAGGCTAGGGAGTCTACCCCAGCTGGATTTGCTCCCCTGCCACTTCAGTCTGAGCACTTCCAAGAGGCATTGCATGGGCACAGAGGACAAAGCTGAAACTGCTCCAAGACTGCCTTAGAGTAGAACTACTCTTACAAAAAATTAGTTACAAATGTCAAGCTGTGGGAAGTGAAGTGAGGAGGAGAACAACAATAAGAGCTAATACTTTATGTTTCTCACGCGTGCAATTGGCATGAATAGCTATTACTAGGAGTTGCTTCCATATAGTGTGGCACGGCCATGCAGTTACAAATGCATGACTTTAGAGAGCATGTGGAGTTCTTTAGAAGTTATTACTTTGGAAGTAAAATAAATTTACACTGCTTCAAATTTATCTGTAACAATAATGAAATCTGAAGAAGAGGCAGACCCTTTCCTTTTGAAAACTTCAATTTGTTGTACTTTCACAGACCCATGTGGAAGTGAAGATAAATGTTCCTGCATTTAGTGCTTTGTG
The DNA here is from genome assembly GCF_023343835.1 of Lagopus muta. Lineage (NCBI taxonomy): Eukaryota > Metazoa > Chordata > Aves > Galliformes > Phasianidae > Lagopus > Lagopus muta. The sequence continues at coordinate 107,014,205 of NC_064433.1, forward strand.
AATTGTGTTGACACATGAGCTGGAGGCAAAACACAGTATGCAGTTTAGCTGCAGCAGTTAGATGTAGATATGATACATAATCATTATGGGGCAGATCTTAAGTCCTAGTCAGGGAATCCTACGTTGCTTTTGGTTAATTTCTGTTTTGTCTTACAAAATGATGGCCATTAAACAGTACAGTTTGCTGACTAAAGCAGTGGTTTTGAACAGTGAACCCTTCCAGCAGCTTGCCATAAAGTCATTGTGTAAAACTCTTGAATTTCCCAGTCGAAATCTCTTGATGTCAAGCAGTCCAGATGCTCTGGGTTGCCAGTAGGAAAGTATGACAGGAGGTCTGTGGATTGCTTAGTATGTTCTCTTGGTACCACTTCCAATAAAACAATTCAGAAATAATAATAAACTCTACTTAGAAACTATTCAGGATTGGAAAGAAGTTGCCCCATGCTCTTACTAAAAACTGTCTTTGGACCTCACTGTTCTGATGGAGCAGAAGTATATGGTTTCTTGCATAAATTCAGTGAAGATAAGTTTATATGTTCCTCTATCCACGCTAATTTCCATAGCCATTTATTCCCTACAGGAATGAAGAGAGTACTTGCAGTCATCTACACTTAAATTATTCTATATTAGACATACATAGAGTCAAACTGGTTCTTTCTTAACCTCTGTGTTTATGAGTATCCAGCAGTATGATGGAAGAGTGAAGCAGTGGAATATTCCTTTTTTTTAAAAAGAGTCTTGATAAATGAGATACCTCTTGGGGATATACTGGCCATAGAGAAGTGACTAACAGAGAACAGCAACTCTCTTTGCCAAGGGAAGAGTGTTAGTTCATAAAGGCACTTCAGTAATGCCAGGTATGCATACTGCAGTGAGATCACAGCAAGCAAAATCACACTCAGTGCAACCCATGAGAACACACATCACTAACAACCTGCCTTTCACACAGACTCTGTGAACTGTGGGTGTTTAGCCCTTTTAGGTGGATGAGCCAAATATACAGTCTAAAAATGAATAGTTTTTGTGATTCAATAGTATTCCTGTATCAGAAGCAGTCCAGGCAGCACCGATTATCTGCAAACATTTATGCAGTACACCACAAGAAGAATGAGCAAATGGCTTTGGAAATTTGATTTAAATTCTCCATACACTGCCCACCAGCTGAAAATTTAGTTCCTGTACTGGACACAAGATGCAACGTTATGACAAACCGAATATCTTTATGTGTGATCAGGCCCTCCCACACAACCAGTTATGTTAGTAAAGTAGAAGAAGACCTAAATTCAATGTTTGACTAGCACTGTCCCCACATAATTTTGGGACGTGACTTGATAGAGCATTTCAGGGGTCACTCCCAAAAGGTGTACTTGCACACAGCAACCTTGCTTTGGACAGTGAAATAGTTTACCACCTTGTCTGATCTGTGTCTGCAGGTGTCAGCCCTTGGCAATGATCCTGGTCATATTTCTTTTATCAGAATAGATCAAGTCAAAGTTTCTCTTTCATTAAAACCATTTTGGAAGCGAGTTCAATTCTTTCATCCATTTGGCACTAATATCAAACATGGTATATCAAGTTGCCTTGAAAGAAGAAGAGTAGTTAAAACTAAAGTTTATGGCAACTGAGTTTGCACAGTTAATCCCTCAAGCACAGCCAGTCTCATTCAATGTACTGCCAAAACACGATGTTTCCATGTTAGCCAAAAATGTGATTTGGCACTGAAATACAACCAACCTATGCAAGGTCCTACAGAAAATGGAAAACCTCTTCCCATGTTGTATTTTTTTTAATCAAAATCAGATGTTTATTATTTAGCCATTGCAGAAGAGTATAGGAATGACTGAACACAAGAACTTGATCTTTAACAAAAGTAATAAGCACATCTCATAGCATTGACAACAAAAAGATACACTGTATGCACGTATGTACATACACATGTCACATATTTATATACTACATGGTTATTTTAAATTCAATTAGGATGCCAAATCAAGACTTTCAAACCACATTCATATTCCATACGCCAAAGAAATCAGTAGGAATAACACATATGACGTGAATGTAGACCTATACAAGCATTGCTAGAAGCAATCCTTTATAAAAGGATTATATATTATTAAACCTTTATAAATCACAGTGAGTTCAATGGATTAACAGTTGGGAGAATCTTGGACTGAAGACTGCTACATTTCTAACGTGGAGGCACGACACCTCCAAGAGATACTAGCTCCATAAACTACTGTGTTTGGACAAACTCAAAGTTCATATCACAAAGAGAGCTCCCCGAAGGTCAGAATGTATCCTAACACCAAGTATCAGGAGCAAAAGCACACGCAAAGGTGTATATGAGAGATCAGCCTAAAGTAATTTTGGAAAACAAATCTACTGATGTCCTGGCAGAAGAGATGTAAACTTATCTGTGAAAATCTATTAGTAGGACCTATAAATACCGTGTGAGATTTTAGTCCTGGGAAGGTTAGTCTCATCCTAATTACGAGAAAAATCTCATAATTCTATATTCAAAATAGTTTGTAAGGGTTAGAAAGTGAGAGAGAAAGATGGGGGGAGAGAGAGAGGAAGAAAGAAAAAGAAAGAAAAGAATGAAAGGAAAGAAAGGAGAAAGAAAGGAAAGAAAGGAAAGAAAGGAGAAAGAAAGGAAGAAAGGAAGAAAGAGAGAGAGAAAAGGAAGGAAGGAAGGGAAGGAAGGGAAGAAAGGAAGGGAAGGAAGGGAGGAAGGGAGGAAGGGAGGAAGGGAGGAAGGGAGGAAGGAAGGAAGGCAGGAAGGCAGGAAGGCAGGAAGGCAGGAAGGCAGGAAGGCAGGAAGGAAGGAAGGAAGGAAGGAAGGAAGGAAGGAAGGAAGGAAGGAAGGAAGGAAGGAAGGAAAACAACTGAGATCCAATTCCAAAAAAGAAAAAAAAAAGTATATATCTATATCTATATCTATATCTATATCTATCTATCTATCTATCTATCTATCTATATTTAGAGGAAACTGTAGTAGAATATGGTAGGCTCCTTTGGTGAGGGTGAGAGTGTGGACAAAGGAGGACATCCTGGTCTCTAGTACAAGTGAAAGAAACTTATCTCTTCTCTTTTAGCTGGGACAAGGCACTGAGGTTCTCTCCAACCCCAGCCACATGAATGTCCCTCCAGACAAAGCTGCTGTTTGATCTCAGGTGCAATCGGACAGGTTTAGTCTGATCCCTTTGATGGAATTTGAACTGTTGCCACCTTTGCGTCCCAACTCTGCAGCAGATAAACAATGTTTAGGACTTAATAGCTACCAATAACATTTTATTGTCTGCAAAGTGTATTCAGAAAAGATGGTTTTGAGTGAACATAATCTTTACAGGAAAAGCAAGCCCCATCCGGTAATTATCTTTGACAGTTAAATCAGCCCTTAACTAACTTGAAAGTGATAGATTCTGGCAAATTAGGAACAAGCCTTTGCAAGCGAAGTCCCCTCTGGAGCACGTGGAGTCTGTTTTTTCCCTCTAAGAACAGCAGCAGTCCTACTCCATGTTCCCTGGGGACTCAAAACATAACTGAAAGAGATCTGCAGAAGCAGCGTATGTGTAAGGAGAGGATTGGCTGTGCCTTTGCACAGCCTATCAGTTCAGCTATGCTCCTCAAGATCGTTAAAACCTGACAAAACTTGTTTCCAGCTACTAATAACATCCAGAGGGTTTGGTGGGTTTTTTTGTTGTTGTTGTTTTTGTTTTTATGGAGCGGAAGGAGGGTGGGCATGCAAGAGTCCAGCAATGAAGAAGTTCAGGGTTAATATCCTGCAGAGCAGCCTCAAGTACCTTAGGTAGTCTTCCTTCCCCTGCTGTGCCCCTGGAAACCAACATAGCTCTCCGGGCAGCTCACTCAAAACCAGCCTGGAGTTGCACTACTGTCTTGTGGCTGCCTTAGCCAGGATTAGCTCTGTCCCAGCTGCCTGATACTGGCACAGGCAATGAAGGAGGGAATCCTCCGTGTGCAGCATTTGCTGGGAGTTCACTGAAGAGCTACACAAGGGGTGAGCAGCCAAAGAGCCCCTCTGGGGCCCCCTGGGGCAGTAGGGCACATACAAAGGACAGCAGCGAGAGTCGGATATATTTACAAGGCTGCAATTATTGAAGTAGCACCTACTTACAGATGCATACAATATAAGCAAGGGTGTGTCAGCTTTTACAATACTCTCAGGATCTCATAAACCCATTTTATGACTTGACTCAGAAGTGAGGCTTGGCACCCTAGGTCCTGATCCCTGGATGAATTAGGGACAGTGAGCAGCCTTGTCCTTGGAGCGGAAGGAGGAGTAGGGAGCACCAAATGTGCTGGCTCTCCATTCGTCTGTCTGAACAAGCAAAGGTTTCAGTGCTTTGCTATACAACCCAGGACTTCCATGTTGAGCAATGGTGCAGCAGTAAGTAACACTGATAAGGCTGCTGGGGTGTTGAGAGCACTATGGAAAGGAGTAAAAAGGCTACCCAAGCCAGCATTTAGCAATGCTGCCTGGTGGATGATCTCACTTTACAATTGGACATCAGTAGCCATCCTTAGCACTTCAGCTTTTTCTGTTTTTATTCACAGGTTGGAGAAGGCTTTAAACACAATTGGGAAGAATATGGACAGGCTTCTGGCAGAGAGAAAAAGAGTAAGAATGAGGCAAAACTAAACTGTTTTCAAGAGAGGGAGAAAGAGGGGAGGAAAAACCCCAAACCCACAGCCTGTCAAAATACCATGCCAGCAGCCAGCCAACTGCTTGTTTTCATCCTGATGGGGCGAGCTCTTGTGGGTGCAGCTCCTGGCTGGCTTCCCAGCCACGTAGGAGGTGTTCTCTGTAGGAAAGTTCAGGGCTGCCAGATGAGCCATATCACCTGCTGAGGGAACTTTGTCCTTCCAGACTGCAAACTGCTCACCTCTTTTAAGCAAGCATGGCCCTTATAAAGCAGAAAGTGGGAAGCTGTCAATCACAGAATCACTTGGAAGGGTTGGAAGGGACCTCCAGAGATCATCGGTTGGTCACTATCACAATGGGTGATCACAGAATCACAGAATGGTAGGAGCTGGAGAGGACAACTAGAGACCATTGAGACCACCCCCCTACTAAAGCAAGGCTCCTTACAGCAGTCACATAGGAAAGTATCAAAATGGGTCTTAAATATGACCAGAGAAGGAGATCACACCACCTCCCTGGGCAGCCTGTTCCAGTTACTCTGTTACTCTCACAGTAAAGCTCTTCCTTGTGTTAGTATGGAATTTTTCAGCCTCTTCCCACTGCCCCTTGTCTTGACACTGCTCCTCACTGAACAGAGTCTACCCCCATCAGCTTGACTCCCACACTTCAGATATTTATAAACAATGATGAGATCCTCTCTCAGCCTTCTCTTCTCCAGATTGAACAGTCCCAGGTCTCCCAACCTTTCCTCCTGTGCTCCCAGCCCCTCATAACCTTCATCGCCCTCCACTGGATTCTCTCTAAAAGATCTCTGTTTTTTGGGTTTTGTTTTTTGTTTTTTGTTTTTTTTTAATCTGAGAAGCCCAGGACTGGGTGCCCCAGATGTGGCAGAGTAGAAGGGAAGGACTACCTCCCCTGACCTGTTGATGTTAACCTCAATTCAGGAGTGGAGAACAGAGGTGCCCCAGGATGCAGAGGAAGGGTTGGGGCAACCTCAGGGGTGACCAGGGGTCAGAATGTGACTGTAGAAGACCTGCAGGCCTACCAGACCTGCTCTTCTCTTGGCCTGCTGTGGAACAGATCTTCAGTTTTTCTTCAATGCGTTTCACACTATTCATGTTGATGGAGCAATGCCAGCAGATCACAACCTTGGTGGCTGTACCACCACAGTGTGGCTTGTAGCAGGGTGAGCACGAGGAGGAAATGTCCCATCACGCCTTGTTGCAAAGGAGACTGAACTCCGATCCTCCTGGCCATGCCAAGGTACAGAGGAGAAGCACGGCCTGTGCCGTGTTTTCAGGAGCTGAAGGAGGTGGAACTGTGACCTAGCATGTTCTGCACCTGTCATGGGACTGCACCACGTCACATAGGCTGTGTCACCTGGCTCATTTATCTCCTGTGATCCACTCCCTCACTGCTACGCAAGCACTCACCCCTCTTTACACACTGCTGAAGGAAAATTTTCTCTGCAAGACAGTGCAGTATTTTCAACTGACTAAGCACTCTGCAATTGTTAAATCCAAGGCCAGGCTGTGCAAATTACATGGTGGCTTCATTAAAATAACTATTCACAGCTAGGAAGGCACTGGATTAGGAAAGACTTCCATTCCCTGCAGCTGACGGAGGTCGCATTGCACAGCGGCACAGTGCCATGTGTGGCCTGACCTCACACTGAACATCAGAACATGCACTAGAGCTCTTCAGATGTCCAAGCAATTTGTTCTCACATAGTTCCTGCTAGACGCCTATCTCAGACATGGTCACAGCCCTGGCACAAGTTAGAAGGGGTGATGTGGCTATATGTGGCTATATCTCTCCCAGTCCATGTCACAGGCATGGGATGCATTGGTTCCCTCTCACATCAGCTCTTAACAGCGTTCCATGTATCTTTCTCCATGATTTTTGCAGAAGTCAGCTCCAACTCCCTTGTATAAAGCTAGCAGGTGTCTCTCAGTACTTCATCCTGAAAATGAGTGATGTTTTAAAATCCTCAGCACTCTTACACACTTGTAATGTCAACAAAATCAAAGACATCTGCCATGAAACAAAGCTAGAATGAAAGATCTCAATTGCACTGAACACTCAGCCCATGGCCCTTGAATGCAGCACCAAGCACCATTCTGTCTCCCCTCGTGGGTCAACATGCAGCATCAACTTGCTACTCAAAACCCTTCATGAAGACTGCCTGGAATACTGCATTGAAATAACCTCTAGATCAATTGTCACATGTGTTATTTGACAATTCATTTGGAATCTTTTAAAAACAGGCCCTGGAAAGAAAAACTGCTACTGGCTGAAACTCTGGTATTGCTCCTTAAAACTGAAGAGACACATAGGGACATGTTTACAATAGTACAATACAGAATCTGGGAGGAGGAAAGCTGAGTTTCTTTGCAAACACACCAAGACTTCACTGGGGATATATTGCCACTTGGTCAAAATAGCTGTTTCCTCCAGCTTCTTCTTCCACATACTTGGAGATGAGCTTTTTAGAATCAAAGAATATCACAAGTTGGAAGGGACAAGTCCAAATCCTGGCTCCACAGGAGACCACTCAAAAATGAGACCATATATCTGAGAGCTTTGTCACTTCTTGAACTATGCACAATTTCAGTGTTTATGACTCTACCAAAGACTCATGTATGTAAGTTAGAGTAAGTTCCCATAAGGATCTAGATTTTCGGAACTGACAACCAGAGCAGCTGATTGCCAGGGCTGTGTTAAAAACCAGTAGCCACCTTTTGCTCCCATCTACTGCTGAGTTCCTAATTCCTTAAGCTCCAGATAATAAGCCCTGGCCCTGATTTTCAAAAGTGCTCATAAGAGTCCAAGGGAAGCCTGACATCTTCTTCTAGCTGTTGTAATGCACTTAACAAAAACCTCTCATTAAAAAATAAATTAAAAAAAAAATCTTGGCCTGTGTATGTCCATGGCCTACAAGAGTTTGCCAGTTCTCTTCAGCTGCCTCCCTAGGAACACTTAATGACAGTTTGCTTTGCTCTGCATGCACGGGTAATATGTAATCCTTGTGCCACCACTTGCTTCGAGTGTTCTTCATGACTGGAGGCATTTTTTTTCCTTCTTGCTTTTGATCTCACCAAGACTGTTATTCTTGTAGTAGCAAAGCTATTTGTCCTTTTAAGCAAGCATGTGGTAATCCACAAAATTCATGATTCATAATGAAATTGGCTTCAATCTGCAGGAGTTTAATGGCTGTCCCAACCCAGTGCAACTGGCAATTTTGGCACTGAGCAGCTGCAACCTCTCCTTGAAGTAATAACATCTAAAGTGCTGGACAACCGGCTAGTTGATGATAACTAGCATAAAACATGATATATGGCATAGCTCTGGGTAAATTAGAGCGTGCTTTAATTTGCGCTTGTACAACCACGTCTAGCAGCAGTTAGTTCTGACTGTTTTCATTAGTTGTAAAGTTAATACTGTTGGACGTGACTGTTAAAGTTTGACTTTGAATCTTTCAAGACCACCAGCTGTCCTATAAACTGAGTTAGACCAACTTCTATGGAAAAATATAGCGTACTTTCAGTGATGCTCTTTATTTACAGAACAAAACAAACTGAAACTGTACAGTGAGCTGTAACATTTTTAACCTATTATTCTTAAGGGCTATATACTTGATATGATATTACAATATATTTATGTTTTTTTATTTAAATTAAAAAGTCTGGGAAGATGTCTTGGCACTACAACTCACAAAACAAAGCTTGATGCCTTTCTACACAAACAATACCATGCACAATTTTTTTTTTCCCTTCAGAACACAGCTAAATCATAGAATTATAGAATCAAGGTTGTAAAAGGCCTACAAGAACATCCAGTCCAACCGTCTGCCTATCACCAATAGTTTTCACTAAACTATGTCCCTCAACACAACATCTAAACATTCCTTGAACACCTCTAGGATTGGTGAGTTCACTACTACCACCAAATGCATGTGCTGTGCTGCTAGTTAAAATGCACATCTGAAGTGGTATTTTCTCCTCCCACTGCCCTGCAGTATTTTCCTAAACCTGACATGCAATGAAACAACCTGCTAGCCCTGATTCAAGTAAAATAATTTGTTCCCTGCTTTGGAAGCTTTTACATACTGCAGTTCACAGATGAGAATTGGTTGAGACTTTACACTTGGAAGAGGAAAACAATAGTTTGCTTCTAGCTGTTTCTGAATACATACAGCTTGCCAGGGATGGTGAGTGAAGCCCAGCCAGGCCTTTGTTTCTTTTGATCCGCTGCAGCCTGAGCCTGTTTCCTTCTGCTGGAGCAACACCACAAGCAGGAGCATTCAGTGTGCTGCCTGCTTTCTCACTCCCTGTCTGTGTTCCTGTCTGCTTCCTGTTGGTTTGAAATTTCCCAGGATCACTTTTAGCTCATAAGTGATTTTTTTCTTGGAAAGCCCTTGCAAAGGAGTACTTCAATGAACTCTCTTGGTACTCTAAGAATGGACACCATGTCCTTCTAATAGTAAAATATGTCAAGTGGTTGCGTGCTTCAATAGCGCCAAGGGAAAATAAAGCCAGTCATTAAAATTACTTGGGTGAAATTGGAAAAGATGCATCTCAGAGGTTAAAGAGAAGAAAGAGGATGAGTGGTGAAAACATGCTTGTCCAAAGAGTTCCATATTGTTGGTCTTTCTTGACATTTTCCACAGGTACTGCCAAGGAGGGAAGGAGCAACATTGGTGTTCAGAACCACAGAAAACCCAGTTTCTTTGCTATGTTCCTCATCCTGAATGGTGCAAGCATGGCTGTAAGTTTAAAATGACCATATGCATCTCCTTGAGGCTTTACAAACACCCTCAAAATCTGTAAGTAAATATGAAGATTTACCCAAACTTTACCCAAACTCTGCTATTTTTGGCATTTTCATCTTCCTGCATAACAGCTTTTATTCCAGCAGCAGTGACTGGCTGGTTTCTTTGCTAGACCCAGGCAATTCATGCTCATTTTGTGGTTTCAAATTCACCTGCTAAACTGGGGAGAAGTGCTAATGTTTCCACAAGACTCTTGGAGATGTCCCTTCAGTAGGATCCATACACATACAGCATCCAGCACCCATGTAAGCAACCCAGGTCTGGTGAGCTACAACACACCATGTGGATGTTGCTGACGTTAAAGTCTTGCTTTGCAGTGTGACCTCTGCTCGTTTCACTTCTGCTCATGCATCTGAGCCTAAATCCCTTTCTTCTCCTCCAGTCCATGAACCTCAAGCAGTGAATGCTAAGCAAATATATTTGGATCTACTGCAGTGGTTCTTTTTCAGTGGTGCAGGAAAATAATAAAAAATAAGATTGTTGGGGTGCTGATCTCTGATAAAGGAGGAAAGTGGGTGGGCTATAGCCACTCAGATAGAGGACATCTGTTCAGGAATTGCTGCTCGATGAATAAGCATACCAGCATGCCTGGCCAAAGCCCTGGGAACATTATTTTGCTTGGGATGTTTTTTTTCTTTCATTTTCCTGTTTTATTTCTTTTTTCCATGTTGGGATTAATGCTGGGCGGGTGTTGCTGCAGTCTGTTGGGACTCTGTTTTGTGTGGTCATCCTCAACCAGCCCAAGTCCACCTCCCCAAATTGTGGCTTTGTGCTTCAAGTTCATGTGTCTTCCAGGTGAAGCTCTACAGCATTTCTTTCTCTGGGCAGCTTGCAAGTATAATTTGCCTTTGTAACATATTCTGTGTAACATTAAATTAGATTTCTCATTAAAAATAAGCCAACAAAACTTCCTTTGTTCCCCAAACACATTTGTGTAAGGGTGGATCTGAGAGAAAAAGCCTCCATGAGACCCTCTTGGTGTTACAGGGCCCACCATCATCTTGCCCATAAGTCATTATGGAATCTACAGAAGAGGGAGCAAGGGTGTGAACATCAGCTCTTCCACTAGTTTGCCAAAATGGAGATCAGTTTTTGCTGCTGCAGGCTTTGGATGCTTCCAGTTCACTCACTCAGGCAAATGGGCTTCTAGAAAACCCACCAGCCTGGACAGCATGGCAGTAGCACTGCAATAATCACATCTTCATGGCCCTCTGACAAGAGGATGTGTTGGGAAAAATGGAAAGAGAAACCACTGTCTTTTCTAAGTGATTCTCACTGTTTAGCTTTGAAATCCTGCCACTGCCTCTTTTGCCCAGCTATTTTCACTTGTCCCATCTGATCAGGGCAGGCAGGTTGCCAGCACTTCACAGAATCACAGAATCACAGAATTGTAGGGGTTGGAAGGGACCTCCAGAGATCATCGAGTCCAACCCCCCTGCCAAAGCAGGTTCCCTACAGCAGGTCGCACAGGTCGGCATCCAGGCAGGTCTTGAACATCTCCAGAGAAGGAGACTCCACCACCTCCCTGGGCAGCCTGTTCCAGTGCTCCGTCACCTCACTGTAAAGAAGTTCTTGCGCACGTTTGTGCGGAACTTCCTATGCTCCAGTTTCCAGCCGTTTCCCCTTGTCCTGTCTCCACTCACCACTGAAAAGAGTCCGGCCTCGCCACTCTGCCCCCCACACCTTAGATATTTATAGACCTGGATCAGGTCCCCTCTCAGTCTTCTTTTCTCAAGGCTGAACAGACCCAGCTCACTCAGCCTTTCTTCATATACTTGCTACCCAGGGAGGTGACATCCCACGTGAGCAGCTCCTCATGGGGCAACTGGAGCCTTTAATTTTCAAAGATGAAGTATTTGAGACATCTACCTGGGGAGGAAGCTAGCTATGCCTACCAGTACTCCACCCAAGGAGCAGTTTATCCCTATCTAGATAGGTCTAAAAAGGCACTTGAGCCATTTGTATGTGTGGGCAGATCAGATAAAGGTGACTTAATGCAGAAAAAGGCAGAAGAATTACCTCAGACTGCTGCCAAAGCACTAGGCAAGAATGAGCTTCTGCACCACTGGACAGCACCATAGCATCTTTTGGAAATCTTTCAAATTAAACTCCCAGCAAATAAATGTTCTTCAAAACTCTGGACTAAGCAGATGATGGAGATACAGCAAATATGTTACGACATAACTTTTAAAAATTTATTTCGGAATATAAATAGCTTTGTTAATTGCAGTTTCTTTTGAAACACTGGAAGACATAAACAGTGGTTGCCAGATGAGTGAGGAAATATATTGGAATCTCTGTGGTAGCAAGAGAGAATATATTTTAACAAACACCACTCAGAAAGGGCTTTCCAGTATTCAGCGTGAAAAATAATCAGCATTTTATCTATCTATCTATCTATCTATCTATCTATCTATCTATTTACAGCTTTTTGTTTTCTTGTTTCCAGCATGGAATCATTAAGGTTGGAAAAGGCCACTAAGATCACCTACTCCAACCACCAGCCCACCCCCACCACACCCACTGCCCACGTCCCTCAGTGCCACATCCACACGGCTCCTGAACACCTCCAGGGACGGTGACTGCACCACCTCCCAGGGCAGCCTGTGCCACTGCATCACTGCTCTTGCTGAGTTTTTCCTCCTATCTAACACGAACCTCCCCTGGCACAACTTGAGGCCATTACGTTTCATCGTAACATTGCTACCTGGGAGAAGAGGCTGATCCCTACCTCACCACCTCCTTTCAGGTAGCTGATATGTACCACAAAGGTCTGTGTTCTTGAAAGATGGTGAAGCAAAAACTTTTGTTTCAAAAAAGAAGAAATTTGCCTCTCCAGTTGGCTGTTGAGACAGTCTGACTTGGGCTCACTCAAGAGTGAAGCACTCAGCTGTTGGTTCTGGTGTCAGATCTGCCAGTGGTGGTGGCAGGAAATGGGCAGCCATGCTGGGAACAGGAGCTCAAGAATCTCAGGAGGGATGTCGCATACCCTACAACAGGTGCTACTGAGAAGGTCCCCACCTGGATTTTAGGTTTGTCTCCAGTTCTTCTTCAATCCACGCATCATTTGACTTCAAGAGCCCCCAGGATCCAGCTACCACTGGAGTGGATTAATCAGAAAACCTTACAGTTCCCGTAAGCCTACACAGTCACACCTCTGCATGTCAGGCATCCCTGTGCTCATCATCCCTCTGCCACAGTGAAAGAGGTATCCACACCTCCCTGAGACACTCTTCTGCCTTTCTTGCCATATTAGCATGTGTTCCTTTATTCAAAACCCACAGCCATTTCCCACTGTGTGTAGATCCCATGCCACTGAAATGGAAACTGCAATCCCAGGATGCTCCTCCCCCATGAAGCAAGCCAGCTGCATGCTTCCAAGGGTGCGGCGAACTGCCCGCTGGCTTTTTCACTCATTAAGTTTATTTTATTCACCTCTGTCAATGATATTCATGAGTAAGGCTGCTACTGCAATTCATGGAAATTGCATACAACACCCCTCACAGATATGTATTTTTCCTTCTGATGTCGTGGTGTCACGTATGTCTAAACACACACGTTCAGCTCCTGAGTCATTACTGAAATCAGTGATCATCTCCACTGCATGTTTTAAATCCTTATTTATCACCATCACCTCTTCTTCCTGTAGTCCAACAGCTTCACCTCCCTTTCCTCATGCCACCACCTCCCACGTGTGAAGGACAGCAACACCTTTACTGCTGTGATTCTCACTCATTCTAATCTCCACCACTGTTTTTTGTTGTTGTTGTTATTTGCTTTGTATACTAAGTGAAATCAAACTTCCTCCCATCAGTAAAAAGTCTTATGTCTGTTGTTCTAGTACATCTTACGTTTAATTCATTAACCTACACATCACCTCCATCAAATGTAGCAGTCGAGAGCAGAGAGAGTTTTCTAATTTGGTGATATAACGTTTGCACACTTTTTCTGTGTCAAACAGATGAGCTTGAAAAACATCCTGATATACAGTGTGAAAAAATTTCCAGGGAAAAATCTTCAACCTCTCAAATTCTGACATGAGAGGACATGCTCCATTGAGCTCCTCCCTCCAGTGCTCACAGCAGCAAGCGTTGGTACTTATGTGTTTCTCATATCACTGCCATCGCTTAAACATCTCATTTCTTACACAACCTTCATGTGCAGGCTGACCCATAGCCCTGTAGCCAACCTCATTTCACTGAGCTTTGCTTATTTGTTTTGTAACGTATGCACTTCTAAGTGTTTGTATTTAAGCCATATATTTTGAAGTCACCTTTTCACCTTTTTTACATCTGCCCATAGTGTTATATTGGAACTATTACTCTTTTTTGCTTGCTTACTACCACAACTGGAAATCCCTGTTCCACCATTTTAAACTTGGGCTATTGCAGCTTCCCTCTTTTTCTGTCTTCCCAAGCTTCAAGCAATCCAACATATTGGAAATGGCAAGGTGTCCATCACACTTTCATCAGTTGTCTGTCTTTTCATTTGATCTTCTGCAGGACACTCACAGACAAGTTGGTTATGAAAACCTGCTGATGTTTAGTCACAGGTGTGTACAGCACAGTACAATTTGAACCTAAACCAATCAGCCCTGGCCTTGTGGGTGGATAACAACTTGTAAAAACTAACTTTTAAATGAGATTGAGTAAAGGTACCATGTCATCATAATGAATAAACAAATACCTTAATATTCCACTGGAGGAGGCTTTCTAAGGGAAAATTTCTTTTCTGAGCCACATTTCTGATGTCCCCACTGCAGCTCTCGAAGACAGACAGAAACAAGGAAATCTGGTCTTTCTTCAGGTACAGTTTTTCACAGTGATGACACTAAAAAAAGGGGACTGCATAAAAATACATTTTACTGTTGCTGGAGAAAAGTTATCTTCCAACAGAAAGAGTTAGATTCTGGATTCAGTAAACCATTATCCCAGACAAGACTGACAAGGGATCCCAGGTGTTTTCATCCATCACTGCTGAGCACACAACTTTAGTCTCTGCTCTGTGTGGGCAGATACAAACAGCATGTTGATGACATAGGGCCATTTCACACCTACTGGAAAAGCTCACAGCTGTGACCGAGGACTTTCTGAGAGAGCAGTCACCATGGTGGGGTGATGGTGTCAGAGAGCAGGCCACAGCAAGCATGTGCCCAGGTGACAGGGACAAAGCAAGGTGAAACGTGGGCTCTGAATACAGTTCAGGAACCTCTGCTGTCCCTGCTTTGGTCTTCACAGGGTCACCACACACCAGCTTCTGGCTTCCACCGTACCCCCCAGGCAAAGTGAATGCAAAAGTACCTCCACAATGACGTGCTTTCGCAACAGCTGAGAATGGGATTCCTCTCACCAGGACTGAGATGCCACAGTCATGGGGATAATACCCTTGTGCAGTTAGATCTTATGGTCTATTTTAGGCGCTCACAGTAGAAGTGGGTGATTCTTGCTCTGGAAGGACATTGTGTATAAAGGTGCATGTGTGATTAGCTGTGTTCGAGACACAGTGTAAAAGTCTAAGGTCAAGACAGATGAATCCTCCCTCATTTCTAGAAATAGGTCAGACTAAAGGAAGAGGCTTGAATGCACACACTTCTGTATTATGTGTTATTATTTTCCTGTTAAACGAGACGTATTTGCACATTTTGGGAACACAGGACTGAAATTAAGGTCTATTTATTTGACTGCTCAGCCAGAAGGCACAAAACCCAGCCTGAAGTTGTCTTCTTCTTAGAGTAAATATTTTCACCATATGGACAGAGGGGCTGCCAAGTGGGGGGAACATTTACTAAACTGCATTACTGAACACACTGACAAATACTCACAGGTCCCTCATTCCTCACCTCCTGGGGCTGGCTCTGACAATCTTCACTTGCCAGAGCAATCCTGAAGCCAAACAAACCACACGCTCAAGTAAGGTGAGCCCAAGGTTGGCTCCATCAGTCAGAGAGGAGGAACACAGTGCCAACAGCTCTCACACTATTATCTGGCTCAGGTTTTGAAACCTCTGCTCAACAGAGATGATTCAGCAGTTGATTGTTGTTCATTTACTGGAAACTGCTTCTTGCCCCTCAGAAGGAAAAACAATTGGAAGGGGTTTATATCACTTAATTTTACAATAGATAAGATAACTACATTATCATATTAAACTGTAAGCTTACAAAAAGAAGAAAAAGTCTACTGGAAAGTTCCGAATTCAAAACCTTTTTTTTCTTTCAAGAATCTTTTAATTTTCATATTAATATAATGTTCCTTTTATTTACTCGCTGTGTTTTTGGACTTCTATGTGTGCACTTCCCATTTTATTCTGATCTCTTGAAGACCAGAATATTTAGTGTACATACAGCCCAAACTTAATCCCACAGACACATACACCCATGAAATTTCTCCATGTAACCAACTGGCAGCTCAGCACAACAGGAAAAAAAAAAAAGAAACCACACAAAAAAAAACCCCAGAAATATACCCTTTTGCAAGATCCGAGAGAATTCACACAAGTTTGTGTTGTGCCTGGCATTGAAACCGGCCTATCAAAGACTAACCTGAGACACTTTAGAGCAAAAAACATGAGTGGTTGACACCTGTTTTTAACTGGAGCTGCCACACATATATCACAGTCCATGAGAATGCAGGAATTCACAAAGCTCAGTCCCGAGCTTGACTAAGTTGGCCACACTGTAATTTCAGAAGGTCATGTCCCTGGAACTGCTGCTTCAGCAAATAGTAATGTCAAGCACTGCAAGTACCATACAGAAAAGCAGTGGCTTGATCTGGTGTCTTCACTGCATTGTTTACATGTATAATCTCTCCACATAGAGTCTGCAAATTCTAGGATCCTCTCCACAATTTTTAACAGTTTGCTTTTAACTAGTGTTTAGGTGCACAGTGTGATTAGGTGCACAGGTACATTTTAGAAAATACAGCAATGGATCTTCACCATTCAGTGCCACCACAGTAATCTTCAAGGTAATGCAAATACCATTTGTTAACTCAGAAACAAAAGTACAGAATACTTTGCAAAAATTCTGTTCTTTCAAGTCTTTCCTTTCTGGCCAGGTCATGAGAGTTCATGTACCAGCGACCAGGTACAAAAGTCTTTTCCACTAGCACAGGGATGTTCTGAGCATTCACTTGGGCCCCTTGACGCTGACACAATGCCAGCAAGGGAGAATTCCTTTGACTGTTTGAATTCCACATTACTCTCTATTTTCACGGTCAGTATTTTCCTGCTGCTACACATATGTCCCTTTTGTTTGGCCACAACCCCCTTCCCAGTTCTACCAGCTATGTTTACACTTAAATAGCAAACGAAGGACTGTGTTGCTCATCACAACAGCCCTTTCAAGAGATGAAGTGGTGCTATGGCTTCATCACGTTTGACATCCCATCCATGCTGCCTACAAGTCTCTTATGATGGGTGGACAGAGATTGCAACATTTGTCTGGAACACGTGCTTGCAAAACTTCTACTACGCAGGGCTGTCCATGCAACCTGCCTCGTTTCGTGACACTTAGGGCCACATCCTGCAATATAAGATGTTTTTAACAGGTGTGTAATCGTTGCTAATGAAGCTAACCAGTGGGAGTTGCACCAAAGGATCCCACTTGTGTGATATCATCTTTGCAAAGGGAGGTACCCCAGAGTTACACTGAGCTCACTCGCGGTGACTCTCAGCTTGTGATTTTTAGTCTCTTTTGGGACAGCTTGTTTTGTTTTATGTTCATCAAGGAACCAGACCGGTAGCTCTCCTCAGTTCAGTTCTTCCAGGACTTAATAATGCTGTTGTCAAGAACAGCGAAGTGGCCAGTCCTAGGGATACGATCCTCAGAAGATGTAGCATTTCTGTAGGTTCAGTTATGGGTTTC
This sequence comes from Lagopus muta, assembly GCF_023343835.1. Classification (NCBI taxonomy): domain Eukaryota; kingdom Metazoa; phylum Chordata; class Aves; order Galliformes; family Phasianidae; genus Lagopus; species Lagopus muta. The sequence continues at coordinate 107,031,563 of NC_064433.1, forward strand.
ACAACTTCAGTCCTTGTTTACCAGAACAATACTTACATTCTTATTAAAGAAAAGTAAGCTCACAAGTGTATATTACAAACCCATGCTTCTTTGTCTGTGTAATGTATTCTGAAATACTGCCACATACTCTATAAATGCAACAATAACAGTGATTTATGCCTGAAAAAATCTTTTTCCCTATTTTTTTCACAACAGCAGAAATACTCTCTGGCCAAGTCCATCCCATCCACACACAAAGCTAATACAATTGGCTAGTGGTGGGCCAGGGAAGAGCGGCCTAGAGGCTTCCCTTGTCTTTTGGGGCTTGCCTTTTTGTTTCTGTGTCCAGTAATTCCACTCTCATCCCTGATACCCATCCCAAAAGGGAGCTTGGGAGAGCCCCATCCTAGCCCCTGTGAGCATGAAACTAGTTGAAGGGATGGGGGCATGAAGGATGACAGTGTATGCATGAGCTCACTCATCTAGGACTGGCAGGAAGCCCAGGCCCCCAGCGTTATCCATTTCTCCCCATACTTGATAGGTCAGCTTAATGTGGCAGCTCACTTGGAGACTGCTGGCATGAAGGAAAATTAAACCTGGTCAGGTCACTTAGCCCTCCTCTCTTCAGCTCTCATCACTTGCAGCCATCTCCCCAGACCTCTGCACTTCACTCATGCTGGACCTGCATCCAACACTAATTTCTCTGTCTTGTCACTACCTTGTAATTTCTTTCCTGTCCTGTCCTATTTTTCACACCTTGCTCATCCTGGGCAGTAATTATATTACTCATGATAGGTTAAGAAAATGTGATGTCATAGGGCTGGTAAAACCGCTGGTCAGATTTGCCCCTTGCTAAGCCAGTATGATCTGATTTTTGGCCTCAACTCTATAAGCATGCACATACTTGCTTAATTGTATGCATGAGTTGTAGTGTTACCTGCATTGAGACCATGCCCATGTGTGAAGGGAAGCACGTGCCCACAAGCACAGAGCTTCATGGCCACAGAAAGGGAAGGCATTGTTCAGACTCCTTTCAAATGCAGCTACATATGGCAGTCTTCTAAGTCCTACACCAGGGTCTGTTGTCACAGGCAAGAAAAGCAGGAAAATACATAGGACCTCTCCAAAGCCTCAGTACATGGCTGGCTCAGGGACCTTCCCTCACAACGAGGAAGGAAAGGTTGTAAAAGCCCAGCGGCCAGATGTCTTCCAGTCTCATACTGGTGCACAAGTCTCATCGCCCACACAAGGCACGGGATCAAGATATAAATAAATCCCACTGCCTGTACTTGTGTGTTGACATTCATCTATCACCAGCATTATCAGCTAAGATCAAGGTGTAACACTGGAAGGCGTTTAGGATAGACAACGCTTTCTTCTGACTTAATAGTGTCACCTGCAGACTAACTCGCTCAGCTACAAATATGATAGTCTGCACATGCAGTGGGTTTAAAGGACAGGCTGGGAACAAAAGGCTCACATATGCTCTGTAAGGACTTGTCTCTAACTAAAATGAAGCTGTGAATGCATGCCAACCCTTTATTCCCCCTAAAAAGGGGAGAAATTCAATCATGATTCTTCCACCATTCCTAGTTCTTCCAACAGCCTGAATATATCAACAAAAAAGCCCAGTCTAATGAAAAAAAAAATATATATATATATTTTCCAAATATATATATATTTGGAAAAAAAAAACAGTAAGTGAAACAAGTTTCCATATGTTTACCATAAAAATAACCTAGACTCCACCTTGAGGCGTATAAAAATACAGACTACAGATTGTATATTTTGGCATTAGTTAAAAATGCCTTTGTAAACATATCCTATTAAAATTTAACTGCAGCTTTTATCATTTACTCAAGTAACATATGAAAGGGCTTGAGCACATTTATCACAGAAGAAGTCATTTTATCGGGGCTTAGTAATAGCAGTGATGTATTGTGCAATTTGCAGTGCATGCCTGGTTTACAATACAGTACTGGTGAGCAGTATCCATACACATGTGCAAAGTGTCCTTTAAAGTGTATCCAGAAACATTAACACCTACAAAAGGAAAAGAAGTAATGGGAGCAGCAGACTTTTCAGTCCTGTAGATAAAACTGAAGTTAACGTATGTACTTTGCATCCAGACTGCTGGCCCAGAATAGCATGCAGGCTATACTACAGTAGGAGAACATTTTCTTTCTTTTTTTCTTTTCTTTTCTTTTCTTTTCTTTTCTTTTCTTTTCTTTTCTTTTCTTTTCTTTTCTTTTCTTTTCTTTTCTTTTCTTTTCTTTTCTTTTCTTTTCTTTTCTTTTGAACAAGGTGAAATTAGGACAAACACGCACAAATAGCTCTAAATTGAGATTTAGCATCACTTTTTGGTTATAGGTTTTATGGTATCAAAATAAATGTTGTAAGAGTTCATACGATTCAGCAGTCAGGTCTGGGTCCTTCCCATTCACTTTGGATTTTAATGAGCCAGAGAAGCCTGAAAGACTTCAGATCTTCTTAAGAAGCAGCTTTGCATGAGTCACTGGATTTTGTATTACCCCAGCGATTGCTTGGCTAAGCATATTTACCACCCACAGTCAGTGGCAAAGCCTCAGCTTCCCTTGGAGCCAGAGGTAAAGCAAAATCAAGTGGGAATGGCCACAAGAGCATTTAAACCCTACCTTTCTGCAAGAAATGTCTTTAACAGACTAATTCTGAGCGTCTCAGTCACTAGTTCTACTGGAAACACAGCCACAAGGAGGGAGAGTTTCAATGAAAGAGCTATATTAAACCATCACAGCTACTACAGTACAGCTGAGTAATTCCCCAGATAGTTTACTAAAGCATCAAGGACCATATGAGTGCCATACATCATTGCTGTATCACAGACCTGATGAGCATATGTATAGTAATGTTGTGCTTGAGTAACACGTTGCAATGGCAGGAGGTGCACACAAGTCTCTCACGTGATGCCCATGGGGACTAACTTTTTACAGTCTGATAGTGATAGAACAAGGGGGGTGGCTTTAAACTAAAAAAGGGGAGATTTAGGCTAGATGTTAGGAAGAAATTCTTTCCCAGAGGGCGGTGAGGCGCTGGCACAGCTGCCCAGGGAAGCTGTGGTGCCCCATCCCTGGAGGTGCTCAAGGCCAGGTTGGATGGGGACCCTGAGCAGCTTGAGCTGGTGGGGGGCAGCCCTGCCCACAGCAGGGGTTGGGACGAGATGATCTTTAAAGTCCCTTCCAACCTAAGCTATTCTATGATTCTATGATTCTGTTTACAAAGGAACTAGACACCGTGGAGCAAAGGTGCTGAGCATCTTCCTCTTTCAGCTTCTTGGAGGTTACTCTGGCAAAGAATGGAGGCTCCTCGTAATTTTTAAAACTAAAACTACACTGCCTGGAAATTTCACATATTAATGTCTGCAATTTGCTGTTTAAAAAAATAAATAAATAAAAATATATATAAAAAAGAAAAGCCTTTCTGTCCTTTCAAATGGGAAAGCTTTCGTCATTACAAAAGAGGAGAAAACAGGAGGAAAGTTAAGAAGATCTGCACGTGGACAGCACGATGCCTTCTTTGAGTCGAGGGGCAAAGATAGTTGCTCAATAAACACTCCGCTGTTTATTTTTTCTGAATGTGTGTGAATTGGGAAACTCAAAGAATTATATTCAGCACTGCTTAGTCTGGCGAAACACATATTCCAAGACCTGCATGCATCACCAAATGTTACAGTCCATTTCACCAGACTTGAATATATCACTTCTGTTGTTGCTCCTGTCTCAGGAAAAATATCCCGAATGCAGGACACTGTTTGATTTTGCAGCAGCGCAGAGTCCGACAATATATGTGGATTAACTAATTATCTCTGTTTACGTAAGGGAAAGTTTGTTTGATGTAGGATGAAAACGACCAATCAGATATTTCATTGCTTGATTCCCTCTGTGCCAGGGACGCATGCTAACAATATCCCCTGGCCATCCATCACACGTTATGTTTGCCGTGGCTTAACCCCTTGCCTCACAAAAGCAGGTAACTTTTGCCAGGCTGAAAACATGCATGGTGCACATTTCTTTGCGCAACATGTTGTTGTGCTCCAAAATGCTGTGGGCTTTTTTTCTTTCTTTTTCTTTTTCTTTTTTTTTTCCCCTCAAAGAGAAGTACGGATCCTGAAAAAAAGAGTGCATCATTGGGTATTGTGTGCAGTTTGGAGCACTATAGTAGAAAAAAAGAACATAAAGCTGTCAGAGAGCATCCAAAGGAGGGTTAAAAAGATGGTGAAGGCTCTGAGGGCAAGGTGTGTGAGGAGCGGCTGAGACCCTCGCTGTGCTCAGCCCAGAGCACAAGAGATGAGGGGAGGCCTGATGGCGGCTGCAGCTCCTCACAGGGAGCCGAGGGGCAGCGCTGAGCTCTGCTCTGTGTGACAGCGACAGGGCCCGAGGGAACGGCATGGAGCTGCGTCAGGGGAGGGCAGCTGGGGGTCAGGGAAAGGGGCTGCACCACAGGGCGGTGGGCGGGGAACGGGATGCACGGGGCTGTGGGCACGGCCCCCAGTGCTGGAGCTCAAGGAGAGTCTGAACAATCCTCTCAAACCTGTGGTCTGATTTGGGTGGTCTTGTGTGGAGGCAGGAGCTGAACTTCGTGATCTTTGTGTGTCCCTTCTAACTCAGGATATGCTATGATTGTATGGTTCTATGATTCTGTGATTGTGCTGACAACAGAATTCTTTTTGGGAGCTTTTTACAGTTAAATGTAAGGGAATATCTGACAGGCAGCCCTGTTTGTCAAGGGTGCCGGGAAGGGAACTAAACCATGAAATCACAAGGCACGCCCTCAGTACTGGAAAGCAGTCACCAGTCCATTTTTATTTGTAGCTGTGTGTATGTAACCCCAAGCAGTACTGAGACAGCTCAGCTTTGCTCCAGTCTCGCTGCGGATCTCATCTGTTCTGCCCGGGCACCTCCCAGTGACACTCATTTGGGTACCACCTACAGGTGTTCTTATGATTTCTTCTTGTTCTGCTACACAAAAAGATCAGTGCTCTCATTATACGCAAGAAAACTGCTTGTTTCCTTTTTTTTTTTCTTTTTTCTTTCTTTTATTTTCTAAAGGCCAGGAAGCCTTTTGACACAATTTAACACTTGACATTCAAAGAACAGATAGCATGCATTCATAAATTGCCCAGAGAAGCTGTGGTGCCTCATCCCTGGAGGTGCTCAAGGCCAGGTTGCATGGGGTCCTGGGCAGCCTGACCTGGTGGGGGGCAGCCCTGACCATTGCAGGGGTTGGAGCTTGACAACTTTAGGGCCCTTCCAACCTTCCAACCATTCTGTGGTTGGGTAATTCTTTGATAAAACTGCAGTGACTGCAATAATGACCTGAGATGTCCATGCCTGCCTGCTCCCATCACTGCAGTGAGAAGCATCCCTGTTGTGTCTTCACTAAGGGCAGATGGGCTACACAGCTAGCTGGTGGCCTATAACCTGCTTCAGCTGTGTGCTGACGCAGGTTTCAGGGGGAAATGTGTTCTCCTGCTGTTTCACCTTTAATCAGCCCCAACACTCCCCAAATGCCCTGGGTTCCCTGGTCACCCCCTGTAGTAGGGCTATGGGAGAGGCAATGACTGCTTGTCCTGCCAGGATGCCTACTATCTGGGCAAGATTTCAATGTCTGGAATGAATAACTGACGTGATGGTGAGCCAAGCAAGGAAAACACACACAGCAAGCAGCAGCAGTAGCAGCATTAAGTGTACCACTTAATGGCTCTGTGGGTGACCACAATTATTCTTCCATCTCCTCTGGAAACAAATAGACCAGCAAAGCCACACTGCTGCAGATCAGTTTACTCCAGTTTGATAGCATCAAGGCATCATGAAGCAACACACACAAGATCTGCCTTTTCTCCACCTAACATGGGGGCTCAGCACTGCACCAAGCTTCAGCAAAACTCTGCGGTGTCATGGCATGAACAAACAGGTGTGCCAGGAACAAGCTTCCTCTTACCACCTTGCTGGCTCCCAGGTGCTGTGCGAGCAGAGACTTGGCCTGTTGGTGAGGCTCAGCATGGCTTCTGGCTCACCGTGACTACCCTGACATTTATGCCCCTCCACCAACCTACATATGGGAGCACTCAGCATCAGCTCCTTCTGGTCTCTGGCACTGGGCTGCCTGAATCGCTGTGTCCTGCTGGTGCCAGTCCAACCACCTAGCACGGTTTCCTGGACACAGCATTCAGATGGTGAACTGTGAAAATATTATCTCCAGTTGCAGAGTTATATCACGGTGAATAGTATATCCTTCCTAATTAATAATTGTGATACTGCCAAGAAAATCACGGCAGCTCAGGTCCCTCTAATCATCTGGTTGGCCTGGCATTTTTACAGGTTTTAATAAGTCACATTTCAGCAAATAGCACTGCTTCTCTTCAGCTTCTAAATGCTTTCTGTGATAATTTAGGGTAAAGATATTTAACTGCAATTCTAACTACTTTATTTCCATGCTAGGGCTGTCCAAGGATAACCTGTTAATAAACAGAAGACACACAATATTAACATTCCAGCAAACTGAAGAAACACTGAAGATGAAGGAAAAAATCTGTTTGCTACAAAAACAAATTAATTACTCTGATTAAGTGATGATTTAATGCAGCCCAAGGCTAGTTAGAAATAGGAGTTGTCAATCTGAAGAAGAAACACAGAAGTTCAATATTATGAAACAGAGGCTAGGATGAGATCGTTTCATGTTTGATAAACACTCTGAGCCTTGCCATACACCTTTGGCGTTTCAGCCCTTTCACTGACATGAGAACTTGGAAGTTAGAATTTGTTTATTGGTTTACTATTTTTTTCTTTTTTTAATAAAGGCTATGAAAAAGCAAACTGCAGTAAATCAACAAGTCCAGTAAAACAGCATGTATATTTCAAAAGCAAAGAACCCCCTGGCTAAAAAATATATTGCCATTAGAAAATACTTCTCAGCCCAGTTACAGTTTTGTTTCCTGTTCTGTATTAACGACAATTAAAGTAGTCACACAGGGTGTGGGAGTTTTGGGAATTCATAAAAAAATGAGTGGAAACAAGTACTAAAGCCTCACAATTCCAAAACGGAAGTGCCTCTCTCAGCCAGTTTTATCCATGGAGAAATAGGGTACTGTGTCAGAAACTGTGCTGCTTAGGGCTTGGCAGCTCCTCCTGGCAGCAAAGGGGCTCAGCACTGAAGTAAATTCCTGAAGCAAGAAGGAGCAGAAATTGAGACCCACATACGCTGAGCTGTGGGTCAGCAGCGAGAAGCGCTCAGTGGTTCATGGGCAGTCCCGACCATACAGCACAGGATTGGAATTAGATCATCTTTGACATCCCTTCCAAACTCAGCCATTCTATGGTTCTGTGATTCTATGATTCTCCTACAACCTCCTGTGGGAGCCCTGTGTGGGCACAGTGCAGAACAGCATGTGGGGAGTGAGGGGATGAGCTCCAGCTCAGGATGAAGCAGCTCACAAGTTGGGTTTTGTCCTTAGTGAACATGTGCTGCTGGTCAAGATGCACTGAACTAGACCTCCCACCTTCCCAATATCTGTCATCGTTGCCACCTTAGCAACAGAGATACCACAAATAAACCTTATAAAATGACAAGGTATGTAAACACTAGTGAGATGAAGGTAAGTGTTATGGAAACAGCTCAGCTGTCTGCAGCTTCTCTTAGGGTGAAGATGAATAAACATGCTGGCCCCAGAGATCCTCCTAACCACCCTGTTTTCTGAACAGCCTTTCTATGCTAGTAGATCAGAGACTGTTTTGAAATGTAGCACAGCATGTGCTGCCTAAGGGCTCGCTATCAAAGGTGAATATCTTATTATACTTAATTGCATGATTGCTAATCAATATTCCTCAGTCTTCTGCTCTGTTCTCAAGCATCAGCAGTGAGTGATATTGCCCACCTTCAAAAGTGTCGCCCACTTACTTCCTCAGCTAGAACAGAGCATCTTGTTCATAGCTACCTTGAGGGATCACACACAAAGTAATTCAAGAGAAAACACAGTGACAGAAAGTGAAATTTGAATTTCTAAGATGAGAAGTTGCTGTTTCTCTCAGGACAGCCTGATATTTCACTAGAGTATGCTGCTTGAAAACATGGCAAGAAGACAGCCTTTGGTTTCACCTTTTGTAAATGTCTATTTGTACTTTACTGGCAACAAAGCACCTCCTAGGGCTCGGCATATGGTATCATCTGAAGCACAAAATAAAAATATTGCACCCATCTGTACTCCTACGTGTTTTTACTTGCCAATTTCTACACTCATGGAGGCAGATTATTTTAACTTTAAAAAAAAAAAAAAAAAGAATATTTTTCAAAGCCATGTTCCAAAAGTACTTTCAATTCTTTGTATCTAAAGTATTTGATCATAAGAAATACTTTCAGAAAGAATCACATTTACTTTTGGGCTTTTATCCAAGATGTTGGTGGATGAATGGGCTCTAGCATGGAATTAAATGCAATTAATGCCTATGGCAAAGTTCATTTACATTCCCCATGAAATAAAGAATTCATCCCCCCTGTAATAAGCCTACTCAAGATCATTAACTGCATCAGTTACTCATATTCTCAGTCCAGTAGCATCTGGCAACTCTTTTAATGGTCCAGAGTCCAGACCACTTAGAGAATGAGACTGGAATAAGGGGAGATAAACCTCCTTTAAAGTCCCAGTTTCTGTCTGCTGTCGCCTTACCGTCAGAAAGCACTTAATTGGAGCAGGCACGTAGCCAACCTCTATCTGGGGAAACTTCCCCGTCTCACAAGTTATCATCTATTTAATTCCAATGACAGTATTTTATACTGGTCCTTCCTGATTGATTCCCTTCACTTTTCAACCCGGCTGCACTGAAAAAGTGCCAGCTTTCTGTTTTGATGTAATTTTTTTCTGGTTCACTGGTCAATCCCCAAGGCTTTGAAAACCGAGGGCTATTTCTAGATGTATTAGTCAACAACAACTTCTAGGAGAAGGCTTATCTTGCCAGCTATAAACCCGTTTCCTACCTGCCTCTCTTGAGAACAAGACATATTGGCTGCTCATAACTCATGTAAACGTCCGATGTTTCATGGCAAAGAGAAACATTTCCAATTATTTTTATCTTCTCTCCCGGAATCCATCCCCACACAGCTCATTCCCAGACACCCATCATGTCACACCCAAGGCGGCCCCTGGAGTGTTAACCTGTGAGCTGTGCTGCAATCGGGCTGAGTGGGACAGGAGCAAAGCAGAGCTGCATCCCCCTACAGAAGTCAGGCATTGCCACCATGTCTGTATCACAACAATTTACCAACACATGCTAACGCCCATTCACATAATTAAAAGGGGGCTGTGAGCAACACTGTTCTCTGTGCTGCAGTGGATCTGTTTGGAAGTGTTGGATATTAAGGACAGATATGAAACACAGCACAGGCTAAAGAAAGCTATGGGAACGATGAGAAGGGAATGGTTGAAAGAAGCAAATTTTGTTTCTATCTATCTGCTCAGTAGTGGCCACAAATTGAATTGCAGGTTTGCTTTTGCTTACCTACTTTTAAATTATTTATCATTACACCAAATTATGCTTGGTCTGTATACTATGTAAATTCATGTAAATGATGGAGGTCTGGTCTATGTTGGCTGGCCTCAAGCGTGTTGCATTCTCAACCATCCAAAATGAATGCAAAATCCCCTAATATCTTGAAGAAGATGTTGCTATAAAACTTCAAAGTTTTTAAAAATACTGCAGAGCCAGTTCTAATACTTGGCATTAGTACAGGGGATACTTCCAATTACCTGGCATACATTTGTATGGGAAATTGGCATATTCTAATGTTAAATATTAGCAAGTATTCAGCCTAAGAAACCAGTGTGAGAAGCGAGACTTAAAGCAGGTTGGCCTTACTGCTGCTAAACCTTGGGCCATCAGACACAGGGAGAGAAGTCACAACAAAATGTGATTCAAATTGCAACTTTTCAGAGAAACAGAGCATGACAAGGATTTATTCTTTGTCTATCAGCAAATACCTATTAGCCTTCTTATTAGTAACTATCAGAGAAGCAAAGGCAAACTTTGACTAACATGCAGGATGGACTGCTAAAATATTAATCAGCCAATCAAAGCAGAAAAATGTCTTTAGCTAGAACTGTGGGTCAAGTTTGGGTGGATAAAGCTCGTTACAGTGTTAGATTACAGAGGGTAACACAATTCTGATAAAACAATAGGAGATTTTAGTTCAGAGTTTTTATAAAGAGGGATTTGCTCTTGATTACTCCAAGGCCTCAAGGAGAGAGACCAACTCATACAATTGGTTAGCAAAAACCTTTTCCAAAGCTGAAACAAGGGCACTGATTAGGGGGGAAAATGTCCCCTGCCCTCTCAAAGTGTTATAATTAAAGAGAAAGAGAGGTGAGAGAGAAAAATGAGGTGGAAATTTGCCACAGGCTTTGCTTAGGTGCATTTGTACAATGTCACAAGCTACACTACACTGAGTGTTGATAAAAAAATGTTCCTGTATCCTGCTCTGAGGTTAGAACAGAGCTAACCTCATGGGTAGCATGGGTAGCACATCCTCCTGGAGCACAGAGTCCAAAGATGTTCACTGGAAGAAGCACAGATGAGGGACACCCAGTGCCATGTCCCAGAAGGATATTTCCCATTACATACATGCAGACCTGGGAGTCTGTGGTAATCAAAGCAAGGGAAGGTGAGCTCAGACCAGGTGTGTGACTTGGCCTTTAGGGGCACCTGGGGCAGTTAGGGACACCTTAATGATTCTCTATGGTATGGTGGCAATGGGCTAATGGTTAGTCTAGATTCTTAGTGGTATTTCCAACCTTGATAGTTCTATGATTCTATAATTCTGTGATTCTACGACCAGAACTAGTAGACTCTTCATCAAACCCCGATCTCCTCCACAAAGAGCCAGATCTGTTTAGAGTTTTTTCTTCTCTAGCTGGCAATCTGGAAATTCTTTGCTTTCAAGGTAAAGCCAGGACTTTGATTGCTCCCAGGCTCCCTGCCTGCTACAGAGCCACAGATCCCTGTTATTCTGGCAGCTCCTTGTGAAATTGGCACCATCCTGGACTCCCCAGCTGCTGTTATTTATTTCATTAGTAAACAGTGTGTTTCAGTATTTTTAAGAAGTATATTCCCAGTTTCTGGGAAATAGGAATAAAATGAAATTAAAACTTTCACAAGATTTCCCATGAACCAGAAACTCTGCTTGTTTGTCATTTTTCATTAGAAAAAAATAGTTCTTCTGTGCTGAGCTTGGACAAGTGGGAGTGGAGCTTGTGACATCAGTGGTTACAGCTGAAAAGTTAGACTGAGGTTTGAATTTCACTCTGAATCACTTTGTCTTCACAAACATCTGCACCTTCTATAAAAATGAAAAGCTGAGTCTCACAGGCCTTCCAGACTTCCAATGCATGTTTTAAAGCAGCACATGTATTTATATATTTTGAACCTGTGGAGATTCATTCTATCATCCATCAGAAGTATCGTATAAATGTCTGTAAGAGATTTTGGAGATTATTACAAACAGGTATGAATTTAGTCCCTGATGGGCATTGTCTGCTCTTGAAATACAGAATTTGAAAATCCCTTGGAAATATGAAAGAAAGGAAGCAATGAAATGAGCGTTTACATTTCTAAAGAAAAACAGAACATGTTTCAAACATCAGAACCGGGAGGTCTCAGCCCTGCAAGGATGGATTGCCCTAGTGAATACTGGGCAATGAGAGCAGAAGGATAACTGGGACCAGACTGGCAAGTGGTACAAGGCATGTAGCCAGCTGACTGTCCTGCTTTCAGCAGCTGATTTGATAATTGAGATTAATAAGCACATTAAGTATAGAAACAAAGCACGTACCAAAAATAAAGGGATGGGCTAATGAAATTCACAGTGTAGGCAAGTTCATCTGTGTGCTTAGTGTCTCCAGTCAGAGGACAACTGGGCTGTTCCCATCAAAAGAGTGATCTTGGACTGGTCTTTCACCCAAACTCAGATTGATGTGTCCTCTGGTGCAAGTCTCCCCACATTGGCAAGGACAGGGAAAGAGTGAAGACACTCATCGAAATATACTTCCCATACCACAGATACCTGTCAGAACTACATTGCCTGTGGCTCTTGGCATATAGCAACAGCATGTCTGGGATGGCATTGCAGAAGCTGTGCCATAAGCACGTGGCAGATGTCACCAATCAGATCTGCTGGTCTTGTTTTCCACAAGCAGTGCACTCAGCTTGCCCCAACAACATTGCAGAGCCTGGCTGAGCTGTTGTCAGCTTCTGCAGCTGGAGTCTTACTCTGAAACCACACCACTAGCTGCAGGCATCCTTTGCACAACATCTCCCAGAGGATGTGAGGGACCAAGATCTCAGCTTATACATCTGCATGCATCCATGCAATTTTGGATAAAGCTATCACAGTTTATATCTGTCTGTCCCATGGAGCTAAGTTCAGGCATCACTGAAGCTCTGACAGCTTGCAGTACTTGAGTGTGGTGACATCAGCTTTGGCCTTGTATCACACAATCATAGAATTGTTTGAGTTGGAAAGGAATTTTTAAAGTCATCTAATCCAAATCTCCTGCAGTGAACAGGGACATCTACAACTAGATCAGGTTGCTCAGATCCCCACCTAGACAAACCTTGAATGTATCCAGGGACACCAGGTATCCTGCATGTGACATGGTCATACAGAGTCTCCAGGTATTCCATAATTACTACAATATTCTCTTTTTTTTTTTTTTCTTTTTTTTTTTTTTTGAGCCTCCAACAAGCAGATGGGGCCTAATTTCTAAAAAGTTCCTCTGAAAAGAAGAGCCCCAGAAGCTACCTGTACACTCATTAGCAGTTGGGAGTCCTCTTTCTAATTTTTCTTTCCAGATTCATCTACCTAAACATATATTTTGACATTCAATAGTATCAAGATCATTATATAGACAGCTGCATTAATACCATACTGTCAAGAGAGGCAACGAAACTCCTCAGACCCAGCCCAACATTTTAACTTGTCTCATATCCCATTTTTCCCTTTTTGTTATTTTTATCCACAGCCAATTCATCACCTCTGGAAGAAAAATGCATGTGAGAAAAAATGATAGTATGGCATTTTGACTCCTTCCAATAGTTGGGAATATGTCTTCAGAAGCACAAAAAAAAAAAAGCCATGACAGCATAAATACATAAAAGTGGGCTCCAAGGCAAACATTCACAGTGCAGGGGGCACCAATGGATGGAGATCCACAGGAGATGCTTAAATGCAGATTTTATTTCCTATTGAAGCATAAAAGAACAGCCAGTTAATTAGGAGAGCTGGTGGAGACAGCTCCCATAAATCAACTGTCTCTGGAGGGGAAAAAAAAAGAAAGAAAAAGACACCATTCCACAATGATTTTCATCAACAACAAGATTTTTCCCACAGTTAATAATGCTTTATAAAGTTACAAGAAAGAATCTCCAAGGAGCGTGGTTGTTTTGCAAAGTCAAACTACGTACTTGAAAAGAGTATCTAGATGAAATTCTAATATAGAGTTCTGACTTCCATGTAGAGAAGGATTCATAAAAATGATCTGTTAAAGAAAGAAAGAGGGGAAATGAAAGAGAAATGTATTCTAAAATATCAATGCCAACCCATTGAGAAGGCTGGTACAGAATTATTTTAATTATTTACAATATTATTGGATTCAACAACGTGAAGGTCTTTGGTGTGATTATATGTGTTGAATTTTATTAGTGAAACAAAATCTTATTCAGGAAAAGAAAGGAAAAAAAAATCAAATGACTGAACATCCACAACCAGAATTCTTGGATGGAAACACGACAAACAAGTGCTTGCCTGCTGTGGATGGAACTGAAGAGAAGGTCTGACAAATAGACGCCAGACTTCAGTAGTCTGTAGTAGTCGAAGCAAAGGCTTGAAGTTGGGACCCAAATGTTAATCCTCACTCTGAGAATCAACCAACTGTATTTTTGAGGAAATTACACTTTCATTTATTAGGCATTTAAGACATGTTTGAGATTAACATAATGGTGTGAATTTCACTATACCTGGAGATGCATTGTTTCTTTTGACTCCTGTCTCTGACACATACTTTTGGTGTAACCAACATCTCAAAGGCTTGCTTTGTTAAAATGGTGATAAGATAATATCTCTTTTGCCTATTTAGCACTTAGGCATCTGACAAGTATTTTCGTCCTGTGACAACTTGTGACACAAAGCGTTTTAAATATTCAGCCTTATTAACAATATAGAGTCCTTATGATTAATGACAGCTCATTAAATTCACTCCATAAGAATTCTGTATTGTTATTTAGACATTGAAACTACAGTATAACCAAAATTCATTACTCAGAAGCATTGCTTAAGACAAACTATTCATATTTTGTATTGAAAACATGCTAGCCAAAAAGCATCACATCTCTCCCTGGCAGGCCAGTGCAGATACAAATGTGTGATCATTTCTCTTCCAGAAAGCAAATTTTATCCTCAGCTCTGTTTCCCTGCACCTTGTATCAGAGCAGACCTGAGGGGGAAATGTTTTGGAGGAAGCCCCCCAGAGCCAGCCTCAGACAGCCCTTGTGTTCATAGATGAGGAATACAAAGCTCAGGAGAGACTCCTATCTGCAGATTCAAGGCACAGGGAGGAATCAGATGATATCTAGGTCAACAAAGATTTTTGGAAATAGGAGTCAACACCCCTTAAATTTTAGTCTTCAGTACAGCCAAGAAGCCAGCAGACAACAACTGCAATCAGTTGTTGAGCTTCATGTCCTATTTGTAAAGCAGATGTCTTGCTGGGAGTGCATGCTGCTGGGTTTCAGCTCCCCTCTGTAATTGAATTTAATGGCAGTGCATCTTGCAGACACTCCAGAACAGGGGGACTGCATGTAATTTGCATTTGTTTCTCTCCTCTAAAAGGGATTAAGGGGGACTAGCTCACAGGAATCCTGCTTGATAAACCTCCTGGTGTTGCTGGCTGGAAAAATAGAGCACTCTGCATAAGAACTGGGCAGGCTGCTGCTCCCATGGGGGAAGAAAATAATGATAATTTTTAAAAAACCATCAAACTGACTTTCATAGTGCAAGAATTTCATCCTTTGCTTTCCTATTTTGACTTCTAAGACACCAGCAGCAAACTGAGTCACAGCAGGCATGGGAAATTGTACTCTTGGTTGCGCAACATCACTTCTCTCCTGCATCGTGATCTTACGAAATTCAAAAGTGTCATTAAACTCAGCCAGAACCGTATTTTCAAAAGGTCATCTTATACTATGTAAACAAACAGCTTTTAGTCCCAGAACAAGAGATCGTTGTGTAAGATTATGCATCATCGTGACATGTTTCAGACACCATTAATCTGATACCGTAGAATTCCTGAGGAAGAAGCAATGTCCTGATAATGTTCTATTAAAATAAATAAATAAATAAACACAAAAGAGGAAATTAGTCTGGTTTTTACAAAGAACTTCAATTCCAGTGCAGGGTAAGTTTGTGCATTCTCTAAGAAACAGGCCACGAGAGATAGGTCCCAATGAGATGTATGCCAGAGTCCCGAGGGAACTGACTGATGTAGTCACCAAGCCACTCTTGAGAAGTCATGGTGGTCAAATGAATTCCCTCGTGACTGGAAAAAAAGACAGTAAGTATCACATCCATTTTAAGAAGGGTAGAAATGACAACCCAGGGTACAACCGAGTTGTCAGCCTTGCGTCTGTGCCAGGGAAGATTATAGAGCAGATGCTCCTGGGAGCTATGCTAAGGTATATGGAAGATACAGAAGTTATATGGGATAATCAGTAAGTCCTGCCTGACCAACCAAATAGCCTCTGATAGCATAACTGTGTCAATGGACAAGGGAAGAGCCACTGATGTCATCTATCTGGACTTCACTAAGGCCTTTGACACAGCCCCCACATAACAATCTTCTCTTCAAATTGGAAATTATAGATTTGATGAGTTGACTGTGCAATAGATGAGGAACTGGTTGCAAGATGGTATCCACAGAGTGGTGGTGAATGGCTCAATGTTCAGATGGAGATCAGTGATAAATTGTGTTCCTCAGGGGTTAGTACTGGAACTACTGCTGTTTAATGTCTTCATCAATTATATCAACAGTGGGATCGAGTGCAAGTTTACAAATGACACCAAGCTGTGTGGTGTCGTCAACACGCTGAGGGACAGGATGCCATCCAGAGAGACTTAGATAGGCTCAAGCAGTGGGCCAGGAAAACCTCATGAGGTTCAACAAATCCAAATGCAAGGTCTTGCACCTGGGTCATGGCAATTGCCACTATCAATAAAAGCTGGGGGATGAAATATTGAGCACAGCCCTGACTAAAAGGACTTGGGGGTACTGGTGGATGGCAAGCTGAACTTGAACCAGCAATGTGCCCTCACAGCCCAGAAAGTCAACCACATCCTGAGCTGCATCAAAACAAGCATGGCCAGCAGGGTGAGGGAGGTGATCCTGCTCCTCTGCTCTGCACTGGGGGCAATGAATAAATGAATATGAATAGCACTCCTTACCTGGAGTACTGAGTCCAGTTGTGGAGTCTTCAGAAGAAGAGAGCCATGGACCTGTTGGAGTGTGTCCAGAGGAGAGTCAAAAACATGATCCAAGGAATGGAACACCTCCCCTACTAGGACAGGATGAATGAGCTAGAGCTGTTCAGCCTGGAGAGGAAAAGACTCCACGGGGACCTGATAGTGGCCTTTCAGTAGCTAAAGAGGAGCTAAAGAAAGTAGGGGACAGACTCTTTAGCAGGGGCTGTTGTGATAGGACAAGAAAAATTGGTTTCAGACTAAAAGAGAGGAGATTTACATTGGGTATAAGGAAGAAGTTTTTTACAACAGCGGTAGTGAAGCACATGAACAGGTTGTCTGGAGAGGTGGTGGATGCCCCATCCCTGAAGACACTCAAGGTCAGGCTGGAGGGGACTCTGAGCAACCTGATGTAGCTGTAGGTGTCCTTCTTCACTGCAAGGCAGTTGGAATGGATGACCTTCAAAGGCCCCTTCTAACTCGAATATTTGACTCTGTGATTCTACAATTCTATGAAATGGATTCAAACTTGGGTTACTTGTTCTTTCAAAGCCATTCAAGGTAAGCATGGCACAGCAATGCCTGGTCGATAAGCAGTTCCTGGCCCTCCAGAAATGAGGTGACCCCTCTTCCCTGTCAATGGGGCAGAAGAGAAGAGCTGATGGTTCTTCCAGCTTCCCACTGCCCTGGTGGTAAAGGCTGTGCGTAAGACCTGCCAAGGAAGTGTCACCCTCTGGGTGTCCCAGCCAGCTCTCTCCACTCTGGGGGATGTTGCTCAGCTTTTGAGTACAGCCAAATAAAGGTTGCTTCAGGTGCCAGCAGATTCCAGGCAATGAACCCGGTACAGAGGGCTGCCTTCACTCACCAGCTGGAGGAGAACACTGCTGCCATTGAAACTGATCGTAAACTATGTAGTATTTACCCAGAAAACCTTTACGGCCTCTTGCTCAAACACATGCACTGTTTCATCTCAAGTTAATACACAAAGATACAGGTCTCTTGAGACACGCACAAAATTTAAATAGCTGGCTCTAGTTTCTCTTCCTAAAACACGAAAGCCCCCAGTTCTACCCTGAGGAGAAACATCTGTAGTTTCAATTCAAAAGGTGAAGAGTCTTGCAGTCTCCAGCAAGCATCTGGCACTACTGGAAGGAAGGCAGCTGCTTCTATGGGAAGCTCTGCAGGACTGTACCTGGCACATTTCTTACTAGAACCCATTCATCCACAAGTCTCTCCTCATTACCACTGCAGGTACGCAGCTCTGCACACTGGCTGCTCCCATCTCGCCCAGCTTTCACCTTCATTCCTGAGGCTATGTCCTCACTTCTTTGTCCTTCTCTCATGCACTATTCCTGTCCCTCTGTTTACCTCCCTTCTTCAGTCTCTTTCATCTCTCATTAGCATCACATCTGCAGCCAAGCTTCACTCTCCCACCCACCCGAAAGGCTGCTTACTTCACTTTGCTCTTTCTTCCCTTGCTTTCCATTGATTTTCCAGTTTCTCTATGTGTAATCTTTTAACCTTTGTCTTCACACTCAGTCACTACGCATATGTATTTTTGCAGTTTCCATCCTGTCATCACTGACTACTTGTATTCTATTGGGGCTCACTCTGAGCTCCTCCCTGCCTTTAATCCACTGGCATTGCTGTGATTCTTTCCGTTAGACCTTGTTGTCTAAGGCAGATGAAATAGCATCCGTTTTTCATCTGGCTTCTCCACCATGTTTGTATCATTTGGGATTTAAACAGTATGACCACAGCCCCCCTTAGCTTACTGAGACCTGGTGAGTCCCTCCCACGTTCCCTGAGAAATCTAACCATCAGCAGCTTGTCACCATCATCTCTCATTTTCCACAGGCTTCCAGCCTACAGTATGTTAGGACAGCAGAGTCTCTTGCATCTTCAGCTTGCTGCATTATGAACAAACAATTCAGGGACTTCTTCAAAATTCCCCTTGAGCTTCAGGGCACATTTTCTGCAACTACAAAGAGACTCCCAGGAACTTTACTATCCATCAAGCTTTTCTTAAAAACTTATCTACTGGAACAAAAATAAGTACAGAAATGAATATAAAATTAATGTTAGGTGAGTTGAGAACACTGAATATCCTTTTGGCTAGCACAGTTTTGTTGCATCCTTATTCCACCCTCATCTCTTTTCTTCACCCATCATCACTCATCATCTTCACCCATCATCTTCTGTCTTGCATTTCTATCACACTTTTTTGGGGAAAGATGCATCTCTTCAAGATGTATATATAGAACCCCATGTTGTGGTTTCCCAGTTTGTGACTGGTGTCCTAGACACTGTCTGACAACAAACACCCCTGCTTCATATTGGAACCTCAACCCCGATGCAAGTCATTTGCATCTGACCACAACTTGTCACTCCTTGGTGTAGCAAAGTGATGATATCAGCTATTTCCCAGTGATCAAATTTGTTAAAAAAGCACCCAAAATACATCTCAAAGCAAGTTTCATGGCCACTGCTGCATGGCCTTGAAGTGAAAGGAAAGCTTGTTTTCAAAGGTGGTCCCTTCAGTTTAGAATATAACAACAGCGAAGGGGTTAAAGGGCCACATCGGTTCAAAGTGTAAACTTCAGGTTTCGAGGCTATTGAACGTTGTAATATCAAGTAGACAGCATACAGGGAAATGTAGCAGTATGTCATTCCTGCTTCTGGTTTAAACATTCTGCATTTCTTAATGCCTTACTAATTTCTGAAACTGTAAATACCTTTCCTCTTCTTGAAGGGGTTGTACTAGCCCTGCACGCCCATACCTCTAAACAGAGGGTAAAAAGCAAACTTGTTTTGAAGACAGACACCATTACTGAGAAAAAACCATCTGCACCGAGCAGGCAGCTCGTGGCAGTAGCAGCACTGGTGATGCTCAGAAAGTAGCGCTCTATATTCATGTTTACATATTGATTGTTTTGAAGCCTCTTTCAGTTCCAGGAATTGTAGATTATAAAAAATGATATATATTTGTGGTTTGGCACCCAAAGAGAGCTTCAACTCAGGCATCACTGCAGGCTGCCAACATCTGCAAATTATTAAACGTTGGTTTTGTTTGGGGTTTTTTTTTTTGAGCCTCAAAATGCAAAACTAACGTCACTGGCTGGTCACACCTACTGCCGGGTAATAGGGTGGAATTTAGGTATGGGAGTTTTGCCAGTGCGGATCACAAAGTTTACTAATAAAAAGGTTTTTATGAAAACACTTGTGCTCTTTGCTGTTGTGCTATGTAGTAAATTCTAGCTGAAACAAACTAGAAAACCTCAGGAAGAAGTTTAAGATTCTCTTCAAAACAGACTGGTGAATAAAGAGCATTGAGATTTCTTTTTAAAACAATCTTCTGCTGAAAATTTACCAGTACCATGATATAATGAAACTTGGCTTTGTCAAAGGAGGAAAACAATCTGTGCAGATGATTTTGGAACCGTATGTGTGAGCAATGGGGAACAGTCTGTCAAAGTGTAGAGTCCTCATTCTTGCTGAAATACTTGGCAATGATCTGTACACAGAAAATCCAATGCCAGAAGAGCTCACCACATGCTTACACAAGCCTGGCAGATCTTATGACTGACATACAACAGCACAGATGTGTATACAAGGAACCATCCTTAACCAACATCTGTCTCAGACTCAAGTGGCGGGGGGTTGGAACCTGATGGTTCTTGGGGTCCCTTCCAACCCAAGTCATTTTATGAAGTGAGAAGGCATCACCCTAAAGAACTGAGCCACATGCACCTGGCAGTCATAAATACTTGCCTGAAGTACAGGACATGACAACAAGTTATGAAGTGCAAACACAGCAGTTGTAGCACCTTTCTTCTTATTTGCAAAGGATGGAGAGGGAGGTGAATGGGAACACTGTGACACTAACTTTTCTCCTCTTCTTGTCTGTCTAATATCAATATCACAGCAGCAAGTCCTACCAGTATGTATTTCAAACAAAAACGGAACTTCATAGGTCTCAGTGCTTGAATGAAGGCATGCTCATAGTGCAGATAGTCAGGGGTTATTTGGATTTGAGTAACAAGAAAAAAAAATTATGCATATTATAATATTGAGTTCAGTCCCTTTGGCTGTTAAATTTCAGGATGCTTTGCCCTCACTGACATTTTAGATTTACTTAAAAGTTAATGTGTCTGCAGCTTGGATATAGCGCTACCCTGGCACAGGCATTTATGCTGTGGTACAATGAAGCAAAAGCACTATTGTATTTTATATTTATGCCCTGGTTGATTTTGCAATTTCTTTTCTATACAAATTAACCCTAAACCTTCAGTAGCTCCACAGCAGCAAAGGTTATTGTTGCTCTGCTGACTGCATGCAACTTTTCAATGGGAAACACTCAAACTACAGTAAAAGATTAAAAAAAAAATAAAAAAATTGGCAGTGCCATTTTGAAGAACCCTTACATTGTAAGCCATAGTGAAACAGTCAAATGTGCTGTGGATAAAGACACACCTGCTAAAAACATACATGCCTGCGTGGCCATGAATATAAGAAACGTTGTCATCACTCAAGACTACAAAAACTGTAACAGGCCTCAGCATCAAGCTCAGATCTCTTCAATATCAGTTGACTAAATAGAGACCAGGATGGTGAAGCCTATTCTCATTACATCTGCTCTGCAACTGATACTTTGCCCATCCAGATTCCAGTATTAATTTCTCTTTTATTCTCATCTGCAGAACGAATCACAGGTCAGCACAAATACGAGCATGTTCAATTGACTTCAGAGCTCCCAATTTCTGACCGCTATTTTTTAAAGCTAACACAACAATTTTACAATACAAGATAAACTACTTTTCACTGTCCCTGTTGAAGATGAGCCTTATTCTTTGTCCATCAGTTACTGGGGATATAACCAACTTCCAAGCACAGGGCTCTGACCTGCATGTGTTGGTCTCTCCACCAAATTAGCACTGCTATAGCGGGGCTGGCAAAGTGCTTTCTCTCAGCTGCCACAGGCCAAATATCTAGCATGCTATTTAATACATCAGACCATAACTGAATGGATGTGTCATAAGCCCACACGCTTTTTTGTTACAGGAATAGTAATTGTTGGTGAAGGAGCAAACAACTTCTCGGAGTACAGCAGCTGGACTGAATGGAGCCCTTCATGTTTCAAACATACCACTCAGGAAATGCATACTCACACTGAAATACAGTGTGAGATGGATTGAGGACATGGTGTGACCCAAAACCATCTTCCTCTGTTAAGATGAGAAAAAAGAAGAAATTGCAAGTTCTCAGACCTGTTTGTGCTCTCACCTGCATATGTTTCTCAATGGACTTGATCATATTCTGCAGCCTTCTGCTGCCCTTCCTTTCTTTATCTGCAGTCTTGCCTTTAAAAGACACATAAACTTGCTCCTCTTGTAATTCTCTGACATTTAAATTCTCCCTTCCCCATATGGTCTCTACCAACAGATGGTAAAATAACTTTGCATGAGGCTGTGTACAATAAGATTACCTGTTTGTTTTACAGCCAAGGCCTACCGAGGATCCTAGCTGCAAGGCATGGCGATGGTTGACTGCCTGGACCAAAAGGGAGCAGTGAGCAATGGGAGGACCCCCAGCATGGCTATAGGAGTGGAAAAAGGTTGTTGTGCTGGTCTCATGCCTGGCAGTGCACCCAAAATGGAGAGGTGCCTGGACAAAACCTGGCTTTGCTTGCTAGTCTGTCTGCTCTACCTAGAAGCTTCTGGCTCTGCCTTTTCAACAGGAAAGTGGGAAGGCTGCTATGGGCAGAATTTGTGACAGCTAAGGAGACCTAGGAAATCCTGCTTTCTCTGCTGAGATAGCTCAAAACAGGAAAGCATTCTTTTCCAAGGACACAAGGATGAGAAATAAGCAAATCAAAGCAAGCAAAACCAAAAGAAACATACAAAAATAGCCCTACACACATCCAAAACATCATTTTTCTTGTACTTCATGAACAAGAAGGATAGGTATTTTGCAAGTCTGACCTGCCCCTGAGGCACTTTGCAAGTTGTTCTTCACTGACCCCATTTAAATGAAATGTTTGGTTACCCTTGCCTCTTTGCTCTTAAAAAGCACTCTCCTATCTTCACTAGAAACATTCTGTTCAAGTGTCTTGGTCTACCCCATGTTCCAAAAATAGAATGTTTTGGGAGATTTCTGTTCCTAAAAGCCTGTAAGACCTCTCTTTTCAGGGCAAGGTCCATTTTGCCTATTGCAGTTCTCAGCTCGCTCAGGTTTCTGCCTGCCCAGAGAAACTTTGTCTCAAAGCAATCAGAGGGCGGCAGAGCAGTAGACCCGACAAGGTGCACGTTATCCACATCATGTATTTCCAAAGGAAACTCTGTCCGTCATCCTTTCTGTCTGAAGACATGTGGTAAGCAAACATCCCCCAAGTGCTGCCCTTCCCTTCCCCAGTCAGCTGTGGAGGCCAGGTTTGCTCATGTGGTGCTCATCAAGCTCTTCAAAAACTGGGCTGCTGGGGTTCCAGCTTGGAGCACAGCCACAGGGAAAGAAGTTAAAAGCACTCAAAGGAGGATCATGGAAATACAGAAATTCCTGAGCTGAAAAGGACCCACAAGCATTATTGAGTCCAACCTCTGGCTCAACACATGACCACCCAAAAATCAGACTGTATGTCTGAGATGCTCCTTGGACTCCATCACTGGTGGCCATGCCCACAGCCCTGGGCAGCCCATTCCATTCCTCTGGTGCAGCCCCTTTCCCTGACCCCCAGCTGCCCTCCCCTGACACAGCTCCATGCCGTTCCCTCGGGCCCTGTCGCTGTCACACAGAGCAGAGCTCAGCGCTGCCCCTCCACTCCCTGTGAGGAGCTGCAGCCGCCATCAGGCCTTCCCTCAGCTCCTCTGATCTGGGCTGAGCACAGCAAGGGTCTCAGCTGCTGCTCACACACCTTGCCCTCAGAGCCTTCACCATCTTTTTAACCCTTCTTTGGATGCTCTCTTACAGCTTTATGTCCTCATGTTGTGGCCCCCAAACCTGCACGCAGTGCTTGAGATGAGGCTGTACCAGCACAGAACAGAGTAGGACAAACCATTCATCTCACCAAGCTCTGCAGCATGCGTCCAAGGAGCCACTGACCCAGGTCATGCATCTGCACCTACACAGTGATGTGTACTGACACCTAACTGAAGACCGCGCTGCAGTTTAGATGAAGCTTGTGATTTGCTGCCAGGTCCAGCTGACAGTACTAATGTCTTGCCTTCAGCTACGGTAAACAAAGCTGAAGAAGTATCGCAGAAACTCACCTTTGGTGATTTGAGATGAAGGAGAGTTCCTGAGCGTGGTCAGACCTCAAGGGGAACATAAGGCAGCTGAAGAAGCCATCATGTCTTCCACTATGGAGGACAACTTCTGCTCCCTCAAAGAGCTCCTGCAAGCAGGGTCGTGCTCACTATTGTCTCTCTGGATTGATGGTTAAGCTTTGGATTATTGTGCACTAGGATCGAGAAAGATATGAAACCATAAGAAACACTGAGCTACCAAAATACAGCAAAGGAGATGAAGCAAGAGATGACTGCAATGAGAAGAAAACTAGCAGACAGAAAATAGGCTAGATACAGTCCTGAAAGGGAAAGAAACAGAAAGTTTAGAACTCTTCCTCTGGTTCCTGGTAAAACAACAACAACAAAAGCTGGGATCAGGTGAGATAATCCTGCTTCTAGGTTTATTTCTGTCAGATGGGCCTATTCAGTGAACATCCTTCAACTAAACACTACATGAATTCTCACATTCCCCCCCCTTTCCCCATGCAGCTTTTATGTGAACACTCTACTCCATTTTTCCCCATGGGCATTTTCCATTGGATCTGTTTTTAGTAAAGGCAGCAAATTGTCACAAATGAAACAGCATACAAACAAAAATGTCTGAACAACATGGGTGCAGTTCACACAGTTCAAGTGTAGGGCAATACAGTTCATTGACCTCTTTATCATAGCCTGTCGTTAGTGGTAAATTATGTAATGTTATCAAGGAAAATGCATTAAACATACAATCCGCTACTGTTTATCTCATGTTCCAAAAGTGCTTGGTCATGTTCAGTATGTCCTAAATTCTTTCATTTTGCATAGACACCAGCAGAAACAAACATCAGATATGCACACCTACACGTAATGTAATGGATTCAATCCACTTCTGCCTTCCGTTTTGTTTTCAAGGAAAAAGAAAGGGAAAAAATACTGTGACTGTTCATCAATAATCTCTTGAAAGATGCTTCATACTTTTGGCATTGCTCTCCCTTCACTCCAGCTGTGCCATTGCCTAGAGCTCCACTTCTCCTGTCATGGCGAAAGCCCACCAAAAGGGAGCAGGCCAGCTTGCTCCACTTCAATCAGAGGCAGGGCTCCTGAGTTGTGTGGATATTTGGCATGGTTTTTGGCATGGATTTACTGAGCCTTTAGAGCGACTGAAGGGCATTTGCGTGCTTAGAGGGATGAGTTTGCAACTGAGAACATGTGCAAGGAAGTTACTTGTCCAAAACTCAGAAGATAACAGACATGAGCATCTTGGACCTGAACATGTAAGCATGAACAGCAAAGTCGATAACCCCAGAACTTGCCACCAGTGCCAAGTATGGAATAAAAGCAGCATCCTCTGTTTCTGTCACCTTTTCCTCCATGCTGGAGATCAGGATATTTGACTGGGAATAAAACCATGTTTCTACAGCCCCAGGAGGCCAGAGCAGGCAGCTCTGGCCCTCCTTGTTTTCAGGCTGTTTCTTCTCCTCCCCATCTTCTCAGAGCCTGTGTCAACAGCCTGATAGAGATGTCCTCCTAACCAGCAGGCATTGGAACCACCTGGGAGTGGCTCCTAAACACTCTACCATTTGAAATCATCACCTTCCTTGAAAAGCTTAGTGGGACAGGCTGGTTTCCAAGTGGGAAGCTTTGTCCATATGTGGGTTAGCAAGAGGGCAGGGAGGAAACAGGCCTTTACAAAAACAAAAATTCACTTACCCAGCTGTCAGAACTGGGCAAGGTCACTTGCAGTATGTAAGAGGTAAAGCCTAACATAATAGAAGTTAATTTAATACAGAGAAATGGACTGGGTCACTTGTCTCCAGTAAGGATCTGCTGCCTAGGCACAGTGCTGTCATACATCTGCAGTCCAAGGCAGGACAGATCTTCCATGCAGTGACACGAGATGCACATGCACATGCTGCAGATAGCTCACCAGGGATGAACAGGACAAGAAAAGAAAAAAACAATTCTTGGAAAACAAGAACTGAAACTTTTCTTTTCCTCTGTGGACTAGTTTGGCAATTCGTGCAATATATATGAAACATAAAATGTGTTTCTCTCTTTTGACAACTGCTGCTGCACATGTCTGCTCAGATCTATTTCAGGCATCAGTACTTATTTGAGGCAAATCACAGCTCTGTGTAGGTGTGTCAGGGATGATTCAGCAGAGAAGCATGCATTGCTGAAAATGTACTTTGCCTATGGAAAACAGAAATGTTATATACCCCTTTCTAGCCGACTTACCTCTCCCCTCTCTTGCTTACACAAACACATAGCGTGGTTCTGCTCAGTGCTGAAATGAGCTGCTCCTGCCGCTGCTGCAGACAGTCAGCAGTGCTAAAAGCACCACACGACAGCATGAAAGCACCAATGTCTATATGTGTTATAATACTTTCCTTGAACAGCATCAAATTTTTTTCACAGCTCAGAAGTGGGACAAGAGCAGTTTGGTGGACACAGCTAATGTTTATTTAGGTACATACATATATATATATATATATTTATATAAAGAGCATTTAATAGCGATAGGCAAATATACTTAAGCAATGCCTTTCACACCAGGAAACCAACATATGAGTTTGAACAATCTGTTAGAATTTCACAGCTTGATTATTAAACCAAATTAACTCCTACAGTTACACAATGTTCTTGCGTGACACATCACACACACCCACATAGATACAAATATTTACTCTCAAGATGAGCTGACCTCTCACAATATATTCTGTACACATAAATTCCATACTGTCCCAATTTAAATGTAAAATATCCCATTTAAAAAGAAGAGCTTTCAGAGAACATACTGAAAATAGCCATTACGTCCACGAAAACATCCCAATACCCAAAATGGAGTTACGTTTAAAAGTGTCTTGTTTATTTAAAGCTCAAATTCTAAAAATAATTTCCACAGTTCTCATTCTGTTTAGATAAAATACTCAATTACTCAAGATGTTTATGGCACTAAAATGAACATTGGCATTTCTTTTAAAAAAAAACATGCTGTAATGACAAACAAAGATTTAGAAGCCATTTTAATTGCTGAAGTTGACCTCGTTTAAAGGGGTCTTGGAGAAAGACAGGCTTTTAGTGGGGCAGTGATTTAATACACCAAGTCTGCTGTGAGATAAATAAGCAACAGTGCTACTATTTCCCAATATTTTGCCTCTGTAAAATCTCCTCAAGCAGCATCATTAAACGGATCAAGAGGCATGCAGTTGATTTGTCATGGGGCACACTGAGAGAAATATAGACTTCCGCAGTTTGGTCTTCATTTGGAGATGCAGAGGGCTCATTTCTTCGATGGAGATGCAAGATAAAGTTGCTTTTGCCATTACCAAAATTAATTTAATGAGGTCCAGGTGTGAGGAGAGTAGAAGCAGTCTCCTTGCCACACTGGAGATCTGGCAGAAGCTTCCGACTGATCAAAAAGCCTGAAAGCAATCGGAGATGTTTCCAACATTTTAAGTCAGTCACAACAGGAGCTTTATCAAATGGCTTCGCAGATCTTCTGACCAAACTGACAGGGAAGCTGTTGCTATCTTATCTGGCAGATCATTTTCTGGAGGACAGATAGCACAGCATCATTTTTCCAGTGTTACAAAATTATGAGCTGCTCCCCTGACCTACATTCTGACCTGTTGTTGATATCTGCCTGTGTTTAATAAAGACATAGTGCCTTCCCTTAGGGCAGTCACAGGACTATGGGTGAAATACTTATGTCAGTCTGGGCTCTAGAGCAGACCATTCCCAGAAGAGTAGTTGAATTTTCCAGAGAAGTAGTTGAAGCTTGTCACATGTCTTATGCCAGAATCTGATGACAACAGCTCTGGGCAACCACCTCTACAGTGAAATAATGGGTTTTTCAGATCCGTTTAAAAACCAAGATGAGCAAAAGCAACCAAAAAAAAGCCCCATATTCAGGAAGTGAAATTGTCAGCAGCAGCTCTAAAAATGATCTTTGTTGTTTTTTATTGCTGTTGTTGGTAACATCACAAGTGAACCTATTGGAGCTCCCTTTGCAGCTGACACCAAAAGAGCCATGAAACCTGGCCAGTGGCTCCAGCACACACATGTCCATGAACACCCATCACAGCCAGCTGCAGGAAGATGCAGCAAGTGAGCACAAACCGTCTCCAGGCCACCCTTCCCCTCATTTAAAATTCCAGATTAATAAGTACTTCATACAGAAGGAAAAATTCCTAACTGTGACTCATAGGATTATTATTTTTTGTTTATAAGACACACCTACTAATTTTACTCTGGATACAGGCACACATCGTGAACCACAGGCACGTGACCAACGTCAGTAACGCTACTATTGTGCATAACACAACTTGATTAATCGATTGAATTTTCCTTCAGAATTTGCAGGAACAGCCCCTTAGTATGTTATTAGATAGCTACCTAACACAAGAGAAAGAAGTTGCAGGAAGGGCTTCTGGTGGTGCCTTGGACTGGGACAGATGCAGAATGAGCTGTTTGAAAGCTGCTGTGAACCTAAGGGCAGGCACTATCCTCAGCCAGTGCCCACAAACACTGTGACACCAGTGGGAGTCCCTCAGCAGATGGCAGCGGGTGTTAGAACCAAGGCATCTGTAGCTGCAAAAATAAATCCCAGCTGGCATTTTGTGCCCAGCTTTTCATCCAGCAAGATCACAGGGCACTTTGCAGGCTGGTTGAGGTCCAGAGAGCGTGCAGCCCCATGCAATGGGAAAGGCTACCTCCCGGATCTATCCTTTGCAGAGACAAAGCACTCCAGCAGAGTAGAAGGACCATCAAGTGGGTGGAAAGGCGCCTGCTGCCTTGTGAATGTAAATGAGAATCAGACCCAACAGCCTTTATACAACACAGTCACCCTCTGCAGCAGTGCAGAGCCAAATGAGAATCCAACTGAAATAACAGGGATTTAGGCAACCAGAACATTTGAAAGCAACAATATGACTAACTGGATCAAGACGAGGACTAATGCCTGCAGATCTGCCAGACCCAAAGAAAGAATGGGGAAAAAAAAAACAAACAAACAGCAATAGCACAAAAATCGTGACCCACAGCTCAAGTCTTGAGCTTTCTAAAACTTAATACTGTTCAGTTAATTCAGTTTATTAACTCTGCATGCATATTGCGGTCATCAATTTGGGCTTTTTCCCATGAACACAAGATCTGAAAACATCGTGTTGCAAAAAGAGACATCTGTGCAACCAGCCACCTATCTCAGCTCCCTGAAAACAGCATCAGTTGCTCCGTGAGTCTTGACATGATGCTGGAATTGGCCACGTAGCCCTGGCACTACTTGCAAAGCCTCTCCTGAGCCCCTTCACAAACCTTCACTTGTCCATGTTCTTACTGGTAGTTGGAGGTCAGACTTCTGCCTAGTAACCGTTCTTTCCCCCTTTTTACCTTACCTCTGAAATGAATGAGAAAAAAACAGTAGAGGAAAGCTTGGATGGCTGCTGTGAGGCAACCTGAAGATGTTTAATGGAGGGAGCTCAATAGGAGAATACACCTTGGTGTAGAAGAGAGACAGCAGAGACAAATGCTCTGGAGCATCTCTCTTGAGGGTCTTTGTTGAGATTGCCTGCTAGCATGACCAAGCCTTCAAACTGCTTCATTCTTGTGCTGGCTTGTCTATTAAGTCTGGAAAACCCAACATTAAGACGTAGCCCATCAGCCCATCTGGCCCAGGCAGTGAGAATTTACATGGCAGGTTCTAAGCATGAAAGAACATGAGCTACTGATGAGGCTCCATGTCATATAACTGCTACATTCTTTGTATGGAAAAACAGTGGAGAGAAAGAGTATAAAAGGAAAAAAAATAGAGACAGAATGGCACATAGCTAAGCAGGGGAAACCCACGCATCACAAAGATCAACATCTCACCAGACACCTGTGAGAAACTGTCTTGTGAATTTCTAGTCATCTCTCATGGGATGGCCTTCCCATCTTTTCCAGAAGGGAAATCCACTGCACATATTCCTGTGCTGGGGCCAGAGCTGAAGAGTTTCTGCTCATCACAGTCCCACATTCTCCTGAGTTCCGACAAAGTGAGAAACCAGGCCTGAGGTGTTGACAAGATACAGTGTAGCTGGAAGCTATAAAAAGTCAAAAGGGAAATACCAGGAAGAAATCACCAGGGAAGGCAGCAATGCCTGGCTGAGGCTCTGGACAGGCGAAGTTGGCCTGGGAATGCAGACAAGCCCTATGGCAGTTGCTGAATGGGGCTCTGCAGCCTCTGCAGCACATTTTTACCCACAGCCTTGAATCTGCATTACCCAGCAATGCCAGCACAGACCCACTGCCCTCAACTGGTATAGCTTCAAGATGGAAGATAATATTAAGGGTCAACATGTAGGACTGCAATCGCAAGTTAAATATGCTTGCAATAAATATTGGCTGCCCAGATCCAAATCTGTGCTGGCAATCTAGTGATCTCCATATATGTCACATATTTACACATATGTGCATATGCTTTTTTTTTTTTTTTTTTTTTTTTTTTTTTTTTTTTTTTTTTAATGCCAAATCCAGCATAAAGAGAGCAAGTCTCATTGTATTTTATTTCTGGAACTAAGGAAGATTATTGACGTCATTCCTCATGTGAAAGAAACAAGCTCAGCCAAATTATACATATCCCTCCTTTCCTTGGAGGCCAAATATAATAGGGATGCAAAAAACGCCTCATCGAATATGTCTGAAAATAACAAATGTCTTACAACCTGTTGTTCAACTTGCTCATTCCGTGGCATCATAACGGAGCAAATAATAGCATACCAGGGGAGATAAAAACACCTCTGAGCACCACTTAACACAGTGATTGGATGTTATTCTTATGAAATATGCTGGTCAAGCAGAGAAAAGTGGCAGGGTGGAAGCTTCTTGGAAACCCACGGGCAGCCAAAGCAACAGGTCCAGGCTCAGCTGGCCTTGCTCCTGTTGTAGAATAGGACAGACACGTTGCACACTGCGTAGGTAATTACAGCCACTTAACCCTTGTTTGCATTCCACACAGTGCAGCCAAGCTATAAATACCTTCTTTTCTAGAGCAGTTTCTGAGGTTGACCTCCCACCAGATAAGCAGTCAACTCTCCAGTTGAAAGATTAATATTTAAAAGAGCTAAATTCACGGCCAAACTCTCTGAAGAAGCACTGAAGCAGAAAACCCTGGGTGTCCAGTTTTGTTGCAGAGGGCAAGCAGAACATCCTGCACCCCATACATCTAAACAGCACCTAAAAATGAGAAAAAAGGGCTTCAAACTTAGAGCAAAGCAGGATTAGGCACAGGAAAACACAGGATGAGTATCAGAAAAGGCCTATGCCTTCAGCTCATAAAGAGAAACTAAGTTTTCCCATTAGCTGGGGACACCTCTGTAACTCTCTCTAACTCAGGCCGGGACTAATGTAGCTGGCAGTGGCTGGGATAGAGAGCGGGCAAACTGATGGGAACTTTCCATCCCAACTTTCTTGTGCTGATGTAAGTCAGTGCAAGACCACTGAAGCTGGCAGAAGCTGTGTCTATTTATATCACCTGACGATCTGGACAATGAATCATGCACTACTGTGGTTGGAAAATACTGGCTCACCAGGAAAATCCCACTTTCAGTGACACAAAATCTGTATGACAAGGGAGAGTTCCCTGCCAGCTCCATAGCAAACCTACTTAAAATTAGGTGGGGCGATGTCCCTGCAACAATGAGAACTCACACCAGTTCCTCAATGTCTGTTCAGCTCAATTGACACTGTCAAAACATTTCTTACTAGGTCTTTCCTACTGACCTTTCTTTTCTTCTGAGATACCCTATGCCTCTCCTTCCTCCATGCTCTTATCTCCTTGCACATGTTCTGCCTCTCAAGAGAGTAACCATAACAAACTGTGATTTATGTCCAACTTGGAAAATGTGATGACGTCTAGGGTTCCATTTGAATTCCTTCTTGTTTGCAAAGTTTATACGCTGCCCTCGAAGCTGCCAAAGCATTCGGAGCAGGAAGTCAGCAGAAAAAGAAAGATAAGGACTGCCGCGGCTACAACAAATCCTCTACCATGTGTTTTGTTTTCTGGCCTTTTCATGCTTTAAAGCTAACAAAGAAAGGAGCTTCCTCAGCTTCTATTTTCCTCCCTTCTCTCTCCCTTCCCCCCTAAAAAACAACACCTTAAAGCAGAATTGATTGTGTTTTCCTAATGAAAATTAATACAAGGGAGGGAGGCATCTCAAGAGCACAGACTGTTTATATTTGATATAAAACATGTTTTTTGAAGCAGTCATTAAACTCTTACATGGCCTGGGAGCCCTGAGCTCTACAGAGCAAGCCAATGTGTCCATGCAACTTCTCCAATATTAGTCTGCTCCTGCCATTTCCTCACACTCAGCTTTTCTTTCATAACCCCAGTTTTACTTTCTGGCTATGTCATGTTTTCAGTAAGGCTGAACATGCCAGGGTCCAGGAATTGCCTCCATCCTTGCGAGATATAGCAGGGACCAGACCAGAGTCCTCTGAGAGGAGAAAGGGGTCTTCCTTTTGGGTGGTCTAAGAGAGGGGAAACACGGAGAAATTTTTGTTAATATTTTGCATTGAAATAGCAAACATTTCAACTCTGTACTTACCAGTAACTTGACTTGAGTCATTTTGCCAGTATGGGACAGCCAAGTGGCAGCTCGTTATTTTTTTGTGGGCACTATATGTGGACACTGGGCATTTCCCAGTGCAACCAAAGAAGAACTTGACCTAAAGCAAGTAGGATATTCATCAAACTCATGTGGAAGGACCTACGGGTCATGTAACCAGGCCTGATATCACACAGCCCCAAATTTCCCTCTTGCAGCATGCACCAAGGCCACTCACCCTGCCACTCTGTAACCCCAGCAATGCCACAGCCTTTGCCCCCACAACAGGAGCAAACACTGCTGCAGCAACTCTGAGGGCCCTTGACTGGCCACTTGATAGTTGCCTTGATAGAAGACATTGTTAGAGAAACTCAGGCAGATGTAAATGGCTTCAAGAAGTTTTCCACAACCATTCCCATTCTGAAGGTTCCTAATTACAGGGTACTTTTTCTGTACAAGTAAAGTTTTCTTCCAAAGTACGGTTGTTTTGCAAGGAGATGAAATGCATCACAAACATGCTCACAATTTGTGAATATTCATTCATACACATATTTCTAGTAATGCTCATTGCAGCCCTCCTTAGAGCTCTTTGCAGGTCTGGTGAATCACACCCTATAAACAACAAACACTCAAGCAATAGTCATGCTGAACAGTGCATGACTAACACACAGGCAGAAGTTTATTCACAAAGTGTATGCAAATAGCAAACACATCTGTAAGCAGCAGCACTTAATTCAGGATAATTTGCAAACAAAAAAAGGGGTTAAGTCTGTCACACTGATTGCTTACAGAAAGTAGATCACTCAGCCTTAGTCATTTGCATCTCTTTCTGGATTGCAAATCCTACTGGCACAGAATACATCAGGCCCTTTCATTTGTTTTCCACTCCTCCTTTTTCCAGATGTTCAAGTCAGACTTGTTTTCTGCAGGGTTTTTTGTGGGTTTTTTTTTTAATGACTTCTCAGCCAGATAACTAAGGTCACTGCTTCACAGCTGGACAACTATCCAGCTATGAAAACTAACAGATATGCCCAATTTATTATTTCCAGCTATCAAGAATATAAATACATGACAATTTTCCAAAGAAGAATTTGTCTATTGGTTTTCTTTAGTAGCAAGGCAAGGAAAATACCACAGAATCAAACAACAAAGCAAACCATTTGTTTCTCAGATATGCAAGAGGAGCAGTGCTACTCAACAAGCACCCATTGAGTGGACTCAGTGAACAAGCCTGTGCTCATACTTGAGAAGAGGAAACTATAAAACCAACAAATCTGTAATGGGTCAGAACTGAGCTACATTCCCCTCCCTTTCAGTGAAAAAGTATTTACATACACAATGGACACAAACATTTCAGAAACACTAGCTCTGATTTAACTTCCCCAAAAGACAAAATTCCATAAACCCCTCTCGTGTGAGACTGGAACAGTAACACCTGTAATCCATCAATAATAGTTTAATTTAGTCTTCAAATTTTGCTATAGAACCTTTGACTGGTAAGCTTCCTAGTGTTACTGCTGTCTTACTTCCTTTATGATGTTTTCTCAATGCTTAACTGAAGCGCTGACTGAAGTGTACACTACTTATGTGCATGATAACCACATTAAGCATTCATGCACTCTCCTATACCATGGCAGATGATTGTTTAGGAGCATACTTGCACTTCACTCTTTGATTTATACCTTTTACCCAGAAACATCATTAGATAAAGGATGCTTTTCAAGGCTGCTGTAAGTCTCATCATTTATTTTATAGGAACTTCTCCCTTTCCTTGTATTTAAGATGTTACTGTAGATTTTCCTTTCATCAGAAAAGAAGTGAACAGCTTTTGAAAGTAGTTCCTGTGGATATTGCACATCTGTCTTATTACAAGCTCCTCAGTGCACAATCAAAGCCCCACAGCTTTCCCATGCTGCATATGAATAGCCATAAACTTCCTTTGATGCTGACTTGGCTAACAATCCTATGGCAGGACGGGATAAAGAGGCATGCACAATTTCAAGGCCTGTTACTTCCAGGAGCCTTTTGTGAGCAGTGTTGCTGGTCAACATATCACTCACACCATCAGCACCCAAGGATTTGGAGTAGTCACACGGCCAACGTCTCAACAGGTTGGTAAATTTGTATCCCTCATCCCTAGTACTGGGTTTATCTCCACCACCACTGGAGCTGGTGGTCTTCACTGTCACTATAGATTAACCTGGGTTTCGGTGTGACTGTGGTTTCCATTCTTGCACTTCTGGTTTCGACGTACACCTCAGCACACAATAGCTAGTGACTGTAGGTTCTGCTCCCTCACCTCACTGAACCTTTCGTAGTTGCATCTTTAAAAATAAGCAGTGGTGATCAGGGAAAGTCTTTCTCCCCAGAGACTCACATTTAATTACCATTAAATAAAGCTGTTCTCATTCCTTTAAGCTACTGGAACACATACCTAACTGGTACCTATCAGTACACCACATACTGATCAATAGCGTGGTAGTGGAGACATTAGGAGAGGGAGAGGCTAAGTTTGAACACAGACGTATTCTTTTGGAAAAGGTACTCCATCATCACAACATGAGGTAAATGTGACTTTATGTAGACTGTACGTAGCAGTAATAAAAAGACTTTGCATGAACTAAATGTTTTTATTTATGACTGGTTTTGGAAAATCAGGAGGTTAGAAGTAACAGGAACAGATTGTTTATTTTCTGCCTCTCCAAAAATATGATTGTTGACATTCATGGTCCATTTACATAAGCACTGTAATGCTTACGGTTCCCTGTGCTGGACAGGTGTAGGCCTATAGCTGAAGAATGGGGACACAGCTGTGTCCTGACGTTTGCTGTCCAGTGCTCCCACAACTGAGCATGGAGAAGATGCCGACTGCTTGGAAAACAGCAAACCATGTATGGTTTAGGTTCATGGTTGGACTAGATGACCTAAGTAGTCTTTTCCAACCTTAATGATTTTGCGATTTTATGATCACAGGCAACAGGATAGTATAGCTTCATACAAGCATTGCTTAAGCTCTGGTTCTCAGCATTTCAGGCCAGATCTTCAGAAGCCAGTGTTTGAAAGAAGAAAACCGCAGGTGCAGCTGAAGGCAGAGAGATGAGTGCAGTAAGGTACAAGATTAGCTCAACACAGGTGGATCACTTTTATAAAATATGGCAGCCTGTTTTTTTGATATGAGCTTTGCAGTAAATCTTTCCTTTGGAGTTCCAAAAAGGCTTCAGGGTTGCATGTGAATGTACCTGGAAACAGCAGAGGTTGATGCATGAATTTTGAAATGGGTGAAGCTCTGGCTGAGGGCACAAGGACCAAAGCAGAGGTAAATGGAGAACAGTCAGAGTGACAGAGGTACTTCCTCAGGACTGTTTCCAAAACTGATCTTACTTAGTATTTTTTCTCATGGCGTTGGTTCAGAACGTCAGCATGTGCTAACAAAATTTGCTGATGACACAAAACTGGGAAGAGACATTATTCAGAGGATTACAGTGTGTTCCACAAGGACTTTGTGAATCAAAGAAACAGAAAAAGGAGGAAACTCAGTAGCACAAAAACACGCTCATACACTTGGGAATGACTTCATTTTTACTATAAGCAAAGAACTCATCAGCTAGCAACAACTGAGCTTTTCCCCTGGCGCTAAGGCCAGTTATTAACAATAACGTGGTGCAGCTGTAAAGAGAGAACTTCAGCTTTAAAATGTTTTTAAAGTATCTCTGCTACCAATACGTCATCAAAGGGAAATAGTAATACTGCTGTACAAGTTTTGGTTAGCTCTCATTTGCAATAGCAGGTACAATGGTAGGTTCCCCATTCTCAAGTGGCATGAATTCCCAGGGGACACAGAGTGCAGATGGAGAAAAGTTACCAGGATTATCACAAGAAAAACAAAGTCTGCGTTACAAGAATATATATGCTAATAGCTTATGCTAGCAAAACAAAAACTCTGTAGAAAGGCACTTACAAAGGGACAGCTTCATCGTAAGATCAGATGGATGCACATCAGCCACCAACATATTTAGACTTTAATTTAGAAGAAATGTCTAAATCACTGGTGTAACCTGGAAAAGACTCCCTTGGGACCATGTAGTCAAATAAGCCGCTTCCTCTTAGTGCAGAGTCTAAGTTACAAAAGGGAGCATATGACAAGGTTACCTGGACTGGGTGACTCAAGAATTACTTTCTAATCACTTGTCCCATTTTACCATGTTTCCTAAGTCCTATCCATCACAATCATAAGTGGTCTAATATAGAGGTGTATGGGTAGATTTGGAGCGTCAGCAGTTTTTCAAATTACAAAAGATTTTTGAAGGATTTACAAGCCCACTGTCTGTGCTTTGCTTTCAAAGGATTCTGGTTAGAGAATGTGGACTTAAATTTGTAAGTATAAAGCAGTACACAGAATACAAAAACAAGATTTCAAAGATATGTGCAAACCATGCATTCTGAAGCAAAAGAATCTAACTACATTGAGGACTTTAGAAAACTCCTTAGAAAGAATGGAAACTATCTTGCCTGCACTCCCATGTCTTCTTTCACAGCAAATTCTGAGCACAGCAGCTTTGTCCTATTTCCTGTTTCCCTGTGAGAAGCTCATATACTCTTCATGGTTCCCGTCTGCCTGGTGCCTGCAGTTCTGCAGAGGTTCCACAGGTGTAAAGTGGTGACAGTAAACATATACCCTATTTAAGATATTTTTCCCCACCTGAACTCACAAAAGTTTAGGTTCCTGAGCTGGCAGGCTTGGGAAGGAAGATTCCTCCCTGTGCAGCATTCAGAGTTTGATGCCATCCAACATGAGGGAATTGCTCCACTACGTGAGACACCACATCTTTCATTCATAGGGTTCTGTTTAAAGCAAATAACCACAAATTTCATGAATTATTTTTACCAAATGGACTTTCTGCCCTAAAAACTCCTTATTTTTAAATTATCTCCCATCCTTCTATTAGTGAATTTTCAAGTAACAGAGTCTTGGGACTAGTATCAGAAAGGACATCACTGATGCCTCCCTCACCACATTTTCCAACATTCCTAGGAAGGCTGGAGTTGGAAGAGCACCTCCATCTGAACACAGTCTACCTTATGAGCTCCTCTTTACTATTGCATTTCCTGCACGTGGTTTAGCCTCCCAAAGCATTAGCATTACTGTGTGTCTTGCATCTGGAGCCTGGAAAGGTCAGTTTGTGGGCTTTGCATTGATCCTGGCCAAGGGCTGCTTCTACATGATAGGTTCATCCAGTTCATCCAAATGACTTTTATATCCACTAGAGCCGCATTCATAGACCTACCCTGTAAACATTCCACTCATTACTTCTGTACTGTAGCCATGCAAGCTATCTCACTTTCCAGTCATCCCTAGTCATAATTCTCATGTTTCTTTCACTCCCTCAAGACATGCTCTCCTTCACCCCAGGCTGTCCATATCCAGCTCTCACACGTCATCCCAGCAGCCTCTCCTACACCCCTACCACAGCCTCCGGGCCCAGTTTCTCACACAGGCTCTTAAGGAGAGCAGTGTGCCAACACTTCGGCACTCCAATACCTGCAGCCTTTGAATGGATATGTCAGTAAGTTCTTGAAACACATTCTTATTCATGCTCTTCACTCTCTTGGAAGTTCTTTATCTCCACCAATCTTGTTGCTTTAGATCAGAGCTGAGAACAAGAAACAATTAACAAACTGCCGGGGAATACCTTGGTTGTTTTTTCACTTCGTGCCTTGCATCACATTCCAGCATGCTTGCACATGTTCGTGACACAGTTCCAAGCTCAAACCAACACTTTCCCAAAAGATTTAATTCAGCTATGTGTTTGTTTTTTGCTTTTATTTTGCTGTGACCCATCCACACTGCATGCAACCACTGCTTTGCTGGTCCTGATGATTTTACATGTAAAACTTTTCTACATCAGGCTTAAAGCCAGGGCTTGTGTGCGTAGAGAGAGAGAAGGATCCATCACTTTCCAGATTTTAAATCAGTTTTTTGTACACATTTAAATGCTCCACAAAACAGTAGCTATGTTCTCGTTGATTTTCTCCCTTTGAAACAAGTCTCTGTCTTCCTGACGCCAAAGTGAAAAGAAATTTGCCTTAGGTGAGTCTAGCTGTGGAAGCAAGAATGTGTGGTAGTGACAGTGCCAACAGGAGTACTGCTGGAGGTGCAAAGCTGTCTCATCCTTTGTGATCCTCTGCACACATGGATTCTGTGCCAGTGAGACAACACCTCCACCTTTTCTAAAATACAACAGTATTGGAAGGGAAATGGGCAGGCTTTTCTTGAATGGTTCCTCAGCTGGGTTGTGAAGGAGGCACATCTTACAAATACTTTCCCTTAATACCACACAGTGGCATCTAAAAACACTGTTTATTCTACACACAGGTTTCTTCAAAGAAAGGTGGTTTGTGAAAAGAGGAAATGGCTTTTCTTAGGTTTCCTAACATAGCTGGAAAACACACATGAGGTTTCAGGCATATTTTTCAGGTCCTTTTTATGGGTTCTTTCTCCTATAATTGCTCTAGGATGTGTAACAGAGGTACAGCACACACACACGGCAATAAAGATTGAATTCAACAGTATTAGTGTGAATGTGAGCTATCCAGCAGGGCTTCCCTTTTCATTCCCAGTGCACTCTTCTGTTGAAATTAGGAATGGCTTAATTACAGCCTGCTGGAATGGTGAGGGTCGTTAGACTGTGCCAAAGCGAGAGAGGGAGGGCAGGCAGCCACAGCTTGGCCTGCAGAGCAAAGGCTGATGGACGGAAAGGGATGCCTATTCCCCTCTGACTGCATCAATCTCCAACCAGCCTTGCTAGGTTAAAATCATCAATGAATCATTTTCAGACATGTTTTACTACACAAACAAACGAGCCTAGAAAGTTTTTCAAAGGCAGTTTCTAACCCAGGAGGCAAAACAGAATTAGTATCTTAGCCTTCTCCTATCTGAAATATTCGGAAAACAAATAAACCCATTGAATGAAGCGGAGGAAAGAAAGCCCTCGAAAACACTCTGGGTAAACAATGGCACTTGCAGTGACTTTCCTCCAGCACATCAAGGGGAAAGAACAAAGGTCCGATGGATCAGCCATTCAAACAATGGAGTTACTGTTCTTTATCTGCTGCAAATAACCACCCAGCAGACCTGAGCCCTCCCTCGAAGCAGTGCCACACCACAGCTGATCCGAGATCCGCAGCAGGCAGCAAGGCACAGGGCTGCACCAAACTTTGAGCAGGCAGCAGCAACCTGGAAAGTGTCTCAGGGATTTCTGAAGCTGCATTTGCATAGAGGTGGAAAGAAGCGGCTCTAACTTGTCTGCACCTTTGAAATCTCGTTAATTTCTCAGTTGATTCATTTGTTCAGTTACCTAGTTAACATGTAACATACTGCATGCTGAAACTTGGCCTCCAAGTGCATTGTAAGCCCAGAGAGAAGTATTGGTTTGATTAGCATCTCTGTAAATGAGTATTTTCCACTAAGAAGAAATATTTCTGCATGATGACTGCAGCAGGAACCAGTATGACGTCTGCCACATGTTCCAGCGATGGATGCCTATAAATTACCACCCTGGAAATGCACCTTCTCATGTCAGGACTGCGCTCCTGGTCCCACTAGCTGCCTGCTGAGGAAAGCTGCTGAACCTCGAAGAATCACTGGAGGAAAATATGAGACATATGATGACCACCAGCAACTGCTTTTGTCATGGGGCAGGGTAGTAACCGTCTGCATGCTGCTGGACACTGTGGTGTCCTAAGTCAGGCTTACCGGTTTGGAAACTGTGGCTGCAGCAAAGTAAGCATAGAAACCGAGCTCACTGCTTTGTTCTGTATCTATGGCTTTCAGTTTAATGCTTAAAGCCAGCAGAGAAGTAAATGCAAGTGAAATCAGAAAAGAGAGGGCTACCTCTTAAGTAAATTCCTTCCCTTTCCCTTGTGCTTTTATGATTTACTATTAAACTCCTTCGTCCACAATATATGAAGAATCTTTTAAAGGCTAAATCAGATTAATAGGAGAAAGCATGACAGCATTGTTCTCATCACAGCTGGCCTTTGTTTTCTGAGACACTGAGTCCCTTCTCTCTTCACAACAAAATCATAAAGAATTCAGGGGTCCTTACATACTTACTTACATTATGTGTAATGCTAAGTGAAATTACCTTACGTTTCCTTTGGTTAATGAGGAAAATCTAGGGCAGTTCACCTTACCTTAAGACAGAAAGCAAAAACAGACCAGCTGACTCATACCCCAAACACACCCATATCTCCCATGGACGGTAAAGGGAGCGCTGGGTGAGGTGTTGGTTCAGACAGCCATAGCGCAGGCAGATAAAGGTGCATGAGTCAAATCTCACCCCATGTCGGATCTCTCAGCATGGCTCAATGTCACCGAGATGGGAGTGAGAAGGAGACCGATCCCTTCTCATAGATCATAAAAATCGGGCAAAGAGCCTTCACTTCTCAAAGAGAGCGTTTCTGCCACCTCCAGGAGTTATGTGGGGAGGCAATTTTTCCTACCTGGCTCTTTTTGCATATAACTCAGGTCACCAACACCCTTCATTGCTGGAGAAGACTCATTTGGCCGCAAGGTTGCCCAAAGTGTTTTCCAATGCCTGCCTGGTGGCACCAGGTGCTGGGGCCCTGGAGCTTCCATCTCACCACTGGGATTTGAGATGCATGTGCTCATGACTGCTAGCACACAGCTTCACCTCTACAAACCAGTCACAGTACCCTCACCTGAATCCACAGGCCTGGTCTTCTCAGCTGTTGCCATCACTGGGCATAGCTATTGTACCTCATTGTTATCACAACCACCATTGTGCTTAACAGTGACCTTTGTACCTAGATTAGCCAGCACAAATGCTGGATGGACACACTATGTGGCTCAGAGGAGGGCAGGCAATGGCCTCCCACCACAACCATCCTAATGGTTGTAGAGGTTGTAGACCTTGTGTCCTGCTGCCGTGCTACGCCATGGAGAGGCCTCCAAGGGGCAGCAGGACCAGACATGTCTCAGGTGGCACCTGGTGGCATGGGAACCTCCAGCTGAGCTTGGAGTCTTTCAGTTGCTGCCAGTGATAGATTCCAGCTGTCACAGGGACGTGGTAACCCCAGGGTGGTTCCATGCTCACCTGTTGTATGTCCCAGCTCTGCCCAGTGAGACCTGGCAGGTGCTGGAATGAGGGGTGGATAGCATACACACTGACAGCAGTAATTAACACACACAGCAGGGAAATCATGAGTTCAGAGAGGCATGTGCTCACTCAAAAAGTGTGAAGTTCTTTGGATAGATAGGTGGGATTGCAGCTAGGAGAAAACCAGAAAAAGTATGTATCACCCAGTAAGTAAACATACCACAAAGGGAATTTAGCACTTAAAAGTGAAAAATAACTGCTGCATAGTTCGAAAATATAAAAATAGTTTGACTGTTCCCTGCCCCTTTCCCTTCAGTCATCCCTTCTGTGCAGACCTTCAGTTTGTTTCTCTGGGTTGCCATGGGGAACCATTCTGCCAAGCCCTGCATCACAGGAGAGGTGTCTGGGTCACGGACTTATGGGGACTAACGGCTCTCTACAACCATTAATCATGCTTTGAACACCCAACTCTTAACGTGCACCCATACAATGAAGCATCAACGCATTGCTCCGCCTTATAAATTATTTTTGGAGAAGGGCATGCCCACGACTTGGCAAAACCACACAGGCCAAGTTCTTCTTTCTGTTCCCTGTAGAACATGCCAGCAATGAGATTTGGGAGCTTAGAAACCTTCCACGTCCACAGCCTGGCTGCCTGGGGGCTCGGGGTCTGCCAAGCAGTGACATGGTTGTACTATCAGTGCTCATTGCTCTGCAGGAAAACAAACTCCTCTGGCGTACTCCTGAGAGCAGTGCTGACAAGTACTGGCAGGCAGGAGCTTTCAGTGCTCGCTTTTATCACCGTCTGTCTATTCTTATGCTGCTTGCAGGGAACACCAGCCTGCTTAGTGCCCTCATTCATCCCCCAGGCATTCAGTGCCCGGGATCCCTATGCTGGCTAGGGTGTGAATGTGGCAGCCTGCAGAGCTGCTCACCTTCCTGAGTTGGTGCCGTGCTTCGTGGAGTGCCTGCAGTCCATCATCTCCTAATAAATGCATTTTGGCACCCCCTTTATTTGTGAGTTTAAACATTCCTGTCTGTAATAAACCTGCCTTGCTGGACCCGCAGCTGTCTGAAGGCTGTATTTCCCCGTTCTGCCTCTTTCAAGCACACTACTCACCTCCTCAATGCCTTACATTCGTATAACACCTCCTATGTCTGCAGCACTGTGCAGACATTCATTGCGCTCTCCCAACACCCCAGCAAGGTTGGCAAGCAAATATTATTCCCTTTTCCCACATGGGAGAACACAGACATAGAACAAGGGGGTTTGCCCAAGCACACAAAGCCCTGCAGACACCATAGGAGCACTGCAGAAGCACTCAGCTGCAGCCTTGCACATGTGTGAAGCCCGTCTCTGCATTGGCAGAGGTGTTTGCTCTTTGTGAGTATGGCCTCCAGGACAGGGCATATTGAGTATGTAGCATGAGTAAGAAACATTTCCTGCCAGAGACTTGACTTGGGGCTGCTTTTTCACATCCATGAAGCATGGCATGGAAACACTTGGCTCCTGGGAGCCAGCCCACCTGCAGTGCTGGAGTGTGGGGCTGAAAAGAGCATGCATGAAAAACATGCAAGTGCTTTGCAGAGCTTTTTGATGGCTGTGCTGCCACACAGACAGCAAGTGGAGCATGGCAGCGGGAGAGGGTTGCAATCTACCAGCTCCCAGTGCTGTGCTCCTTCAGCTCAGAGCACCAGATGAATCTGGTCCAAAATGTAAGACAACAGTGGTCTGCTGCTATATGGAATAGGTGGGGTTAAGCTGCCCGCCCGTTTGAATCTTTAATTCTTATTTATGTAAGAATTGGCTGCCACATGACTCCAGGAATGGAGAAGAAAGTCGCCGTGGCCGCCCTGCATATTTCTGTACCCTAGGATCTCCAAGCCAGAGCCTGGAGCACAGAACTGGTGGGAGGAGCTGGGCTGAGCGCCCAGAAGTCTGCAGCTGGAAAGCCTCAACAGGCCGCCCCTCCTGTGACTTTCTAGTTTTTGGGTTCTTTTCTCAACAAACTTACACAGAGCTCATTTTCAGTTCAACAGCTTGCTCTGTTTGTACGTTCAAGGCACGGGGCTTTTTGAAGTTCTCTACGAGCTACGCTCCTGTGCCTGTCCTCCTTCACCCTACAGCGCCCACAGCCCAGCCACATTGCTGCAGCATTGCCACAGCTGCTAAACAAGGAGGAGGAGAAAGAGGAGGATGGACCCAAGTGTCAGGAAGCTTTTAAGAGCGTTTCTGGCGTTTTGGTCGTTCACCAGAAATTTGGCAGCACATCTACACCAGCTACAATTTTACCTTCGTTGGAGTTCACTGTTTCAGAATCCAGGACATTATCTAGGCCAGGGCACCGCTTCAAGTTATTAGTTTTACAGCCTGCTAGTAACTACAGAGAGCAATTTAAATAATTACATCCTTGCCACAAAAGAGCTGGAAAGCCAGGTGAAAGGCAGATGGGAAGGTGTGACCATGCTGCTGGAAAGCTCTGGCACAGAAGCAGGTCAGAGACACCCATGGTGGAAAGATTCTCATGTTAGGCAGGCATCTCGCTTTGTGCCTGCTCCCAGCAGGTGTACCTCCCCAAATATCTCCTCCTGAGTACCAGCAGCAGCCAAGCTGATCACATTGAGCACACTGCCCGTGCAGCAGCCAAGCTGATCACATTGAGCACACTGCCCGTGCAGCAGCCCCTGGTTCTTGTTCAGGATGTGCACTTAGAGAAGGATCTCTGGGGTGCTCCTGGGTGGAGGGGATGCCCACAGATCACCTTCAGGCAGCAGTAATCTGCTTTCCTTGAGCCTTCCTCTCCCAGACATCTCCTGCAGCAGGGGGGATGGGTCAGAGCCACCTGCATGGCCGAGGTCACCCACACCATGCCTGTGGGCAGCACGCCTGCCAGCCGCAGAGCGCCCGGGGGAAATGATGAGGGTTTACTCTGAAGAGCTCTGTTTAGGGCAGTGTTAGTCATCTGCTGTGGTTGTGATTCAGGACCAAAGTTAGC
Source organism: Lagopus muta (assembly GCF_023343835.1). NCBI lineage: Eukaryota > Metazoa > Chordata > Aves > Galliformes > Phasianidae > Lagopus > Lagopus muta. Next base: position 107,076,034 of record NC_064433.1, read on the forward strand.
TGACCAAATTCCCTATATAGTCAAGAACAAGACCAAGAAAGGCGGGGGTGTGATCCAAAGTGCCTACAATACACTCCTAAAGTAAAACAGCATCAATGCTGCCATTGTATACCAGAGAGGTATTTTCATTTTGGCTGTATTGAATTTTCTGTGGAATCTGCAAAATCTTTTAATACTTCATCAAAGCGGTTCTCCTTTTTTTCTGCCACTAGCTGGAGGTATCACACATGCCTTGCTGGTATGCGCTCATTGCCAACAAGCAGCACCACTTTGTCTGCACTTCCCTGGTGTTGGTATGTTTTGTGCAGTACCAACCCAAAAATCAGCCCAGGAACAGCACTGCTCTTCACTGCTTACAAAGCAGGGCTGCCAAAGAGGGCTGCAAGGCAGATCACAAAGAGGACCACTTAAAAGGCCTTAGAAATCCCCAAATACACAGAAGTGAAAGAAATGAAGCGAGGGTAGAGACAGAGGCACAAGATCTCTGTGCGAGTTCAGGTCATGGTGAATTATAGGGACGAGGGAAGCCCTGAGCAGCTACAGTTGCTACACAGGTGACAAGCGCAGGAGTCCTGGGAGACAAATGCATCTGAGAGATAATAAGAGTTGGGATCAGTGAAATACAAATGACAGAGTAACTGAACCATAAATACATCTGCAGGGACACAGGTCATTTACCACCAGCTGTCAAGGAACTGCGTAAGAAAGCGTTACTATCTTTGGTTATCCATCGTCTGCAGAGGCAGAGAAAATGATGCAGTGATGCGGCAGAGCTAGAAAAGAAAAGTAAACATCACAGAAGGTTCATCCATCAGGGAGGAAGGGGCACACTGCAGCCTAACATTAATACTGGCAAACAACAAGCTGTTCAATTCCTGAGCATTTCTGAAGTTACGGAGCACAACCAAAACTCTGCTGCTGGTTTTCTTATCAGTTTTCCTAATTCTCTTCTTTCCCCCTTTATCAATCATTTCTCTTCAGACTGTGTTGCAGATTCTGGTTCCTTATTCCTCCCCCCTTCTCTTATTCTTGCTTCCTGCTAGTTGAAGATGTTTGTATCTAACAGCTTACCCAGTGCCACCTCGATTTTCTATCTTTGGAAAAAACAATCCTGTATCTACTTCCAAGCACGTTTTCATGCCTTGAAGTGATGCAGTTTTCCAGTCAGCATCCATCAATTGTTCTTAAGCAGTTCACTGTGAGTACTTGTTATTGGCAATTAAACTGTGTTGGTTGCATAAAACTGCATGCCATTGTTTCCATTTCCTGACTGGCAGACAAGGCAAATAAGTTCAGTGCTAATATTAACACTGTGTGATTTGCCATTTGCTGCTGCAAGTACTTGTACCTGGAGCTTTGAACTAATCACTCTGTGCCACTATGATAATTCACTCCAGCTGACTTAATGGGTGTGATGGGCACAAGCAAACGGAAGGCAAGAATGGTTCAGCAAATTTCCTTAACTACATGCAGAGATATTTTGGGTGCTCCTGCATGGAGCCAGGAGTTGGACTAGATGATCCTTATAGGTTCCTTCCAACTTGGGATATTCTATGATTCCTTGATTCTATGATAATAGCAGATATTTATGGTAATATTATTCTCCATCATTACTGTTAGCCTGCTTTCTTATATCTGAGTTCCTTTCCTACTCTTTCTTTTCTTTGTGCAGCTTCATTTCACAGCCGTTGCTCTTTCTGCTCTTACCCATAAATCTTCTCTGTCCACCCCTCTACTTAGTGAGTCTTTCTCTGCTCCAAGAAACAATTTAACCTTGGCAACCCTTAAAGCAAATTTTCTCTATTATGTACTCTGCTATTACATGAAATACCATTTTCACTTTGGCAAAGTTTGTTTTAAATAGGACCTGTTTTTTCCCTTGGGATTCATTTTGCATGCTTTTTACTGAATCATTTTAACACCTTGTGAAATGCCTCAGTTAAAAATTCTCCCAAAAAACAGAACAGCCACCACATTAATAAAACCATAGGCTGACAGGAATGCCAACTGCTACTAACAGAACAACAGCAAACCTGTTGGTCTATCCACGCTCCTCCTGCACAGACTGGGGCAGGGCAAAAAGGACTCAGGAGCTCCTGGCTGCCTGCACGGGGGGCTCATCACCCTCCCTCAGCCCAGCAGAAGCAGTAGTACTGAGCCTTCACTGACTAGGAGCTGCTTATTTGATATATCCACACCTATGACCACTTCATCCTTTTCCCAAATGCGGAGGGTGATTTTAAGAATGGAGCATTACTCTGAAGGAAATGTCTCTTTTTTCTTCGGGGAAGAGGTGGGGTTTGCAGAATGAATGCCCTTCAGATAAACGTCAGCTTCATGAGCTGTAATCAGGCTTCACGTACTTTCCTGGCATGCCCCACCCCAGGATTCCACCTTCTGCCCAAGCAACAAGTGGGAGCTTGTGGCATGCCCATCTTCGTTCAGGTGCGACGCTCTCAAAATAAACTCTGTGAGGCAAACACGCCTCTGGTGCCGCTCCATCAAAGCAGAAGGATCTGCACACACACCGGGAAAAAACTGCATTGCAAAATACTCAACACTGACACACAGGTATGAGAATACACATCTGCAAAAGGAAATGAAATAAAATCTAAGATACACAACAGTGGTTATCTCCCTATTCATTCAGCCATGCTCCTACCCAATTTTCTATCAATTCACTTACGAGTGAAACTCCATGCAGACTCATGCAATGGCTGAGGCTGAAAGGGTTCTCTGGGTCCACCTGGCTCAACCCCAGCTCCAGCAGGGACACCAAGAGCAGAGTGCCCAGGCCCACGTCCAGTTGGGTTCTGAAGGTCTCCAAGGAGGAGACTACATCCTCTGGGCAGCCTGTGCCAGGGCTCTGTCACACTGGCAAGGCAAATGTGTTAAAATGAGTCTGCTTTAAGTACAGTTTTCGTATTCCCCGCTGCCACAATCACATCACGTAATGTCTGGGGATACAATATTATCTCTTTATATCTTTTATGGTCTCTTACAGTGGCAAATGCAAGACACAGAGATATGTAATAGATCAAATAATAGAAATCAGGGATTTGAGACAGTAATGCAATTCCCCAACATCAGGAACAGCCTGGGCACTTCAGAAAATGCAAATCTGCCTTGTGATCCTGCAGGCAGGCAGCTGGTCAATGAATGGGGAGCCAGGCAAGGGTTTGCAAGCCTGCACTGAAATTTCCAGTTCAACCACAGCTTCCTGCATGACCTTAATCTAGTCACTTAATTAATCCTGTAGATCTGTTTACAGTTGGTAACACGAGAACACATGCTTTCCCTATCAGAGGGTGATTATGAGAGTAAAATCCCTTAATTGCTGTAAGGATGAGAGGTTTTGAGGGCTCTGGCAGGGCTGTAAGACTGATTTCACCCTGCATCTGCAAGTACAGCTCAAACAGGATCTTGGCCAGGCAGAACCACCCATTTTGGGGCAGTTGGATGCTGTTTTCATTGGAGCTGCCATGGGTTTAGAGGTGACCTTACACCCCAGCTCTTCATCACTCTTCCTAAATCAGCATAGCTGCGCCTATGCAGACACTTGGTTAAAGGAGAGCTAAGGAGCTACAGTCTTACAATTAACAGTTTAATGATTAGTTAAACTGTTGCGCCACCTATGTTTGGGCAAGCTCAGTGTTACTACGCTTAGTCACTCAGATGGGCAGTGAGAGGTTCGAAGGGGCAGTGAGGTACCTTCTCAGCAAAGTACTGGGTCCCAGCCACCGGCTTCCAGCAACGACAGCTCTGCGGACTGAGGCAGGTTTTATGGCAGCATCCTAGTATTTCAGCTGCGTTCTCATTTGGGTTGGCAAACTTGCAAGTCCCCATTGACCCTGTGATGTTCTTTTAGTTGCCAGGATCAAAACCAGGGAAGGTCCAAGAGGCTCCATGCTTGTCTGTCTTCAAGGGATAAACAGAACAGAGCAAAGAAGGCTGAGAGAGTTCCAGCTGCAGTAGGCAGAAGAATCAGCTCATCATTCCTCAAGAACAACAGACAGTCCTTTTTTTAAAGTTCTTTTTAATTCTCCCCCTCCCCCCCCCCCCCCCCCCCCCCCCCCCAAACTACTTCCCTTTTCAGCACTTGCTTTTTAAAGTACTGTGGTTTCATGCTCCAATTCCTGAAGTGCCAGGGTTGCACCACCAGGAATCCCTATGTTAGAAGTCCTCGTCCTTATTGCCCCCTCTCCTCCCTTCTGAACCCATTATCACTGCAGTAAAGCCATGTTGGAGATAATGGAATCATTGCCATCGGCAGAGGGACATAATGCCCTTCCTCCAGGATGATGTGGGAGGAAAAGAGTTTCAGAATGAGCGTTTTGGATATTCTCTTCTTATGAAATCTTTCCTCTGGATTTTCACCCTAAAGACAGATGGCTCAGATCATGGTAGCTGTCACTGCCTCTTTTTAAACGTGTGCAGGGTCTCTGACAGGCACACGCCACACGACCACCTCAGCACTCAGCAATAAAGCTCTTTGAGGCAAACCAAGGGTTCTGTACGTACCCAGAAGCACTTGTAAACCCTGCCCATGCAACTAGCTACCATTTTACTTTCATATGAGCAGACCGAGTGCAAACCTGGCTCTCAATTCAGCAATTTTTTGCTTTGCTCCCGTTGTTCTTCCCTCATTGCTTTCCCGTGCACCTGTCCCAAAGGAGGGCACACACACCCACTCACACAACGCCAGCACCTCCTAGGGCTGTGCATGGAGCTCTTGTTTACAACCACAAAAGCCACAGCCCCTCCCTATCACCCAACAGTGACAACATGGTGCATGGTGACAAAAATAAAGGAGAAGAAAGTGTAAAACAAATTTGCTTTGGTTTGCTCACTGTTTCAGAGCAGCTATTCACCAGCTGGTCCAAAACAGGCATCTCTTAGAAGAGCTGGTAGAGCAAATGGAAGCAGTCAGCCTCCCCTCTTTCCTCCAAGAAGAACAGTGAGCTTTCCTCTCTCATTCCTGTTGCCAATCCTTGATTCCCAGACACTTTTGCAAGTGCTTTTTCAGGAGAGTTGTTCGATCTCACTCCTGCTTCTTCCTCCTTGCCCCGTTGGTTTGGACAGCCACCTAGGCTGCAGTGGGTCATGCAAATCCTCTCACAGATCTTAGCAATGTCTCTGCTTTGCAAGCAATAGCCTCTGGATGTAGCATAGGGGAGCATTTGGGTCCATTGAGCAATGGAATCCCTAGACTACATGTGGACAGAATCTGTGGTGGCTCCCATGCGGGGGCTCTGCTCCATCCCTCTGGCCCCAAGTAAGGTGAACTCCAGGTGCTCCAAGAAAACAGAAGCTGCTTTGGATGTTCGCAAGACAAAAAGCTTCAAATTTCATCCTTAATGGATCCAGCCTCATCTTTATGCTCACCTCTCTATATTATAGGTGACAGCCAAAGGAGTACCCTCCAACTGAGAGCTGGAGTTGTAACCAAGGCAGATTTTCCCAGAGGTCCAAACAGCAGTGAGATGTCCAACACTCAGCAACTTTCAGCTCTGCCCATTACTCAAACGTAGCCCATTTCAAAGCACATTTCAAAGAAGGCTATCGTCCTGGAAAGGTGCTGAGTTGTTACAACTATCTGAAGATGGTTGCAGGGAGTGGAGCAGGGCAGGGAGTTTGCAATCCATTAATGACTCCAGAATCACCCAGCAGCAACACATCCCAGGGAGGCTGGGAGATATACGAGCTGCTTGTGAAAACTATTTTATTGTGGAAAGCGTTAAAGGCATCCTTTAAACTGCCCCTCCTTGTCAGGTTTTATTTGCAATTCATTTCTGTCACACCTCAGGTCAAGCTACTGTGGATCTTGCAATGGATTTTTTAAGAACATGTTTGCGTTTAATTGGTTTCTCAAAGATTATTTTGAATCCTATGTACGCCCAGTGAGTGGCTCTGGGTCCTCTTCCAAGTTGGCCACCACAGCAAAATGTGAAACTTAACAGCGCTTTGTTTCATGTGACTGCAATTGCTAAAGGACCACTGCCACACACTGGCAAAATTGGAAATCTATATTTTCCTAACATCCTGCTGACTTTTTTTTATCCATCGTCTTTTCTTCCCAAACACTTGCATGGAAACAAAATTTCTCTTTTCCCACCAGATTTCTCTCCCAGATTTCTCTCAGCTATTGCCCATCGAACTTGTTCTCCAGACCCTTCACAGCTTCATTGTCTTTCTCTGGACACACTCCAGAGTCTCAATGACTTTCTTGTGGTGAGAGGCCCAAAACTGAACACAGCATTCGAGGTGCAGCCTCACTATTGCTGAGTACAGAGAGCTTTCCCACTCCTTCTGGTTGCACTATTTCCAATACAAGCCAGGATGCCATTGGCTTTCTTGGCCACCTGGACACACTGCTGGCTTGTGTTCAGCCAGCTGTCAGCTAACACTCCTAGATTCTTTTCCTCTGCACAGCTTTCCAGCCACTCTGCCTCAAGCCTGTAGTGATGCATGGGGTTGCTGTGACCAAAGAGCAGGACCCAACTCTGGGTCTTGTTGAACTTCATCCCATTGGCCTCAGCCCAGCTATCCAGTTATGGGAGGAATGGCAAGGCCAGCGGGCCACAGGAGAGGGCTGATCACAGCATAATGAGCCAAGCATACAAACATTCTTTCAGTAAATTGGCAATGGATGGGAAATTCCTAAGAGGAGCACTGACTGCAGTGGGGCTCTGTATTTGTGGAGCTCTCTGGGTGAGCAGATGAGGGCTTTCCATGTCTCATCAGACCCTGAGAAAGTCCTGGTGCTGTACCTCAAGGACAGCCCCAGTTCAAGGATAGCTTGCTCCAGAAATCTCCTCCAGGCTTTCAGTGCTTTCTCTGCACGACTGTTGCTGAGAATGTGATTAAACTTGTGAGAATTGTGATTAAACTTGAAAGAGACATTAACAAGGCTGGCAAGAATAACATCACTCAAGCTTTGGGTTCAGCTGGTGCCAACACTTCTCAGGCATTAGAGAAGGCCAAATCCCACAGCAATTATTTGCCCTGATGGGTGGGGCTGGGGTTTCTCTTCAGCAGCCCAGCTCCATCATTTCATTCTTCTTCCAGATGAGTGCTAGCAGAGACACTGCAGCCTAACATACAGATCTGAAGAGAGAATTCTGCTATTTTATTAGCTCTGGCAAATGATTTATAATCATGATTACAGAAGTTCATTTAAATTGCTTTTCTTGTTATTCTGGGATTTGTCTTTACAGAATTTTTTGCTCTATCAGTTTTTTAGTCAGACTTTTTCCTTCTCTGAAATTCATGACCTTTCTTCTTGCTAGTAAGAGTTCTTCAGAGCTGTCTGCTGGGTGCTGCAGCAAAAGTTTGGTTGAAACCTAGTGGAAGTTAGTAGGACTGCAATGGAATGGAGAAGCATTTTGAAATATTAACAGTTTGGCTTCTATTTTGAAACACCTTTAGTTGTGTTCTATAGTAATCCTGGAATCATTTTTGTTATCCACCGACAGCCTACTTGCAGCTTACATCACTTGTTAGTCCTGCTCGGGAGATACTTCACCTGATTTTTAAAAGCATTTACAAGCTATCGGGTTCCTCATATTCTCTACCAACACTGCTCAAACAGAATTGCTTAGAGCGGTGCCTGCTTTTCAGATAGAAGATGTTTCTTCTTCTATTGTTGAACATCAGCAACTATTCAAGGATGTTGTTGACAAGGAGAAAAGCTGATTGGAAGATCAGTTTCATAAGACGTTGTTATGCCCCAAGAACTCCAGCTCAGCAGAGCCAGAGTCATCTCATCAATTCCTGTCTTCTGCTTCACTACAAAATCCATTTTGTTGCAGATGGAACGACACCTAAAAAAAATAAAAAAAAATTAAAAAAAAGGAGGTACTGCTTCATTAGTTACTCCTAAAGCTTTGCAACAGTGGGATTTAGTTTGACTATAAAGTCTCTGCTACCAACATGTTTCAGCCTTCCTTTTTCTTAACATTTCTCACCTCAAATGCCCCAGCTCTGCTGACTTGCAACTCACCTGCCACTACTCCTTCGAAAACACATCCCCCAAACTGAAGCTGATGCTGTAAGACATGCTAAATGGTTGTTGTTGTTCTTGCAACATTGTAATGACAGCAAAAACCTTAATATAGAATCAACCCTTCAAGCATACAAAACATTTTCTTTTGTACATCTTATATCACTCACCATGCCTGCAATATATATTGGCAAAGCATTTTTGCCAGTGTGCACTGCCTGCATGAAGAGGGTTGGATGGTGCAGTTATTCAGGCAGAACTTTTACATCTAAACATTGTCCAAAATGCTAAGCCCCCATAATTACTTGGTAGAGGCAACAGAGCTTTGTGTGTCTGAATTATGTGAGTGGGTGCATCAGAAACAGGTCAAGAATGGAGGCTGCTTCTCAACTCTGAATTTATTGATTTCAAGTGGGCACTCAGAATTTTTTCTGCAGCATTCATTAAGAAAACTAGCACTTCTTTGCTGAAAACTGTAATTTTCCTACTTGATTTTTTCCTCTTTTATTGGAAAGGTGGAGGTGAAAAGAAGCAAGTTTCTTTTTTTCCGAAATGAAGAGCCTTCAGGTCTTATCCCAAGTGTCAAACACTCTCTGTGAGCCTTTAAAAGGAGAGGCTGCTGCATACTTTTTCACTACACCTTGTTTGTACCATGATTTCTAGGAGTTCACTCTCCTTTTGTAATAAGTGTTCCTTATTTTGTTTTAGAATAATTTTAGTTGAAAATTCTTTATACGATTCTTCCTCAGAATTGTATAATAACAGAATGGTTTGGGTTGGAAGGCTCCTTAAAGACCTTCTGATTCCAACCTTCTATATTCCAGGGATACCTTCTGCTAGATAAGGCTGCCCAGGGGCCCATCTAACCTGTCCATGAACACCTCCAGTTATGAGACATCCACAGCTTCTCTCTTCCTGGATAACTTGCCTTAGCATCCTGAGAAAAGAATTTCCTCCTGATGTCTAATCTAAACCCACTGTCTTTTCTTTCACTTCTCATCAGCTTTTGATACAACAGAACTGGCTGCTTAATGATTAATTAGATCAGCCTAGCAATTCAAATAATTAGATACAAGGTACTTACTTTAGAAACTCTTTTAACTTCAGCAGTCAAGAGATCAGTGAGCAGTTAGCCATGGTGCATCAATGTAACGGGGCCCAATTTCCTTTAGTAGCTCATTTAGTGCAGCCAGGATGACGGTGAGAGATGTCCATAAGACCCAAAGGCTTTTGCCCTCAAAACACTCTCAGACCAAGAGCAAACAGCCTGACTGGAAGAAGTGGTAAGCCTGTCCATACTTTCCTTGATCTGGAAGAGATGGCAATTCACTGTATCACTGCACCAGCGAGGACATGTGGCGTCTGAAGTTTTTTGATAAGAAGAATGTCAGTGTGTCTGAGCAGCCTTCTGCTTCGGGTTTTTCAGGTGACATTCACTGGGAAAGATTTTCAATACTTATCCACCTGCCAAAATTCTTTTTTCTCCAAAGATTCTTTTTGCAGGCAAAGAGACCCAATGTACGCCTTCCTAGTGGCTTTACTCCTTGGGTTCTGTTGCTGCCATTTTCTGTATTTCTCAATAAATTGGTCCAAATTTACAAGCACTGATGGATGGGTGCCTGCCAATGACCCTTACCTTTTCATAAACGTATAAAATTCCAAAGACTGCAATATGCTGTTGGGGAAGCCACTCAGTATACAGGGTGGACGAAAAGGTTGTCCTCATGGTTGAGCATCCTCTTCCCAACACTTGCCACTGTCTTGTGCTGCCTCTGTTCTCCACGTGCCCTTTTTGTAGTTTTATCCTCTTACAGCAACCACTTTTCCTACAAAGCTCAGAAATTCTCATCTGTATATTCAGAAGATACTAAAATGCCAAATAACAGATGATTGGAGCTACATGCTGTGCTAACACCATGCCATCAGCATATCCTGAGGCATTTTTATAGATGCATTTGAATCTACTATATCAAAAGTTGTTTGAAGCAGAAAGTACACTCCCCCTTACTTCTCACCCCAGCACCAAACACAATATGAGCTTTTGTACCTGAGGGCCATGCAGAACACAGGAGCTCTCGCCTCCTGGTTTTGCATCCGGCTTTCCATACCCCACAGTAGAAGAGGCCCCAGAGTTGGCTGCAGCTCTGGTAGCTTGGCCAGAGTGTCCTGGTATGTTTTTCAGCTCTGCATCTTCTCTCTGTCCTTTGTGGCCTCACTCCAGCTAGAGCAGGAATGAGCTCCCCCTAGGACAGAAACTAATGGGTCGATGCTAGCCTCATTCAAGTCTTCATTCATGCAAGCCATTCACTCATGCAAGCCTTCACTCAAAGGAGACTGTCTCCTTGAGAGAGAAGGTATTTGCATAAAGCTCTTCTTGGGAGCTTTATTACTTTTTACTTTTTGATGCTTTGAGATGCAGTTTTTTAGAGGACAGTGTGAATGTGAGACCATCTTTCATGCTGGCATGATGTTGTGCGATGTTTGGCGGAGCTGCTTGCTCTTATTAGCCTGCTATTTGTAACTTATATGCAGAAGTGAGCCCTCCATAGCCAAACTCAAAAGAAAAATATTATTTTCTGGAAACAGAGACATTCTTTGGACTTTATGTCTGCTTACAGCAGACAGATCAAATGCATAAATTAGAAGGGTAGGTAGAGATTCTGAAGAGTTTAAGCCAGCCAGGGATCTGGCACACTATGTACATCTGCTAGGGATAGGGTATTTTGATTTTATTTTTATGGGAAACATTACTTCTTCATGTCTGACTTTTGCAGTTCCAGTAAAATATACAGTTGCATGTGAAGATGGTGGGAACACCATGACACCCCTCTGTGTTGACTGGCTCCCTGGTACAAGACCTTGGAATTCAGATGGCAGAGGGGAAATCCTGGATCAGGACTGAGAGCTGAATGAAAGCACAGCTAGCAGCACAGCTAAAATCTATCTGGAAGATTTAAATGCTGTAGATAGGAAGTTTGTCTCCAAAAGACACTCATGGGTCTTTATCCGAAGGCAGTATCATTAGAGGTGGTAGCAATGGAGGGCCATCTGGGGTTTTTGCCCTCTTCTGCTAGCATAAACTTATTTTCTGCCCTCAGGTACCCCAGAGGAAAAGCCAGGGCTGGAGGCTGGCCAATGAATATTGCTTTCATCATTGGTGCTCTCCAGACTGGTGAGAGCATGCCGAGCAGCCCAGGTCCCTGTGCTGGGAGCCAGCCGTGCTTCCACTCACAGCCACAGGCTAAATGGAAACCAGACGGGAACTTCTCCAGCCCCACAGGGCTCGCCTTCCACAGGGTCTGCTATTAATTAAGACTGAAGGGGAGGTTTTGAATAACTCCTTTGTGGAACAGAATACAGAATACACACAGTCCAAACCCAGCTGACAAACACAACAAAACTGACTTCATGGTTTCTTATGAGAAAACCGTTAATGGCTGGAGAAATGAAGAAACACTTTGTTCAAGTCACTAGTGTGAATGCAGCATATTCAGATTACAAAGCCATCCTGCCCTGCTATAATAAATATCATATAGCTTTATCCATGGGTAACCAGGTATATAAAAGCCAGTAATAACACATTAGGTTTCAAGTTAGCATACAGTACCTACTATTACATTTTCCCAGAGCTCACTCACAGAAAGAGTCAGTGCTTCAACACCATCCAGTGCTTCCAACTCAGCAAACACCAACAGGGAGGTCATCCGATACCCACACAGGCCTGACTGACCTTCAGCTCTTTGTTCATGCTCTCCTCTTGTGTCAGCTCACAAGGGAGAAGGAGGCTAAGCGCTAAAAAGGTTTAATAAATAAAAATCTCCTCTACCTCTGTGGCACGTCATCTTCTTTTCCAATTCGGTGTACATTAGAGCTGATGATGAATAGTGATAGATTGCTCAGTCAGGAGGGAAAAAGTAGGAAAAAAAAAGATTGTATTCAGGGAAATATTTAGAGCCTCCAGACCATATTCTGGGTGAATTTTGATGGTGTTGCTATGTACCAGGTCAGAACAAAGGCTGGAGCAAACTCCTCTCCCTCTACAGGCTGCAAAAGCTGTATTCACCACGTTTTACTTACTGCCAGCACTCAAAAGTATCTCAGAGGTGTCCAAGCCCAGTTCTTTCAAAGACTCAAAGAAACATTAAGGTTGGAAAAGACCACTAAGATCACCTAGTCCAACTGTCCACCTACCACCCATAATGCTAAACCACATCCCTTACTGCCTCATTCACACAGTTCTTGAACACTTCCAGGGTTGGTGACTCCACCATCTCCCCAGGCAGCCTCTTCCAATGCATCAACACTCCTTTTGAGAATAATTTTTTTCTAATATCCAGCCTGAACCTCCCCTAGCACAACTTGAGGCAATGCCCTCTTGTTCTATTGCTGTAACCTGGGAGAAGAGGCCAACCCCCACCTCATCCCCACCTCCTTCCACGTGGTTGTAAAGAGAGATAAGATCTCCCCTAAGCTTCCTCTTCCCCAGATTGAGCAATCCCAGTTCCCTCAGCTAATCCTTACAAGACCTGTTTCCTACAGTGGATATCTCTTGCATAGGCTTGTTAGGCACTCTCCATGATGCTTGTGAACCTGGCAGCACTGTTGCACTCAGGGCCACCCTTAAGTCAATCTATGAAGCGTAGATCCAGCAGGTCCCAGTTTGGTCTCGTGCCATATTCTCCCTTTAGGCATTAGAACGTGAATCCCCTGAAGTCAGCAAACACCTTTCTGTTTGCACCAACCTCTCAGCTCTGTCTGGAGGTTCCTCTCCTACACAGCAGGTGAGTGAGTTGGAGATAAGACTGCAAAATGCATTGCTCTTTGACATCTGATCTAACCTGGGAACCCAAGCAACTTGTGGAAAAAGGCTGCCACTATGCCAAATCAGCATTACATTCATTACAAATCAGGATATTTTTCTGTAATATAAATATTAACATCCAGAAACAGTAATTTCTAAACTTTTGTCACAATCCCAAAAAGAAATTCAAGTCAACACACAGTACACATTAGGTTTCCAGAAAAACAGTGCCTTATTTTCTCCATGATTTTGTAGCAGTTATAATTGACTGTCCATGTTTCTCTCCATCATTCTGAATATTTTCATGCATCAAAGCATGCCAAGTGGAATAAGAAATAATGGTTTACTGCCAGAATGCAAAAGGAACTAACTGCAAAATAAATCAAAAAATTCCTGCTTCTACCTAATGGACAATGGATGCCTCATTTCACCTTTACCAGTTCTCAGAAGCCTGAAATAATCAACTGCTGAGGTATTCAAATTCAACAACAGTTCCTATGGGCTGTATTTCAAACTACTTAATCACTCCACAACAAATCCTCTTACACAACTGTTATCCAGCAACTTCAAACATGAGATTGGTCCTCCCTCTCCACCTTGTCTTGTCATGTTACAAGACTAAGTGTTCTCAAGCCATGAACAAGATGTTTGAACCATTATTGGGGTAAAGAAGATGTAACCTTAACCATGCATCATAAGTTTTCCAATCACAAAAAAAAAAAAAAACAACCACAAAAAACAAGGCTCAGCATCTCAGATTTGTCCTACTGAGATCAGGACACCACATCAGATCCACCACTGTTGCTGCAGTTCAGTACTCACCTGCCCACAGGGCTCTGCACTCTTTTGTAATGGGTGCACAGAGATCTTCATACCTGCTAGAAAGCAGCTTCTCCTCTCTCTTGTTTCAAATGCACGATCATAAAGTCCGTGGTTTATACACAGGTACAAATCAGCTCCTGCTCTCCACCATGAGGTGTTATAGAGACAAGGATCTTTTTTACAGACACACGGATCTCAAAAACAACTGCGAATGCTAAAACAGGGTTTTTCATCTTTGCATTTTCAATGCTCTTCTTTTGTGGCTTCTCAGACTCTTCTGCTAAGAGACCATACAGTTTTATTCAAAAAGATGACCTGGACCATATGAGTGGGGATCACTGCAGAGAATTGAAAGACCTGATTTTTTTTTTCCACCAAAAATCACTACAATATTATTTGGTACACAGGTGTCCTTAGAAAGACTTCCGACTACTAGCCCTTTGTGATTTCTGGCACCTAGAAATATTAGAGACGAAGTCAAGTTTCCTCTTCAGATAAGATCTTAACTTACAGGAAGAACGGGTCAGGGTAATCACCCAGACCAAAAAAATCACATTTTCAAATGAACACAGGCACCCCTGATTTCCATTCTCCTCTTCTTGCTAATGCAGGCTTGGTCTTTAGGCCATTTAACATGGATAGGTACAGCTCCTATCTGTGCACGAAGTGGGACTGTGGAAGATCCACTAGCACCCCTCTAAATGTAACACTTTACTTCAGTGGCTTGCATCCTCAATCACTTGCTGAAGTTGCAAGAAGAATGCAACTTAGAGTATGCATTTCCTCTTCCTAAGGTTTCTCTTGTTTCTTCATAACTGACAGGGCATTCATCTTTCAAATACTATCAGAGCTCCCCTTCTTCCTCTTAGTTATTCTGGGTCTCCATTTCACGCCATGGCTTTCTGCTTTCATCTGTAGTGTGAAGCTATCTGTTCTTCCAATCTAGCTACTTCTTCAGGCTCTTCAGGAAACACTAAGGAACAGGTTGTTTCTTCTCACTCCACTTCAGCCAAACCACAGGCTTCTTTTTAAATATCCGCCCTGGTGACCACAACACCACAGGAGCTGTCTTTCCCCTGGCTCTGACCCCAGCTCCCTCTGAGTAGATCATCAAATCAGCCTAACCTACTGAATGCAAGGACATACTTACTCAGCAATTTTTTTTTTTACCTTGCACTGTGATTCCTTGTACATGGTGTCAGTCAGTAGGACAAATGCAGCCTTGAGAAAGACCAAACAACCTTTCACATCTGCACGTTCAAAGCTTTCATTCTGTTCTGAATTGATTGTCTAGCTGGATTGCATGTTTGACAATTATCACAAAATATGCCAGGAGCTATATTGCTGCTTGTTTCTAAGTGATGCCCATACATAGGATTTATCATCAAGTCTTCTTCCAACTGAAAGGATAAGCTGTGTTTGCTCTGTCCAGACTTCACAGAATAGAATTTCGCTTTTGCCAAGAGAGACCATGGAGCAGTTTCCTTCAAAGAACTAACTGGGCAGAGCTAGGAACGGATGGGAAAATATGGGTATGAATAGAAATTAAGTCCTCCAATTACTACACTTACACTTACTGCACTGGACTTTTCTCTATAACATATTTCTTAAAATGTCAACCACTTCATTAGGAAGAAAATAATAAATATCACTTTGTCCCTATGTAAAACTCTATTTTTCCACTGAAGAGAGCATTTTTTTCTACAGCACGTGTTCTCCACAAAACAAGATAATGAAATTGAGATGGGGAAGAACATAAAGTTAAAGTGTGATAGGTAGAAAAAAGAGGGGAGAAAAAGAGAATTCTTTCTGTGATAAAGATATCACAAGACACTGCAACCTTTGCAAAAAACTAATAGCTGTAAACTGATCAATCATTTTACAAGGGTAGCTATTGGATACTGAAACAACAAAGCATTTGTGGAGAAAAGTGGTAGATAAGGCCTGTTTTTTAAAGTCTTAGGTTTTGAGGTGATCAGCATAAGGTGCTGTAACAAAATTATGCTAAAAAAAGTGAAGAGGTAATTAGATGTTCCTGAAAATTAGTATATTTTCTAGAGTCTCAAACAAAAGATCACTTAACATTGTTATGTAGATTCATTGAGGCCATTGTGACAGTCAAAGCTTTAGTCATCATATTGTTCTTTCTCCATTTGTCATGTTCTTCCTTTTAAACATAGGCCTATGCATAGATTTTGTCCAAAGCACTATCATAAATATTGTTTGCATTTCTATAAATGGAATGGTTTATTACAGCAGTTCTTGAGTGATTACAGCTCTGCACAAGAATTTTTCAATGTCAAAGAAAGAAGACTGTTGAAATTCTGCTTGAAAGCCATTTCTATTGTACACAGAGTATAAAAAGAAGAAGCATGTGTTTTCTTAGCATTTTAATAATTTGATAGGTTATTAAAGTTTGGGTTTGAACACACAACAAAGTCTGCCTTTGGAAGTCAAAAAAGCCCAAGTTTGTTAAGGAAATAGCTGATGAAACCCCCACCTCAAGAGAAATAACAAGGTTATGAGAGGGTCCAGCTGTTCAGCAGACCTTCTTATTCACTGTATGGACAAGATGGCTCTGTACCACCTGAAGAACCCAACTGCCTGTCCAGAAAGAGCAGCCGATCTCCAGACCATTGCAGGTGGCTATGGCAAACACCTCTAGGTGTTTAGGGTTAGAGGTAATGACCTGAAGTTGCGCTAGGAGAAGTGCAGGTTGGATATTAGTAGAAATTTCTTCTCAGGAGTGTTGAGGAAGTGGCACAGGCTGCCCAGGGAGGTGGTGCAGTCACCGTCCCTGGAGGTGTTCAAGAGCCGTGTGGATGTGGCACTGAGGGACGTGGGCAGTGGTGAGAGTGGGCTGATGATAGGACTAAATTACTTACATTTTCCAACCTGTATGAATCTGTGAATCTCTTCAACCTCTGCCTTCCAGTTCCAAAGAGAAGTTTCAAAACTCAACTGAGGAAGACCTTAAGCAATTAGATCTGGCTTCACAGTTAATCATGCACAAATCTGAGGACACGGATGGAGGTCCCTTCACAGTCAAATTTCTTTGCTATTCCATGAAAACAACATATATTTTTTTTCCTATTGAATCAGTTAACATTTGGCCTTGATTCACAGAGACCTTCCATTGTGCTGAAATTACTATTTAGTTATTTACTTATTAGGCTTAATCAGCACTAGAAAAATGCCTCTCAATCTTACCTAAAAAAAGGAAGCATAGGACATTTGAAAATCATTGAGTTTCACTGAGCACCTGCTGTCTTATTATAATTGAGAGAGAACTGCATGTAACTCTAAAAATAGTAAGGGATTGAAGAAATCCCATAAGAAATCCTCTGTGTACAATTTCTGAAAAATACAGTCATTATCTGGCTAGAAACTCTGGCTGTCAGCTAAATGCATTTTGGGGACATACAGGAAGAAACAACTCAGAACTTACTCCTCAGAGTATCTAAAGAAGAAATTTCTACACCTTTGAGAGCTGAATCACACTGTGCTTTCATTTACAGAGTTCCTATTCACTCCAGCAGTCAAATATGCTCAGGAAGTGCACGCGCAAAAAGAAAAGAACTTTTTCTAGACAGGCAAACAGCAGGATGAAAGGCAATTATTTGCAACTTTCCAGTAGAGCAGAGAGAGTTGGACCAAAGACCTTAATGAACACAAAACAGGACTTAAATCTTCTGCCATTGTTTTGGTCTGACTGTTTTTCTAAGTGACCTTGCACCAGAAATACACTGACAAATACTTTATTTTGACCACTCTTCATAAGTTAAGCACAATGCAACTCCTGTTTCCACATGGAAATTACAGTGGATCAGATGTTGGTTTCTACCTGTCTGTAATCTGCTCCATATTAAATCAAACTCACATAATATCTGCAAAAGTAAAGAACCAAATCTCTCCTACGTGTTAAATGTAGGTAAATTGGTTTGGGTTTTAGCACAGCTAATCTCATTGCTTCTTCACTGTTTGGCAGACAGACTCCTTCTGAAATACTCCTCAAAGCACCTCCTTTCAGCAGCCATCACCCTCCCTTTGCTTTGTCTCTTTCTGGGATTTCTAGGTACTTCATAACCACAGATATCGTAGCAACAGACTGCAAAAGGCTTCAAGCATGAACGCCATGGGAAAGGAGAGACACAGGGCAGGCTGTAAGCCAGGGGAAAGGAGTTCATGCCTGAAGGCTTCTAGGCTTTACTCCTATTATCTCTCCTTTTAATGACTGGCATTACTTCTCCACACCGTGCTCCTGGCACTGTTATGATGACACGATTATCTGTCACAACGCAAAGTGAAGCTGGAGATGCTGGTTCCAAGGGATGATCTGAACAGGGCTCAGTGCCAGCACACAGCCTGCCTTGTGCCCACACTGCCTGCCTGGGCAGAGGGAGAATAGCGTGGGTTTCCTCTGGGAAAAACTGCAGGTCTCCAGACTCGGAGAGAAACAGCTGCTCAGCAGTCAGGTTTGAAATGCTGTGTTTTACAGATTCAATCAAATCTGATTTTATAACATGTTCAGGGAGCAGAAATGTCATATGCTGTGTTGCTGTACAGATTAAACCAATAGCAGAGGAAATTTTGCAGATTAAACTAGCAGAATAGTTGATCAATTTTGTTATCAATCTATAACACTAGATGATAAAATTTATTTACTAATCAGTTGTTTACATCCCTCACGATTTTTAAAGCAAAAATCTGTCTCTGGCTGTCCTCAGGGCTGTCACCGCATCAAGACCAAAGCATTAGGGTTGAGGAGTCCCAGTTCCCAAGCTAAGCCTGCTACTCCATTGCCTCCTAAACACCTTTTGCACCTCAGCTTTGCTCACCCCATCATTGAGCAGCCAGCCCTCTGTCAGGAGCTGCACCACACTGCTGAAACTAGCTGCAACGATATCAGGTTCCTGCCATCTTTTACAGACAAACATTGTGGGAACTCTGAGTTCTGCACTCACCAGCTCTATGCACACTGGAACACTGGAGTAATGTGCCCTGATAGTGGAAAAGAGGAAGGCAGGAGAGGTTCTGCAAGAAGAAAACCTGGCTTCCATACTCTGGGTCCTCCATCTTTCACTGAATGAAATAGAATTACAGAATCATAAAGGTTGGAAAGACCTCTAAGATCATCTACTGCAAATGTCAGCCCATTGCAATCTTAGCATTAAACCATGTCCTTCAGTGTGACATCTGCTCTTTTCTTGAACACCTCCGGGGTTGGTGACTCCACCACCTCCCTGGACAGCCTCTGCCACTGCCTCACCATTCTTACTGAGAAGAAATTTCTCCTAATATCCAACCTGAATGCAGTGATGCTGAAGGGCTGTGACATCTTGTCTTAACTGTCAGATAGCACATATCAAGCACTTGGATCAATTTTCTTCCATGGTGCATGAGGCAGAAAAAGTGGAGATGCTGCCTTTTTGTCAATTAGGTCTCAAAACACCCTTATATAACCAGGTAGAGTGACTTGCTTATTCCTCCTAACTTTTTAGCATTCTCTGTCTTCTTACAGAAAAGATACACATGAAGGCATCCACTCTTCCCATGTTCTTACAACAGACTCATTACCCATTTTAAACCCAAATGCACCCTTCTGGAGATACTCGCCGTCTGTATTTGCAGAGAGAATGATGGAGAAAACCAGTAGTTTAGATTTTGTTTCTTATTCTGCAAACATGGGACCAGATTCCTTCAGAGGGACTATAATCTTTCCATGATGTGTCCCACTGCACAAATTACAATATCATCATAAAACAGAAAAATGACTGTCTCTTAGAATGAGAACTTTCTGGTCTCATGCGTGTGGGATAAAGTAACGGATCCATCTTATCTCATGGTAAGCCAGAGACCTTGACGGCAGAGCCCCCCTCCAATCTAGATTACCCTCAGTGGGTGGGGTAAACAAATTGTAGAAGCTTAATTAAACCACCTTGAAATCAGTGACTATCCAAAATACTACCAAAGCATCCCTTAACTGCAATGGGTACAGTGTTTTACCCAGTATTTTGAGAGAAGCTGGGGTTTTATGTCACAGCTGGTCCGAATAGAGGGGTTGCAGGAAGTCATGTAGGGCTCCAGCTGAGTCAAAACACTGCTCATCAAGAGGTTTCCTAGCAGCCTGGTGGCCAAAGAGGCAGTTTCCTCATCCTTTTATGGCTACAATAGGCACTTCTCATCTCACTCTCTCCAGCCTTCCTTTGTAGGCGAGCTGCATGGTGGTCACACCATACACTCTTTTCACATTCATAAGATAGAAGGAAACGCCAACTGGAAGAGTTTCTCCACCCATCAGTAGAACTGTCACTGGGAGAAAAGCAAGTGAAGTGCAAGAAATGCTCCATTCACACACTCTGCACTCACTGCATTTTCAGTCATAGAGGAGTATTGCCGTAGTTATCACAAGATCTGTGCAGGAATCGCTTCCAGACATCTCCATCTGGTGAAGGCAATGGGAAAATCCCATTAGGAGCAAGGTTGCAGACTGGATATTTCAGTTGCCAGAGCTGTGATGGCTTTGCCAGCTGCTCTGCAAAAGGTTACGACTTGCATTCAGGGAATAAAAGCACAAAGCAGCATGCTCAAACACCTGTTCTGCACAGGACCACAAACTCCCTAGTCTGTTCCCCCTCAAGGAAGCTGTAGCTCAATAGCATGTACAGACAGCTTTGCAAAGAGCAGTTGTGAACACATTAGCAGATGTAACATCAGGCTGCTCAGATGTTTAAAAAACACATCCAGAAAGGTGCTGATTATTTGAAGTTGTTCCTTGAGAAAAAAATCAGCTCTGCTCCTGCAGCCCAAGACCTGGCACTCTGCTAACACTGTGCCTCCCAAGCTGCCTTCTAGGCTAAAAACTGCCATGGTTCAGGGTCCATGAGGAAGGTGCCCTCCTCCTGAAGGCACACACCTGCACTGAACAGTGCCAGCCGCTCAGCTGGCAGAGGAAAAACCCTGAAAATAGGATATTTTAAGAGGTCAAACTGGGACACGATTGAAATATTCACTTGTTTTTCTAAAACGCTGTGGTTTTTGAGGAAGGGCGCTAGTATGTAACCCTGTCCCTGCTCTCTAGCGGGTTTATTTTCAGCCTGAAGTTGTGTTACCCTTTGGGGTATCTCTTACTCCACAGAAGACCGCCCACAGAGGAGAGAAATTGAAGTGAGAGAGACCAGATCCACATTCACCCTTAAAGGAAGAGCATAGTCAGCACTGTTCAGCCGTTAGAAGCAATCACTGCTGGAGACAAACAAAACTAAAAATCTTTTTTAAGAGCTGGATGAATTGAGGAACAATGACATCAGCCTGGCTCGTGTGATTCCTCGGCATCAAAAATGACTAAACAACAGAACACAGACTAGAACTCTAAGCCCACAAACACTTGCACACCAGTAACGTGATTTATGACAAATTTCTCTTAGGAATTTTCCAGCAAGTGCCATGTATTGCATGTGTTAATGATCCAGTGGAAAACAAGAATGCTGTTAGATATCATACTCTTAAGCATGCATTTGTAATGCAGAACATCCCATCACAGAGCATCCTAACAATGTACCCGCTGACAGACAAGCTTCTGAGTTGCACAACAGCTGTATTCTTTTGGGAAAGGCAGAAATTGTTTTCCACTACTTGTTATTACAACAAATATCTCCTCCGTAGAAGAAAGTTATTAAAGAAAGCTCTAAGACCAAGCCACGATATGGTGAACCAAATGGAGTGGGGCTCAGGACAGACCCTCAGCTATTGACAGAGCCCCATATGGGAGCCAAGATCACACTCCATCATGTGTAAGGTTCAGTCAGCCCCACACCAGCAGGAGCAGAGAAATGATCATCCCTCTGTACTGGCACTGGTGAGGCCGCACCTCAAGTGCTGCGTTCAGTTTTGGGACCCTCACTACAAGAAATTGTAGGGGCCTACATTGAGGCCCCAGAGTTTGTCCAGAGAAGGGCAACGGAGCTGTGAGGGATCTGGAGAACAAGTCTGATGGGGGAACAGCTGAGGGAACTGGGATTGTTCAGTCTGGGGAAGAGCAGGCTCAGGGGAGGCCTTATCACTCTACAGCCACCTGAAAGGAAGATGTGGTGTGGTGGTGGTCAGCCTCTTCTCCCATATAACTAACAATAGGATGAGAGAGAACAGCCTCAAGATGTGCCAGGGGAGGTTCAGGCTGAATATTAGAAACAATTTCTTCTCAGAAAGAGCGATGAGGCATTGATGAGGCTGCCCAGGGGAGTGTTGGAGTCACCATCCCTGGAGGTGTGAAAGAAACACTTAGCTGTTGTACTAAGGGACAATAGATTAGTGGGGAAATATTAGTGGTAGATGGACAATTGAATTAGATGATCTGGAGGTCTTTTCCAACATGGGTGATCCTACGATTCTATGATTCCATTTTCTACAAGTACAGTTTTACAGTCTAGCTCAAAGCAGCCACATCCATTCAGACACACAGTGACAGCCTATGACAAAGCAGTGAGAGGCTTCTCCCTCCATGACTTGCTGAAGAATTGTGTTACCTGCCTTTGTTGCACGTTGATATCTGGGAGCAAAGCGAAGTACACATGCACTGCAATGGAGAACCAGAGGCTGTGCTCCTGCTGTTATCATTGTGTCCTGAACCATGGTCCACATCACTATATATATGGGTTTTTTTTTCTAAAGTTTGTCCAGCTATGTACAGCATAAGGCTTTCCAGGACGACATTTGGTACAGAGGAGTACTGTAGCCTCATTCACTTCATTTGAGGCCTTTAGTGCTTCCCCATCCAAATAATAGATGTACAACTTTTAAATTGGTTAAAAGGAGCTGAACAGAAAAAAAATGAAGAAGAAAAATACTCACCCCCAATACCCTGGGTGAAACTTTAGCAACCAAGCTGCAATTAAGACGTGCATGAGTCATTTAAGACTGGGCCCACTGGGCTCCATGGATTACTGTAGCACCCAAATTTTTCCAGAAATGTCAGACAAGTTTACCACAGCAATTAAGCTGTCTGCCATCTGTAAAAGATTTACCCCAGAGTTTTCTTAATGTTTTTTTTTTTCCTCCTGAAATACATTCAGCTTAATTCTTTCAACATTTTGCCTATCTTTCAAGTCCATATACATTAAGTATTGCAGAGCTGGCTAGATATTTGAGGGCAACCGTTCCTTCCAAGGATTAGTTGTGCGCTGGTGTACTGAAATTTTATATACAGAGTAACACTCTGAATATGAATTATTTCTTGAGAAACACTGCACCTATTCTTGGGAATGGAGAAGTAAAAACTTTACTAGGAATTTCAGCCAAGGAACCGAGATTAACACTCTTTATTCTCCTCCCAAATGGTGAGTTATTTTCAGAGTACTAGACCAGACTTGAGCTTAATGTCTCCGTCACACTGTATTAAAAATGCCCTATGAGTAAATAAGTGCGCTCACAGAGTGACAATGAAAAGACCCGAATCAGAAATCTTCAGCGTGTTGGAGAAAGCTCACATTTTCTCAGCAGCATTTAGCGCACCTTGCAGTCCAAGAAAAACAGCAGTTAGAGAAACTGAAGGCTATTCTTGATGTTTCCCTTCCATATACGTTGAGCATGAGCTAGTTGTTCCCAGTGGCCTTGCACTGGTGGGGGTTTGCACTTTTCTGTATGGAAACTATTTGAAGGCACTTTTCTTTCAGGCAATTCTCAAAATGCAGGTTTGATTATATGAACAATAACCTGTCCATACCCCTTTATTCCTCTTCCTGAGCATTTATACTTGTGTTGAAACTTCTATTCTCTCACCATGTGCCCAAATACTGTCCTCTAAAATAATCTCTGAAAAACTAACCCATTCACACTTAAAAGGCAGCAGAGGATGATGACCTACCATCTATTCTTACATAGGCACAGAATCCCATTTGGAGCTTGCTTGTGACAAAATCAGGAACAACTGCATGCTGCTTCCAGTTCTGTATACTTGTGTCCAGTTCCGTGCTCCCCAGTTCAAAAAAGACAGGGATCTTCCAGAAGGAGTCCAGCGGGGGGCCACAAAGATGGTAAAAGGTCTGGAGCATCTCCCCTATGAGAAAAGAAAGCTGAGCCACCTGAGTCTGTTCATCCTCAGGAGAAGGTGACTGCTGGGGGAAACCGATAGATGTTTATAAATATTTAAAGGGAAGTGGGATGCAAATGGATGAGGCTCTTCTCAGTGGTGTGTAGTGAGAGGATAAGAAGCAGTGGCCTAAAACTTGAACATAGGAAGTTCTACACAAACATGCGGAAGAGGCTGCCCAAACAGGTTGTGAAGACTCCTTCTATAGAGATACTCAAGACCAGCCTGGATGCCTATCTGTGCAACCTGCTGTAGGGTAGGTACTTGCTTTATCACGGGAGATGAACTCAATGATCTCTTGAGATCCCTTCCAACCCCTGCGATTCTGTGACTGCAAAGATAAACTCAGACTTTAGAGAAATTGGGAATGAGCACAAGAATTTTAACAGTACACAATAAACAACCATGTAGCTGAGTGAGAAGAGATGCAGTTACAAAAAGAAAT
The DNA here is from genome assembly GCF_023343835.1 of Lagopus muta. NCBI lineage: Eukaryota > Metazoa > Chordata > Aves > Galliformes > Phasianidae > Lagopus > Lagopus muta. Next base: position 107,100,191 of record NC_064433.1, read on the forward strand.
AGCTACATCCCTGTGTGGGGTCCCTTGGAAGCTTCTGGTCTCCTGACTTCCCTACTATGTATCTGGGCCTCATCTTCAGGAACCTGCTGTGGTGGTGGCCCCAGCCAATCCTACCACCAGCCCCAGGGACAAGTCCTTGGTCTCACCATATTTGACTGCCATATCTGCACTGGGGCTCGGGCAGGCAGCTTACTTTCCCCTGGAGCTGCCACTCATCATTCATCCCTCAGGTATAACGGCATCAGCCCCTCAGCCATGGGTAGCATCTCCAGCTGGGATGCCTACACCACAGCTGCACAAGTTGGTGAACATCAGGCCTTTGCAGGTTATATTGCAATGCAGCAAAAAGAGAAGTACAGCAGACATTTGTCTTTGGTTGCAATGCTGAAAGCCCCCAAACAGTGCATGGTGGGGGGGAAGGCAAACAAAACTGCTGGGTTAAGCCTTGGTGCTGTCAGTGCCAAACAGGCTTGCTGCTACACCTCTTCTCCACTGCTGTGTTTATTCCTTCGGTTAAAGTATGAGTGCTGGTGAAGGAGGAGCTGACACAGATGTCAAGAGGTTACACTGATTTAAACCAGTGAAGGGCTTCACTGTTTGCTCTTACCCCAGTACAGAAAGGAAAGTTTACAGCACTAAAATGAGGTGCCTGCCTGCCCCACTTTACACACGCTTTCAAAAATATCGTTGCTATTAAGAATAGCGTATGTTAGGCACTAAAAAAATAACAATAATCAGCAGCATACAGTACATTCTTTCCATTAAATATTTTTATAGCCCTTGGGCCCAGGGCTGCTCCCACAGAATAGGAGACAAAAAAATATGGACAAACTTCCAGGCAGGCTGTATATCTATTGCTGCCCAGGGAGGCCAAGAAGGAACAAGCATACCCATGTCCCAAGCATGGCAGCAGCAGTGGAGAAAAGAGGGAGAGGGAGCAGCTATCAAGCCACCAAGGAAACAGGTGGGAAAAATCATGGTCAGGAGTGCTGTTGTGAGCAGAATACTGAGACAGACAAACAGGAACAAAAAAGTTTGAAAGAATAGGCTCAGAACCACTTTTCTGCCCCTGAGACAAGGAGAAGTAATGGAAGCTGAGTCCAGTGTGAGTGGGTTCAGCTCTTCCTTCCCATCAGGATGGGCTACCAAACACATCATCTTCATTGAAACATCGTAATCATCTTCCTTCTGTTTTCTGAGAACTCTGCAAATGCAGTCACCCAAAGAGGTGCAATGAATGCACTTACAGCATCAGGTTTACCTTGACCAGAGGTGCCACTCCCCTTAGATGCTTCCAGTAGGTGTTTGAAACACTGGAATAAACTGGAGTAAGCCCTCCCTCGTCTCAATGGTTTCCCAAAAATTTTAACTCCCCTGAAAATGTAGGACACTGACTCATCCATTTCTTACATTTTTGGTTCACTAACAGTAACTGCTCCATCCTCATAACCAAAGAGGTCACAGGACCCCTGAATCACTTTCCTTCCATTGTCCTTGCTCATGTTGGCTAGGCTCTCACGGAAAAGACACACGCAGAATTGTGCTGTACTCCAGCACGTTGGCTAAGCAACAGCTGCACAAACATAAAGAGCTGTGTTACCTATCATACTTTAAACCAGTGCCTTCCTCATGAGATGACTCCTTCAATTCCCTATGGTAAACCTTAAGCTCCTCCACAGCAAGGTCCCAGTCAGCAAAGCATTCAGACTGTGCTTGTATCAAATAGCGGTCAGGAGGAGGAGGGACCCTATGGGAGCAAGGAACCACGGATCGGTTAAAAACAGAGGGACACAGTAAAAGGAAAATCAAGATAAACCATCTTGTCCCAGGATGGGAAGTCAAATGCAGTGCATATAGCACAGATACCCACTGGGTAAAGGCTGAAGCTCAGCTCTTGACCCTTCCCATTAGACCACCATCTGACTTGAAGTGCACACAGCAGGTGTGGTACAACTTGGGGATCAGGCCCAGCCAGCGTATGTTTATGAAAGGTACATCCTGCTTAACCAACCTTATCTGCTCACCAGGTGACCCACCTGGTGGATGATGGAAAGGCTGTTGATGCAGTCTACCTAGACTTCAACAAAGCCTTTGATGCGGCTCCTGGACATATATTCTCCTGGAGAAGCTGATAGTCCATGCTTGGACAGGTATACTCTTTGCTGAGTAAAGAACTGGCTGGAGGGCCAGGCCCAGAGAGTGATGGTGAATGGAGCTAAATCCAGCTGGCGACCGGTCATGAGTGGTTTTCCCCAGTGGTTGGTGCTGGGGCAAACACTGCCTAATATCTTCATTAAGGACCTGGATGAGGGGGATTGAGTGCACCCTCAGTTTAAGTTTGCGGATGACATCCAGCTGGGAGTGCCAGACTGCCTGAGGGAAGGCCCTGCAGAAGGACTTGTTCAGATTGGATCAATGGCTGAGGTCAAAGTGATGAAGTTCAACAAGACCCAGTGTCCAGTCCTGCACTTTGGTCACAACAATCTCAAGCATTGCTACAGAGCTTAGAGCAAAGTGGCTGAAAGCCTGCAGATGAAAAGGATCTGGGGGTGCTGGTCAACACTTGGCTGAACATGGGCCAGCAGTGCACTCAGCCAAGAAGGCCAATGACTTCCAGGCTTGTATCAGAAATAGTGCAGCCAGCAGGAGCAGTAATGTGATCATCTCCCTGTACTCAGCTCCAGTGAGGCCGCACCTCAAGTGCTGTGTACAGTTTTGTGCCCCACACTACAAGAAGAACACTGAGGCCCTGAAGCACATCCAGACAAAGGCAGTGAAACCAAAAGAGGTCTGGAGCACAGTACTTATGGGAGGAGCTGAGGGAACTGAGATTGTTCAGCCTGGAGAAGAAGCAGCTCAGGGGAGATCTCATCACTCTTTACAACTACCTGAAAGGAAGATGTGACAAGGTGGGGGTTGGCCTCTTCTCTCAGGTAACAGCAATAGGATGAGAGGGAATGGCCTCAAGTTGCACTAAGGGAGGTTCTGTTTGGATATTAGGAAACATTTATTCTCAGAAAGAACGGTGAGGCACTGGCTCAGGCTGCCCAAGGAAGTGGTGGAGTCACCACCACTGAAGGTGTTTAAGGAAATAGTAGATGTAGTTCACAAGGAAATGGCTTAGTGGGCAATATTGATGGTAGATGGATCATTAGACTAGATGCTCTTAGAGGTCTCTTTCAAACTTAAAGATTCTATGATTCTCTGAGTGTCCAGGCCACAAAGCTCAGCTGATACGGCTGCCTCTCCCTGCCTCTTCTCCAGTCTGCCTGCTCTCTGTCACTGTCATTTTTATGGACTTTTGCCCTCTCTGTATATTCTGAATACAAATTTTGTGAATACCCTGAGAGATAAATTCTGCCTTAGCCTCCAGTAGTCTTTGCTAACAGAGTCTGGGTGCCAGGCTGACTCTGCCACTCCAGAGCACACATTATACCTGAGAAAGCAACAACCAGAGGTCCCTAAACACAGGCAAGCAGTGGAGTTGCGAACACTACTGCCAAATCCATAGAGGCAGTTTCCAGATAGCACTCCATGGGACAGAAACTGGCACCGAACTCACCAACTCAGAGCTTTTTCTTGACATTCACCAGAAAACTCACTCTGCAGTTGCACACCGGCCTCATCTGCACAGTGATGACAGTGGTACGTCCTTGGACATCAAGACACATCCTACCATGGGATTGCCCCAAGGGATTGGTTGATTTGGTTTCTGTTTCTTCTCAGTCTGCATCATAAATATGTGGAAAGCACTAAATTATTATAAAACCAATGAACTGTAGGGCTCGGAAGGAACCTCTAGAGATCACCTAGTGCAATGCTCTGCTAAAACAGGTCTCCTACAGCAGGTCACACAGGAAAGCAACCAGGAGGGCCTTGAATATCTCCAGAGAGGAAGACTCCACAACCTCCCTGGGCAACCTTTTCCAGTATTGTCACCCTCACAATAAGGAAGTTCTTTCTTGCATTTGTATGGAACTTCCTGTGTTGTTTTTGCCCACTGTCCCTTGTGCTTTGACAGCACACCACTGAGCAGAGCATGATCCCATCCACTTGATTCCCACACTTCAGATATTTATAAACAGTGATGAGATCTCTCAATCTTCTCCAGGCTCAACAGTCCCAGGTCTCTCAGCCATTCCTCATACAGGAGCTGCACCCAGCCCCCAGTCATCTTTGTACCCCTGGGCCCTCTCTAGTAGTTCCCTCTTTTTCTTGAACAAAGGAACCCAGAAAGAAAAAACTTGGACTGGCGAATATGCATTGAAAACCATGAGCCTGCTTTCTTATACACTGAGGCTATTTCCATTAAAAAAAAAAAAAAATTAATGAGCAGCAACACAAAGCCAAGCTTAGAGAAGGGAAAAAGACCAGGGGGTTTGCAGACCACAGTGCTCTGTCTCATGAAACACCACTACTAAGAGGGACACAGAGGTTTAAAGCAAGCAGCATGTATTAGAGCACCAAAACTCATTCAACGTGGCAACACTGCCATCCTGCTTCCTAGTGACTCATGCTCTTTTCTCACAGTCAGCATTTCAAGAGATGTCCCAGGAAGCTTTTTCTACTCTGAAAGTGCTAAGGGGCTGACTGTGTGTCTCCTTCAGTTTGCTCAAATCTCCTTGTTTGTGCAGCAAATACACATCTCACTATAGAAAAAAAAAATAAAAGTCTCAAATGTTCATTTTAATAGTTACACCCAGCTAGAAAAACTATTTCAAAATTCACTGGTTTCTTGGTTCAGCTTCAGGCTTTATAAATCAACATTTAAGAACTGAATTAACAATTACAAAATGGTAATTAGCTCACCCTACAACTGAAAATGGTTTATTCTTTTATTTTTCTTATGTTAAATACAAAGGAAAGGGCCAAAAGCACAGAGAGAGTAGACTCCTGGATCAAATTAGATTAATCCTGCTCATTCTGTATGCAATGTTTTGGGGAGCAGAGAATCATAGAACCATTACGAAAAGACCTATAAAATCATGCAGTCCAACCACCAGCCCACCCCCACCACCAATAGTGCCCACGTCCCTCAGTGCCACATCCACATGGCTCCTGAACACCTCCAGGGATGGTGACTGCACCACCTCCCTGGGCAGCCTGTGCCACTGCATCACCGCTCTTGCTGAGAAAAAGCATTTCCCATTACTCAACCTGAAGCCACAACCTCCTTTCATCCAGGTGGTTGTAGAGAACAGTGAGATGTCCCCTGAGCCTCCTTTTCTCCAGACTGAATAATCCAGTTCCCTCAGCTACTCCCCATCAGATCTGTGCTCCAAACCCCTCACAGCTTTGTTGCCCTTCTCTGGATACACTCCAGGGTCTGATGGCTGAGAGGAACACAAAACATTATCCCTTCCCAAGCTCTCCCCTGCAATATAAAAAATATTAATCCCCATGGCATATTATTCTTAACCGATCCCATAAAAATTAGTGTCTTCTGCAGGCCAATGAAACAAACACCTTGTTGATAGGAATGGGAAAAGGAATAGATGAGTCCTGCTCTCTGCAGTTAAAGTCCAGGAGGCTGCCATGGAGCTCCAGCACAGCTCCTAAAGCCAGAAATGTCCACTCACCGTGCTCCAGGAGAGCACTGAAGCCTGAGCTGATCAGTGGGGCTACTTTGTCAATGTAAGCTTACGATGAAGAAGGAAAGGAAAAGGAGGATGGACACTGCATTTGTTACTTTGTGTAATAATTCATGGGAACCTCCATGCCTTTTATTCTTCCATAAACAAAAGCAGCCAGGATGTGTAAATAAAACAAGGAAACTGGAGATAAGGAAGGAGAAGCTTTCAAGGCAATTGTGAAAACTGAATAATAGCACTAATGTGGGAAGAACAGAAAAAGCTTCTCAATGAGAGAATGCAGGTTGGGATTTAGAAAGGACTAGAAAAACTCAAAAGGTGAAGGAAAAGTCTTTAAAAGGTGCATTGAGCTCATGAGCTGAACAAGATTGAATAGTAAAATGAGGAAAAGGAGATTTACACCTGAAAAAAAAAAAAAAAATCTGTTTCTATGTTTCTGGAGATCAGACCCATGGGAACTGCTGGTGACAGAACAAAGCCCCTGGTATTTGCCCCGGATTGCCCCAGACCCAAAGCTGACCTTTCACTCTCCTCAGTTGTCACACGAATGTCCACTCTGAATGCCTCAGGAAGGATGTCCCTCCTTCCAAAGTCAAAAAAACATGGTAGAAAAAGCAGATATAAGTATCAGTCTCCCATACTTGGTTGCCTCAAGGTCCTTATGGTCCTTGAGTTCATTCCATGGCCCCGTGGTTGGTTAGCAGTGGTGGCACTTGAGGAGTGACAGGAAACGATCCCTGCACAAGAGGACAAGGTGAATTCTAGGGTTTGGGCATGCTGCTTTCCCCATGGTTTTCAGAACACACCAACATTTTATCTTGCCCAGGGCCACTGCAGCCAAAGGCCTTGGCAGCCATTTTTACGAGAGTGCTAGCATTCACTTGGTCAGCACAGCTCTGCACAATGGCCTCGTGCTGCCCTGTGCCTTCCAGGTTTCCTGTGCCTGGCAGCCTTCCCTGACACATGGCACTGCTTTGATGCCTGCAGGCCCAGCTTTGCTCCGCAGGCAGGAGGTCATGTTGAGGGCTTTTTCAAAGCATCCTCCATGCCAGCCCCCTGATAATGACAAATTTTGGTTTGTTGCCTCTTCCAAGGCCTTACAGTGCTCCAAGAAGACATCATAGTCTTATAGTAATCTCACATCCACCACTCTTGAAGCCAGATGTAAAGCAGCCACAGAAAGTTGTATACAGTCATCAAACCATATGAATGGTTTTCTAACTACTGGCAACCGGCGGCACATTAAATATTATATTAACATTCAGCAACTCTTATGCTGCTTCCTACGCTTTGGCAGCATGTTCTCCCTAGTTTGTCACAAGCTCGCCATGCAGCCTATGACTTGTTTTAGGAAAAAATCCCAAAAAGGTGGTCTTCCTTCCACTGTGCCAGGCCTTCAGTCTGCAACCAGAGAGGAGGCAACACAACAGGACTGTGAGAAGGAGACGAAGCTTTTAAATGGCTGTGCCATGCGTGGAGGCAAAAGCAGCTGGTAGCTGGGCTCCAGCACTGCACTTAGGAGAAGAGGCCAAAAGACCACCAACAGCTTCCAAACATCATTTAAAGAAAAACTATTTGATGAGTTCACAAGGCCTGGCCCCAGAGCGCTTCTAACATGTTGAACTACAAGAAAAGCATTAAGACCCTGAAGCACATCCAGAGAAGGACAACATAGCTGTGAGGGGTCTGCAGCACAGGTCTTGTGGGGAGGAATGAGAGGGATTGGCCTCAAGTAGCACCAGGAGAGGTTCAGGTTGAGTATTGGGAAACATTTCTTCTCAGCAAGAGTGGTGAGGCAGTGGCACAGGCTGCCCATGGAGGTGGTGGAGTCACCATCCCTGGAGGTGTTCAGGAGCCGTGTGGATGTGGCACTGAGGGACGTGGGCTGATGGTTAGACTGGGTGATCTTAGAGGTCTTTTCCAATCTTAATTCTATGAACTAATAGCAGTTGATGTTTCTTTCACTCTGTGTTATCAACACCCTACATTCCAGAACAGCAAATTTTACCTGCAATACTTGACTGACCACGGCTTTCTGTAATTCTCCTCCATACGGGGCACAGCTGGAGGGAAAGGCACATCGCAATGGCAGCACATCACCCCGCACACAACTCACTCTGCTCCAAAAATAGTCATGGCTTCCTCCACCCGCGCAGCCTGGAAATAAAACATATGGAGTTAGCACGGCCACTGATTGGATTTTGATTGCCCTGAAACACTGCCAAGTTTAAAGTGGAGAGTGCGGCCTGAAAGGAAATACAGTAGACACGAGACAATTTATTTGTTTCTGAGCAGGGACCTGGCTGACAGGCTGCGTCGAAGGTGGCTAACGAGAGCAACATGTTCCCATATGGAAACCATATGGGGAAATCAGCCAGGCTCTGAAAACATGGCACAACGTATGGATCGTGGCAAGAGGAAAGAGTGGAGTGCTGTAAAATCGGTGCCAATCACAACAGCAAATTGCTGATGGATAGTGCTGATAAATAGCTGAAATAGTTAACATACTGGCAGGTCTCAGATACAGCACTCTAAAGGCCAGAGAAAGAAAACGCAGGCACTGGGGGCACTTGAAAAGGTAAGAGTGTGATAGCTGGCATCATGAGTGGCTGTATTTCCAGCAGTCTTTTGCTTCCACTCGCAAGCACGAGGGCCTTCAAAAACCTGGAAAAGGGAGGGAAAAAAAAAAAATCATAACGGGACAGCTGTAACCTTATTAAAGGTAGCAGCAGTCATTTTGTCTCCTGAGAGCAGCTGCATAATAACAACTGAAAGCGCAAATATTTACCCCGGGGTTGGGGGGGAAGCCTTGCAGCCAGGAGGGAAGCACGAGGGGAACTGCGAGAAGGAGACGTATGGGCGATGGGCGTCCCCGTGGGGGACAGAGGGTGAGAAGGGGCAGAAAGGGGAAGGAAGCGTAATGCCCCGGCCCGGGCAGCAGCCCAGCGCCTCCCCGCTCCCAGCCATACCGACAGGCTCCCGGCTGAAGCCGTGAGCTGGGCTACATCGCCCTCCCGCGGCACCGCTGGGCACGTGTATATGATGCATCCTTTATATTAATTGCATGTATCACAGCTGAAAATCTGCTCTGTCAAATAGCGTTACCGTGCTCTTTGTAGCTGTCGTAGTTTCCGTGGAAATAAATAGGAGGTATTAGTTTCGGAGCAAAGTACAGATATGTGTGTGCTTATATATGTTATATATGATATATGTGTTTTATATATATATATAAAACACACACACCCCGTAAATATTTGTACATATGCATATTAAGTATTTATATACACAGTATATATATATACATACACACACATATAAAAGGTACAACTGGAGTTAAACAGACACAAGAAATACTACTTAACCTCAAAACGTTTCAGTCAATAACAAGCCCTTTTGAATTCTGTTTTCTTTTCTGTTTGTCAAAATAGCTGAAGTTTGTCTTTTTTTTTTTTTTTTTTTTTTTTTATAAACAGACCCCTCCATCCTCACGTTTCCAAGTTATTTTGGTTCAGTCACTCAAGAAATAAAGAAGAAATAGCGGATATCCCAAGCTGGAAGGAGCCCACAAGGATCGTGTCCAACTCCCGGCTCCACACAGCACCACCCAAGAGAAGAAAATGTTCACACAGTTTTAAATCAAAGGGCAAAAAAAGAAAGAATTCATTGAACACACAGAAACACAAACAATCTGGTAACCTGAAAGCCACCAAGGTCCCATTTGGTGCTGGTGATGAGTTGCTGAAATATTTGCAGGACAGTATATAGGTTACACTACTGTTGTCTTTCACTGTTTATACTGCCCACAAAGTTCTGTTTTTTCATTTTCTTAATGTTATAATTTTAAAGATACGTGCAATTGATTTAAAAAAAAAGCAAAAAAAACTTACTCTGTAGAAAAGGTATTCCTTTTCCACATCACTTCTCAAGATTTATAGCTTTCATTTTCACAGGTGACAGTTCAGAAACTGTTTTGCTTGTTCTGGATATTTCTACATATTTCTTTCATGTCTTCAACAACAGCAGGATTTCAACAGTAATTTTATTTGTTGGTTAAATTTATATACGATTTACACAGGAGAAAAGTGGTCCAAACCTTACAGAAATCAACAGCATTTACAGCGACTGAGCAAAACCCTTGCAGGAAAACAACAGATTCCATTACAGTTTCATCTACCCTCCAACATCCTTTCTCTGTCTTTGGAAGATTCTCAGAGGTAGATTCCTCTCCAGAATTACCCAAAATACTATTCCAGGACTTTTAAAACCAATCCTTAAGATGACCTCAAATTCCACCCAACCCCTGCTGTGGGGAGGGCTGCCCAGGGCCCCATCCTAACCTGGCCTTTAACACCTCCAAGGATGGGGCACCACAGCTTCTCTGGGCAGCTGTGCCAGTGCCTCACTGCCCTGAGCAAGGTATTTCCCCCTGTCGTCTAACTTAAATATCCCCTCTCATAGCTTGAAACCATTCCTCCTTGACCTATCACAATCTACCTATGTTAGAAGTCAGTCTTCCTCCAGTTTGGAAGTTCCTTTATAAAGTCAGCAGCGAGGTTTCCCTGCAGCCTTCTCTTCTCCAGGCTGAACCATCTCCCTCAACCTATCTTACCAAACATCAGAAGTACAGCACACATAAATACTACTTCAAGCCTGTTTCTGAACAACTTGGGATTGCTGCACCTTTCCTGCACAGCTGGGTGATGCGTGGTCAGTGAGTTTCTGACTCTCAAGTCCTCACCAAAGGGATCTTTTTTCAGTCATCACAAAGTGGGTTTGACACTTAAGATTTCTCACCCCGTAATTACACTTTTAAAGTCAGAATGTTTAAGTGTACCAAAAATAATAACAATAAAAAAAAAAAACGTGGGCCACAAAAATCACAGCTGGGTAAGTCGCTGGAATGAAATACAAAAAACACTTTTTGTCTTTGAAACACACGAATAACACTGTCCAAGTGCAGCAATGACCAAAGCCCTTTTCATCTTGTTTTAAGCACACCTTTAAAACAAACCACAACAATGGACACAGCTTCCCACGTCCACTTCCTGCTATGAACCATTCTAATTCTTTGAAATAAATATGTTTTGGGTTATTTTGGTTAGCATGATGTTTAATATCATTCCCCCACTGTGTAAGTGTGTCAAATACACCAAAGATTTAACATCTGCTACAAATAATTATCCAGAGGACCTCGAGTCCTCTATTTTAAGATTATTAGGATATGATACAGGTGGCCAAATCATTAAAATATGGGTTCAATTCAATACTCATGAATTTTCATAACACGCACGGGATGCTGACGTCTGGAAGCCACATGTTGAAGCTAAGAAGGCATGGTTGGCTTACCTCCCAGACAACTGACCATTATGGAGGGCCTTGAGTCCTCTGCCTTGCCCTGATGGAGTCACCACATTGAGGATCAGAACCTGCTGCCTGGTGGAGAATGGCATCAGATGTGGCTGAGCCCAAATCAGAACCAAACCATACAACATCTCAAGAATAAACCAATACAAAATCTGATCTACAGCGCTGACTTGGAAAAAACATTTTTGTTTTCTTTTAAATGCAATTACTAAGTTCATTGAAAACCAACATTTACATGTGCTTTAGAAAGCTGTGTCGTCAGTCGTGGGTGCCACTGACCTGACCAGCCTCCAGTTTTTATTTCTGGCCTGTGTCATCACCTCCACACTGACGTGCTCCATTAAAGTGAATGAACATAGAACCTTAGAGGTTGGAAAAGACCTCCAAGAGCACCCAGTTCAACCATCAGCCCACCCCCTCCATGCCCACGTCCCTCAGTGCCACATCCACACGGCTCCTGAACACCTCAGGGACGGTGACTGCACCACCTCCCTGGGCAGCCTGTGCCACTGCATCACTGCTCTTGCTGAGAAGAAACGTTTCATTCAACATGAACCTCTCCTGGTGCAACTTGAGGCCATTCCCTCTTGTCCTATCACTGCTACATATGAAGAGGTTCCTCACACATGCCCTTATCCAACTAGTAGCAAAGTGAAAGAACATACAGAACTAAAAGCAGTGAGAGAAATCGCTGAGCCACTTTTCTACGAATCCACTCTTTGCACAGCAGCACGTGTGGTACTGTAAGACCATCTCAGGTGTGCTCATTTCCTGTCACTCTGCACAAAGCAAATGGGTAGAGTCCCACTGGGGGCTCATACCAACTGCTCCTGGTGCTCTGTACCAGCACTTCCCAAGGAACGCACAAAGGAACTGCCTGTTCCTAACTATCCACAGGGTTTGTTGCAAGTACTTTCCAGGGTTTAGAGAAATGGTCTGGCACAGCATTTTGCAGGTGCCCTCCGTGCTTGTTCAGCATTGAAAACACATGTATCTCAATCCAGTTTAGAGACAAATTAAACTGAGCAGCATAGAGGCGTCCTCTGTCACCTGTGGAAGCCAGCACACCTTGAACACCTCTCCTACTTTTCAAGAACCACCTCAAACCCCAGTTTCATAGGATGATCAGCAAATCAGAGGTTTTTTTTTCCTACTGTCTCCTTTCCCATATGGCTGCTTCTATATTAGTGCAGCTACAGATCTTCTATTTGCAGCCTTCCTACTCATGGAATTTTTTCTGAAGGAAGACTGTGCCTCTGCCACATCTGTTGGGCCACGACAGTGCTGCCCCTGAATCACCGTGGGGACCCTTCTACCTTCCTTCCCTGGGTCATTAATCCACTATGAGGCAGTACATTTGCATTAAAGAGCCAGTGGAAAAAAAAGTCTGTTTCAGTAAACCATGAAAAAAGGATCAAAAGTCTGAATCTGACCCAACAGAAGAATTAAAATATCAATCCGAAGCATATGAAATACAGTGTGTTTACCATTAAGAAAGCACTCCACAGTCCTCTGATGAAAACATAGGGAAAGAAGCCACAATCTATTCAGGAAAACGTCTACATTTAAAAACTGCAAACCTTTAGAAACTATCATTTAATTTTCACCTTTTTTCTACATTTGACATCTACACTGTGGAAGCAGAAAAATTCCTCCTTCTTGGGCCTTGTTCATCTTTGACATCTGACCTTTGTGTTGTGATGGAGCACCAAGGAGGGCTGGGCTTAAGGGAGGGGGAAGGGGTGAGAAGTGCCTAACTCGGTAACAAAAGCACGAATGGATGATCCTTAAGGTCCCTTCCAACACAGTGCATCTGTGATTCCAAAACAAGCCTGGCTTACTGCACAGTAACAGTATGCACATGTCCAGACTGATTCACACCAGTGGGAACTAGTATAGCACAAAGCTTGACCTCACCTGCAGGGTGGATCACAGCTGGAAGGAAACACACCTGGATGCAGGGAGTAAAACCAGCCAAATGGTATCTAACCAAATCATCACATCCCAGGTAGATGTTTCCAGCCTATGGAGACCAATCACAACCTTGGACAGAACGCTCCAAAGGTTAATAGATATTCTAACTTACAAGTATGCAAGAGTTTTCGTCTTTTAACTGCCAAACTGCTTGAGTTTTATCACTATTATTAAGAAAACAAACAAAACACAACAAAACTGAAAACAAAACAAGAGCTCCTGCTTGTTTTTCCAAGGAGGCTGTGGATGCCCCATTCAAGGCATTCAAGACCAGGCTGGATGTGGCTCTGGGCAGCCTGGTCTGCTGGTTGGTGACCCTGCACGTAGCAGGGGTGTTGAAACTGGATGATCATTGTGGTCCTTTTCAACCCAGGCCATTCTATGGTTTTATGATTCAAGGTGTTTAAGAGTGTTCTCACATCTCAGCATAAGTTCAACTGGTAAAAACTGAATTACAGCTCAAGGGATAACACTTTTAAACACTGCATAGGTAACAAAAGCAGTACTAGAAGTATATTTACAGTTCCTGTAAGAGCCTGCCTATTTTGAAATATTTTTCTTGTTATATACTTTATTGTTAACCAAACACATACAGTGTGCAAGTAAGAAACTGGTGCAGCCAACAAACAAATCTTCCAGAGCAACAGAATTCCCAACTCAGATCAGTTGCACAAATGGGTTTTAATTAAAATGCTACGCAGAAGTAAAAAAAAACAAAACAAAACATAGGAGGAACCATACCCTGCACTTCACAAGTCTATTCGAAAACAGAGGACCCTTTCAAGTAACAGTTACTTGCTTAACTCCAGGTATATTAACTGAAGTTGAAAACAATGTCTTGAGTAAGTCAACTTTAAACCCACATCAAGAATGTCCTACTACAGTGGCAACCACGATACAGTGAGCAGTTTAAAACATCAAATAAAACCCCAAACTAACAGAAGTTACAGTGGGCTTGCTGAAGCCTGGAATTACTTGCTTCAGTGGACGCTGACTCAGCCAACAATTTTCCAACCAGAAGGGATGGCAGATCCATGAAAGGAATACGTGCAGAAAGTTTCACTGAACATCCAGTGTAAGTCAAAGTTAAAGGAAGCAGAGAACTCCAAAACTGCTATATTCTTTTTGCACCAAAGGATAAACTGTGTGCAATTTAAAGATCTGTGTTCACCAACAACACCAGCAAAGCATATTTTCTTAATCACCATGTTCTTAAGTAAAATGTGTATATGCAGTTTAGTTCAACAAGTCAAAACTGCATGCCAACTCTAACAAGTACTTTAAATACACTGTGAAATTATCAGTAAGTTTCAGAATTTTTTCAAGTACTTTAGAATTTGAATGCCTACCTTCCTCCAAAAACTGTGCATTCAGCATAAAAGACTTTGTGAAATAAATGTCAAGGTTTGTCCTGGCGAACCCTGCTGAAGCACCTTGCAAGCCTACTGCCATGATGGTTCCTGCCTCTGCCCAAAATCTGACAGAAAGCCAGCTCCTGCACTTCAATAACTCCAAGGCTGAAGCTGCAAAGAAACACAACTCCTTGACGAGGTACTGCAAATGGGAACTGAATGTGGGCACGTACCTCTTCCTGCCTGATCTGCAGGCAGTGCCATTCTGAACTGCTGTGATCCTTTACTCAGTGAATCCAATTCACAGCTCTCCCATGAGTTCAAACAAGACCTGCATTCCTGCCTCTTTGTAAAGCAAGCTTATTTTCCATTAGCAATTCCTTAAAAGGTATCACTATTAAAAAATACGTATATACACATGTACATACATATACATACATAAAAAGATGCACATAATATTTTCTTCACGGCAGGAATCTTTAAGTTAGGTAATATAAGCTGAAGTAGAAAATAGACAAAAATACATTGACTATATTTACTCTTTCGTATATGTGAGGAGTCAATTTGGATATGACAATTCCTCCAGGAAGAAGAAAAGAAATTGCTTTTCATATCTAAGATATCTTTCCTCACAAAGCTGCTCCTGGAGAAAGTCTTCCATCCCTACAGAAAAAAAAACGTGTGTTTATTGTGATGAACCAGAAAGCAACCAAAATGAATTCAGAAGTAAAAATCAAGTAGAATTTATTCCACTTTTAAAGAAATAACTACAATTTCAAAGTGCCATCTCTGGAAGAAACTGGAATTTAAAACAAGTGTCATCCGTGTTGCAAGTGTCCTCTTTAGATATAGATATTATTGTGAGTTTCACCAGTTGTCAGCAACTTCTTCAAAATCTTTGTGCTTTCGGATACATCCTAGGAAAAGGAAATGAAAATCAGCATTAGCTACATCCCTGTTAACAAAATAGAAACAAACCAAAGCCCACCAAGCCTCACTATCACCTGTTCCCGTTTTCAATATTATGAATATCTGTCTGGTAAACATGTTAATTGTAAACAAACATCACCTCAATGAAAGTATCTAGAAAACTCTCAAAGGCACCAAAAGGAACTTGCAGTTTAACAATGCAATGGGGTTTATCAATTTGGCTTTTTCCTCTTTTACAGTGGAGGAAGAGCCTGCATTTTCACTGTTTTTTTCCTTCCATAGATGTAAATGAGTACATTACCATAGAATGGCCTGGGTTGAAAAGGACCACAAAGATCATCAAGTTTCAACCCCCCTGCTGTGTGCAGGGTCACAAACCAGCAGACCAGGCTGCCCAGAGCAACATCCAGCCTGGCCTTGAATGCCTCCATGGATGGGGCATCCACAGCCTCCTTGTCAGTGTAAACCTGTTTTAAGTTTAAACATTTAGGGGTTAGTCATTTGCACTTACACTGTAAATGAATGCTAACTGGTAATTTCCATACTTCAAGCTGAAGTACTTCAATACACGCAAATGCCTTCTATCACTGAAATGGAAGTCCAACTGGCAAAACTGAGGAGGGCGTTGTGCAATGTGAACCAACTACACTTTGAAGTATTTCAGCAGCAAAACATTCACCTCAGCATCCCAGAATACCTTGATTTGCTTGGTTAGCACAAAAACATTGTATCATCTTTATAACTGAGTTAGTAGCTCCAACATTTAAAGAAGCTTCCAGATACACCATAAATCAATTAGGCTTTACAGGTTAGGTGGGTCATATCACCAGCTAAATTCTGGTGAGATAGAAAGACAGACCAAATCTCTCATTAATTTTTAAATATGAAATTTTACCTTGACTAAATTCTTCAGGGACTTAGAAGAAAGCAGAGGTTTGAATGCCTCAATTGTAACCGTGTCCAGTTTGATGATATCAGTGTAGCACTGGTACAGTACTGCAGGAATCTGCCATACTTGACAGTAACTCAGAACTAGATACAAATGAAAAGAAAAAGTGTTACCTTCAGCAGCGAACAGGCACATGAGAAAATAAACTATCAAAAAGCAGTAATGCACAGTTCCATCTTTTTTGCTGGTAAGTATCTTCAAGAGCAATGTTTAATTAATAAACAAAGGCAATGTGAGCTTTTGTTGGAATGAAACAAAAATGCAAACTACAGATTTTTTTTTTTTTTTTTTTTTTTTTTTTTTTTTTTTTAGAAAAATCATCCAACTTTTAGCTCTTCCCAGATGAGGTTTTCCTCATGGATGCTAACATTAATTTGGTACTCTATACAGAAAAGCCTTACAGAGGTTTCATTACAGCACATGATAAAACCAAATTTAACCTTTACATGAGGCCGATTAGCAGCATCATGAAACCTATTTACCTCTAACAAGCAGAAAGAGCTTACGAACCTCAAACTGGACGTGTTCATATTTTACAAGGCAACATCTAAGATGGTGAATTGTTAGGAATTAATTTCCAAAAAGCCGATCTGGTTGACAATTCACATCATCAAGTAAAAAGTTAGAATTACGAACGGATTTTCTTCAAAGCAAATTTTATATTGCCACTGTGAGACTGAAAAATACCAGCAGCAGGAAGATCTCGCACTATGTTCGGTTGCTCCAGCAGTGGACAGCAGACCTCCTCTTTGAATTCTTTCGTCTTCAAGGCTTTCAGAAATGGAGACTGAAGGGTCAGAGTGGATTCCTGAGTTTTATACTCAGCTACAGGGCATGTTGAAAGAATGGTTACTTGTAAGCCTTCCTTCCTTATATGGCCAAAAACCTGAAAGAAAAATTTTGCCGATAAAGGAGCGTTTTTCTTCTCACATTAACAATGTTAAAAACACAGACGTGAATTTCAATTTGAGTGCAGGCGGCAAAGAGCAGTCTTTGCTTGGAAGGCTAACTAAAATTTGATTCACAATCCCTTGAATGGAAATTCCATGTGGGTTCCTTTCACGACAGAAGTTAAAAAATGAAGAGAACAAAGAGCTAACATATTTACCAAGTGTACTAGTCTTCTTGAGAAGCTTCAGATTTTCAGCACTATCCTTTCACCTGCAAATATATTAAGGCTTACTATTTTTACTAAGGGTGACAGCAGAAGAAAAAACAACTCCAAATAAAAACCAGGTTGCTTGTAACAGCAAGGTAGCTCAGTGGGTTCAGAGACATTACAAATTGAAATTGTGCTCCCCAGATGTTGTTTCTGATTTACGCTGTTCTTAAATTTATGATGACTCATTTTCAAATACTCAGATTTTATTTAATTACACTCAAGTTGAACAGAGAATTGAGAAAATATTTTTTTCTGCAGCTTCCCTCAAAGTCAAATAAGCCTAAAATAATATCACGCAAAACATGTATTTGGATCTACTGCATGCCATCACAAAACATACTGCACAGCCCTTGACTGTTTTGAAAGAATCTATGTCAAAATGGGAAGTATGAGAAACGTGCACTTTCCCCTCTCAACTCTCTCCTCCAGATTTGTGATCAGAAAGGAAATAAGGCATTTGGTAAACATTACAGAAGCTTGCCTGTTTCTGTACATAGCACCAATCACAGAAGTGGACCTGATGACTCCTTCACATCAGTGTGCTACCACTGTAATATAAAACTGATGAAACTTTTCAGAAGCACTTATTTTTCAATTAACGGGATGTTTATTGTCCTGGTTTTGTTTGGGATAGAGTTAATTTTCTTCATGGTGGCTGGTATGGTGCTGTGTTTGGATTTAGGATGAAAATAATGTTGATAGCACACTGTTGTTGTAGTTGTTGCTGAGCAGTGCTTACACAGAGCCAAGGACATTTCAGCTCCTCGCGCTGCCCAGCCAGCAAGGAGCTGAGAGGGCACAGGGAACTGGGAGGGGAAAGAACCAGGACAGCTGACTCTGGCCCACGTGGATGTCCTGTAACACGTGGTGTCACGTTGAACAGCAAAACTGGGGGAGCTGGCCAGGGGGACTGCCACTGCTCCAGTACTGGCTGCTTGTGAGCTATTACACTGCACTGTGCACCACTTGTTTCGACTGGCTTTGTTGCTACAGTTTGTTTTACTCCTTTCCTTCCTCTTCCCAGTCCCATTCTTATTAAATTGCCTTTATCTCTTACCCACAGATCCCTGTGCTTTTCAATTTTCTCCCTCATCCCATGGCAGGGTAGGGATGAGCTAATGGCAGTGTGGTGTTTATCTGCCTGCCAGGTGAAATGACAACTGTTTGCCTGGGAACACTGCTAGTATCAAGAAAAGTTCTGCAAAAGTTCACATCTAAGTGTCAGTGATCATTTACTGAGAGCACAAATGAAAAAGTCTGGCTCGTGGAAACTGTGAGAATTTCCAGTTAGTGAGATTTACAAAGAATACAGAACAGACCTGTAACTCAAGCTAAAAGCAAAAGCCTAACAACTTAGCTGTAAATTCTAAATACTCAGTAACACTGACTTGGTTAAAACTGTACACTTCTACTGTTCAAAACCACTCACATTTGAAATAATACATACATAAGCAGCTGGAAAAACAGAAATGGAAAAGACAGTGCAAACCACAAGAATCTTTCTTTTCCCAATTTAAATGAAGTGCAAGAAAGCTTGGAATACAGAAAAACCACAACGTTTAAGATTCCAAGGTTTCTAAAATTTCAAATCAACCACTAATGCCTCACCGGGTCAAATAAACTTATCAACCAGCCATGGAATGACAAGAAAACCAGTTTTCCACAAATGTGGGTCTGAAATCCCTGTAACACTCAACAAAGTTACCCCAGATTTTCATCTCCTTTGCCTTCCCACAACTGTTGTGGTTCTCTTGTACAATTTTCCCCTGCACCCACATAATCCTCCTTACGTGCTGGCTTAGACAGCTGGCAGGGGAGACAAAGCTGCTTGGGGACTGGCTGGGCATCACTCAGCAGTAGTGAGCAACTGCTTTGTGCTCCACTTGTTCTGTGTGTGTACACACACATATACTACATATGATCACCATCATTACTATTATTTCTCTCTTTCTTTTTTTAGTGAACAGTTTTGTTTTTATCTTTACCTGTAAGTTCTCCTTTTTTGCCCCCAGTTCTCTCCCCATCTCACTGAGAGCAGGGGGAGCAAGCAGTGTGGTGCTGAGCTGCCCACAGGATTAAACCACAACAACCAAATAAACCACACCTCCCTTGAGGCCTAGGATGGGACTGGGACCCACATCCAAAAATCAACAGCCTGAAAATTCCCCCTGGAGTTACTTTACTAAAATCAAAAGGATATTATTTGGGGAGGGGTGAGAATCTGAATCCTTGAATCATAATAGGGCTGCCCATACAGCAATCTGACTAGATTGACAAACAGGACAGATAATACTTTGGAAGCAGCTTCTTCTAGACTTCCACCTCGTGAAAGAAACAGATCACACCCATTTGTGAAGACACCACCTACCCTGAATTTTCACAATGCTTATCTGGCAGCTGTACAAATTATGTTAGAACTCCATTACAGAAGGATTCTCCCAGAGCTGAAATACCAGTTGAAACAAGTCACTGAGAAGTTAAGATGAACAGGAAAAAGTTTGTAAAACAGGAAAGGATCAAAATTGAAACTCTCCAAAAAAAGTAACTGTACAGTGAGTTATGGTAAACATAACTGGCAACATCTAGAAAGGAATTTCACAGAATTCAGTAATTCTACATTTGTTGAGTACTTAAGTTGCAGCAAAAAAAAAAAGCTATTTACAGTACTGTCAGGTATAGAAGAGGAGAGAGAAGAGGCAGATGCACTAACTTGAAGGTCCTAAGATTTCATTGCTCAATATGCTGTCTTGCAGTTATACCTTTTCAAGCCACTGGAACTGCTGATCTTCAGCAACATAGCAACTACACTGGCACAACAAAATCTGACAAAGGGAAAAAAAAAAAAAAAAGGTTGTTTAAGTGGTTTATAGGACACAATAGTAGCTTACAATCACATGTAAAGGTGGTATGACTACAGTCAACAACTTGTTTGGTACTCCTGGGATTCTTCATCTCTATTTTAGCACGAGTTTTTCATTCATAGCCTCACATGAAACATTCCACCATGTAGGGGTGACCTGATTGCAGCCTTTCAGTACTAAAGGGAGCCTATAAACAGGAGGGGAATCAACTCTTCAAAAGGGTAGAGAACAGCAGCACAAGGGGAAATGGTTTTAAGTTGAGGAAGGGCAGATCTAGGTTGGATGTCAGGGGGAAGTTCTTTACAGAGAGAGTGGTGAGGTGCTGCACAGGCTGCCCAGAGAGGTTGTGGATGCCCCATCCCTGGAGGTGTTCAAGGCCAGGTTGGATGGGGCCCTGGGCAGCCTGGTCTGGTATTAAATGCGGAGGTTGGTGGCCCTGCATGTGGCAGGGGGCTGGAGATTCACGATCCTTGAGGTCCCTTCCAACCTGGGCCATTCTGCAATTCTGTAATACCATCTTTGCTTTAAACTCCACAAGCTAGAACTCAAAGTGGTTTTAGTGATCATAATGACCCTTCATATTTTCTTGTGAGAATAATCTAAAATGCTATAGCTGTAATGTTTTATCCTGTTTGTGCTGGGCAAGGTGGGGATGAAAGGAGCTTGCTCCTTTTTTCAGAATACTAAAATACAGAGAAATTCACACGTAAGTCACTTACTGTTGGATCTGATATTAATTGATAGAACAAGCAGAAAGAATCTGTTGGGAGGACACTTGTTGCATTGGTTGTCTGGCACCACTCATTCCACAGTTTCACAGCTCCAACTACTTTCCAACATAAGGAATCCAGAACAAAAGATGACAGAAAAGCTGCAAAGAATGCTAATGTTAATTTACAATGAACAAAATCTCTATTCTACAAATAAACAGTTGGAGTGAAATATTTCTTTTCAATATCCTCAAATTAAAAAGGTACAGTAAAAACATTTTTATTGACAGACATTCAACCATATCCAGCAAAGACTGTGAGTAATTTTGCTGAATCAAGACATAAAGAACTGTCCTACATATAGGTAGAGATCTCTATCATTAACAACACATATTAAGAATTGTATCACTACAGCCAACTCAGATTCCTTCAGAATATACTAATAACAAGCACAACTAAATATTTTGTCTCTAATAGCTCTTGACATAGGAGATTCAACAGATTTCTCAGGAAAAAATAACAGAAGTCAGCAAGGCAGAACTGTAACTTTGGCTCCAGGAAGCAGACACATGAGCATGCAACTCAGTGGCAAAAGAGCTGCTAAATCAAATTACTATAAATCAAAGTAGTTCCTATGAAAGAGCAGACCTAAAATGCATATTTAACTACTTTTAAAGGAAAATCCTCAAGAAAGAAAAAAAACAAGTTGAGGAAATTGACTAGGATAAAGATGATCTAGATGTAGAAAAGACTTAAGATGACTCCATATCCAAAGGGAAACAGCTGTTCAGAAGCTCAAGGCCATGGTATGCATGTATGGGAAGGGGAAAAGCTGTCTCAAGACTTCAATGTGTAACCATCTCAGAGCATTACGAACAAGTATAGGACCAAAGTGTAAGAAGGCGATCGAACAAGAAAGAAGTTGTACCAAAAAAATCCTTGCTCACTGGTAATTAAAAAAAGGTGAGGAGGACTCAAAGTCAGAAATTTCTGTATGTAATCCATATTTTGCCAAGAACGTTAAGCTAAACGGGAAGGGGGATGAATAGGACCTGGAAAATTTCCAAAATCAGAACAGTTAAGTTTCAGAGAAGCTTCCCATACTCAGGCAGGAAGAGATGACTGACATCCCAGAACTTTAGAAAGAAAAAGGACGAGTGAAATAACACTTATAATATTAACAAGTGTAACCCACATATCTGGTTCAGTAGTACAAAGCAATCTGGGCACAGCAGGGATAAGTCAGCTACCTCCCAGACATTCTGAAATACAAGCAGAAGTGCCATAGATGACTTACGCACAGCTTTATGACTGCATAGTTTTATTTACAAGCACTGCACCGAGCTACGTGCCATTATCAAAAAGCAGGTTTTGCAAATTAACCAACAATCCAGTAAGAGCATGACGCACGAGCAGGATGAAGGACGAGGTTAAACCCAGTTAAACCCGCAGACAAAGCACGTTCCTATTACCGCACCGCGACCCAACCCAACGTGCTGCTGGCACAAGGACCGTACTTTGGCCATTCCATCCCCACGCGCTCGGTTTCCCACCTACCGACAGCGTTGTGTCCTACGGCGACGACAAACCTGGAGCACGGCAGGGGTTCCTCGGCAGGGCTCCCCGCGGCTCCCGGCGTCCAGAACGCGGCGATCTCCCTGCCGAGAGACGCCGGGCTCACAACCCCCTCCGGGGAGCACGGCGCTGCGCAGCGCTCGCATCCCACACCACTACCTTTTCTGCTGCAGCTCCCTGCGGATCTCCCTATCCTCAGCCGTCTCCTCGGTCTCCTCCTCATCGTCCACGCCGGCCCGGGAAGGAGCGATCACCACCTCTCCGAAGAACGTCGCCATCACCTCGCCGTCACCGCCTCCCGCCTTCCTCTCCCCCGCGGGAGGGCACCGCGCACGCGCGCCGAGCCGCTCCGCCGGTACCATAGAGTTTCTCTCAGCGCTACGACGCTCTAACCGCGCCCACCATAGAGAGCGGGCACGGCGGGAGGACCGGCAGCTCCAGCCCGATCGTGTGGCCCCAGCCCTCCCTTATGGCCCCCTTTGGTCTGACTAGAGCCAGGCCAAGTCAATAGAAGGAACTGTTGTTCCAAGAGAGAACAGTGAAGAGTAAAATAAATACGTTCTTATACGGGTGATAGGAAAAACAAATGAAACAAAAACTCTTTAATTACCTCTCCTCCTGTCTGTCTATAAAACAAGGAGATACACAACAGCATTTGCTTTGCCTATAAAATAAAGTGTTCTGCTCCTTAAACTAGCAGTTCCCTCCCAGGTATGGGAAAGCTGAGGCCAGAAGCTGCTCCCACGCTTCGGGGCCATCACAAAGCTATGGTGTGTGAGCACAGTGTGACAGGGCGGCTGAACGGCAAGAAAGAAAAACATCTTTTTGAGTCTGAATCAGAAATACAAACCTACCAAACTGAGATTTGACTGTTTAATAAAATAGAAATTTAAAAAGGAGTCCTTGTAACAGATTGAACCCAACTACTGAGGGTTGTATTTCACAGAACAGTGACCGTGAGCAGCTGCTGAACAGTTCAATCCACATAGGGGTAACAGAAATAACCACTTACTCTCTTTAACAAAGCTGCTCAGAAGAGCCAGGTCTCCTCACTGAACACAACCATGTTCATATTTTGTGTACCAACTTAAAGGAATCAAATAAACATCTTGAGCTTATTAAATTCTAACATTATATTCAAGAATTATAGTCTAAATAAATAAAACTCCTGAGGCAAGTGACAAACTAGCTTATTCTTGGACTTCATACAGAAGTTATTTTTTTTCAAAAAAAACCCTACTTCTCTATACTGAGATAACATTCTAGGTATCAAAATGTGATAGTGCACCTTTTGGCACAATGTCAGCAACAACATTGGAGAAGTGCTTCTCAGTAACTGCTGCCAGCACTTTCATTACTTCACTGCCAGTTGTAAAAGCACTTACTATGTTACTAAATGTGGTTATGAATCTGGACTTTTTTCCCCCCCAAAGCCTTTCAAGATGCTATTACCTGTCCAGTCTGCTAGAAGACTAACTCATGAGCTTGCTGTTTCAGTTTGAGCTGAGTCACAGCTAACTGCTTTGACTTATCTCCTACTGAACCAGAGAAACCTGAGAAACTGAACCAGCAGAGAGGCAGGAAAGCCATAGCATAGAGTGAGAAAGGAGTAGAGCACCTTGTGTTGGATTGAAGACAGTGATTTGGCAGTGGGCCTAACCAGCTCCAGGGAAAAGAATTTAGAGGTGCTATATGCATTCTCCTGTTTGATGCATAACCAACCAAAAATGTATATACTTATTTTTTTTTCCCCTGGACAATTCATCTTCTATGTAATTATTTTTTTACAACAGCCACCTCAAACATTTCAAAAATTGGCAGATAAATGGCAGCAATCAAAACCGATACGTTTAATCAATGCAAAAATCTAACATCGAAGCACTTAAAAGTTTAAATGTGGAAGACCAACAGAGATTTAGCAAAAACGGTCTGGAATGTAAGAACTCTGCACCTCCAACTTCTCACGCATAAAAAAGAAACAACAAACAGAACAAGTGTTTTGTTGGTTTTTCTATTTTATAAAGAAAACACACAAAAACCCTTAGGCCCAAGAGTTCACCTGCATTTCATATTCTTAAGTTTACAGTATAGAAGTCACATTAATGATAGTACTACCTGTCAGTATAAACCCTCTCTTCACCAGCACCAATATGCTTTTTTAAGTGGCAAATACGCTTTTCTCAGCTGGTAACTGGTTCTAGTTGTATGTTTTCATTAATGAATGTACAGAACATTTAACATCTGTACTAACAGAAGCTGTAATGCTGTTAACTCAGTGACTGTTCATTACTCGTTTGATGCAATACCAGCATCCACCGAATTTTTATAGCGTACACTATTATTTATAAGCCTGTTAATATCGTATATGATTTCTTACAGCATTAGAGATGTTTGAAATTTGTTCTCGAATGTTGAATGACCTAGGTAGTATTCCATTGCAGCACCCATAACAATAATACTCAACATACTGCTATTAACCTGTTACGCAGTGTTTTAACTTTTTTTTTTTTAAACTCTTGTTATATGTAATAAAATACCAGTAAAGACAAAAAAATTGCCCCTATAATGAGGCACATTTTGGCATCTGTGCTAAATGCTGCTACATGGGCAGGCAAGTGCAAGTCAAAATATGAAAAGGAGAAAGTCATGATCTAATCACATTCATAACTTTTTCATAGAAAAATATAAATATATTCCCTGAAATGTAGGACAAGGAAGAGCCAGCATCCAACATGAGTTCTAGTGCTATTACCATTAAAAAAAAAAAAGTGGGCTGGCTTTTCCTTTTAAGGTTACGTTTCACAAGCTGCATCACCTACACCTCTGTCATCGTCGTCATCGTCACAATCGTCGTATCTAACAGTCCGCCTACCCCTGTTTCGAGTTCTTATCGTAGTACGCCGGTTAGCTCTTCTATATTTGGTATACTCCAAATCTTCAGAGTCATTTTCTTGCTTAGGTTTCCGACGTTTCCTTCGCTGGGGTCTTCTGGAACGCTTAGGTAAATTTGAAATTTTTTTTCTAACGATGCCTGTTTTTCTCTTTTTTGTTTCTGTGGCATTACTGTATATACTGTTATCAGTTCCGGAGTCTGAATCGGAAGAACAGTTGAGATTGGCTTTTGAGCTCCCTGCAGCTCCACGTGTTTCCACATTCTTTGATACTGAGCTTTTTTCCTCTATCTTCTTCCTTGCTGCAGATTCTGATGCTTCGTTTAAGTCATTTGATAATTTCAATCTTTTCAAAGGAGCTCTGGGTTTTTTCTTCCGTGCTCTTCTGATAGTTTTAGTTTCACGTTTAGCTAATTTGGAACCCATCTCCTCTTCAGAGTTGCTCATGTGATGGTTGTAGGCTGAAGTTGACTGACCAGAAGTTCTCCACTTTCTCCCATTTTCTACCTTGTGGTTTGTGGAATTCTCCTCTGAAGAGTCAAATGTATTCTTAAGACCTGAATCACTTTCAGTTCTCTTTGTCTGATCGTCATTATCATCATTCTCCTTTTTAGTCACTTCTATCTCCACCTCAGATTCCGTTTTTTCATCTTCAGACTCACTAATGTATTTTCTCTTCGGAGCAGACGACCCAGAACAAAAATCATTTTTTCCATCAGAATCCTGTTCTTTCTCATTTTCAGACATTACACTAACATCTACATCTGAGCTGCTGATCAGTTTTTTCTTGGATGCCGCAGATGCACTGCCATGAAGCTGCCTTCTGTTCTTCTTCACTGTGCAAACACTCTCTGAGCTCGACAGCTCTTCCTTTGTATCGCTCATTATCTTAATCTTATTAGCTGCTAGTGTGGCACATCTGCGTGGATTTTTCTTTTTTGTCACATTAGATACCTTTATGTGTTTCCTGTAGTTAATGATACACGTCCTGCTCCTGAGCACTTTCCCACTTTGTCCAGGCTCCTCAGATGTAGATTCTACAAAACAAAATATTTAAAATTTCCTTTAATAAATAGCTGATTTATTAAACATAAACACTACCACATTTAATGAAATATACAAATGCATGTTTTTATTTAAACCATTATGAGCAATCTACCCTAAGATTTCACTAAGGATACAGCCACTCAGTTCTGAGCATGTTTTTAACTCTCAGGATTAGTCTTCTGCTTTGATATGATGAAAGGTTGTACGGTAACCTGTAGCATCTCCCTGTAAAAACTGCCTTACAAATTACCAACTTAGCCAACAGCCTTTCTTATACTCCTACTTCCATCATTAAAGCTATAACTTCTATTACTGTTTTTACTTGATCATTCAAAATGAATTATAAATTTTAAACTTTATTCTTACAAAAATATTATAGATTATACAGCCAGAAGTCCAGGGTGAACATCACTAGTTTACACCAGGGAAATGTTATATTATATTGGCCTATTACCTCTTGGTAATAGAAATAACAATCAATTTTGCCACAGCTTGAACCCAGTGCCTTGATGATTCTCTACCTGTACTCCCTGCAGACAGATTGAAAAATCATAGCAGCTTTTCTTATCTTACTTCACAGAAAGGTAGGCCACTAAATATTTTTCAAGTTAACATTTAAAGAGAAGGAGGTTTAAAGTGATTTTTTTTTTTTTTTTTTGAGGGATGAAGAAAGCTTGTCTTGCTAATGCTATTTCAACTACTGAGTCTAAAGGCCTAGCATCTTTTGAGAATGACAGCTATTCAGAGACTGTCTGAGACAAACTCCAGTGAGGTTCAGTGCCTGGCTCCTTCTGGCCAGACTACTGTGTTCAGCATTGTTACAAATCATTCAGGCTCCTTCATTCCTCAGTATACCACCTGTGAAGTTAAGATAGGACAATATTTTTCCTCAACTCTGTAAAGAAAAAAAATGCCATGAAGATGTACTCTAAGAGACTAGATAAAAAACAGCTCTACCGTGACAAATTGTTTATGCTTTTCTTTTTAAACATTTCAGCAGCTAATTCATGAGACTGAATGAAAGACTGAAGGACAGTAACATCACATTCTGCACAAGACAGGCTTTACGTAACACACTACCAGACTATTAAACCTGTACAATCTGTACTTTGTACACAATCTCAAATTGGCAGTAAATTTGCATAAAGCTTTATTTTATTTTTTTTACTTAAAGCTTCTTACTAGAATTAAAATCCACTCTGGAGTAACTGCAACATTCCCACACATCACAGTAATAAAAGAGACAATTTTAATGCAACTACAGAAGAGTATCATGCATTAAATGCTGCAAAGGTACAGATTGTATAGACAGGGAGGATCAAATAAAGAACTCCATTAGCCACAAATTAGGATCTACAAGAAAACATTTACAAAACAGACATGAAGATATAAAGGTCTCATCCATCCAGTTTACTGCTGTGACAAGCAGTCCTGTAGTACATGCTATCAAACTTTAAACATGGGAGTCCAGGCACCAATACTGGATAGGCATATCACATACACAGTCTCTTATGCACAGCCAAATATCCAAATGAATTTATGTTCTATAAATACTAAAGTATTTAAATAAAAGCATATGTATACTCCAACAGTATACAAATAATAGCTTCTACAAGTACAAACCTGCTAAGTTTCTTATTTACAAGTAACAGCCTCTTCAAGAGAGAGTAATACATGTGCCTGTTGGTAAACCACAGTAAAGTAGGCTGTGCTAATAACATGCCTGCTACACCCCTTATCAGCTGAGGAGCAAAATGAGCTAGAGAACATCTGCCAACACAGAAAATAGCTGTGACTGCCTGTGGTGGTATGCCAAATTAGAGAGTAGAAAAACTGAAGTATCAAATACATGTTTTAGTGTAAATGTTCACAGCTATTAATCAGTTCTATTAATCAATTCATATTGATTAATAGACAACTAACAGTTCAACAGAACCACATGGGAACCACTAGCTCCACAAGTAAAGAAAACTGAATACCCAAAAGCTACTTATTATCAAGAGCATTGCACAGGACAATGATATACTCCTCATCCACATGAAAGCAGGTCTCCAATTCAGTCCTACATCTTTAACTGCCTTGGCTCTGTATATATCAGGTCTTTCTCTTGGCTTTTAAAACATGCTTCCAAAATCACATCCAAACCTGAAATGCGGGTAATCCAAAAACCTGGGAAAAGCCAGTCTAAGCTTTAGAACATTACCATCACAGCATCAAAATGCATCTCTACTTTGAAAAGCATGCTACGTATCACTGACAATAAAAGCACAGAATGGCCCAGGTTGGAAGGGACCTCAAGAATCACGACTCTCCAGTCCCCCTGCCACATGCAGGGCCACCAACCTCCCCATTTAATACTAAACCAGGCTGCCCAGGGCCCCATCCAGCCTGGCCTTGAACACCTCCAGGGATGGGGCATCCACAACCTCTCTGGCAGCCTGTGCAGCACCTCACCACTCCCTCTGTAAAGAACTAAAGAAAATCCAAAAGACAAACCAAGTTAAAGATTCCAGTACATGCCATGGAAATAAAAATAATTCAGACATTATCAAATTCATTTTGAAAGACTACAAAATTACTCAAAATGAAAATAAATCTGCTTTAGCACAGAAATTCTCAACACCAAAAGGCAATAATCGAAAGTAAGAACTATCACTTCATACAGAAACTCATAGACTATCATTATTGAAATTCTTAAAACAAGGAGCAGACTGACCAGAGAACAAATTCCTCCTTTTGAGATACACTGAACTTCACATAAGAGCATTCATATATATTCCCTAATATATATGCATAGAGAAGGAACTGCTGATTAAATATGAAAACAATAGTAACTTAATGACTTTTTCATAGACAAATGTAAACCCTGAATTGCTCAAGAACTTTCAGCATTCATCACTAATTCTAAATACTGAAAAACTGCCACTGCAAAACAAATAATTTCCTCAGTGCTGTTTTGGTGACCTCCCAGTTCCACAGTCAGCATCACCACGCCTTCCAGTTCACCTGCTGATTTCTAGTTCTTGTTTTAGAACAGGGAACACTATACACTTCATAGAGTCCAAATCTCTCCATTCATTACCCATACTAAAATCTATCTAGTCAGTGTATGAGGTTAAGATGCATTAACTCAAAATTAATTTATTTTTTTTTACCTTTTCTAAAGATCTTTGTTTTTCCTTTTCTCTTCCTCTTTTTTGTTTTTGAAGAAGCGTCAAAATAATTACTGTGATTAGAATTTGTTTCAGATTCTGTATCAGAAGAGTCATTGAAATCAGCACCAGGTCCAGAATTAGGGCTCGCTGTAATTCTACATGGCACCAAGGTTTCTGAAACAACACTTCTCCCATCCTGTCTGTCTTCTGTTTCAGATTCTGCTGTGTCCTCCAAATCACTTAAGACTTTTGCCTTTTTTATAGGTGCAACAAGGTGCAGACCAAACAATTTTCTGGCATTCCACCTATCTGATTCAGAACACGCTTCATCCTCCGAGTTGCTCACAACAAACTTATTTGCAGGCACTGACTGCTCAGCTTTCTGATTGCTCCCATCCTCCGAATTGTGGCTTTTGGAGTCGTCCTCTGAAAAGCCTTGTGTAGGACTCCTCGTTTCAGGAGACGCAGAAAGAGCTGTCCCTCGTAACTGCCTATGGCCATTGCTTTGCCAGGTTTTCTGTTTCATCTGCACATCTGTCTCAGAATCTGAACTTTCATTTTCAGATTCACTAACGAATTTTCTTCGTACAGCAGATGAAGTAGGTAGAGAAAGAACTTTCCTCTTGCTGAGCTGCTCTTCTGGTTCTTTTTCACTTTCAGACTTCAAACCTCCATCATCCTCAGACCCCTCCAGTAACATTCGCCTGGCTGCAGCGGAGGCATTTCGGTGAGGCAGTTTTCTATTTTTGCATCCAATACCAATACTTTCTGAGCTTGAAACCTCTTCTTCCACATCACTCATTAGTCTTAACTTAGTAGCAGCCACAGTAGCACTTCTGCGTGGGATTTTCCTATGTCTCCCTGTACTATTACTCAGAGTCTCGGATGTCGTCACTGAAGTATTTTCAAAATCACTTTCATACAACCTTTTCCTGACAGCTTTTCTTGTATTCCCATTCTCCTGGGGAAGTGTACCTGTGAAGCAGAAGAGGGATTAAAGTCTTATGTTCAAGAGTAGTCACTTTTTCAGCCTTCAAATCTGGAACAGCTTCAATCCACAGACATGACAAACAGAGCACATCCCCCTAGTAGTAGGTAGGTGATTTTGTTATCTGGCAAGAAAAAATATTTAACTATATTGCAGAATCACATAATGGCCTGGGTTGAAAAGGACCTTAAAGACAAACTAGTTTCAACCCCCCTGCCATGGGCAGTCACCAACCTCTAAGACCAGGATGCCCAGAGCCATGTCCAACCTTTATATCATGAATTTTGGATTCATTCCAGTTTTCTGAAAACTGCTTTATAGTTTTAGTGCTTCTACTTTAAGAAACAAAGCACTTCAAGAGAAGCTCTCTCAGTAAACTCTTGGCTTCAGCCCTCCCTACCCTAAGTACTGGAAAAAAAAAAAAAAAAGGGAAATGTTCAGAAAGCAGCATTTTGAGAGCAAAAGATCTACTAGCAATCAAACAAACTGTATTACAACACACAACAGTTAAAAAAATACTAATTACAATTAGTTTTCTATGGATGTACATGTATAGACACACATCGGGTCCACGGGCCATCCAGAAGACAATTACTCCAATCTTACCTGTTTGTTTCCTTTGAGCAGCTTGATTTCTGGTTACCCTACAACTGATGTTCTTTCTTCTACATACACCATTGTGTAGCGGAGGTGACACAAGAGCCACAGAGCTTTCTTTGCTCTCTTCTGAGCTCTCTTCTGTAGAGGATGAAGAGGATGTAGATGAAGCTAAAGAACCTTCTACTTCACTTTCTGCTAAAAAAACAAATCCTCGATTAGAATATTGAGCAGTTAGTTTTAACTTACGAAGTGCATTTTGCTCATGCAGGAAATCTTATTTCCTCACAGTTTTATC
Source organism: Lagopus muta (assembly GCF_023343835.1). Taxonomy (NCBI): domain Eukaryota; kingdom Metazoa; phylum Chordata; class Aves; order Galliformes; family Phasianidae; genus Lagopus; species Lagopus muta. The sequence continues at coordinate 107,131,635 of NC_064433.1, forward strand.
TAACAATACGCTTTCTCTCATGTCTTAATCTCTAGCACATATGAAATAATAGTTCCACAAAATATACAACTCCACATTCATGAGGTGTCTGGTAATAAGTTTAAGTGGACGTGTTTAAGTTTCAAATAAAATAGCAACTGTGTTATCTGAAAACATCTCTAAGAGAGAAGCACCTTAAAATTGAAATATTTGCCAAATCTCTTTTACCAGGATTAGTATCCTTGCTCTCTGAAAGAAACTGAAGTTTCACCAGTGTAAAGTTTAGGGAGGAAAAAAAAAGAGGAAAGATTTTATGACTCTGGAAACTTAATCTAATATACATAGGTGTATAACCTTTATTTTATATCAAATGCACCACGTTTTCTTCTGAAGTAAGAGGCATTCATACACCACAACCACTTTCCTATAACAGCTGCTTGAAGTGAAAATTCTAGTACTGTATTTGATTTAAGAGCATCAAGTCATAAAGGTTTGTATGTCAACTTACCCATCCTACTCACTCAGCTTTGCTTTCAATCTCCATACAAAGCTGTAGTAAAGTACTGTCTGTCTGACTGCAAAATAGATACATAATGCAGCCAAGGCAGCTCTGTGTCAAAGTAAACTATGGGAGCAATAGAATTCTTCTTAGGAATACTTTTTTTTTCATTAATGAAATTAATCAACTGCATTCTATGAGATTTTACAGCAGAACATTCTTCAGTACACAGAACTTTTTATTAGTAAGTAAAAATACACAAAGATCTGTACTGCCTGAAATGCAAAGCGCATAAGAATGTTGTCTGAAGTTTTTGCATTGTTAAAGTTTACATTTTTTATTCAGAATACAGTTGGCAAATAGAGCAATTATAAAGGGAAAAGAAACATTAGTAGGCAATGTGTAGATAAGACAAAGATGAAAACCCTCATTTGGAACAGATTTCATTGATTACCTGATGACAACGTTGAACGGTTTGTTAGTGTTGTAGATCTAGCTTTTCCATTCCTTTCAAAGGATGTCAGGCATGCAGAATCAGAGGACTCTCCAGATGAACTATGGTTGTAATTGCTAGCATTTGTCTTATGGCTTGCAACACAGGCTGCTCTGCTTGAGGTAGGTTGACTAAAAGAATCTTCCTGTTCAGATTCAATTTTTGCCTGAGACTTTAATGGTTTCTGCTTGAAATTTCTACTGAAAAGGGAAAGGAGTAGAAGCATCATAGCTTGTAAAACTACTAAAAAAAGCCACAGTTTTTTAAAAGTCATTTTCTCTGAAAGCTTAATTAACCATACACCATGTGATTTTACATTTATAGAAGGCTAGTTAGTTTTGTAATCTAATATAGTTTGGGACAGTTTTAACTTTGATGAAGTATTAACTGCTTTTATTAATATAATAGCCTATGCTGCTAATAAAGTTAAACAAGAAAAGACATTATCTCTACAAAAAAAAAAAAGGTAACACTAAATTCCTTCTACACCTATGTCATCCTATTGTTGCAATCTGTTGGTAAACAACAGCCTCAACCTCTGCTGAACTCAGTCTCGTTAGCTGCACATACATCCCAAAGTACGTGATATGCATGCTATTATTCCTTATAAATTGAGTTCCAGGAACATGATGAAACAGCATCTTTCAAGAGTTTGTCTAAAATGCATGTTTGGAGAGCAACTCACCAATTACATTCTTCCTTAAAATACATTCTAGAGTGCTACACTCAGTCCTATTTGATCACAGTAAATTCACAATGTTCTACATGGGAAAGGGCACGCATTACACATAAGCAACGCAGAGGCTACTAGGCAAAAGAACATTGCTTATTTTTACATTCAGAACTACTCTTTTGTCAGTTCGTTGCTTACAACCCAAAGTTTTCAGATATTTTAGAGACCTATGAGACACATATGCTCTCCTGCATAATAGTTTAACAACAAACACTCTCCAAGAATTCCCAAAGATTCAGTGCTGCAAAGCACCACTGAACTGAACTGTAAACAAGTCACATACAGGTTCTTCAGAGAGGAAAAATAGTGGTGTCTCAAAGGAAGATTCCTGCCTACTGCTGTGTATTTGTAACATCATTAAACTGTTTTGCTAGAAAACACTGAGAACCCAAGAAAAATGCCAAGTAAAACTTCAAGTTCATCATCAGATATGCTTACAGTGTAATCCAACATTTATGCACAGAACAATAAAGACAGCTATGTCAGAAGGGTATTCTTCTAATTTTATTCTTAAAACTGTATTACTGTCCCTTCACTATCAGACAAGTAAGGCCAGAGGGAGTGGGAGAAAACCATATGCTCAATTCCAACAATCTACCACGTTTGTTTTTGTATTTTGTATTATGTTTCACTTAATCCCATATGCTGATTAACAATACAAGAGTAAATCATATCAACCAGAAAAGAGCAGATTGCTACAGCAATTAAAAAAAATCTAAATTCCATAGGATTAAATTGCTTCTGCATATAGTAAGATAACTAATATATATGCAGCAAGAACATTTTATTATTCTAGTCAGATTATCTAGTCAGAGTAAAAGTTCATTTTCTCACTGAATTATTTAGAATTAAGCATAAACAAAAAAAAATAAATCCCTGTTCTATACTTCAATCCCTTCCCCATTCCACAGGCAACTTTACACTACCACAGAACTCCCTTTAAGCACGTTTATCTTACTCTGCAAGAGAAGTAATTCCAACAATTATTACTAGAGTTAGCTAGCTAGCCACTTCATAAAACAATTGTTCTAAATATGACAGTGAATGTAGTCAGTTCATAATTTGTTACCTGGGCATTTTGGTAGCATGCTGCACTGCGCTTTGACTCTGAATTCTTCTAGCGTATCTCTGGTTTCTTCGTATCTTTTCATTCTGCTTCTGACCATTTTTGAAATCTGAAACAATTCTTCTTATTTTCTCTTCAAATAGTGCTGACAATCTCAAGGTCATACTATAAATCTAAGGAAGTAGTTTATGTTAGTAACAGAACCTTTCACCCAAGACTAACTTCTCTAAAATCAGAAATTATACAGAAAAAGAAATTTGTTTTGTACGATGTACTATAGTGCTATGTAAGACATAAGCAGACATACAAATGTTTTGTTGCACTTACCACCATCATTAACCAGAAATTTTACTGAAATATTGAAAAATAAAAATTTCTCCAAGATAACACCAAACTGGATTATAAGAAGTGTAAAACTCCCAATAGTAACATCTACCTTTGATTTTTTGTTTGGAGTATAAGACTTTGCATTACTAAATATTAGTCTTATATCTTTGCACAGTTCCATTGGAGTGTCATAATTTCCAGCTTCCAGAGTTTCTTTCACTGTACCAAAGTCCATTGGAGTGTCTATAATATGTCTGTAGTCCTAGATAAAGCATAAAAAAAAAAAAAGCAGTTCAAGAAGTTGTTAGAGGAAAAACAATCATCTTGAATTTTATCTACAGAATTCAACAGGAACTAAGATCATCTCAACCACTGGCTCAAGAAACAAGTACTTACCACAGCAGAAAGCTGAGCTTCTGCTGAAACTACTTGATTTAAAGCCTCCACTTTGTCACGTCCTATAAAATCTTGCATATTTTCAAGATAATCTTCAGAATTTGTTAAATATCGTGACGTGATACAACACCACATACTTCCACGTACAGTTCTTCAGCTTCTTTTCTCCTAATTTACCTCAATAGCAACTATTTTGTAACAATAACATGTCAGGCAACTGTATTACTGCTAATCAAAATGAGAAAAAAAAAGACTGTAATAGATCTGCCTGTAATCCTTTCACTAATGCCCTTTACAATGAGAAACTGATCTTGTTTAAATTTAAAACAAGAAACTGAACTCCACAATTGTCTTTTTCTCTTCTAAATGAGGAGTTTTAGAGACTTCCAAAATATTTTCAATACCTGAAATGAGACCCAAACTCAAGATGTGAAGATGGTACGAAAAAAAGTTGCATAATTGTTAAAACATTTATATGTCTTTTCCCCCAATAGGAGCTTGTTCTCTTTTTTCCTAAAAACCAAATAAAGATCTTGAAACCAATACTGCTACATAAGGTTTTCAGCAACAAAATAATTTACTGATGTGGAAGAGGGACCACCAGAGCATTAAGATGCTCTAAGACACATCAGCAGAAAATACAAAACAGATTGGATAGAATCCATACTTCAGATGCACACGTGAACCAAGACCTATGTTCTGTCTAGACGGGAAGCATCAAAGAGAAGACAGATTCCCAAAACTTGCAGACGACAGCAAAGGCAATAGTGCCAACAGCGACAATGGGGTAGCAAGAAAACAATGCAACAAGTAAGGAGTTCACACTGACTGATCTGTTTGCCTATTTGAGTTTCATCCTTCATGTTAACATTGCATACAAAACAGGTAACTCATGTAAAGTATCAAGGTGTTTGTAGACACAGCTCCACTGCTCCACAATTGTTCTGTGCTGTGTTTATATTTTGGTGTATCTTATCTCGACGAAGATAAGCATCAGTGGTTGAGAATTGAAACCAAAAACAGAACAAGTCCAAGAGAAACATGGAGGTCTTATTGTACCAAACGCTAAAAGAAAGATACAATTTTTATATCTTACAAGGTTAATGGAACAACTTACAGGATACTGGTCCAAATCAACTGGCTGCCTAAAAGGTTCAGAATCTTCACACTGGAAAATTAAATTCACAAGCTCCATGCACTGTTTTTTCCAGCAATTTTCATCATAGCCATTTTTCATGCTTTTTCCTCTTTTCCCCCGTCCCTTGAAAAAAAGCCAGGAAAAAACATTATTGAAAAGCTGCCTGAAAAACTTCACAGAAAATTTCTAACTGGAATTATTTCAGATATCACAGCATCAATCACAGAATCACAGAGATTGGAAGAAATCTCTGGAGATCACCTAGCTCAACCCCCTGCTAAAGCAGGTTCCCTGCAGTAGGTTGCACAGGAAAGCAACCAGGTGGGTTTGAAATATCTTCACAGAAGGATATTCCACCACCTCTCTGGCCAGCCTGTTCCAGTGCTCTGTCATCCTTACAGTAAAGAAGTTCTTCCTCGTGTTAGTATGGCACTTCCTATATTCCTGTTTCTGCATGTTGCTCCTTGCTCTACTGCTGCACACCACTGAAAAGAGTTTGCCCCCATCAACTACCATATTATAGATAGTTGTAAGCATTGATAGGTTCCTATCTCAATCTTCTCTTCTGTAGGCTGAAGAGTCCCAGGTCTCAGCCTGGAGCATCCCCCTTACAAGGAACTGCTCCTAATTATCTTTGTGGCCCTCCACTGGACTTTCTCTAGGATATCCCTGTCTGGGAATCCCAGAACAGGACACAGCACTCCACACCTGGCCTCAACCAGGGCAGAGCAGAGAGGGAGGATCACCTCCCCTGATCTGCTGGCCATGCTCTTGTTTTTAAAACGTGCCCCAGGATACCACTGGCCTTCCAGGCCACAGAGGCACACTATATCAGAAAAACGCGCTTCTACACCACATGCAAAAATGCACTTCCAGGTATTGTATTGTTAACAAAACAACTAGCAGCTCTCTTTCCCTAATGTTTATTAATAAAACTGACAAATCATAATTATTTTTTTTTTGCCTTTCAAGTTGTTGTCTTGAGGTGGGTTTTTTTTTAGTACCAAAAAGCACACAAAAATATCTCCTTATCAATCTTCCAAAGTAAGAAATCTGAATAATACCCGCTGTTAAAATGCTTTGGTTTTTTTTTTCCTGAGCATCTCAGCTGATGAATATTTTCACTTCAGTATCAGCCAGATAATTGAAAGCTGTCACACTGAACAGCACTGATATCAAAATCATGAGAAAGATTCTCTTTGACTATTATATGGAACAAGTATAGGTGTGTTAAAACAGCAATGAACTATTTATGAAAAGCATTTATTTCTTTTTATTGACAGGGAAAAAAATAATGCTTGTTATAAAACAAAGCATCAGTCCCACAGTATTTCAACACAGCCTGCTAAGCAATTTTTTCCAGCAAACTTGAATTGGGTATACATGGGAAAGGTTAGCCAACTCACTTTTCTTCTTCTATATGATGTTCTTGGACGGCATTTTTCATCATCCTGCACAAAAATAAAGGTTATTTATTTTTTTCCATAAATAATTTTTAAGTAATTGTGTACTCAAATTATTATTAGACCTTATATCATGGTTGAAATAGACTTTTAATCTTACTTTTCTTCAGTTGGACAAGAAATGAGCATATCAAAAACACAGCACAGTGTGTTATGGAAAGTAAGATTCTATTGACATCCCACCACTGAAGGCTCCTACTTGAACTCCTGTCCATAGTATACAGGAAAAACCCCAAATAGATAATTGCAACTGGAAGATACCCACCAACTTTGAGAACTCCAATGACAGAATATCAAACAGTAAATCAACTGACAAATATTACAACTTTCTGCATTTTGCTTGTCCTGAATTTGGGGCAAAGAAATCTTTCTGATCAAGTTACGTCTGGTAAAAAGAAAAGCTTTATAACGCGAAAGTACTAAGATGACACTGAAGTAGCCAGACAGCTGAATGTAATGCCTTTCCTACAACATTAACCTCCAAGGGAAGGGAGTCACTCTGCAACTTTTTGAAGCCTTGCTTCAAAATTAAAATGCAAAAAAGATCAGATTGGGCTGTTTGGGGTATGCTGTCAGTAAACATGCAACACTGAACACAATAACTGTTCTGCATTGAATGCTAGCTGCAGCTTAAGGTAAATACGTTTCATCGAATCTTCATAGAAGCACATAATGCTAATGTATGATTCATAGTTGCGTGCACAGGAATTCAGTGTTTACCAACCTTCAGCATTTACTACTGCCTAAGTGACAGTTTTAGCTTTAGAAATAACCAAGGATACAGATAATTAAAAATACAAGGAAAGACAGCTATTCATACACTCTTGAAATATTTATATTACATTACTACATATTAACATGCTTTAAAAACGTCACAAAAACACAGAATTGTTCTATTTAATGGCCATGGTCCTAGCACAAAGTTTCTTGTTATACTTCTGAACAAGTACAAACAATTCATGTTCTCAATTAAAGCATATCCCCACATCATCCCTCACTTCCCTGATATATTCAGTCTTCTCTCAGCTGTGCAAATGTACACATACAAGATACACATACAAGGATCTCTATTTAAAAAAAAAAAAAAAAGAGCAATTTTGCCATGAATACTTGAAGGTGAGTGGTATTTTCTTACCACTGCAGATGCATTACTGCAATTACTTGTATGAAAAAACTTACCAGATCATCAGCATCAAGACAATCTTGTTCATCATCTGTTGTGCTACACAGGTCAAAAATGTTTGTACAGTCTTGATCACTGTAATGCAATTAAATCTCTTGTTACTATAATATCAAAATACAGCTACCACTTCCTAGAAAGACAAACCCAGGCACAACCAAAAGCTACAAAACTGGAAGCAAGTAACAATAATCTGAAATAATAAACACCATAAGGTGTTTTTTTATATCACTAAAGTAATGTTAAATATGGAAATCTGCTGTATTGCACATTTTAGAACTAGTGAGCCAAGTAGGGTGAAATTAGCATTAGGAATTTGATCTACTGGAATTAGACTGCCTACACCAACTTCAAAATAAACCTCCCAACTGAACTCAAGTCAGGCATGCTGCAACAAGAATTTCTGCATGGGCTTGCATTACAGACTGATCTACTTTCAGGTCAACTGACATCTTCATACCATACACACCAGTAAAAAAAAAAAAAAAAAAAAAAAAAAAAAAAAAATCAAATCTCTATATCAACATATATTTCCAGTATTTTCCCGGGTAAGAAAACACTCGTGAAGAATTAGATATCTGTCCTGCAGTGCACTGAAAAAGATTAATAAATCAAAAGAACTAAATTCTTAATAAAGTGATCTTAAAGTTGTTTATGTTCCCCCACAATTTTAGAGCACAAGCATTCAAGCACTATGTAAGGTAAAATGCCACTCACTTGATAAACTTCAAGAGCTGCGTAGTGATCTTCTTTGCAGCTCTAGCAATAGCACTCCCAGGTTCATTGAAGGTCCTGGCATTGCTTTCAATGTACCTTACTTCCCAAACCAACGCAGAGATTCTCCTTAAAATTAAACAACATTGCACCTTTAATAATAAGCTGAAAAACTACAAATACTTTCTCATTAATTATCTGTCCTAATGTGGATAAACATCCCTTACTCTAATTTCATGACACCTGTCTCCAGGTTTTCACTCATCAAAATGTGTTCACATAGAGCACACAGAAGGAATTCACAGAAGTAATTCAAGGAAGCAAAATCAACAGTGCACATCTTTGTTAAGTCATTTTCCTATTTGTTATTGACAAGAAATTTGCAGCAAGTTTGCAAAGTTCTGTAAAGGTTTGGTTTCTTTTTTAAAATTAATTCAACTAGCCTATTAAATGCCAGCATTTAATACCACTGAATCATGAAATTCCATTGAACTAATGGAACTGAGAATGACAAATTCCAAGGATTCCTTAAAAATCCATGCATTTCTAAAAGGCTATCTTGACCACCTCTGTGGAAAACTCCTGTCAAATGGTGTAAACTGCGTACTATATTAATAATTAAATAAAATAAAAACAAGAATAAAAACAAGACACAAGCAACAGAGAAAAAAAGACAAGAAGTCTGGTCTAAACACATTTTTAAGTGTACCTGAGCCATGATGTCTGCAAAATACCTTGCTGAGACCAACTCACCAGTCATACATCCCCTCCCTCTGTAAATAAGAGATTTGTAGAAACCGCTACAAACTAACATTACAGAAGTGAGCTAACACAATTACACAGCTTTTTGTGATTAAGTTTATAAAGAACTATAAAATATGAAAGCCATACTCCAGGTTTTCAGTTCCTCATTTCAGAATTTCAAACCATTTCCCAAGCCATCATTTCAGTCTCACTGAGGAAGAAAACAAGTACTGACATCTCTTCATTTTATTTACAGACATGCTGAGCACAAAGCCAGATGATCAACATCCTTAAATTTATGTTAGTATGGATATGCTGCACATCAGAACTTATCAACCCCACACTTAATGTCAGCATTAACTCTGGAAACTGTATCAATATATGCTGAAATCAATTTCCTTAAGAACTAAAAGAACGTTAAAAATTAACATTGCTACAAAACACATTACAAATTTGGGTACTAGACTGTTGGTTTTCAAAATGTTTATTAAAAAAAGACTACCAAAAAACATTTAGATCTTCTCACAGTGTACAAACATAAGGCCGTGCTCCGTCTTGTTTCTGCTGCTAGTACTAACCTGTAAAATCGATTGGCCAGTCTTGTTCGAATAGTGTTCAGGTCTGTTGGGTAAGCAATCACGGTACAGTACTTGGGATATGTACACAGGTCAACTGGACCAGCAAAAGCTGCTGAAATGTCTGTTAAGAAACAGCAAAATTAACGGCACTATTTACAGACGTATGTGTGTGAAAACTGAACCAGCCATTTAATTGGTTTGTAAAACCACCCTCAATAAAACCAATGATGTACCAAAACATAAACAGTTGAGTACAAATACAGTGGGAGAACTGGCCTGTAAATCTAACTCCAGGAGCAAACTACCTAAAAGTGAGAGGACATTCTCACCAAGAGTCAGAAGTTGGTCGATACCGCAGATAATCCGCTCACAAGCTTCATCGCGGGATCGCATCCCCCACTCCCCTTCCTCGGGCTTGTAAAGTAGCTTCTCCATTTCTTCAAAAGTCACAGAAACACTAGCGCCTAATTCTTCAGGCTGATCAACTGAAGAGTGATAACAAAAAGGAAAGTGTGAGTAGTGAGAACACAACAAGAGAAACTGTTAAATATTTAAAACCATATGAGTATTCAGTAAGCGTAGCTGGGAAAAACATACTTTGCCTCGAGTTTGATACTAAAAGCATGGGGAAAATACATAAAACAGCCAAAAGATGTCCTTTATTCCCTTTTTCTGCAATTCTGAATTTCCAGGTCCTCATTTATTCTCTTGATTTAAGCACCAGTCTAAAAAGACGACCTCACTCAGAAGAGTTACTTGCACACTTTCATTTTAAATGTGCGGTTCAGACTTCATAGGATCCTAACTTAGTTTACTGAGTTTATTACTTCAACCATTAAACACACGTAAGACAGGCAATATATTTTGTGATGTCCTTCCTGGTACACTAACTGTAACCTTAACAGTGTTTTTTTTTTTTTCCAGTATTTCTTTTGAACATGGCAGATTAAATTAATTTCAAAACAATAGAAAGTAGCAGACATAAAACTGCGATGGATGGCTCCATGGAGTCACATTTACAAAGCTTAATGCAATCCAGCTAACACAGAGTAAACAGAACACATTACACCTCTGTGTATCCTTCCCCTCAACTCTACAGATTGTTTCTAGTAATTTTCAGTCTGTTTCTGGATTTCTTTTTTCAGAAGCTAACATCCTCATTTAGTTTGAGCACTTGAAAAGGAACAAGATCATGAAGGTTCCTGATCACACAGGGATCTTCAGTCCATCTTTGTGTTGAATAGGACAACTGGAACAGCAGATAAAATTCAGCAATATGAAGCATATAGGCTTATAGCTAGAAACCAGAAATAGGAGCTTCCATTAGCATCTGAGAGTCTCTCAGTTAAAAATAAAAACAAGAAAGATAAGGTCATTGCTAGCATGCCGATGACTGTAATCCACAGATATGCCACAGACAATTCTAAAACACATTTCAGCTGCAGCTGTTGCAGAGACAAAAAATAAAAGCAAAGCATTGAACGAGTTTAGTATGGGTCTTCAAAGTTTACAAAAAGCACTGATTTTTTCCTTCGGCCAAACAGGTAACGATGGCCCCAAATCTTTATTCACTATTGCATTTACAGTGCTATTTATGGAATGCGTTCACCAGATCTCAAGGAATTAGAAGAAAATGTGCTGTATGTTTGAAGGAGGCAGATTTTGGCAAATAAGAAAATAGTATTTCAATCAAACCTAGGAGGAAAAAAAACTAAAATAATCTTGCTGACTGAAATCTTCATACATTTTAGTTTGCGTAAAACAGGTGATTTCACGTTTCCATTTCAGACAGTTTTGCAGCATTTGTTATCACAAGATATGACTGAAGCAGCCAGACCACACTTGGAAGATTAGAAAGTCAGTTTAATATTGAGAACATCCATGTGTGTGCAACATAATGGTATTTAGAGGACAAAACACTATATACACAATAGGCTATACACACACACACACAGCATTAACTTTTCTGCCATTTAGGAAATAGCTTATTTTCTATGAAAGGCAATAAAGAAAATTAATATCCTTTAAACAAGTTATTCAGTAACTACTTTGTCCTCCCACCCTGCTGCTGGTATCAACAAGTATTGCAAAACTGAATTGAAGAAGACAAATCAGGAATACAGTTACTTCATTTACAATTAATTTGAGTTTCACCACAAAAAACTATACAAGCAGCCTTTTTAAAGTATAAACAATAAAGATTTACTGACTGGAAAACTTATTTATATTCATTCTAATTCTTATACGTACCATAATGCAAACTAGTTTTTTTTTGTTTGTTTGTTTGTTTTTAAAGTTGCGATGTCAAGTTGCTGGAAGTCAAAACTTGACTTTCAGCAGTAGCAGGTTTTATTGTATATGCCAGAGAGATCCATATTTCAAGTATTTCCTTCAAAACTATTTTAGAAGATGGAAAGTTTCAGGGTGAGGAAGTAAAATCTAGATATATCAAAGACATTTCACTAACACTGAAGTGAGAATGTCCTACAAGAATCAGTTCAGGTGCACTACCTGCATGTAACAAAGGATCCATGAAGAGGGAGAAGCACATTAACTGCTCTGTTCAGAGAGTTTCTACTTACCATTATCAGATATTGGTTCCATGTCCCATGGACTAAGCTTCTCAACCTCACCATTGTCCCATCTGATTCACCAAGTTAAAAAGAAAATAGAAACACACAAGTTAACATTAACCTTAACCTTAAGTTGAAAGCATTTCTACCAAGCATATTTAAAGAAATTCTCTATCATTGCTATTTTTAGACCTTAGTAAAATATACTGTGGTTTTATTTATGGTTTTATATATATATATATATATATATGGTTATATATATATTATGTGGTTATATTATAAATAATATTATAAAAAATATAATTTTGTGTGTGTATATATATATGTATACACATACACAAAATTATTGGTTAGGAATCAACTGTCAACAGTGCAGAAAAGGAAACACGATTTAAGAAGAATTCCAAATTAAAATTGAGCATGTGCTCTCAGCCATATACAACTTACCCAATATAAAAATCAATATCATAATGATCAGATCAAGAAGCTGCTTAAGATAAATAAGCCAGACACTTGGAAAAACAAGGTAACAATCAAAGGGAAGCTACCAGAAAAACAAGGAGAAGCAACCCCCAGCCACAACAATAGAATGACTCAGAGAAGGGTAGAATAAAAACTGAGTTATATGGAGTATTAACTTCTCTTTGTCTTAATGTGGTAAGCCTTAATTAATGAGAAGACTAAAATGTAGAAACTAAAGTAACAGGAAGCAAAAGCAAACAGAGCTGATATTAACAGATTACCTGCACATTCACTGATATTTTACTATCTGACAGGAACATTCTCACATGCTTTTATTAACAGCAAAACTACCAACAAATTTTAGTATTTCAAATATAAGAAATGTACTTCTGGATTCAGCCTAATACCCCTACTGGTCCCGCTAGACTAGTAATTTCTCTATTTGAAACTATCAGTAGGAGGCCATATAATCCTGGTACAAAACCATTCTACTCATTCAACATTCATGATAACTAAATTCCTCTGGGCATTCAGTGAATACATCCCAGATTATTTCCTTCAGCATCTGTTTTCATTTAACATTCTTACGAGTCTGCTAATACTGCCTGGTTCTGTCAGAACCTCAATCTCTCTTTTGCTCCCTATATTTCAGCTAATTTTCAACACAAAGAAGTATTTGTTCCAGTGCAGCGTTATCTTAGTTAACATCTTTTGTAGAGAGATCATTTCAAGGGCTTCTTTTAAAAAACAGGAACTGCAGTCAAGTACATCAGACTGCAGTTCACCAATTTCCCTCTGAACCATCCAACTGTACCACAGGTTGCAACTTCACCAGAAGTTTCAAATTAGAGTTCCTCAAATGCCTGGTTTCCATGCTGAATACGGCAGAACTTCATAATAAAACTGCCCAGCAAGATCAAAGTAAACTAATCATCACAGTCCCTTCCCGTAAACACCACAAACCCCAGAACCAGGGACTGAGGAAAAAAAAAAAAAAAGAACATTTGGCTGTCAGACTAGGAGTGCATCTTACAGAAACCTAGGATAAAATCAAGCTCAGAACAGGAAGCCTTGAATCATTTACTGACATCTCATGTATTGCTAGCGTGACTTCATTTCTAAGGACCATGAAAAAACATCCCATTAACAGCTCAACACTGTAAAGAAAGCTTTATCTTTGCAGAAGTTCAGGGTGACTTGTCAGCAAGACTCTCTGAACCTTCTTAGTACTGACTGCTTCCTGGTAAAGGTACAGGTTAGGGAGGTCACAGATCTAGCAAACAACCAAAACTTTTCCAGCATTTTCTGCTTGATGCAAGATGCCCTCTCTAAAAATAGAAATAGGGGCAGGCACCCTGAACCACAACAGTGATGCAAAAGCTGTTCTTTAGAAGGCAACACCTCCCTAAGCTTCTTACCAGCCCAAGATAAGCATCTGACTCAAGTCAAAATGAAGCAGAAATTTCTCTACCAGAACGGAAACCTTACTACTTACTTCCACAGGAAGCATCTCCTTTGGAAGAATGATGTTTTAATGAGAAGTATTTTCTGTCGTATGTGATGGAAGTGAGTTCAGAATGGACACAGAACTGAAGACAACTAGCAGGTTTGCAGTTCCCAGGAATTAGTCCAACTACTATGCTTTAAGTTTGATACTGAAGTTTCTGCCTTTTCTATTTAAGCAAGCCTTTTCCCCTTGCAGTACTACCCTTGGATTTGCTCAACCTTGCCATGTTCTGAAGAACAAACTTGACAATATATGCCTTCACCAATGCAGCATTATCTCCTGACAAGCATGCTGGTCAAAGGGATTTGTCTGAGGTAGCATAGGGTTAATTACGCTATCTGCAGCTATCTTGCTAAATATAACCTAAAGATGAAATGCAGGACAAACTGCAAGCAGAACCTACATAGTAGCAAACACAGCTAAATACTAGTAGGCAACAGACTTGTTCTATCTTCACACCCACACAGCAAGCATACAGCTATGCTTAGAAACAGACATAATTTACACAAGGCTCAAGTGATTGCATACAATCACATTACAGTCATATTTGCTCTCATGGATAGTAATGTGAAAAGACAGAAGCGTGAGAAATTTAAGCGTAAGAATTACGATCTCAACAAAAAAGATTCAGCACGCCCCATCCAAAACCAATTATGACTGAAGATTAATAATTTATATACGTGGGAAATTGCATTGCTTGCTTCATGGAAGAGATTAAGCAGCAGTTGTTAGAGAAGATGACACGGTCAAAGAAGTCAAGAACTTATTTTATCATGTTATCCTTCATTAAAAAGTTGCTTAAAATTATTACATATTCACACTGTGCTAGATTAGATACCATTCAGAAGTGGTAACACGGCCAATAAAATCATTTCAACAACTTATACGTTCTTATACCAAGAGGCTAGCTAAGTAAAAGGCAATTCACACTACTACCATTAGAAGTGTAAAATCCTTTTATACTTACTTAACACTGTAACACTGAAAGTGACTATCTGGATATTGAGGCTGATATGGTTCTTGACCCAACACTGTTCCAAACCACCATGCATCATCAATAATGGATCGGAACCTGTCAGCTAGAGGAAAAAAAATTCTGCTCGCGTATTTTACTAACAAGAGTTATTTAACTATGCTTCTTCTGTATGTCATTAACACATTTCTGATCAGCGGATTTCAGCTTACAGATCTAAAAATACTGACACTCGGATAAAAGATGAAACAATAGATTATGCCACAAAGTGCTAAATCTCTTTGCTACTTAACTATAAAGCAAGAAAAGACAACACTAGAATGCGATTTTGTGTTTTGAAGACTTATCTTTGAGCTATGGTAGACCCTCCAAAATGCTTACTAATGCTACTAGTGGTTTCATATTTCCAACAGGCAGACCAACCTTATCTAACAGAGAGCCCTTTGAAATTACAAGCAAACAGCACCTAAAGCCTCCAGTAATGATACATTTCTTATTTCAAAAGCATTCTATCAAAAATGTAGAAAATACACTTACAAGCTTGCCAGTTCCTTTGCCGTGCTTCATCATAGAACTGACGTAATATAAGGAAGTCAATAACATCTGGCATATCATGGTATCTAGATTAAGAAAAATACTCTTTCAGGTGTGTACCTTAGGGCTTTAGGAAGAAGCTTAAAGAAATACATTTTTCAGAACTTTTCAAGAAAATATAGATGCACATACTTGATGGAAAATGATTTGTCAGTATGTTTTCCGGTGGCATGATCTATAAAGGCAAGCTTGAGGCAACACAGTGTGGGAGGACCAACCTCATACCTAATTCCGACAATTTTTACCAGCTCCTGATCCTACAGGGAAGAACAAACAGTTTCAGAAAGTATTCCCAACTGGACTGTGCACAGAACTATTAGTTTAATCACAGTTAACTGAATTTTGTATTAAGTAAATATTATATCCACATACAAAATGACAACAATACTGAAACCATATTTGAGATTTCAGTGGAAGACAGCCTGTTAAATTTAGCAATATGAAAACAGCTATTCACATTCAGGATTCCCACAGGAAACTTCAAAACTATTTTGGTAAGTGAACACAGTTTTCCCCTCTTGTTTTCATACTAAAGCATTAAGATAAATGGCATAACCTCAGAAATTAATATTTTAAAACTAATGCAGCACAACCCATATTCACAGATTTCTAGTGTTGAAACCCAGACCATGTTCAATGCAGACCTACCCTAAGCACTACTTTTCTCCAAGGCTCCTTGTGTGGATTCAGTTCATAAATGTTATTCCTTCTAACTGCTTCAATGTAAGCTTCATGTCCTTGTCGAAAATATATTACCTTAAAAAAGTAAAAATAAAACAAAAAGTGTTATAGAAATATGTAAGCAGAACTAGCATTTGAAGGAGATTGTAACAAATATTCTTACCTCATCACCCATCTGAGGAACAAAGGGAGATCTTCGAAGAGCTGTGTCTGTTATCCAAACAGGAGGATGCCAATCATATGACAGTTCTGAATTTACTGACTGCGTTGGTGTATTAGCCTGTAAATTTAACAGACGTCAAAAGTAGACATGACAGACATATTGCTGACATGACATCAAAACAACAATCTGGCAGACAAAAGCTTAGGTTATGAAAGACTAACGTGCATTTCCAAAACCTGATAGCTGAATTCCTTCAAGGCTTTCCTCAAGTTGTATCTGCAGTACTCATGCTAATCATTTTATTCCTACTTGCAGGCCTGAGTGAGCAACATAACTATTTTACAACTCTCAAGAGAATCAAAGCCTTATAGTTCAGATGGAATCCTCACTGCCCAATAAAAATCTTACAAAGATGCAAGAAACCACCTGAAGATCGAAAGTTATGAGAATGATTAGAGAGTTATTTAAAGCTTTGGCTTTCTTCCCCCAAATAGTTCATGGTTATGTATAATTTCAATTTATATACTTGTCAACAAACATCCTCAATTAATTCCATTCTGGAGACAGATCAAGTTAACCCTGCTCATCAAGCTTATCACGAAAGAGAGATAAAACAAAACTCTAATATCAGAAGTGACTGCATAATTAAATAAATCAACTACTTGTTCAATAAATATACATATTGAAAGAGTTTAAAACAATTTATCTAAATTTTTGGAATCAAGAGAGGATAGAAAGAAAATGGCCACAAAAATTCTGGTAACTCAAAAAATAACTTAAAAATTAAAGTATATAAAAGATAATTACTTTAACAGAAGTAGAAACAGTCCCCATAAATACAGTAACTATGTCTCCCTAGTTTCTCAAACAATATACTAATTAAAACCAGACTCCATTACAGGGTTTTTGTCTATTATTCTGTACAATTATTTAATAATCACGTTTCCCCCTCCTTGACCATTTTTCTGAACACTTTTTGTTTTAAATGAAAAAAGGATTTCATTTGGAGTGCAGATGAATCGGTACATATCTTGGACATGAAATGTTCTCAAATTTTTAAAGGAAGCCTTTACGTAGGGATAATAATATCAGTGTCCAACTGCAATAGCCACTACTTCAGGATTTTCCAGTGAAGGGGTCTAAAACCTAAAGTGAGCAATCTAGTAGAAAGTGAATAGAGTAAAGAAATTGCATACCCCCTCCTGCTTTTTCGGTCTGGGCTTTTTTCTCCTTTTTCTCCTCCTTCGCTTTGGAGGAGATGATTTCCCAGCTGACACTTCATCTTCTGAGGTACTGCAGTACCTGACAGCTTTCCGCCGAGAGGTCCGGACAGGAGGCTGCAGGTTAATCCCTGCATCAGCAATCCAGTCAGAGTACCTGCTTGAAGAATCACTGACCACGACAAGGGTGCCACAGGGAATACAAATACAGAATCGAGTTGTCAGTATTTTAAGAGTAGCATATTCTTAGACAAACACTTCCTGATATAGATTATCATGGAAAGCAGTATCATAAGAACTAAAGCTTTTTCTTCCTCCCAATAATTATTTGATATTGTATGTAATTTTCTGGAAAGACAGTAATTTAAATTGTGCTTTCCAAAGAAAAGTTGTCTGGTGAATTCTAAAGTTCACAACTTTTTTTGAATAAAAGCCATCCCTAACAACACAGTTAGAAATAGAATTCAGAAAACTGAATTCTTTAAAAACAGTTCTACAAATCTCACAGGTTCAACTTGCTTTTGGATACTCATACTTTTCACTTCTGCTACTAGAGAATTCTAGAAAGAATATTCAGAAAGTCATATTAAGATCAGTTAAAAAAAAATACATCTGTAACTTCTGTTCTAAATAAAATTATGAAGTTACTCATCAAAATTAAGATTGTTGTTTTCAACCAATCAATCTTAAGAGCAAGCAACTGACAGTTGCTAGGTTCTCAAAAAATGAATAAAATCTGATTTACTTTTTTTTTTATTTTAAAAACCAGCTAGCAGAAAAAAAACCCAACAAGCTAAAGGATTAGAAACTACATTAAAAGAAAAAAACATTTAATGACAGTAAATAACAATGCAACGCAACACTGCCATACAGTCACCAACAAACCATTATTACATATGAATCACACTAGAACTTTCATACAACTTTAACCTGCCAAAACCACACTGAAACTCAAAAGTAAAGGCTGGGAGTTGTTTGCTTTTACCTAGAGCTAAAAGTGTTGCTTTTCCTATCACTTCTCCACTCTTCCTCCTCTTCAGATGAGCCAGAGCCCTCACTTTCTTCAGCTTCCTGAATTGAAAAATGGACAAGAGTCAAACCAAAACGTCCTCACATTTTTATTGGTCCTAAATATAAAACATTCTCCACTCACAATCTGACCTGGATGGTTAGGAAGAAATCTGGTAGAAAGGAATTTAAAGAAGTAATTTCCTGTCACTTCCTTTACTTCAACTAAGCACATTAACCTCAGGACTGCACTATTAATCACTAACTCCTAGATGTTCACTCATATTTTATTAGCCAAGTGTGGCTCTACCAGATGTAGCCAGTCTGCACAAAGCAACACATCCTCCTACCACATGGCAACACTGTTGTCCTGGTTTTTTTTGTGTGTTGTTTTTTTTTTTTTTTTAAAAAAAACTAATTTAAGTTCACGTTGCTTATCAGAATTAGCTGGCTGATCTCCATTGTGCTGAATTTCAGACTGATGATGCTGTAATTAGAGCATGTAGAACTTAGAATAAAGCCTGCCCACCTAGAACACAAAGGAAGAATTCAACGATTGCAAAAGGAACAAGTCAAGGAAAGCTATCAGGTCTTTCATCCACACACAACACAGGCATGTTCAGTTACAGGAGTAGCATTTCTGTAATATTTTTCTTTTATTACTATTATTTGCAAGTTAGAATCAGGTGATTTTTCTGATTTTAGTACTAAGCGATTGCACAGTACTAATTAGGTATATATTTAAATGCAGAACTAAGAAATCCAGGTATATCGAAATATATTACAAGTAATTTCCTGCTGCTAAACATCAACATTAACTTCATGTGAAGAATTGTTTTCCATAACTGCAGTGACTAAATACAATGCATTGATACGTCCCAAGCTGTACACTATCAAACAACCAAAAAAGGTTTGACTTGCACTCTCAAGTTTAATATTGCCTGAATTAGTCCAACTGATAACGTTTGTCAGTCCTTCAGAGCAAGTTTCCCCATTAAGACCAATACTTTTCCACATACACAGATGAGTATTTGAATTAAACAAACAACACCCACAACCTATTTTCACATTTAACATCAAAACGTATTTTCATATTAGTAGTTTTTTTCCTTTGTTATACTTCCATAATAAGAGATTCCAAAAATTGATTTCTGCCATAATTATGTCATTCTGCCATAAGTAATTTGCCTAATAATGTTGCAAACTGGGAAACAAAAAGCACTGAAAGCTGGATATCAGAAGTTCCACTTCAAAAATATTTAAGTTTGTGTAGCATTTACTAGACATTAGCACATAACTCACTTATTGCTGCCTGAGTGCTTGAAATTTGTCAGGTGGCAGATGCCTCCTGTCAGCTCCCTTTCTACTCTACTACCAAAATAAGAAAAACTTGAACTTTTTATTGAACTGTTTATTATTCTTCTAGCAAGACAAGAGTCCTTTTTCAGAGAAAAATCATTGTACAGGAGCATTATCTTAGCTCCTGAACATCTCCATTCACCATTCTCCATTAGCAGAACAGGAAACCAGTCCAACAAGTTTGACTTTGTCAGCTCCTTTCCCCTTTTGAAACTATTTCCTTGTGTGCAAAGCAAATCAACTTTTGGTGTACACACAGATTTCAAAGGTTTTTGCAGAGAAACAGTTAAAGAAAACCATCACAAATCCAAATCTCAGTTTAAGTCAATCTCAGCAATATATCAGGGTTTTGCCTGTCTGTGGGTTTGATTAAGAAGATTCTCAACAAACATAGTTTAGAAATGTCTAAACTGACAGGATAAATTATCATCATTAAGGCAACAAATAATGATGTTTGAGAAGTACTACAGTTTCTGTAAGCATTACAGTTGTTACCATAAATGCTGTCCCTGGTAGAAGAGGGGTTTTGTATTAAGAAAGAAGTTACAATGCTATGAAGCTACACTTAAGCAACTTAAATTCAAAATACTGAAATCAAGAGAACTTACCTGCTCTATCAAACCAAAGCACTCATCTCTCTCCTCATCAGAAGAATCAAGCTGTTCAATGTTGTTCCGTGTTCGGTAATTCGGATATTTCCGTCTATGCAGTCTACGTTTAGACTGTATTACCGAAGACTCAGAGTCACTCTGAGTTGTTTAGGAAGAACAAAGAGTCGTTACACAGGAATATGTAATGGCAAACATTTTTATGAGGCTCAACAGGGTATCTAAAAGTACTGACTAATGCAACACTTGAGATGGCTTACACAAATTTACAGAATCAAGAACTGAAATCCTCGTCTCCTCCCAATTATGGGAATTGTGCAGTATAGTTCTTGCCTCAAGTTGCTCATCAAGCTGTTCTGTACTATAAAACACAGTGAATTAGGCCACAACCTCACAAAACTAGCCCAATAGCTATCTTTCCTTCTTACTGACCACTTCCAAAAAACTGACAATGAAAAAAGTATTTAAAGTAGAGCAACTGTGAAAGTTTAGATAACAGTGTTTTGTGTTTGATAAAAAAAAAAAGCACAGAATCACAACATAGCCTATAATTCTTCAAATTTAAGATCTTGAACACTCTCACGCGCACCTTCTCGATGCTTTATCATCGACCTGCACAACTGCCTTTCAGCTCTTAACTGCGGTAAAACCAAAATGGCCTGAACACAACCTTGTCTTTATAAATTCTACTAAATACCCTTGATGAAAAGAGGCAAAACTGAAATTAAAAAAATGAAATCTAAGTGTTGACAAAAGTGGAACAAACTTTGTCCTGCAATAAGTGGAAGCTCAATCACCAGGAACCTTTGAATACCAAACCTGCAGAAATGTCTGCTTTCTTTGTTTAAAGCCCGACTTCTCCCAAAACTATGCAGAACACCAGTTTTCCTAGAAGTTGCTGCATACCTTTTCTGATGACTGGAATGACTTCCTTCTCCTCTCTGACTGGTAAAGATCTCTCTCTTCTTCCCCTTTTGCAATTCGGTATTTTTCCTGCTTCCTACAAGGAAGTCATGAAAGCATAATGCCTCATCTCTTTCAATGATACTGAATCAAACAATACATTCTCTTAAAAAAAAAATAATCTATGTAAAAAGCCCTAGCATCTACTTCTATTTCATTAATTCCAGACCTGTATTATTGTTCAAATGCCTACAACAGAAGTCCTCTGACCTTCAGAAAAAGTAAAAAAGTTGGATATCACAAGACTTCCTCAAAAAAAAAAAAAAATCAGAATGTAACAAACTGCTTCAACTCTATTTTTAATTTAACGTTCTCTCCTTTGCAATCATTCTACATCCAAGTATTCAAGGCTGAAAGCCTTTCAAGAACTTCTTCAGAAATGTGGCAGTACATATGGCTGTATCATAAAAAAATATATGTAAATATATTATTTCTCCTTTTCACAGACAGCACTTTTCAACGCAAGCTAAGTACTTCTGCAGTGAAGAATTTCTGCTGTTCTGAAATTTACAGTACAAATCTTGCTGTGAATGTATCAAGAATTCTGTTTGCTTCTGGTCTTAACACACTGCCCTCCCATAGTCTCACAAAAGCATAATTTCTCCAAACTCTTTCACATATGCAAACTTCACCTGCACCTCCCTTTCTTTTGGAAAAAGCAAGAATCTCAGATATTTGTCTTTGAAGAGAACTCAAAGTACTGAAATAAAATACGGGAGAACCATTCTTATTAAACTAATTTTCCATTCATCTCATTGAATGGAGTTTACAATTAAAAGCTTGAAGCACAGCTGTCCATTCAATTATTTCAATTCATACCACAACCTATTTTAGATAGCAGTACTCAATTTAGAAGAGAATGATGCATTCTCTCTAGTTTTTATCTGCAGCCAAGTCAGCTGTTTCCAGACCTGAGTAAGCTTGGTGGTATTTCTGGGACAACAACTCTTCTTCTCCAGGCCTGAAGGTCTCGCTCTGTAGCCATCTGACTTCGGGGAGCATTCTGGTGCATTTGCCGCACACCTTCAACTTGCCCACTACGGCGCAGACCGATATTGGGAGGAGACTGGATGTCTAAACTCGGTCTTCTAAATACTAAAATATACAAATAAAAGCATTTATTTTGGACTACAGAGAATTAAAATCTTGTTTTTCCTCACTAGAGATAAGAAAAATCCTAACACTTTCCCTATTTTTATTTTTTATTTTTTTTATCTCCATGATTATATGTAGAAATCTAGGGATCATTTTCAGGAATTCGTCTGGTAGAAAATGCAGTGATAAAACACATGCTTTTTAAATGGTCATTTATACTATTACTTTAATACAGTGAAAACAAGTATAACATTAACAGATGTTTTTTCTGAACAACTTCAGGCAGTTCCGAGGTTCTGAAAAGCAGTTTCCCTGGAACTGACTGCATATAATTGAAACTACAGGTCATGTATTGTAAGAGAGTCCAGTTTAAATCTACAAAGATGGAAGAAGGGATTCCAGTGCGGTAAAATGGTCATCCTGAAAACCTTACAGAAGAATTAGTGTAGATCCTGTAAACATCATATATTGCTAAAAACACAGCACTCTACAATAAATGCAGTTAACACTCTTGAACAGTGGTGAAAGGCTTTGTTTTGTAATTTAATCACAGGAACAACAATGCTTTAGTGAAGAAAAGAAAACCTTAACCAGGCAGAATTACACAAAGGGAAGTTTAGCCCCAAAACAATATCCAACTGGAAGGGATCATTAAAGATCAAGTTCAACTGCCTGACTTCAGGAGAAACCAAAAGTTGAAGTATGCAACTGAGGGCATCATCCAAATGATTCTTGAACATTCACAGGCGTGAGTCATCAACTACCTTGGTAGGAAGCCCATCCCTGTGTTTGATCACAGTACAGAAATTTTTCCTGTTGCTCACTGTGAACCTCTCCCCCCTCCTACTCCAATCAAGTTCTGTGTTTTTCTTGTGCATCCTTACAGCAGTGACCCCAAAGAGCCTTCCACCTCCCTCTCCACTTCCACACTTCACAGAGATGCAGTGAGGCTGCATCCTCAGCCTCTAAATACTAACCTCTTCTAGGTGTTCCTTCTCCATTCTGTAGACCACTTGAAGCAGGTTCTTGATCTGCTGCTGCATTTCTTTGATCTTGTTGTAGTTGTAATTGTCTAATCATACCATCAAGAATGCTGGGCTCCATACCTTGTTCATCCTGATCAACTGTCTGCTGGCCTATAACTTGTTCAACCACTTCTCCATCACCTTGCAAGTGTAAAAGAATGACAAACATGAATGGGATAATTAACTTAATATAGCAAATGATTTAATCTCTTTGTTCACATCACAGAAAGACATGCTCTTGTTGTAGTCAGTTGCAGAACAACACTGGAAATTATTCAAGTTATCTACTCCAAGTGAGACATTTATGGAGTCTGAAACTAAAGCACAGTTAATGTATGTCAGATCCATACAAAAAAAAAAAGAAAGACATCCACTTGAGTCACCAAATTTGCTTTTTTTTTTTTTTTTTTGAAGTAGTATTCACTGTGGGACGCTTCAGCATCCTTGAAGAACACAAATACACATGATAGTTGCTAGCATGCAAGAAAACCATATCAATTTTATATCACCTATGTCATATCTACTCTGTCTCAAATCAGAATTACTACAGCACAGATAAATTCTGGATACAGATTTTTAGCAAGACCATTCTTACTTGTTGCTACATATCCAAGTTGAGGAATCAAGTGCTCATCTGCAGAATTCTCTCTTCCTGGAACCAATCTTTGATATTTTGTTGGATGAGGGTTTCCATCCACATCTACTAAGAAGGGAGGCGGCATGAGATGAGGAGCCTGTTGAGTCTGCTCATCCAGGACATAATTGTTGGAGTCTCGAATAAGGGGTCGGTAGTCGGTGTGGAAGAACATCTGATCAGGAATCTAGAAGCAAATAAAAGTTTTGTTGTAAATTCTGAAGGAAAAAAAAAAAAAAAGGAAATCTGCCGGAAAACACAAAAGAACAAGCAATACTAATTGAAATATTCCAAAACCACCTAAAAAGGTGAAAGAAAAGGCAAGTTCCCAATGAGAAGAGTTATGTACAACTACCATAACCAGTACATGTTGCAGTACTTCCATTTTTAAGATCATTTTTCCAAGCAACAAAAACAAGTATAGAAAACAATGTTGTTGTTCTACACTTAACATTCAAAATGTTTTCCATCCCATTTTTTTTTTCCCCACACAACTAAGAAAAGTTTCCTTGGTTTCCATGCAAGGAAATCATTGTCCCAAATTCAACCTTAGTTCTCA
This sequence comes from Lagopus muta, assembly GCF_023343835.1. NCBI lineage: Eukaryota > Metazoa > Chordata > Aves > Galliformes > Phasianidae > Lagopus > Lagopus muta. The sequence goes on from NC_064433.1 coordinate 107,156,369, forward strand.
AAGAAGTTCTTCCTTAATCATGCAGTATCCACCTGAAAAGTTTTCTATAACTTGAACAGTCCTTTAAGTCCACACAGCTGAAGTAACAGATAGACAGGTAATTGTGTAATAGTCAGAATCTTTGTTCCCAGCAATGATAAGCAAGATGAACAGAATTAAGTTTCAATTCCAGTTAAGAATGTACAGCAGGAAAAAAAAAACCTTTGAAGTGACAAACATGGAATTACCATTACAACTTTTAAAAAAAATGGAGGGAGAACTGAAGAAAAGCATTTTTGAGAGCTATTTCAAGAAAACAGAAACACATGTATTTATCAAAACAAAAAAGGGATTGGCTGATGCATTAAAAATTTGGAACACTGAATCCTATACACACTTTTTCTAACATTTCAGTCAGCAGCGTTGGCTGCTCATTTACTTGTGCTTATTTTAAACAATCTACTATACTAAAGTTGGATTTGAATAACTCGGCAGAAGTTTTGAATTTGCTCGGCAGAGCAAATTGCTTTGAATTGCTCGGCAGAGAAGGACCTGGGGGTCCTGATGGACGAGAGACTGAACATGAGCCAGCAGTGCGCTCTGGCAGCTCGAAAGGCAAATGGGATCCTGGGCTCCATCAGGAGAGGGGTGGCCAGCAGGGACAGGGAGGTGATTGTCCCTCTCTACTCGGCTCTTGTGAGGCCCCATCTGGAGTACTGTGTCCAGGTGTGGAGCCCTCAGTACAAGAAAGACATTGAGATTTTGGAAAGGGTCCAGAGGAGGGCGACTAAGATGATCAGGGGGCTGGAGCACCTCCCCTATGAGGACAGGCTGAGGGAGTTGGGCTTGTTCAGCCTGGAGAAGAGAAGGCTGCGGGGTGACCTCATTGCAGCCTATCAGTACCTGAAGGGAACCTACACCCAGGAGGGGAGTAAACTCTTCAAAAGGGCTGACAACAGCAGGACTAGGGGAAATGGTTTTAAGTTGAAGGAGGGAAGATTTAGGTTGGATGTTAGGGGGAAGTTCTTTACTAGGAGAGTGGTTAGGCCCTGGAACGGGCTGCCCAGGGAGGTTGTGGATGCCCCGTCCTTGGACGTGTTTAAGGCCAGGTTGGACGGGGTCCTGGGCAACCTGATCTGAATGTGTATGTTTGGTGGCCCTGCTAGGCAGGGGGGTTGGAACTACATGATCCTTGGGGTCCCTTCCAACCCGGGTGATTCTGTGAACTCAAGGTCTAAAGAATCGCAAGTTCTGATAATGAAAATAAACCAGCAAATTATCCTTAACAAGAACATTCAGCTTTTCGTTCATTTGGTAGTAGCACAATAAAGTTGGTGATAGATTCCAACCTTCAAATATTAACCTATTTTGAGAATTTAGAAATAAAAAGTGATATGGGCTCAAACAATTAACATGTAAATGAAGTGGCTGGAAGACACTTGTTTCAGAAAAGTACTACTAGCTACTTCCCAGAGGGGAAGTTACGATGTTGGCTGTTTCTGCCATGCCAGGACTGTACGTAGGAGAACTCACAGACATCAAGAAACACATTATGCTTACATCCCCTACACATACAAAACTCTTGTTACTTTCTATGTTTCAGGAATTGGCATATCTAATCTAATTTAGTTAGAAGCTTAACTAAACAGTTCTAATAAAAAACTCACCTTTTCATAAGGCTTGCTACAGCCAAAACCAAATATCAACAGATGCCCATGAGAGTCTGTACATGCAAAATGCTGCCCATCTGGTGAAAATTTGCAGTCAAAAACAGCACCGTGTCCTTGGCCTTCAATCTACATTGAGGGAAAGAAACTCAAGAGTATTTTATCAAACTTTTAGAGCAAAAATCAATTATTCTGTCAAAAGCAGTCCTGCACCTCTTTAAATACCTCCAATAAAGCAATGAACAATCCCCAGTCACTTCAGTTTGTATCATTTCCCTTGACATTTTAAACTTAACTCCTAAATCATATAATTTCAAAAGGCACAATAAAGAATATGGAAACATACTCAAATAAAAAACCAACCAACTAAAAAAACAAGGAACAAAAAATTTTGAGGCTTTTTAGCAATCAGTATATTGCTGAAGGTTAAATTCTAGCTACTAAATACTTATTGTTAAGCCACTTCTAGAAAGCCATGAAACTTTAAACCTAAAGTAAAAAATCCCTTCTCTATTGACTGTAACACAAATAAATTAAAAAAAAAAAAAAAAAACAAAACACTGTATCACGTTGAAGTCTCAGAGACAGTAACCTATCTGGAAGAGTTAATTGTAAACTGGCCAACAGCGAATGTCAAAGGAGCTCTCCAAAAGTACCAAAGCTTATGGTATTAGCATTTTCAGTACAGCTGAGAATAGAAATACTTGTCTATGTGATTCCTGAAGTGATAGATCTTTCAGACTTTTCAGCAGAGCCTACCTCATCTAAATTAACAACAGAACCTAAGAATGAGGTGAAAAAAAGGTCCCTTGGAACAAAGAGTGGAAGAGCCCTGGTGTTAACCATTTGAAGCACTCTCAGATTGAGAAGTAACAATAAACAAGTCAAGCCAAAAAGAGATCAGACCTTGATTATGATGAAAGTGGCATCTTGCTTTGCTCCCCCATTTCTCACATGTCTCTACAAATTCTCACAATTCATCCTCCTTGTCTCATAAGCTTACACCCTGACCTAAATCAACTCAAAAGCTCTGGAGAACTGTACTAGTGCAAGGAAGCAGCTAATGCTCTTCTAGAAGGTTGGTGACCTGATTATGCTTAGTAAAGGATCCACTGAGAGACATCTGATTCAAGGAAGTGGTTGGACAGCTGGAAGCAAGGAGTTACCCTGCTCCTTGTTCTGACACATAAAGCCATAACCTCACTATTAGTTACACTGCACCCATACTTACAAACCAAGAAATTCAAAGGTAAGAGTTCTAGAAACAAACTGAACTCAATTTCTGCCTTAAAAGAAAAAAAAAAAAAAAGAAAGAAATAGCAGCAGGTACACATGTAGAATGTTGATGATGGTTCTTTAAAATAGTACCTGAACATACTACTGTGTGATGAGAAAAAGTGGAATTAAAAAAAAAAAAAAAACCAAGAAAAAACTCTTACCATGTTGAAATAATGCTTTGTTTTTGTGCCCTTTGTAATGTCCCATATGAAGATGTTGCCATCATGACCAGCAGACAGCATTATCCTGGAATCAAAAGGATGGGTCTCCAAGACAAATACTTCATCCGCATGCCCCTAAAATTCAAAATTGCAAGTCACATGCAAACAGAAGGATAAAATCCAAATCAAGAGGATATCTACAATAGACCTGCAAGCTGCATCCAAAAGCACATCAACTTTTAGAACTTCCACAGCACATGTATCTGGATTGCTATCTCCGCAACTAGAGTGGAGGTAGAGGAAGTAGAGCAAAAATGCCTGTGATGCAGAAACATTTGAAATTTAATCATTTCCTAGATGCAAACAAGAACTCAGGAAATATGGAGCTTCTGGCAAATTAACGTGAGCTATTAAGAACTATTAAACAGACAAGTTGGTTCAAAAACAGGAGGGAGCAGTTTTAGTTAAAAAAAATCCAAGAAATGCTACACTTGTGATTAATGCAGAACATTGAAGACAATCAGACCTAACGATGAACTCAGCATGTACATGCCACTCTAAATATAGAAAGACTTACTGAAGATCTATGTCAAAAAAGCATGGAAAAACAACTACATACCACCAAATCATGAAGCAATTGCCCTGTAGATGAATTCCAAACTTTGAGCAGATGATTATTTACAGCCGTAACAACATAGTTGTCATTTTGGTTCCAAGCAATCATCGTTACTTTAGGCCTCATAAATTTGTCTTCTTCTGAACACATGTCACTATTTGAAGTTATAAAGGTAGAAGTTATTTTTAACTAGTTTTCCAGTGTTAATACTTAGATAACAGAAGGAACATCAGTAATTAATTTTGTATTGACACTTTTGTCCATAAGCTTTTTTTATCTTTTACCTGTGTGACCTGGTGTAGGGAACCTGCTTTGGCAGGGGGGTTGGACTCGATCTCTGCAGGTCCCTTCCAACCCCTACAATTCTGTGATTCTGTGATCTTTTTAAAACAAAGTATAAAGCAAACCTGACCATTCATGGGTTTGAATGATTTGTATTTCTACAAATGCACACAGATGCATTTGAAGAAGAGTAACTCAGAGGAAAAGAAAAAAATTCAATTAAGAATGAAATTCTTAGAACTAATCCTAAAACAAACAGCTTGATGCTCAGATCGACAATTTTTTCCCTTGTTTCTTTTGTCAAACTGCATTTCTAAGACTCTACAAGATCCCTCTCAGTATCCTTCATTAACTAAAGGAATGGCTTTCTTTCAAACATTAACATGGTATTATTTATAATCTGCATCAGCTAAAGACTCCCTCAATCATACATAAATATAATTACGTCTGTTATCCCAGAAAGATAGATGCCCCAGTCGTATTTCAAGCATTGGTCATTACTTCTACCAAAAAAACACTTTTTTTTTTTTTTGCATCACAGAGAACTTTCCATTACCTAGTATACTTAACATGAGTTTGGGTTCTTTTCATTTTCTCCTATCTAATCGCCTTCAAATTAGTCTTTACACAGGTGTTTAAGCATTTTGTAGTACTGTAAATCATCTACTCATCAGGTTTATTCAGTACAGTGCAATATCCTGATCATCATCTGTAATAATGCAATTTAAACTTTGTGCAATAAACACACTTCATTAATATACTTTTTTAAAAGTGAAGACAGTCAATGGAAACAGCCAGCAAAATCAGAACTTGATGAACTTCATCTACCATCTTTCATCATCTCTTGTGGAAAAAGCTTATTATCCATCTTATTTTCACTAACATAAGCAGTTCTGCCTGTAACACCACGTCAGGACTCAGACCAGCTATAGAAGTCTACTGATTTTCTGTTAACTTAATAAAAATAGACCTGCAATTAATTTGATAACGAATACATTTGAAAGCTATGCATCTCAATTTATGTATTTACCTATTTTTGAAAGACAGTAATTTAACAAGTTGTTACATCACTGGAGGACTCATAGCACCCTTCAAACAACAACACACCATCTGATCATAACATTGTTAAGGCTTCTTCTAAAACCAAACAGCACTTGAGTTCCTGGCGCTTTCTGATTTCATGGAACAGATGAAAAAAGGGAATATTTCACCTACCCTGGTAATCGATCGGACATATCCAACAGAATACTCCTCCATTCAGCGTCTTCAAAGCGCCAGATTCGTGCTGTCCCATCTCTGCTGCCACTTATGAACCTTAAAGAAGTTTTAAAGGATGATCAGAAGAATTTGTTTTAAAGTATTTTCAGAGGGAAAAAACACCACAACTCAGACTACCACCATGAAATACTGATAAAAATGTTATTGTCAATTTACAAGAGTTTTTTCAGTTAGCTGTTATTAGTTCTCTTTCCAGAAGAAGAAAAGAGTCTTTCCAAACCGGAGCTGAACAAAGTTGTCAGAACATGCAGAACAGTATCAATTTCCAAGTTAAATTCACAACTTTATCCTCAACTCCTTCTCCATTACAGTTCTATAAATATCTATTTTAAGTAACGTATTCTGAAACTGCGAAGTATCAGATACTGACACAGAAGCAAGGACAGATTAGCATAGCAAAACCACCCACAACTGTGCACAAAGGAAAACACTGCTAGTAGTTTCGTTTGAGATACTGAGGTATACACCACAGCAGTTCAGGCTTACACTTCACAAACAACTGTGCTATTAATAGAGAACAGTAATTCCTGAAGAGAGGAACTAAAAAGCAATCAGACATTTTAACAATCTCCCTATGAATCTCCCATGAATCACAACACTGATGAAGACAGCTGACACAACTCCCACAGAAAAAGTTGTGTACTGGGTATATCATGTATATACTCTAATTAGAAATGATTCATATTAGTAATAATTATGAATTCTAGACATGTTCCAAAGAAAGTGTCATCAAGCAAAAGAGCACTAGTGAGATTGTTTGCTTTTTTAGATTTGTTTTACTTATGGGACTTTTGGCTTTTCTTTCTTTAAACAGTGCCTACAAAGGTAACCCATACAAGCCTCAAGTGTGATGGACCAGTGCAAAACAGTAAGTGCCAAAGATGTGTACAATTACAGAAAAATACACACAAAAGGAAGACAATTACAAGTTCTAAGCTAACTACTAGGGTCCTCATTCATAGTTCCCTGTCTTACTAAGAGAGAAAGGACCAACAAAAATTCAGCACTAAGTTATGGTTGCATACTGAAGCCTGCCTTGAAAGCTAAAATCCGTATTTTCATTTCAGTAGAAATTCTCATTTTCTTAAGAAGAAATTTTTTACTGTGATGGTGGTGAGACACTGGAACAGGTTGCCCAGTGAGGTTGTGGGTGTCCCCTCCCTGAAAGCACTCAAGGCCAGGCTGGATGAGGCTTTGAGCAACCTGGGCTAGAAGGAGGTGTCCCTAACTATAGCAGGGGGCTGGAGCTAGATGATCTTAAAGGTCCTATCCAACCCAAATCATTCTATGATTTCTGATGGGAAAAGGATGAGAAATTAATTTAAGTGCCACACTGTATTTGAAGTTTGGTTTACATTTTATAAATGGAATTTAAGCAACACTTTCTACTCCCAAAATCAGCTGTAAAATATTAAATCAATTTCTTTTAAAAATAACAGTAGATTAGAAAAAAATGAGTAGGACTAAAACTTCTTTTTTAGACCATCCGCACATTTTTCTGTTTCCCACTTTGATCAAATATTTGCTTAAAATGTGAGGAAAAGGAAGAAGCCATAAACACTTATTAAATACATTTTTAAAAGGGTAAAATTCCTCCAAGTAAATATAAATTCAGCTAGTCCAAAGTCTGATAGAAGTTTGAGGCACACAGCTGCAACTTAGCTATTCTCTCCTAGGTTAGCCCATTAGACCTTTCAGTTTAAGGTACTAAGATCTCACTAGAAACCTGCATGCAGAAAATACATTCCTAACTCCAAAGTAACGTACTGTTTGGTTACATCTGACGATCTTTCAACATACCTATCACCACTGTTGGAAAACTGAATGCTGTCAACTTTGTCCTGCAAGAAAAAAACAAAAATTGTCAGAAATTATATTTTAAAAAAAATGAAATACAGTTTTGACAGATCTGAGACTATGAAAATCTGAAACAATGAAAAAGTATATTTTATAACTCTGCAGACACTCAAGTCTGATAGAGAATTACCAGAACTCAGTAAGCACTAATGCTACATCTAAAACACAAGCTTTACAAAAATGTTTCACATAAACGCGAAGCATGGACAAATGAAATAACTGTCCATTAATAACTTGGCAGCCAATGAACTTGAATACATACTCCAGTATCATAAGCCAACCACAATCCAGAGAATTCTGTTTCTCCCACTCACACATTCCTTAAAAATTAGAGTCTAATATTGTATTTCTTTATTAGAATAAAAGCAACAGAAAAAGCAGATACTACACTCAACTTAGTTTATCTTACATAGCTGAAAGTCTTCTCCACTGACAGAATACACATTCATCAAGTCTCATCACTATAACATAAATGGTTAAGCTTGGATTCAGCATTAGGGCAATCATATTAAAACAAAATAAGAAAGATGAGTATTCGAAAAGCTCCCTTTTAAAGAGCTTTAAGAAATCAATTAAATATGATTTTCTGTATTAAAACTGAGGGGGTGAGGGGGAAAAAAAGATAGCTGTGCTCACACACTTTGTAAGCGCCTATCACAAAGCTCATTTAAACAACACAAAGCTCCAAGTACTTTAAAAACTTGGATTAAAAATATACCTGGCAGAAAAGCTGCCTTCTCATATACAACACAGAATCATCTTACCAAGCTATACTGGCCTATGAGCAGAACCATCCAAATAGGTGTAAATTATGCTATCCTGCAACCTAAAAATCCTACAAATGCTTTGATTTTTCATTTGGAAATACCAACATCACTGTTTGGTGTGAAATTTTGGAAGAGGTTTAATAGGGGAATTCTAAATTTACAGTTCAAAATATGCTTAAGTTCTTGTTGTTTGTCTGCTCCACAGAAGACACACAGTGAGATTCACTGTGTTTTTAAAGGCATCTGTTAAACCCTGATCTTAATAATAACTCTTTTAACAAACAGAAAAACTAACACTATTACATACATACCTCACATCTTCTTTACTGGTATAAAAGATTTCTGTATCCTATACGTGTGACCTTTCCCAACCAACACCTACACTATCTTGGTACTCCATAGTAACTCTCAAGGAAATACTGTATAGCATCTAATGTTCAGGAAGAATATACTGCCTTCCTTAAGTTCTTCAATGCTTTTGAATATACTGGGCAAAGAGCTGGAACACCACGTGAAGTGTTCCATCAAAGTGGAACAAGATTAAAATACATGAACAGGGACAGCTGTAAGAAACAAAGCCTCCAAGTTATGGAAAAAAAAAAACAAGTGTTAAATGCAAGGGCTCAAGTCGTATTCCTACGAAGATTCACCGTACTGAATTCATAAAATGATACATTAAAATTGCTCATTAAAGATTTGAGTATGAAGCACTGACAACAGACAACAAAAAAGAACAAACAAAAAAATCACTTAAACGTCATCATGTGAACGTAAGCCAAGTTTCCCTTAGACTCTTTAGAAGGCAGATTCCACTGGACCATGCTGCACAAATCAAAGACATAAGGGCTCTGGAAAACCCTGGGAACTCAGTCCCCGTTTAAAGATTTAACACAGAACTTGTCAAATCACAGCTACCTAGGTAATTAAATCAATGTTCTCAGCAATACGACTTCCTGAATGCAACATATAATATGTGGCTATGCAAACTTGCATTGTAAAGGGAAGCAATTGAGTAAACCACATGCTTTAAAACTAGAGATACCTGCCACCCCTTAAAACAGTTCAGTCACATAAGATGGCTGGTTGAAATTCTGTATAGATTCTACAAATGTATTCAGTGCAAACATTGCCACAAATCCACTCACAACATTAACTTGCAACTTCAACAGTGCTTTAAACAACTAATTAGTAGATTTAAAAATCTTACAGCATGACTCTCCAATTCAGCTATTCTCTCAGGAGTTTCAGAGCCAAAATAATACATCCTTATAACGTGGTCAGTACTGCCAGTGGCTAAAAACATACCACCTGCAAAAAAAATACAAATAATTTTTTTAAAAAAATCAAGCAGCACTTTCTTACACAGTAGATTAATTAAAACATCACACTTCTCAGACGTTTAGTTTAAAAAACTAAGAATTCCCCCTGATGTGTGTGTGGAAAGGAATCCCCTACCTTACCTCAGAAAGCCTTCCCAGCCATGGTAAAAACAGGCAAGTCATATTCAATGTTACAAACGTTTTAAAATATGTAACTAGGAGAATGCTTAGCACCAAACACTACTGCTTGTGCACACAGGTGTCCATTTAGACAGGAAATCTGGCTAACCATAGTCAGAATCATCTAGGTGACTGTTATATTGTAGCACGTGCGCCCTGTCTGCCATCAGTATCATTTCATAACTCGGTGCCAGTATGGATAGACAAGCATAACAGAGCAGTGCTTAGCAGTGATGATGGCAATACAATGATCTGCTTCTTGGCTCCAGGAAGTGTGGCCTGAAGTTTATTTAAAAAACAAAACAAAACAAAAAAGCAGGAGCTAATATGCTAGACTTTAAGATGTACTTTATTTGTTCCCAACTTTCTTCTGATGTTTATGCTGTCTGGTACCAGCAAGCTTTCCCACAAAATTCACCCGCGTGATTAGAATAGAGGATGACTATGAGTCAAGACAAGCACGTTTGTAGATAAATTTATGGATTCTTAAGTAAGAAGGGATTTTTCTGACAATTTCTGCATACGATTGGCACAGAATGAGAAGCTCCTATTATTGACAGCAAGCCCTGCTGTTGCCTGTGGTATCTTAGACAACAATAACTTTCCAAAACAGTGGCAGTATGCTAAGGGGTTAAACGAGTACAAAAAATCTAATCAAGACAAAGACTAAAGGAGCATCAGGTGATTTTTCCATTAGCAAACTTCTGCAGATAAATGGGAGTTACTTATTATACAGTGGCTGTTTTATTTTTAAAGCTGTCACAAAAAAAGAATTATAAATATGGTCATGCAGAAAGAAATCACAGTGCTAAATTCAATCTATACATGCCTTACCTACACTGAATGAAGAACAAAGCATCTGAACTCCTGGTCTAGGTTTCTCTGTAAATTTCACTGGCCGATTGCTTAAAAAGAAAAATGGCTTGAAACAGGACACGTCACAAAAAAAACTTCAGCTTTTACCATCACTTCAAAACATAAGCATATGTCTCTTTGAACACCTACGTAATAGGTACTTACATGCATACAGTAACATCTGTACATCTCATGCAGGAGGATAAACAATATGGTTTACTTCTCCAGATTACTGTATGTACATGCACTAAAATAGTATTTGAACCCCACACAACCAGTAGTTCACAAGTTTCAGCAAAATCTTAAGCACGACAAGCCGAGGAGCGTGCACCCACTCCACATGGCATCCACAAAGTATTGAACTCGTGCTCACAAAATACAAACCACTAGTGGTACATGACATAAGGCCCATCAGATGTCATTACTGCAGAATGTAAATTCATGAAATTTTTACAGAAGTAGACACAAGTTTTGCAGTTGTACACAAAGTGATTGGTTCCCTGTTCTGCAAGTCACGAACACACTCTTCCAGTTAACATGGCCAAAATTTTAAACAAAGTAGCTATTAAGAGCCACATTAAGGAGAAAATACAGAAAACTGGATTAATTTCCCAGGACAACAGAAGAACAAATTTGGAAAGAGCATAATTAGTGCTTTAAATATTTATACAAAGTTTTTAGATAATTAAGCCAATATGTGCTTGCCAACGCCGTCACTGTATTTTCATCAAGCAGAACACAGCATAGCAAGAGTCCATCAGCATCCCCAGTTACATACCTGAACTTCATGGAATCTGTATCCCACTGCCAAAAGCAAACGTTTCCATCTGCACCAGTAGAGACCATGTATCGCATGGAGCCTTTCACCATTGGACTAAACTACAAGGGGGGGGGAGGGAAATGAGGTCAGAAACATACTAATAAAGATATTTAAATTTATGAACTTGTAAAAATGCTCATGTAAAAAACTAATACAAGATTTAAAGCAAAACTGCTAAAGGGGCTGCTGAAAATGCTTCAAAAGTAACACCTCCTTTACTCTAAGGAGGTGTACTTTACTCTAAGAAAATACTCTAAGATAAGACTGTGTTGTAGCTTTCAATTATTGCATCGTATTACAAGTCATTCACTGCTTTGCTTTGGTACCCATTAAAAATTTTGTCAGTGAATGAAGGAACTAGCAGACAGAGCACTAAAAAAAAAAAAATGAAATGAATTTTCACTAGATTAGCAATTCTATAATTCTATACTTTAAAAGAGTACATGTTAAAAGACAGAGTACATGTAAACCAACATCACATACAACTTTATAGGAAGTCACATACAACTTTATAGGAAGTCCTCATATATGCTTCTTTAGGACAGTTTTTCTTGCTACACACAGAGATTACCTCTCAAAAAAAATACAGATGACAAGTTGATAAAATCGTTAATCAATTACTACTACCATCAGCATTGGAATCAGCCATAAAAAGCTTACACTTCAATTATTCTTACTAAGAACTATTAAGCAAGAAGATGCAGCATACTACAGTTAGCACCTGGAATATTTCTTGCCAGAAAGTAAATAAATACCAAAGAAATAGCATATATTAAGTCTACAGTTGAAGGCAGCATCCTATCACTTCTCACAACAGCCCAGTACTCTCCTCATTACAACCTCCTGTCAGGTGTTTGCAGAGAGCAATGAGCTCTCCCCTCCACCTCCTCTTCTCCGCATAGAACAGCCTCAGTTTCCTTTTTCCTTGTAACACCTGTTTTAAAGTGTTTTCTAACATCTTATACTAAGTACCTTCAAACATTTAAGATTGCACAGTTTTAAGATTAAGATACCCATATCACAGAAGCTGTAAGAATCACATACTGCATCAGAATAGCCACACACAGAAGCCCACATATTCCACCTCCCACAGTAACAGACAAGAGGAAGGCACAGCATCACCCAGAAATCCTCTCCAGTTCCAGCAACTCAAACATTACAGGCAGTGTGCCTGGCAACTGCCCAGAAACAGCTTTCTCAAGAAAAATACTTCAATACATTGCTTTTACATGTTTTTTTTTTAACATCAGTGCAGTTTTTATGAGTCATAAAGGTTAAATTTGGTACTTTTAAATATTTATTTCATTCATTATGTGAAGAAGATTGGTAGTCAGTGAATCAGGAACTCCGGGGAGGCAAAGAACCTCTTTTTAATAAACAAGTTTCTTCTGACTAATTTTTGACATCTATATTTAAATGTTCAAATTTCAACACACATACAATCACACAAAAATAACTGTAGTTATGCAAAAGACACAGTGAAATTCATTTTCCATTCACATGCCATCTCTCACGAGAACCAGAACATCAGTTGCCTTGCAACATTTGGACATGAAAAAGCAAGATGAACACTTGTTAAACTACTTCTTAACCTAACAAGAGCAACTAGAGAATTAACAGAATGTGAGGCACAAATCTTCCTTCTCAAGACAAAATCAGACAGCCATATTCATATAGAGCTTCCACGCAAGTGCGTTTCCCAGTTTCAGTAAGCAAGCAAGGAACGTGGCTCTTTGTCTATCAATATGATAGCTAGCTAACCTGCAGGCAGCCCAGCAACTTCAGTTCTACTACTAAAGGTGACTCTCAACTCACCATATAAAAAACTTTCTTTCTTTCCCCCACACTTGCTTCACATTCTCTACAATTTAAATACTTTCAAACCTTCCACATAAGTGAAATTTATCTTTGAGACTCATGGCCTGCACGCTTCTCATAATCCTTTTACGTTCAAAGCATTTCTACACACTGAAGCAGACATAAATAGGTTACATATACAGTTCTCAAGGCCAAGAGGACTTTCTGTGACTTAAGCCACACACAAGCGTTTTCTAAAAGCTCTGCCATCGCTCAGTGGTCTGGCTGTCCTTGTCATATCCTGGCATGCTGATGCTGTGTAGAAGTGCCAAGTGTGTGTAAGATAGGAGGAAAAAGACTCTGAAACATCCAGGGACTACATTAAGCCAGAGCTAGAAACTTCACATTCTGTACCACTAGAACAAAAATTCTACATTGTACTTAGGGACCCCTCTTTCCACTTACTTATATTTATATTTACCACTCATTAACCTTTATGCAAGAACTGATTTTAACTTAGAGAATTTGCAGTACTTACTAACAGAAATTACTTACTAACAAATAAAGTTAGTACTTAGATACATCGGAGGGAAGGCATCCAGAGGGTCCTGGATAGGCTGGAGAAGTGGGCCATGTGAACCTAATGAGGTTCAGCAAGGCCAAGTGTAAGGTGTTGCATTTGGGATAGGGTAATCCCAGGTGTTAATACAGACTGGGCAAAGATCTCCTTGAGAACAGCCTTGAGGAGAAGGACCTATGGGTCCTGATGGATGAGAAGCTGGACACGAGCTAGCAGTGTGCACTTGCAGCCCAGAAAGCCAACTGTGTTCTGGGCTGCACTAAAAAAGGGGTGGCCAGCAGGGAGAGGGAGGTGATGGTCCCCCTCTACTCAGCTCGTGAGGCCCCATCTGGAGTACTGTGTCCAGGCCTGGGGCTCCCAGCACAAGAAAGATGCAGAGCTCTTTCTTGCCCAGTTTCAGGCCACTAAGATGCTCAGAGAGTTGGAGCACCTCTCCTATGAGGAAGGGTTGAGGGAACTGGGCTTATTTAATTTGGAGAAAAGAAGGCTCCAGGGAGACCTCACTGTGGCCTTCTAATACTTGAAGGGAACCTATAAACAGGAGGGGGTACGTCCATTTGCAAGGGTGGATACTGGTAGGACAAGGGGGAATGGTTTTAAATTAAGACAGGTGAAGCTTAGGTTAGAGATCAGGAGGAATTTTTTCACTCAGATGGTGGTGAAGCACTGGAACAGGTTGCCTGAGGAGGCTGTGGATGCCCCATCCCTGGAGGGGCTCAAGGCCAAGCTGGATGTGGCTCTGGGCAGCCTGGTCTGGTGGTTGGTGACCCTGCACACAGCAGGGGGGGTTGACACTAGATGATCATTGTGGTCCTTTTCAACCCAGGCCATTCTATGATACTAGGTCAAGTTGCTTTAAATGCCTGCAGTTTTATTCACAAATTCTTATTTCTCATGTCCAAAGTGTTACATATTACTACAGTTATCTGTTTAACACAACCTCTAATACTATACAAAGTATCTATTAATGACACAGAATGCAAGTATTAATCCAAAACCTACCTGCAATGAGGTAATGGATCCCGTGTGCCCATGGAGGACAGCAACTGGTGCACAAGTTCTCAGGCACCACACTCTGATCATCTTATCACAGCTACCAGCTGCAATCATAGTGTTTTCATAATTGACAGCCATATCAGAAATTTCAGCTGAATGCCCGCGTAATGTGGCAAATAACCGGCCATTATGAGTTGACCAAATCTTTACCAGACAGTCATCTGAACCCTAGAAGGAAACGTATAGATTAGCAGTGTTTAAAAGACATTCAGGATAAGTTTTTCAGTTTCACTTGAAGAACTTTTGTTCATTCAGAGTTTGATACATTTATACATCTGTATAATCAATGAATATAAAGATATTGTAATAATGAAATAAGCAAAAGAGTTTGGCAAAGCAGATTATAATAACAACAAGAGAATAGATAGAAAGCTTACCCACGTCCTGGGCTCACTGCAAAACTCCAGCAGAGGAATCTCCAGAAGAGATCCTTCCCTACTGGTAGCCAGCTCTTAAATGGGTCTAGGAGAGGGGGAGCCAGGCTCCACCCCTTCCGGCAACACAGCTGAATTGCCTTCACCTGTGCTCCCAGGGCTGACTCATTGCTCACCTCAGGTGATCAATCAGAGGTTCAGGCCGTGACTCAGAAGTTCCCATACAACATCTATTTAAAACTATACATGCTACTTGACAAAAATGAAGTTATAAGAAACAAAACATTCAATTACGGTTCAAGATTACACTGCAATCATCACAAGTCTATACCAGGTAAAGAAGAAAGTATGGACTAAATTTACCCGTATTAATTTCAACTCACAGTGAATATTCTATGTCCAGTCCTATCGAATGCAACACAGTACACAGAAGAAAGATGACCAAGAATCCGCCTGTGCATCTTCACATGCTGATACATACTTCCTGGAAATGAAGTACTGAACTTTGCATATCCACTTAGCTGTCTCGCTCGATATACTTCCACTAGAACACAAAGAAATCAGAGAATTAACATTAATATGTAGAACAAGGTTTTTTTCTAAAACATCATTTTGTTTATCACCTGTTAAGGTACTACTTGAGGATATCCTAAAAAGTGACTTTCATACTTTATGAAATCAGATGCCTTTTTCTGAAGCTATTTTTTTTTTTAAAATGTGTATAGTAAGCAAGAGAGCACTTTAAACTTGCTCAAATCCAAACTTCTGTATCCAAATATGGAGAGCCAGATGTTACCTTTTTTTTCCCCATGGCTTTCTATGCATTAAATCACACAGGAGACCTCTCCAAAAGCAAACTATTCATAAATGCTAATCTGTAGGTTTACCTACTTAATATATGGGCTTTATAAAAGAGAAAGATCTCATCTAGATGCTACTATCACACTAGAACTGTAGGCAGGCCTCTGTACCATATATAAATAACTCCACTTAAGTCATATGAAGTTCTCCAGATAAGCCTCCAGATCCAGATCTGAGGCACAATTTTCAGTCGTAGTGAGACCAGGTTAAGACGCACATCACACACTTGTATCAGTAGTGCTGAACTTCAGTAAGCACATACCGAGATTTGGTGGTGTGCCATAGTTGACAGGAAATTCAGGAGGTCTTCCTCTGTGAAGAGCAGCAAATGCAGAGCCTTTCCAAACAGTGTTCCTGCAATCTTGAAAAATCAAGTAGAAGCCTGTCATAAATATAGGTTAAAAATGCAAGGCCAGCTGCAGTTTCAAAGCACAGTAATGAGCATAACAGTCAGTGGTGGAATAACTACAAAAACTGTAAGACCAGAAGTCCCCAAATGTATCATGAACAACATAGCATAAAAGAAAATGATAAAAAAATTATTTTCTATAGTAACAGTGGAGAAAAAACAGTAAAAAACAAAGCCAACACAAAACCAAGAACACCAAGAAACCAAAGCCAAGCTTTTGACTGGTGACACAGAACACAAAACTAAATTCTCACCTGGAATTCTTGTACTCACTTTCAAAATAGTGTTTAAGATTAAGAAATATCAATAAATATTGTTTTTATTGTTTTTATATATATATCAAATTATTGGACAAGACAATCTCAAGAGGTCCCTTTCAACTTGATGACTCTTCTACTTCTCACACACAGTCATCTGGACACACTCATGCTAAAATAATTGCAATCCCAATTTTAAGTACAAAACAGTCACTGAATTATTCATAGCTCACCCTTTAAATCTAAGACAGATAACCGAAAAACAAGCACATCCAATAAATCAGTCCCACACTACAGTACCTAATTACCCAAAACTGCACAAACGCATGAACAAACACCTCTCTCCTGAAACATTCAAAGAGGGAAATTTAAAGCCAAAACCTATTTTGTGAAAATCAAATAATCCGTGTGTCTTGTACTGCCAACCACCCACTTTAAATAACAGAAAATGACTTTCTTTCTACAAATGTACAACGGACTAATTTTGAAGGCATTTGCATTAACCAGGAAAACTATCAAAATAAATGGTGTTACTGTCTCAGGTTGGCACTGAATACAGCACAACAGCTACCACAATTGAAATCCACATGGGCCAATCAATATACTATTCAGAATGCTGTGGATGTTGAAGAAGCAGTACTTGTCTCCTGACGGTTCATTTTATTGCAATAATACTGAAAACAGGCAAGATTCAGCAGCCTTAGCACTCAGAATAATGGTGACTGAAGGAACTGGGGCTGTTTAGTCTGGGGAAAAGGAGGCCGAGGGGTGACCTTATTGCTTTTTTCCAGTATCTGAAAGGTGATTGCAGTGAGAGCAGGGTTGGTCTCTTCTCATTGGTGACAGGATGAGAGGAAATGGCCTTAAGTTGTGCCAGGGGAAGTTTAGGTTGGATATCAGGAAAAACTTTTTTACAGAAAGGGTTGTAAAGCACCGGAATAGGCTCCCCAGGGAGGTGGTTGAGTCTCCATCCCTGGATGTGTTTAAAAACTGTTTGGATGTGGTGCTCAGGGACATGATTTAGTGGATGGCTGTTAGAGTTAGGGTAGGATGGTTAAGTTGTGGTTGGACTTGATGATCTTGAAGGTCTTTTCCAACCTGAGAAATTCTGTAATTCTTGAGATGCAGCTTAACACTTCTCCAACAATCAGCACACTGCTATGCTATTAATACGCAGATTGATGGTGCCTTGGTTCATTAAACACAGTACACATGGAGAAAGCCCACTGCCTTCAAAACACTCCAAAAGCACTAAGCAGACACTTAAGAAAATGTATCATATCCATTTCAAATAATAAACAAACCATACCTTTCGCTGTACGGAGCAATGATTGCCTTCCTGCACCAAGTAAGGAATTCACTCTCGAAATGCTGGGTGGTATCTCCTTATCCAGTATTGGGCCAATACGCTTGCAAATTTGTAATAAATGGTCTGGAGCCACATGCTTGTTGGATAGCACCTGACAGAATATTAAAGTCTTAAACACATGTACAGCACATCCGGAAAAGATGAATCTAAAAGCGTGAATATTTATAGAAGTATTTGGACAATGTCTAATATGTGTAAATTCAAATTACAAAACAAAAAACCTACCCTGTAGAGCTCTCGTCTACTGAATTCACAAGTGCTCTCCAAGAATGGGAGAGCTGTAGTAGAAAAAATAAGAAAGTAAAATTGCCTACCTCACATCGTTATTTTAACCACAGAAAGTCCACAGTATTCACACCTGTGGTATCTGTTTGTGCAGCACCCTACAATGGGCATCTCCACCTAACACATCTGATTATTTTTATTGATCAAAAGCAGGTCTTCAGAACTCAAGATCATGACAAATGTTGTTATCAAGCCTAAGAATTTACGCAACTACAATTTCAGTTGCACATTACTTGTTAGGTGACCGTCATCTAACATACAAATAGGCCCTTGGAACAACGCCTACTACACAACACCAGACATCCTTAACTCCTTACACCAAGGGGATCAAAACAATCACTTGTCCATTCAGGAAGATCCCATGCCATCTACATCTAATATTCTAAAATAAGCACACTTCCACAACCACTTAGATGTCTCAGTCAAGAATAACTGTGCAGCTCTACAGTTTAGGACTTTCTTTTTTTTATTCCTCTTTCCCAGGAGATGAGTAAACAAAAAATCCTAATCAAACAATGAAGTTAATCACAATACCACGGAAACTAAACAAAGTTTGCACAGACTTGAGTAAAACAAAGCATTGGTATCATAAATTTACGCTCCAGGGAGGTGCGAATCAGCAGGTACAAATGGACCCACGCCAACTCGACTCTCTGATCCAGCCACGAAAGAACCAGTCGGACCCAAAAGTTGTACTGCTGCTTCAGCAGCGAGGCCATTTCCAGCCAACACACCCAAGAAAAGCAAGCAGGCCCACAACAACAGAGGTATGCGGCCTCCTGCCCACAGTGCTCAAAACTCAGGCAGAACTAGCTCATGCTTATGATGCCATTCCCTCAGCCTAGTGACTGAACTTCAGTGAGAGAAGTCTCAATGCTGCTGATCTCATCACCAGAGAAGTGGGAATAAAAATACTGTACTCTGCCATGTAACAGCTGTTAAAGTTGCCCAAATGTAAACTAAGTAATGAGAACAATACGATTTAAGCAATGGCCTAACATGTTCTAATAACAATCCAAGTAATGTACAAAGTTTTAGGGGGTACAGGCTGTAATCCTGATAGAAGCAGAACAGCTGAAAGTATCAGTAAAAGAAATAACATCCCTACACAGTCAAAGGTATTTCAGCACATCAGCTCCAAAGACACTTATGTTCGATTATGAGAAATTACTTGGTAGAAAAAAGGAGGCACTTTTTTATTCTTTCTTTCTAAATTCTGCCTCTTCAGCTGGCACAGAATAGTAACAGACAAGGTATTCAGGGCAGAAAATTCAGCATAACCTGTGTCAGGTCTTATAAGCCATTCTGCTTGCACACCACCATCAGGAAGCTTACATTCTAAATGCAACCACTGACAGAAGCACAGTGACCAAATCAAGCATCTTTTTAAAAGGAGGTTCACTCATCTTTAGAAAGGAACAGTTAAACTGTTTCTCCAATTCAACAACAGACAGAAACAACTGCACCACAACTGCTGTTGTTTGCATCACTGCAAATTCAGTGATACCAGCTGAACAAGAAGTTCCCAAAGTCCCTCAAAAATCAGAAGACAGATTCTGAATATTCTGAAATACTACTGCCTTGTACAGATACTTCTTTTAAATTGGACAGGAAAAAGAGAGAGAGATGACACATGCTGAAGAACTCATTTGACAACCTGAAATGCACACAGAAACCTGCACTGAGGTTAGAGAAGCCCACCCTTCTACAAGTACCATAACTTTTTACCAAAAGAACTGAGCTCAAAGAAGAATAATAATGAAAATAAATAAAAACCTTTCAAACTCAATCCTACTTTCACATTTGCTAAATTCGAGTCACAGCTTGACAGCATTCCTGTTTAGCAAGACCTGGCCTTCTGGTGACTTAAATAATTCAGTTAAGGCCTCATTTGCTCTCCCAACCACACTGACAACTGAAAGAAATGGAACACAGTTTACCATCTGAAGCAGTGCTTAAATTAAGACAGTGTTTTTTAAAAAATGTCACTCTCCCTCTACACAGATACAACCTTGAGACATTTAGATGTGACACAGGAGGTACGAGGGGTACAACTACAGCATGCAGACTGACAGGTAAGGGAGCTGCCTGTTAACCCTACATGCCCCAATTTTAGGAGGTGGCAATACACCAGTGGCAGATTGCTTTAATGGAGTACATGCCGTACGGTGGCCACAGCTGTCTTACTGCCGTTTAGAACAGTGCGCAGCCACAGAGAGCACTCACACGAACCACAACCACCGATTTCGGAGCGGCGATTTCATTTCCTAATCCGCTGCAGGGGGAGCGATGAAGGAAGCCGACCAGAAAATCATTACCGTCCAATCACAACGCTCCTAACAATCTCGCCGGCGGAACTCCGCAATGAAAGCCGGCTGCGGGTTGGCTGCTGCCCGCACGCAGACGGCGGCGTGCACCGCCGCACCGCGCCGGGCTCCACCTCTGCTATGTAAACAATATCCCAACGTACGGCACGGCACGGCCGGGGTACGGACCGCCGGGGGAACCCCAACAGAGCCAACCCCAACGGAGCGAGACTGGGGAAACGAAGAGCCGGGCCCTCCTTACAGGGAACGTGCCCGGCGCCAACGTTACCGTCCGAGCCAAAAGTTTTTAAAACGAGAAAGTCTCACCAGTTCTTCGTAACTTCTATAATGCTCGTTGCCTTCCCAATCCAACCTTTTAGGAAGCAGCTAAACCGAGAAAAAGAGGAAAAAAAAAAAATTAAAGGGGAAAAGGCAGGATTTCATCAGCACGAGGCGCGCTGAGGGGAGGTCCGGACACCACGCAGCCCTCAGGCGGGGCTCTGGGGGCGGCTCACGCACCTGGTGCTGCTCCAGCTCCTGCACCAGCACCTGCGGGGACACACAGAGCGGTCAGCGCGACCGTTGGCGCGCACAGCCCCGGGCTCCCTTCCCTTCCTCCCGCCCGCCCCACGCACTCACCCGCAGCGTCCCGCGGCACGGCCCGGTGCTGAGAAAGCGGGCGATGAGGAAGTAGAGCTCTGCGGGAGAAACGGAGGGAGATAGACGGGAGTGAGCGAGGCGGGGGCCACGGGGGCGGCTGTAATCCATCGCCGCCCTCGAGAAGATGGCGGCAGGGAGCAGCGGCCCGCGGCCCGCCGTTACCTGACTCAATGAGCGGCGGCGACGCGCCGAAGCCGGAGGAAGCCGAGGACTCGGCCATGGCGGCTGCCGCGCTCAGGACTCGGCGGCGTCTGAGGCGGGCAGGGCCCGGCCCGGCATAGCCCTGTCAGCGCGCCCCTCCCCCGCGCCCCCCCGCGCTCTCTCTCTCTCTCTCTCTCTCGCGCTCTCTCTCTCGCATCCGTGCGCGCCGCCCCCCGTCGGACGCCTTCTCGCGCTCCGGCTCTCCCCTCCCCCTGCGCCGCCGCTCAGCGCAGCCTCAGCGCCTCCGCCGCCATCGCCGCCTCTCCAACTGCCACGGCGCCGCTGCCGCCACCTGCGCCCTGCGCGTTCCCAGAGGGCGGGGGAAAAAAGTAGTTCCCCGGATCCGGGAGTCCCGCGGGGAGAGTTCGGCGGGGAGAGGGAGCGGAGAGCGAGGAGCCGCGGTACAACGTGCAGTGAGGGGCGGCGGGGCGGCGAGAGGGAAGCGGGGAGAGGGCCGGAGGAGGACGGAGATTTCGGGCGCGGAAGGATTACGCGAGGAGACCAGCGGTGACGGAACGAGTGTGGGCGGGGCCGCCCCGTGCGCCGGGCGGTGTCACGGGCAGAGTGGAGGGCGTCCGGTCTGCTTCGCTGAGGTTCGCCGAGGGCAGGGGGTTGTCCGGGCTGGGCCAGCACCACAGGCACAACACGATAAACAGGCACTGTGCCTGCTATACAGCCCGCTCGGCCACTTGTGGGAGTACTGCCGCGTAGACTGGTGTAGAGCAGCCCCCTCCCAACCAGCGCGTGGATCGCAGAGGTTGGAAAGGACCTTAGGATCGCTAAGTCCAAGCACCACGCTCGTTGCCCGCGTCCCTCAGTGCCACAGCCCCACTGCTCTTGAACACCTCCCTGGGCAGCCTGTGCCACTGCATCACTGCTCTTGCTGAGAACAATTTTTTTCTGAATATCCAGTCTGAACTTCTCTGGTGCAACTTGAGGCCGTTTCCTCTTATCCCACTGCTGTTACGTGAGAGAGAAGGCTGACCCCCACCTCACCACAAACTCATTGCACTCTACGACTTCCTGAAGGGAGGTTGTGAAGAGGGGTTTGACCTCTTCTCCCAGGCAACAAACAGGACCCAAGAAAATGGCCGCAAGTTGTGTCAGAGCAGGTTTAGATTAGACATAAGGAAGAACTTCTCTCAGAGAGCGGTTCAGGCACTGGAATGGCTGCCCAGGGAGGTGGTGGAGTCACTGTCCCTGGCAGTGTTCAAGAGGCGTCTGGATGAGGAGCTATGAGATGTGGTTTAGTGCTTGTGGTAGCAGTGGTAATGGAAGGACAGTTGGATTAAATGATCTTGCAGGTCATTTCCAACCTTATGATTCTATGATTCCCCTCAGGCAGCTGTAGAGAGTAACAAGATCACCCCGAGCCTCCTCCGGGCTAAACAACCCCAGTTCCCTCAGCTGCTCCCGATCAGACTTGTGCTCCAGACCTTCAAGCACATCTGTGTGATTAGACCACCTCACAGAAACGTGTTTTGAAAAGGATGGTTCTCCTTATGTGCTATACATAATTCTGAAGTTTAACGGTCACTCCATTCCTTCGTCACACCGACCAAAGGTCCCTCATGTTATAAAAGAAACCCATGAGACTCGCACATAAATTCCACTCCCATTCTCCACCTGCATGACTGGCACCTGGTGCTCATACACACCCTTCCTCATCTTCCTTGTAGCTGAAGTGCTGTGGGTTTTTTCTTTTTCCCCCCCTTTATTTGTTGTCATTTCAAGCTCTGTGGAGAAATATACTATTATTTCTTCTATACTTTCATTGCCATAACCGTACTCTTTACAGAATTCAACTGCTAAGCTTGAAATTAGACTTCCTTAACTGGACTGCTTATAATGACTAAACAGTGCTTCGCTCTTTTTCTTCCTTCTTCGTAATATGCCCCACCACCAGTTATCTTTACAGTAAAAGCTAAGAGAACCCTTTCATGCCAGTTGTCACGATTCAGCTCTGATGAAATAAGCACTGACAGATGTGAAAGGTCTTCCTGTCTATTGCAGAATGAGAAGTCATAGTTGAATCACCTCCACTTCCTACAGAAACACATTTCATTCCTTGCTGCATCAACACCAGCTTGTACTGCTGAAAACAAACCAGGGCTTCTATGCTCCTGATGCAAGCATCTCCCTTTGTTTTTTTCAGTGAGCATTTCCACCCTGTGAAAGGTGTTGCTGATTTATCCGTAAGTCCTTTCACTTGCAGAATAAAATGAGGGAGGCTTTTTGTCTCCAAGAGTAAATTACTTGGGAATTACGTAACAGTCTTAGAGATGAGGTGTTGAAGTCAACAGCGTCTCAACATTGGAGACTCAAAACATGTGAGAAGCAGGCATTCAGTAGAGGTATGAGGTTATTTGGGGATACTTACTGGCAACATTATTAGTCATTGAACTGATATTTCTGATTTGCTAAAAAAACACACACACACAAAAGAAACAGAGCACATAAGCAGCTGTGTCTCCCTACTACAAAAATAAGCAGTCAAATAAGGTAATTGGGGGAGGAAAAGGTATAGAAAAAGTGACAAATTTAGTTCAAGTCTTTAAAAATATCACAGAATTTGAAGTCAAAGCCAGGTGCGTTCTGCTCAGAACACAGCTGTGGTGGGACAGGACCAGAAGCACATTGTGAGTCAGTGTTGAAAGACATCCTCTATTATAAGTTAAGGAAAACCTAAACATTTCTTAAGTATGTAAGATGGAAAAATGGTAAAATGCTGTATCATATGAAAGCATTTGAGGAAGTGCTTCAGTGAAAGCATTCTTTGAGAAAGTAAGTTAGAGGTGAAACTTTGGTGTCTTCAGAAGAAACTGGTAAGTTGGCACCAAAGTGAAGAGGAAGCAGCTGCTGTACTTGCAGGTTTTGTATATGAGCATAAAAAATTCTCATTCAAGAGGAAAAAGAAGAAACTTGCTTTTTGATCTTGACTCCTCCCAAGCCAAGGCTGACAGTTATCCGACTGGCATCAAACAGACTGATCAGATAAAGCTGTGTACATGCTGCAATACGGCAAAATAAAGTACGGGGTGGGGAATCGAGTGCACTCTGGGAGAACTGAAATGATACAGTAGGCCTCATTTTCTACTGTAAGTAACATATACTTAGTATGTCCCCTTCTCATGAAAGGCTGTTAAATCTTAACAAAATTGATTGTTTTCTTCTAAGAGAATCAGGCCAGTTTTGTGCTACATGAATGACCTCTCAGCATGGTTATGTTTTACTTTTATTTGAATCCATGCTCTGTCAACTTGCAGATCTATATAGCAGGCGCAGCTGCTCACGTAGCAGCTCATCTGCACAAGAAAGAAAGTTTTCTTCTTCCCTCACAGCTCTTGGCCAAATTCTTACACTCCTTATCTTTTGTGGGTTCCATTACATAAACTGCTGACTGCTTGAGAAATTCACAATCCAGGCTCATTTTATTTTGTGCATTACTTACGCACATAAATGCTGAACAGAGAAAAATATCTGGTGCTTATGAAGTTTGTTTTTTTTTAAAAGGTACCAGAAGCAACAGTACGTTACCAGCTCTCAATCAAGAAGTCCAGATAAGACTACAATTAGAGTTTTCTACTTGCTGCTCACCCCTGCATTACTACCTGTAAGTAGCACAGTTTTTAACAACATAAAAAATACAGTTCAGAATCAAAGCCACTAGGGTATTTATTCATTGCTTTCCAACAGAAGCACAAGTTCAATGACTGCACCCCCTTATACTCTGAGTTGTTGTAGTCAATGCAAGAGCTCTAGAAACATTCTTTCTTAATCAAGATTTATTTGGCTTTTGTTTGGTGATCACAGACACTACAATTTTACAATTGTTCTTATTCACATAGTTTCTTTTTAATATAAAAACTATAATTTTATTTTTTTCTAAGCCTATTTCAAATATTTTTCATTTGGACTTTGTAGACAAGCTCTCCTTTAAAACTAGATGCAAAGTACCAGCTGACATTCAGTCTATCAATGAGAAACTATTACCTATTCAGTATTTAAAGATAAAAGTTTCCAGTCTTTCACGTAGCAGCTACAAAGTTGTTGGAAAAAATAAACCTACACCTACCAAAAATAACTTTGTCACAGATATACATTACTGGTCAAGAAATCCAACACTAGGGAGCAGTTCATGAGATAAGCAACTCTACTGATGGTACAACCATAGATAAATAACTGAAACGTTCAGACGTTCTCAACATATTACAAGTTCCGATGTCTGTGTGTGCGCTTCATTTAGTAGGGACAGAAAAACTCTTCCTCCCAGTCTATGGAACGAGAAGCCGCATTAAGACTTCAAAAACCTCTCCATTTTGTAACATCCCGTTAATTTCTGGTTTCATAGAAAACAGACAACCAGTACAGGATTTTACCACTTAAAAAATCATTTACACGTATCTAAATATGTAAAAAAATGGATTGAGTTGGGATTCTCTCCTTTTAAAAACGTGTTTTTTAGAACTACCAAAAAACTTGCATTTACAAAATAGTTGATAAAAATATTCCTCTGAATTGTACAAGAAGAAAAGTATAAGGATCACCAATTAAAGACTTGGTACCAGATGTTATTCAGACTTCACTTCTTCTTTCTCTACTGCTGCATCAGACGTTGGGGTCTGAAAAAGAAGAGGGGAAAAAACCAAACATTTCAATGCAAAAAGTTTTAAAGTCACACAGACTTTTAGTTCACAGTGTTTTTAACGCACACATTAGGCAACCTGACATACAGAACAACCATGACTTGCTTCTATACAGCATGCTTTGTAGTCTTAATGAACTGGAACTACGGTGTGCTTATTTCTCTTGGATAACGCTCTACTAAACTCAAGTTTTCCCTAATGGGCTTCTATCAGCTCAGGTGCAGCAGTATGGATTTCAGAATGTTGATGCAGTACCACTCAATCTACATTTAAAACATTTTTTAAGAAAAAAATGTTTCAATAATTACTGCCTTGCTGAAATAAAAAAATTACCTAACAAGCTGAAATCCTTGCATATATTGTGATTAAAACAAACATTATGGATGTACTTCATATATTTAAATGCAGCACTGTTAACATTTTCAAATCTCCCTATATTTTAAGGCAAGTAATATATAGGCACTCAGTACCACAGTAAAATTACATCATTGAAAAAATACTGAATGTAGCACAACCAGACTGTTTTTATATCAGGCCTCTATATGTTGTACCTCAACTTCAGGACAGGTTCATACAAACTTAACTGATTACAGCTGTGAGTCCATCTGGACTAGAGAATTGTTTCCTCTTGCAGTATAGTTTAAAAAGAGGAATTCAATGTAAACATTTAATTTCATTATCCTAAAGGTTTACAGAAGTACCAGCAGAATATTCTGGTTAATTATAGCAGTACCAAATCAGAAACCCTAACACCTGCTAACTGTCCTTACTGCCACCTAGAAGCTTTTTGAAGGATGAAGTACAGAAGCTTCCCCCCCAAGACATTATGCTCTTTTTAACATAAGAATTCACTGCCCTTTCATGAGATACTGAAGCATTATATTAATTCAGCAATTTTGACTGGTGTGACCAACCTGAAGATGTGTTCCCCAAATAATCATCCATTCCTTAGATTTATATCTCCTTTAACTGGTATATTAAACAAACTACAGGTGAAAAATATTGCCAAATTTAGCTTTCTCTGGCATTACTAAAATATCACGTACACAAATGGAAAAACCAAACTGTGCAATGCTAATACATTGACAGAGCCACACTTAAGCCTACCAAAGAATTCATATTTACAGCACAACCTAGACACAAAAAGCATAAAGTTTGCAAATAAAGAATGTTAATCCAAAGTTGTCTTGCCCACTCAAGTATTACTCTGTACCTTCCTTACCCAAGAAAACCACTATCTACCTGAAGGCCAAATACTCTTTTCTCTCGTTGAAGATACATTTGCACATGAAAAAAAAAAAATTATTTTTTTATTTAAAAAAGGAAGCAGGAAAAATAAATCATATTTAGATTAATAAATCCTCTGATTACATGACCAAACTCAACTGATTAACTGAAATGAACTAGGCAGTCAATAATGTCAATTTGAGAGTAATTCTAAGCATGTTACTACACGAAAGCTGGATTTATCCAATTGTTAACAGCTCATCAAACAGGAGGCACTGCCTCCCTCAACAGATCTTGTCCTAAAGTGATGCCCACCATCCAGAAAAAAAAGCAGGGTGAAGGATATTTTTATTTAGTACAAAAAAACTTCAGCAATAGAGTCATTTAAGCAGAGTATTACAACCAAGACTGATTTGGCCCATTTCTCAACAACTATTAGTCATCCTTGTACTTCTTTTCCCCTCCTCCCTCTATGAGCCTTACCAGCAGGCAAAACAGCTCCTTGCTAAAGGATGTTATCCTGTACTGGGATTTGGGTAAGATTTTCACCATTTGTTTTCATGTCAAGGATTGTTACCACATCACTGCAACTCTTTTGAGTGCAACCAGAATTTCCCTGGTTTATCTACTAATGTTTCAATAACCAACAGTTTTCTTTGCACAGAAATAGATTCTAGTTTAAGTACTATCTGCTTCTCTAACAGTTGTATGCTTATACTAGTTACAGTAAGTTATCCAGCTGTTTTAGACCAAAGAATACAACTTTACCTCCTCACTTTTAGTTTCTCCATTTTCTGCAGGCAAGTTGTCCTTTATCTGCTCTTGGTTTGTCTCTTCAGTCTGTTTTCCTTTAGGCCCCTTTTTCCCCTTTGATTGAGCTTTCTTGTTCTCAGATTTATCCTACAATTAAATGAAATGAATTCATATAACCTATACCATAAATTTTGAAAGTAATTAAACAAAAACAAGATGGACTTGGCAAACACCAAGAGCTACTATTAAGGAGCTAATACATATGTACTTCCCTGAATAGCACATATTATAAATACGTTATGCTCACAGAACTTAGGATCACTCTTTTATACAGTAACTAAAAGCACTGCTTAGAGTGGTGCAAACCCACTGAAAAACCTATCAGAGACAAAAAACAATAGTAATTAATTCCAGTGGAGAGTCAGAGCAATTTGTCATACGTGGTTTAATCTCTTGTGACATATTAAAAATCATTAACATAAAGTACAAAATCCATCGGTGAACTCATTCCACTTTGTATACACCAAACACTTCAGTCTCGTTTTTTCTTTTGTATTGACAGGTGAGAATTTCAGTAACTTATCCTAAATGGATGAACAATTGCAGGTATCATTTTCAGCACTCCTTTACAAGTATCTCAGTCTTGTCTTCTGCACCTGGCATCCCTGTTGTTAAATGGGCTGGAGAAAAGTATTCGCTTAAGAGCAATCTTACCATAAAAATTTAACATATCTTCCCAAACATTCCACACAGCAAACAAGTACTACAGAGATCCAGCTGGTCCAGATGCTTATAAAACACCTGTGTCAATCTTAATTGATGTCAAAGTAGTTTTTGACAAAATTAGCACTGGTATTTACAGATCCTAACAAAAGTTTTCAATAAAAGACAAACTACGACACCTCTAGCAGATACAATCTGTGCCAAGAATGTAATCCATTTATACTTCTAAGCAGACAACTACTATAATGACCTACCTTAAGATCTATCTGATCTCATTAAAAATAGTGTGCATTCCACGTCTGTTTGTCAGTGTATATCCTACTATATATCCTGTATATCCTAATTTACTGTCTCTGAACTAAAATCTACTGAGGAAGAAAAAATCATTTTTGTTTATTCTATGTATAGTAGAAACGTGCACTTCTGATTATTACGAGAAACCATCATGCTACATGTATCCATACTTCATTTTCACTCCAAGTGTTCATCCTCACAAAAACAAACAAGAAACCACCACCACCAAAAATCACCATCATGTTACTGTGCTACCATACACAAGCAACTTTTTAATACACATTTAAATACATTACCTATTGTATATGAATGCACATGCAAATTACTACCTTCACAATAATAGAATTCTGTGAAATTCTGCAATCACTAAGCAGAAGTTCTAAGTGCTTTACATCACTGCATGCAAACATGCAGTAAGGAATATGACATGTAGAGGGTGCAGTGTGAAAAATAAACAAGGGAAAAAATGCTGAAACATCACCTACATTGTCACTGTGGACAAAACATCAGAAATGCTTTACTCCCATGTTTAGAAAATATCTTTTATTTTTAACCCCCCCTCCCCAGTGCACTGAGATAAAATAGACTATACCTAATGAAAGAAAAATCACGAAAAAAGTTATGAATGTTAGTACTCAGTATCACTAATCCAGATGACAAGCAACTTCACAGCACGTAGACTTCTGGTATTTTCTAAATGTTAGTCAATGAGATGCACCATGCAGACACGCGGGGGGAAAAAACAGAGAACTGGAGCTGAAATAAAATTAGAAAGCTTCACCAAAGTTCTTAGGTTTAGAACTCAGAGAATGAGAGCACATTCATGTTCAAAGCACTGGAATGAAGGCGAGTGCAGCACTGCTAAGGAATTATTAAAGTGAAAATATCAAAAACTCTGCAAAGCATCTTATCTTGCCGTCTTTGAAATGATCCCAAGCCATATGCTTGAAGAAAAAAAGAGACAAGTAAGACCCAAATGCTTGAAACCACACAGAAGACAAAAACACATACACTGCACACACTGACCTGCCACCAGATATAGACCCTCGTTTCTTTAAAAAAAACAACAATGCTGCCCACACAGCCCCTGCTCCCCTCTCCCCCATCGCCCCCAGGCTCTCACCTTCGCCGCCAACGCCTTAGCTTTGGGCTCCGCTTTGTCAGGCGCAGGCTTCTGAAGAGAAAGCAGAAGCAGAGCTCGGTTCAGCTGCAGACACACCATCCCCCGCCCCGCCGGTGCCGGCCGGTACTCACGGCGGACAGCCGCGCCGATCTCCTCTTCGGTACCTCCTCAGCAGCCTCCGCGCCACCGGCGGCCACCTGCCAATGCAAACGGCGCGCATCAGACGGCGCGTGCGCGGTGCGCAGAGGCGGGCCGGCTGGGAGCACGTGATGCGCCGCTCGGCCCGCCCCTTCTCTCCGCCGCCGCTTTCGGATCGCGAGCCTCGGCCGGGCGCCCGTCGCGCGCCGCCGAACCTTCCAGACGACGCCGCTGAAGAGAGCGGCGGTGCTCGTCGCCGGCCCTCTTCGGCGCGCTGCCCTGCCGGCGACTTCAGCCGGGCGGCGACGGCAGTTCCCCTCGTTCCCCTTTTCTCCTCGTCCCCCACGCCCAGCGTCCCCCGTCTCCGCTGTTTCCCCCGCGCTTCACCTTTCTCTTCGGCATGGCGAAGGGCGCGGCGGCTCCCGCCCGGCTTCTGCTGCGCGCTGAGTGCCTCACCGCCAGGCGCTGCGGCCGCCCTCCCGCCCGCCGCGCTGCGCAGGGAAACCGCCCCCCCCCATCCCAGCAGCGCCAGCGGCGCCGCAACAGGATCCAGCCGGATTGGCGGGGGAGAGGCGGGGCAGGGGGCGACGCGCCCCGCGCTCGGCGGCAGCCGGCAGCGCCGCCTCCCGCGGGGCAGCGGCGGGGCGGGGACGGCGCCGTGCCTCCCCTCGCGGCGGGGCGGGGCCTCGCACCTAAGCGCGGGCGGTGGTTTAGGTGCGAGGCCCCGCCCCGTGGAGAACGGCTCCGGATTGGCGGGCTGTCGTCACGTGGCAGCACCTGTCTCCGTTTTCCCTCCGCGCGCCTGTCTGCGCGTGCGTGAAGCATGGCGGAGAGCGGCGCCTGGCTGCTGGTGCTGAGCGCTGTGTTCCTCTGTAACGCGCTCAAGATCGTGCTGCCCTCCTGCTCCTCTATCGTGAGTGATGTCAGCGCCGCGTCCCGTTCCTCCTCGCGGCCGTTAGTAGCGCGGGGCCGGGCAGGAGCTGAGGGGAGGGCTCCGGGCTGCTCGGGGGTAATGCGTCTCTATTATCTTAATGCTTTTGAGACATGGGTAAGATGCTGTGCTGAAAGGAACGCGGCTCGAGGTCAGTACGGCGCTTGCTGTGTTTCTATGAGCTCAGACTAGGTAGTCTGTAACAGAGAGGAGCGATGCTCGGTTTCTGAGCTACGTCTTGTTGGTGAGTTGCGAAGCTGGGCTCAAGTAAATAAAGCTTGCCGCGTCTGGTGTGACTCCAGGAGCTCAAGATGATGGAGGGAACAGCGATGAGAAGGACTGTGTCCCTGTTCTTACTGCAAGTATCAGATATCTGTGATCCACACAGTTCGTGATGAGGAGAGAAGGAAGGGAAGTTTATTTCTTAGTAAAGAGAAGGTGGCATCTTTTCACTTCTGGAACATCTCGTTGATATGAAGATTTCCTCGTGCCTTGGTGAAAGGGGATGGTGTCCTGGCAATGGGAGCCTTTGAGTGTGTACACAGGAGGCTGCTTTATGTGTGCTAAAATCAGCTAAATTCTGAGGAAATTACTTCTTTTTCTTTATTTTTTTATTCTATATTATTTTTTTCTTCTTATCTCTATATTATTTCTTTATTTTTTAGATATCCAGGTTGTTACAAAAGGATGCGGAGCAGGAATCCCAAATGAGAGCTGAAATTCAGAATATGAAGCAAGAGCTCTCAACCATTAGTATGATGGATGAGTTTGCTAGATACGCCCGCCTGGAAAGAAAGATTAACAAAATGACTGACAAGCTTAAGACTCATGGTAGGGTATAATATTTATTTCCTCTGTATGATATACTTACTCTTTCTTAGTGATAGTTATTACTGAATCCAGTCTTTAATAACTTCACGAACTTCTCTGTCTTTAACAAAAGAAGTAATATAGTAAGACTGCATATCTTAATTGGGAAAGGATGAATTGCTGGATTGGAGCTATTTGGTTGTTGTGCTAGAAGATGCTAGTGGGGAAGTGTTAATGTGGAATGTAACTAGATGAGATCCTTACTGTCTTTTTGCAATCCCATTTGACCATATGCAGTGGGTTTTATGATAAAACTACTGCTTTGTCTCTGTCAGGAACATGCATCATTTCATGGTAGAGAGCACACATAAATGTTTGGCTCTAGACTTTTTGCTCGTCTGTCCAAACTCACTCACTGAACCTAACAAGACAGGAGAATATCTGCTTTGTGTGCCTTCTCTGTGCAGAATGATTAGACTTTTCTGCACTTGTTTAGAGAAATGACAATCTTTACAACTGTCAGTTTTGAATTGTTCTCATTAGCATTATTCTTAATTAGTTAATTTCAATTAAACTAGACAACAATATTGCTTCAGAAAACTGTAGGCCACTACTGTGTTTGAAGATGTGCTTCCTGTCATCTCTGAGCTGTTCTGTGTTGGGCTGGGGGTACTGCTGGAGGAAAATAAGCATGAGAATTTTGAATATTGAACCTGACCAGGAACATTAAATGAGTGAACGGTCTTGGCTGTGAATAGTCTTAACCCGTTCTGAGTGAAATAAGGCAAAAAGTGCAACTGCTGAAGCCATCGTTTTCCCTATTTGTGAAAGGGAAGACCATATGTTATGCTTCATCTAAAACAGATTCTTAAGTTAGCAACTGCATTGACTGTTCTCATTTCAGAACCAGCATTCTTGATTACATGCGACTTCTCTGTCTAGGATATCAGAATTCTGCAACTTTCCACTGTACCATTAATGTAAAACTCCAGAACCTAGCTCTTCATTGCTTTCACAGTCAGTTATCTCGAAGAGATATTTTTAGACAGGTGTATGATATTTAGTGCCCTGATTGGAAGACTAATAATATTAATGGATCACTACTTTTCTGACTGTTATAAATAATGCAGAGTATTATTTTTCTCTTAACAGTGAAAGCGCGAACTGCCCAATTAGCCAAAATAAAGTGGGTTATAAATATTGTATTCTACATCTTGCAAGTAAGTAAATCTTCTATTAGGGATACAAATTTGAGGACTAAATCCTTAGCAGTGTGATGAATCTCTTTTGTGTTTATTGACTGATGATTAGTTGCACAGGTATTTGGCAGCCCAGTGACACAGTGCACACCGACCCACGATGCACGACCCACGTGCACGACTGCACGACGAACAATTTCTTAGTTGTAGAGAGATGCAGCTGATAGGGTCTGGTTATTGTGAATGAAATGAGTTTTGAATTTCATGTAAGCTTTGTTTTTCTGGTATTGAGATGACAAAGTAGGAGTTTGTCTTACCTCCTTCCTTACTGTTTCTTTTTGGTTTGTTTTTCATCTATATGTGGCAGTGGACCTAGGAAAGTTCTGATATGTAATATATATATATTTTGCTTGTGTTTCTGAAAACATAAAATGTTCTTCTGCTGTGGATGCAGATTTCCTTATAGAGCTGCCATGTATCTCCACACAGTGCCTCCTGCACCAGGTTGTTGCTCAGGCTTGATGCCAAATAATTTTTTTTTGCCCATAAGAGAGTGCTCAACCTAAGACGATGTTTTGGGTAATGTGAAAGCTAGTTGGATTCTTAGCAGACAAGGACTGTGGTTAAAAACAGTCATCAGAATGTAACAATTTGTATTATTACCGCTTTTATTTATGCTAGATTTGAACCAGCCTCAAAATAAAGCGGTAATTTTCAGCTGCTTATTGCTAAATCTTGTTGTGTGTAAAGTTAAGGTCATATCAAGCCTAAAATTCTTTTGTATTTGTTTCCGAACAATGTAAAATAATAAGAATGCTATTCTCTTTAATTTAGAATGTGAGATGTACTGCTTCAAAACATTGGTGGAAATATACTTCGATGTTTGTTATTCAAGCTAACAAAAACTTTCTTTCTAGGCTGCCCTGATGATTTCTCTCATTTGGAAATATTATTCTGAACCAGTTATGGTTCTTCCAAGCAAATGGCTGGCACCATTGGAGCGCTTGGTAGCCTTTCCTACAGGTGTGGCAGGTAAGAGCTGTGTGGTAGAGAAAATGCATTTTCCAAGTCTGTGCAGTTGCTAAGAATGTAATGATAAAGAGTACGTGTGGATTAAAAGCACTGCTTCTGTATATTTCTTAATAGCAAAATGGGGAGCTTCAGACATTTTCATATGTGATTAGCTCGTGTTTAATGAACTCACAACGAAAGGGGAAACTTGTCTTTATTAAATCTTCTCAAACAGAGCAGTTTTATCTTAGTATGGAATACACCCTTGGGAAGGTTTCAAATCAGAAATATTTTTGTTTTAATTTGAAATTATTTAGTTTGAAATAGTAGAATTCAGTTCAAAAATGTGCAGATACTTATGGGTCTGTATTACCTACACATGCTTCTTACACTACTATGAAACTTTACTAGTTTATAGCTCTGGGATGATTGAGGTGCGTTCTCTTCTGGTTGGTGTTCCCACCTTTTTTCCCCCTCATTGCACTTCTTTACCTACTCAAACCCTTTTCTCTTGGTTGATGAATTAATGATAAGAAGGATGTGACAGATTATGCATACCTGAGTGGAATGTGTGCTGCCTCTATTCTAATTGAATAAATAAGCAGGATGACAGGACAGTGCAGTGTGGAAATGTACTATGAAGATAAAATGCTGCTGGTGAATCTTCATACTAGGCTTTTTAAGCTTCAGCTGCCTTAGAGTGAAGTCCAAATTATGATGTTGTCTTACCATCTTTAATAGCTGTTGAGAGAATGCTTTGTATCCAGCGTGTTTACTGGACAAGTAGGCCCTTCTGTTTAGGGCCAGGGATGAGTCCTTGGAAGATAGTTATTTAAATAGTATTTTAAGGAATTTTTTAAGGTTCATATCCTTACCTGCCTTCAGGTTCTCTTTTTGTTTAACCTTGGTT
This sequence comes from Lagopus muta, assembly GCF_023343835.1. Lineage (NCBI taxonomy): Eukaryota > Metazoa > Chordata > Aves > Galliformes > Phasianidae > Lagopus > Lagopus muta. The sequence continues at coordinate 107,191,348 of NC_064433.1, forward strand.
TATAACCAAAGTGAAGAGATTACTTCTGAATTCTAGGCGATAAAGTTAATAACACAGAAGTATTTAAAAATCACCAGAAGGTAATTTCTTCTAGTACACATAATAAATAGCTGTGTATTTAGTGATACTATGTCATATGATTCTATGCGGGCTGTGATACAGCTATGCTATGTACTACAGTTAGGGTACACTCTCTATGCTATCATTCCAGTACAAATTTCCACACTGTTAGTTTGAATGACAAGACTCTTTAAAACACAAGTGAAAGAGGTCTGGTTCAGTACTGAAAGTCTCACTTGGATTTTTTTTATTCAGTTCTATGGGGATTAGGAGAAAGGACAGAAGTATGGATTTAATACTCTTTAAGAAGGCTGATTTGAATTTATTGGGAAATTTACTTCTTTCCTCTCCATAGTCTCTAATTTTAGATTCCAAAGTACTCTTTTATTTACCACACCTTTAATTTCAGCAACCTAGGCCTCTTGGATAGGGACATAGTGAATATTTTTAGAAATCATGGGTCGTATTTTTGGCTCATATTTTTATTTGCTGCTCTTTCCCCAGACAGCCTTCGGTTTTCTCAAAACTAGCATGCAGTTAACTGGCATCCCTTGAAGAAAATCATTTGCATCTAGACAGAAAGATATTTTGTTCCCATCAACCTCCTAACTGTTTCATTTTTTGTTTCCAAGTTGTTTAATCTGCTGTGTGCTAAGGATGCAATAACTTCAGTCAAATTTTATATCTCTTTCAGGTGGTGTTGGAATTACCTGTTGGCTTGTGGTTTGTAATAAAGTTGTAGCTATCATGCTTCACCCTTTCAGCTGAAGAAATCCCTGTAGTATATGGAGTCTAAATTACTTTACCACAGTACAAAAAAAACATTTGTCTGTTATGATGTACCAGATTGGAGACACTTCTTGTTACTTTAGTTGGATGTTGGGCAGTATTGGTTTTACTTTCTTTTGTTTATTTGTTTTTTGGTTTTATGATCAGCAGTTTTCAAAGAGCAGCATTGATATTTATAAAACCTCATTTTGATGCAGATAAACATTGATTGGTGGCAGAACCTTAAGGCTTTGTCATAATGTATTCACAAAGGTCTTAGCGTTCTCTTTTTTCCATCTGTTAAGTTGGAAATGCACTGGCATTAGTATTTTTTGGAGCTTTGCTCTTTTGTTCTTTCTTTACTGTATAGTACAGCATTTTCACCCAAAGATGTGATTCCATTTGGTGACAAGTGGTATTTAATCAAAAGGTAGTATGGTTGTTTTAGAATAAAACAGAATTAATTTCCTTTTTTTTTTTTTTATCTGTAGATTGGGTTATTCTCAGACTATCTTAGAAAATATTAGTGATATATATGCAGAATCAACTTCTTATATTTTAGATTAATTTCTCAATTGCCAAATGCGGGTCAGCCGGTCACTTCAACACTTCTTTTAAATTCCTCATGGAATAAAAATTTTTAAAATTCCTTGTGGAATTATTGAACACCAGGTGTTTTGTTGTTTTTTTTTTTTAATTTCTTTCCCCACTACTTTTACTGATAACTGACCTTTCCTTCCTTGCCTCATTTTCTACTTCCCAAATGGAGCAAATATTGCAAACAGTATTTCTTTCCATGCTTTCAGAAAAAGGGTCCACCAACCTCTCCAAGCTCCATGTTAGGAAAAGTAGAAAACAGTTGATTCTGCAGAAAACTACATCCCTAGAGCTTCAGCATACATTAATGATAGTAATTCTTTCCAGTACTGCAGTTGCACAACAGAAAAGCTGTGTTAACTTCTGTGCTATCTGCAACCCACTCTGTTCCAGCAGACAAAGCAGTGGCTTTAAAAAGCTCTATAATACCTCCTTGGACATAAGGTTGAACAAAGCTTTTGCAGATTTTGGCTTAGCTCGTGGTCCATACAGTGTTGTATTATTTCAGGTCCTTTGCCTGGCTGCAGGAAGTGGCTGGAGTGCTTCCATATATTTAGAACTGCCTTTAGAATTAATTCAAAGAATGATGACACATTTTCTGCATGTCTGAGTGTATGTATTCATTAAATGTTTTTTTTTTTCTTAAATGTTATTTAAAAACTAATTTGTTTTTATATTAGGGATTGCATTTAGCCAACAGTAAAGTGAAGGCATTAAATATCGACAAGAAAAAAAGTCAAGATTGAATCTGTTACATGTAATTGTGTTTTTATTTGTGAAATAAAGTTTTTCAGTCCACCTCAGGTTTTCTAATCCACATTTTTAATGTTAATTACAGTTTTCCTAAACAAAATAAAACCCACCTGTGTTCTTCATAGTGTTGGAGTCTACAGACTTTTTAACTATGCAGTTGATGTATTTCTGACTATAAAGATAAAAGCTATGATGTTGCCACTTAGCTTGTTACAGAGTTTAACACAGTGGAGTCAAGAAAAGCAGTATCATTTAGAATATTGACAAAGGCATTTGCTATTTATCCACGGTTAGTATGAGATAATGAAATACAGTTTGTTGGCAGCTCTGGTCGGACATCTAAACGAATAGGGGCAGAGAGGCTTTTGGTGATTTAGTACAACCAGGAATGCTGGATTATGTCTGCTTGTTTGCTCTTAACTTTGGAGACAGCAGGAAAGGGATTGTAGAAGTATTAATAGTACATAGAAGAGAAGTACTCTTTTGACTGCATTAAATCATTCTTGAAAAATCTGCTTCACAGCTCAAGTACTACTTAAAGAACTTGAAGATAAGTATGCTTACAAGTAGGTTCAAAATACCTTAATTGCCTTTAGAAGTTTTCATAGTACAGGTGTTGTGGTTTGGGTTTTTTTTTTTTTTGCTACTGCTTTTTAAAATTTAGTAGAATACCTTTTTCCTAGCTTACATTGTAGCAGCCTTTCATGAATTTCCACCAGAAACAAGACATAATCTTCCTACCCTTACTTACATAACCTTAAATGCAAGATTTTTAAAGGCTTTTTGAGAACTAGATATGCCTGACTTGTCCAGAACAATGCTTTAGTCGTGCACATTCAATTCTGGATGTCAGCTGTGGTAGTTACCAGGCAAACTGCTTTGGTAAGTTTTAACAGCGGAAAAGAATGGAGCTTTAGAGCTTTATAATGCTAATGAAAACAATGTAATAGCAAATTATTGTGTGAATTCTGGAAGTGATGTCAGGAGTGAAAAGAAAATTATTTTCTTTCAGTACATTTTAGGTAGCAATTCAGTGAAGAATCTTTTGAAAGAAGACTGCTCACTGCAGCTAGTTAACAAATAACTTAAGATTCAAACTGCAGAGAGAATGCAAAAAATTAACCAAAAAGGACTAACTTGGATGCCTCACTATAACAGGTAAAATGACAAAATTGTTGAGGCACCCAAAAATGCATACATGCGCATCAATAATAAAAATGTTCTGCTGTGACAGCTGATTTGCCTCTCATTTTGAAAGTCATTGACAGAAATTCTCAAAACTTCTAAGATTTTATATACATTTTATGAAGCTAAAAACAGTGTGTAATTGAAAGGTAAGCTGAATATACTTCATAGATACCAATTTTGTGTATTATAAGGTTATTCATAATGACTCATTGATGATAGACACTATTTTATAAATCATTGGAGGGTTAACATTTCGCTTGTGTAATCATGCATCCCCTCACAGCTTTCTCTCCATTCCTCTCGTGTTAGAACATGAATGGCTGTCTTTGCAAACATTGCCTTGTCCAAAGAGTTCTTTCATAAGACTCTTCTTCCTTTCACTGAATATTGTATGAGCACAGCCTTCTGCTTCAGTCAAACTGTCTTTCTGCCTTATGTTGGTAACTTTACTGAAGGGTGGTTCGTGTAGCCCAGACAGTTTCTTTACTTTTGATTCTTCTTCTTTGCAGTGGTGCTGACCTGCGTGTCTGTTGTTACAAAGACTGCATTTTGTGGATTTTGTACCTGATGTAGGAAGCCCGTGATACAAATTTTCAGTGGTTTCTGAGAATACGTATTGTTTTTTCAGCTTAGAGAGTATTTTGTTTCTTGGAGTTAAAAAATTACTCCCTGCCTTCCCACTTCTTAGTTGTTCTTCTGACTTCTTTTCTTTCTCTTCCACTGCATCTTCCTCTTGACTGTTCTCTTTTACACTGTCATTTAGCAGAGTTTCTTCAGCTTTCTTTGACTTCTGTTTAAGCAAGTCTCTCTTTCTTTCTTGTTTTACAAATTCCAGACAAGTGTGTGCTGTCTGCGGTTTGTTTTCCTTTAAATATTCTAAAATGAATATTAAGGGATTTAGGAATGTTCTTAAATTATATAGGATCACAAACAGTCATGCAGCATTAACGAGAGCAAATTTTACTGCATTATTTCTTAAGTTATTACTGATGGTTAGGACAGTGCTATTTACTAATAACAGGATGGGGCAAGGTTTTGTTAAGATCATTATGTCATTGACATACTTGCTTCAATTAATTAGCATACAAGCATAATCTGTATTAAGTATTTTACAGGCTAAACATAGTGCTAGAGAAGTTGCATGTAAAGTATCAGGGAAATCACATGAGTTCTGAAATCCTAATTGTCATTTTATTGCTATTACATCAAGCTTAAATATAGGAATGATTTTTTTTTTTCCCCCCTTTAACTGGCAACATGCTCATTGCATGGAGCAGAATATACTGCAGTTTTTCAACACAGGACTGAATTGGTTCATGATGGGCTCTGGAAAGGTTTCAGGCTGAAAAGATGGAGTATAAACTGCAGGAGTTAAAAGATTTCCTATCACTAGCTCTGTTACTGATCCAGTAGGTGACCTCAGCAACCTGTCACACCTTTGTAAATGTGTGAAATTCAGCTCACATCATGTCTCCTACCATTTGTGAAGTATCTAGCTTTGACAGCATTTCGGATCTCAGTTTTATCTACCTGCCTCAATTTAAAGAAAATGAGGATTTTTTTCTAAAATATTCAGCTAAAAGGATACATTTGCTTGCTCTTTCACCTATTATACAGAACCTCTTCAAAATTAAGTTATATATTATAGATGAGTTCCTTGCATACGGCCTTTGTGAGATCACAATCAATGGTTAAGAGTTGCATAAAGTCTGTTTACAGTGGTCACTGTAATGAGGAGATATTCTCAGCCCTTGAAGAACTCCTTTTCCTTTCTTAGCAATAGATCCCAAGCCAGAAAAATCTATTGACAATCTACTATGATGCAGATTCACAACCAACAGTTTGGGATCAGTATTTGATCAGCGTGGATTTAACAAAGTGACCATTAAGTAAAGTATGCTTTTACAGATTAAGCTCAGAAATTTTACCAACACAACCATGAGCTGCTTTTAGAAGTCCAGCAGTATGAAGATGCCTTAAGCTGTGGAGCTGATCTGCTGTCAGTGTAGCACCTCCAGCAACTTGCTTTCAGTGACTTGTAGTTACTGTCAGTCATATGCCAGCTCAGGTAAATTACCATTATCATCAGTTCATTCAACTTTTGAAAAGATCAGATGCTTTTCTTAGAAATTAAAACATACCTCCATGAGTTTGACCAAAATTTTCTGGCTTTGGTATTTTCTTGGATGACTGCTTTTCTGTTTCACATTTGGCATCAGTGTATGCTTTGCTTGCTTTAGCTTTTTGATTCTTATCTTCTGATGCCTTTTCCTCCTATAATTGATAATTAAAGGTAAAAATACAGGGAAATGCTTGTTCAGGTACTTTCTAAAGATTCCAATCAGTACAATACTTACAAAAAGATGAGTATTTTCTTTTGAGTTCCTTGTAATACAACTTTTGTCCAACGTATTTTCTATTATATAGTAATATTTACACAAAATGCACAGGAACTTAAGATGACTGTTCAGGCCAATCAAGTATATTACTAAAACGGAGAAAAACCATACAACTTCAGAGGTAATTTAAGCAAAGGAGTTGGATCCCAGTCTTTCATACCTCATGTAGCAGAACTGTACTTTCTTCTTTTTCCTGGGGTTGGTACTGAGATAGCAGTGATGTAAAATGCTGTTTATTTACTTGCACTGATGTGTTTATACTGAGACCTGTTGCAAAAGGACTGTCATTAGCAGTAGTTGTTTCTGGAATTACATTGTTGGTTTAAGCAAAGATACATTTGATGACAGTGGTATTCAATTGGGACCCAAATATTCTAAGACTCAAGTTTTGTTGGTTAAAGCCTTGTTTTAAAGAGAAGTTTGCAGTTTAAGTGTATGTTAGTAAATTCAAGTTCCAGAATGCATCCCGCATTCTGAATGTGTATGTATCTTTATTGCAATTAAGGCATGCTTCAGGTAGGAATGAAAATGGAGGAGTAACTAACATAGCTAAAGCACTGTTAGCTGAGTTTGAGGCACCAATGTGTTGTGTCTTTCCAAAGATACAATAAAATCTCATCTGAGCATTACTGTTTTTTTTAATTAGAGGTTCTGAGTTTAGCTACCCAGAGGCCTGAGCACTTTCATCAGTACATTAGTATGCTGTACATATACTTTTTACTTAGTCTACAAAGAGATCCTGTTCAAACAGGACATGTGATGTCATAGAAATGTGTCAATACCATAGAGCCTGCGTTGGGTCAGTTTGTATGGTAACGTTTTAATGTAAACTTTAAGAGGTCTGGGAGGGGTACCTCAATTTTCAAGCTCCTAAATTCAGATCCTACAGAACAAATGTGCTTGTTTTTATGCCTTCTGACTTGTTCAAAGTTAAGCAATTATATAAGGCTTTGCAGAACCAGACTCTTAAGGAGAAATAGTTCACACTATATGAAATATCACCAATACTTGAAAGGAGGTTCCAAGGGAGCAATTGAATAGTCCCTTCAAAGAAGTACCTGAATAGGATGAGATGACAGGGCAAGGCCTGTGTATTGTTCTTTTATTCTATGTTTGGAACAGCTTTGACATGAATACAGGAACAAAACTGTAATCTTACCTACATCACCATTCAGCCTCATTCCTAGCTTTGATATCCGAAATCAGAGGAAGACTATCCACAAAAAGGGTGATTTTTTTTTCAACTTGCCTTTTGGTGGTAAGGATGTTGAGAACTAATTTGAAAATTACCTCTGAAGAAATGGCACTTATGATGTGGAGGGAAATAGTTTTCTGAACCCAAGTAGTTACTTAAAAGCAACAAAAATCACTAGAACATTCTTCAGATTCAGAACTAGGGGGAGCTGTACCTCTAGATGAACTAGTGTGACCTTCCAACGACTGAACAAAGCTTGCTCTCACAGCTAACTTTAACAGATTCACTCAATAATTCAGTTTTATTTTACTTATATGTATGGAGCTTTCTGATACCCTAAACCTATCTTCACTTGCTTATCAAGAACATTTAAAAAAAAAAAAAAGCACCCACACATTGCTTGTTTTCCTGCTGTATAAAAATTTTTACAAATACACAAAGGAAAACAACTCCTTGAAAAAGTAGGTCTTTCCAAATCTTTTATAGGAAAATTCAAGCCAGCAGTGAAAAGGAAAAACAATTTCAGCTATTACCAGTTGTAGGCTTCTAAATCATCATTTTCCATTAACGGCACAAAATGAAATCCTTATTGGGCAAGAATACCAGAAGAACAGACAATGTTGCTGGGAATCTATTCATAAAATAGCAGGTCTCATTTAAGCTAAGAACTTAAGTAGTAATCAGTGATTTAATATTACAATTTAAATAAATTTAAATAATCTACAAGTCCACATCAGTAAAATTTAAAAAAAAAACCAAACAAACCCAGATGGTGATGTGATATAACAAAAGTTAGGATTCAGTGCTTCATAATTAAACAAAGTTTGTCTGACTTGGAATAAGAAGTAGCAATTTCTTTTACATCTTAAAATTTTAATTACCAACTTTATCTCTGTATTTCACTTGTCACTAATGCAGAGTAATGGATTTGCAAAGGAAGTTCCACTTCCTCCTTTAGTTTAGAAGCAGGAATATTTGAGCATATTTTAAATAGTTGAGTAAGCCAGGAAATTCAATGTTCCAATCATTATCCAAAACCAGAGAGTATAAGATTGCTGTGCAAAAAGCTCTCCTATGGAATAGTGGCAAAATGTTTCTGATCTTGAGTAGCAAGCCAATGTTACTTCAATATCTTTCATGTACTTCTTCCACATAGAACACATCTATTAGTAAATTCAAGATACTACATCCAAAGCATATATAAATCAGCAATTTATAAACGCTTCAAGAAAAATACTTGCTTCAGTGTTGTTGTCCTTGATAGCATGCATGTGAGCAACAAAGCAGTTCTGAACTTGTATGATTTATAATTGTTTTTAGCAGTTGCTCCCTCAGGTCAAGGGGTCAGCAAACATAGATGCTTAATGCTATGTGAGACACAGCCTGTAGCGTTCAAGGAATCTGCGTCAGGCTGGCCAGCATTACCCAGGAGTGATGGGATACCCGTGTCCTTCTGGAACAACTGCAGAGCCAGGCAAATGTGCTACAACATCTCAAATGCCACCAGATGATGCCTATTATTAGGCAACTGAATCCCACACAAGATAACTGCTCCTGGAATGGTTGATAGACAAACTTGGCTATGATAAATTTCTCTCCAATACCCGTCTAAATCCATAAAAAAGAAATAGTTTACTAAAGAGTTATTTCTTCCTGTTGATAGAATTAACTTCCTGTTATTTTGCTATGTCTTTCTACTATAGCATCAATTTTGCTGATGGAAATAACTGAGAAGATATCCAATAATGGGTTTATTACAAGCTCTGACTGCCTATTTAAATTTACTTATTATGAATAAAACCAAAAGACAGCTGAAGATGTATACTTTTTCTCTCAGATAAACTGACAGTATGATCATCAGAATAGCCTTTAAACTTTGTAAACCTTGTACCTCAAATCCACTCCCTTCCTTGCAGCACAACAAAATGTAAGTTGCAGAAGCTTCAATAATAGGCACTGAAGCATCTCTACTTCTAATAATCTAGAGGTTTTAAGAATAAAAAAAAAAAAAATATGAAGAAAAAAAGAAAAAAACAGCATCTAAAGACCCAGACCCAGCTAAATTCATTATTTTGACTGATCTGAAAGCACTTTGAAAGTCTGTACTAACACTAGGAACTTGCTGCATGAGGTTAGTTTGTGAGGTGCTTTAGTTCAGTGAGATGTGATGTTGGAACTGTAGCTGTGGGATGACCACTTCTCATGGCCAAATCAAAACAAACAAGCCTGAACAAAAATCAGATTGCAAAAGTGGAGCGATTGCTTCACGCTCTTATTAAAATAGACAAACAGCTCTTGATGCAAATAGACACAATAGCAACACTATTTCATTGTCTCTATTACAGTACTAAAACTGTACATATGCTAAAGACTATTCAAATGAAAAAATGGGTGAAGTATTAACCACAGGTCATACGTTGATAGTCATAGAATACACAAGCATAAAAGAACCACTAAAGCATACGTGTCAGAATATTTTTTGCTTATATAAAAGTACTGTCTCTGCTTTTATTTAGGAATATACATCCCAATTACAAGACAATATAAGATTCACATAATGAGATAACGAGGGAAAACAAATATACCTTTACTTTTGTTATGAGGTACTGAATCCTCTTTGTCCTTTGGGATTCTAAGCAAACGATTTGCGTAGATATTCTTTATGTAAAGTTGCCGATCCTTTTCCTAAGAAGGAATAAATACTATTAAGTTCCTTGAGTGCGTTAAGAATGAGTCTTTACCTATTTGATTTTCTTATGCTGGGAAAAAACTGCCAGCAATATTCCTTTGTTCTACACCATTTAGTGACTTTGTCATCCACTTAAGCATGAATCAGCCGTTTTCTTTCATGAGCCAAACCAAAATTGTTTCCTTTAAAGGCTAAAATCACATTTTTACACCTTTATAACAATGCTCAGAAAATGAGGCCTTCTGTAACATGACATAAGCTTCTGAGGAACACTTTCAACATCACTGTCATAAGAATCATGTTTTCATACTTAAATTTCAGTAACATTCTTGCTAATCAATTCCTGCTCTGAAAAGGAGTTACATTTAATTTGGGCACAGAGGTTGATCTGAATGAGAATTACATCTGTATACCCTGAATGGTCTGAATAAGCCACATGTGCAGAACTGTAAATGTGTAAGAATAAACTGTTCTGGCACAGAAATATGATTAATAAGCATGTCTGCTCCTTCTGGTAAAACAATATAAGGTTTCGTGAATCTAAACATAGCATTAAGAAAACACATGAAGAAATATTTAGAGAAGTCTTTATGTGGAAACTGTACTTTAAAATAATTTGCATTCTAGAACAGCTTTACATGAATGTTCCTAGGGCTGTGACTATTTCCATCTCCCAGATATGCACACATAGATACATATACATCGTCAAGAGGAACAATCAGGCATCTGATTCCATTTTGGAGAAAGTTTCCTTGTAGAATCAACAGATGCATCAGTCACAGAAATAAATAGCATATTTTAACCATGCTACAAACACAGTTTAGATTAAAAAGACCACAAAGATTTCCATATTTTCTTGATACGTATGTTCTTCTTAAGCACTATTCACATCACATAACTTTATTTTGTTTTCTGTCTACTCAGTGCCACGTTTATGTTCTTCCATACATTTAGTGTAAAGTGTTACTGTGTTAAAGTTGACACAGATGTCCCAAAAATATTTTTGTAGAAAACAAGCTGAAACTTGAAACAAACTCTTGAATCATTTTTGTAAGTCTTTTTTGTTGCTTTTCAGATTGTAATATTTGGCTCATTTTGATTTGAAAGTGTTCCTGTAAGGAAGCTCATACTGGGTGGATATATTGAGCTAGATCTAACAAAACAGTAACAGTTTGGTGGGTACTATTTGTTCAAATTATGATACATTAATCTGTTCCAGTTAGTTACTGAAATCCTTTAACTTTTGACAAACAGACCCTACAACAATTTCACAATTCTATATTTTGACTTTTTTTTGTTAGACTACAGACTCAAATATGAATAAAAACTCTATTAGTAAATAATGAAAGAAGCAAACGAAAAGATAAAATTAGTGACTCGAATCTTCCTGTAGGAGCAGAAACCTGTTTAGAATCTTGAGTACCTTAATTTTTTGGTGAAGAGAGTTAATTTCCATTTGCAAGTTCTTTGTAATTATCCCAGCTTCAACAGCTTTTTTATTCTCATTTGCCAGCTGGCGACTAAAGGTGCTATTGTTCAACTTCATCTGCTTTTCTAGGCTCTTAAAAAAATTACACGTTTTACAACATAGATGTACTTAGTGTGACTGTTAAAAAGTTTTCTATTCTTACCAGATCTAAAGAATAAGCATGCTGATATAATGAAAAGTAACCTTCTATTTATTGTAAACAACGCATGAAATGATTATCTCTAAAAGTACTTTAGAAATGAGCAAAAAGAGGCTTAAAACCCAATTATACTGATCAGAAAATAAAGTGTCTGGCATTTCAACATGAAAAATTTGCCCGTACATTACTGTTCTGATAAAATTAGTGAAAACAATCATCTTCAAGACATTCTCATACGCTTCATTTCACATCAACATCGATTTACTATGGCAGCATAAAGAGGCTTTGTGTAAATGAAGAGTAGGTACTTTACCAAGTACTTTATCATCACAACCCAGTGCTATGCACTGAAGTAATACTTAATAAAATTGTAGGGTGAGAACCCAATCCTGCAAGCTTTTTATTGCTTCTCACTGTGACTCCTGTAAATAGAAAGTTTCAAGAGTCTAAATTCAGCTATTTATGTTTTCATTTCCTTACAGGTAATAAAATACTTCAAACCCAGCTTCTCAGATAGTGAAATGCCTCTAAGATTACCTGGCTCTTTATTTAATCATGTGAATAATGTACTCCATAGAAAACAGAAATTAATTCCTGGAGGACAATAGACATTTCACTCTTCTGGTTTTGTAATAAGGCCTGTATTCCTGTTTCCTCATGAAAGGTTCAATAAGAGTAAAGCTTTATGTAGAAGATAAAAAAGATCATTTGATCATCTCTTATTGAACTCCCAGCAGACTTTTAGTACTCCTGCATAATAAATCAGCCATAGAGCCAACTCTGACTGCAGCGAGTAACAGTAATTAGTGAGCAGGAGATGTAGCTACACCCATGCTGCTCGCCAGCACCACCTGGAAGGAAGAGTGCTTGTTTCCAACTGAGCCAGCTTCTCTTGTCCAAGGAAGCAGACCAGCAGCAGCCAGGTGGTCTCCATGTATGACTAACCCTCTGTTTTATCAGGGCAAATCAGGGCTCAGGGAGTTCCACACCACTGCAGCTGGACTGCCCAAGAAAGGCTGGGTAACTCCATGCTGCTAGCAGAAAGTAGAGCAGACATTCTATTGAGGATTGCCCTCCAGCTATGTGCTGTGCTTCTGACCTAATAGGGTTAAAACAGGACTTTAATTCTTAGAAAGCTTTATTGCTGGATTCAATTCACTCAGTCATTACTGACAAATTTTAAAATACTGGAAGGAGTACTACTGCCATTATTTATACCTTAATGTCTAGCTTAAAAAGAACACTCAGTGCTAGAGGACTGTATTATAATCATCAGTTTGACAAGAAGCAACTAAAAAAGCCAATATCCACTACTCTTGCACAGAACCTCTCCTATTATTCTTACACAAATAAAACGATAGGTATATATTACCTGTATTCTCTTATTATTCACTTCCATTTTTTCTGCAAGGACTGATAATCTGTGATAAAGTTCCTCTTTCTCAGCAAGAGTCTTGTCTTCTGAAAGCTTATACAAGGCTTGCAAATCATCTTTAGCTTTTAGCAGCTCTGCTTCAACTTTCCTAAGCCTTCTGGATGCACGTCTTTCTTCCTCCTGAGACATCCTCAGGTGTTTCCTCATAGTACTCACCTCACTGTAATGCCTTGCTAACAGATCAGGCAAGACACTTTCTGAATTTTCATATCCACCTATTGCTTTTGAGTGCCGATACCAAAGCCGTTTCAAAACCTGGTTTTCTAAGTTTGATGCTTCTAACTTGCGCTGCAAATCAAATATTTCATTCTTCAGCTCTTTAATTTTATGAAGTCTTGCTGATAATATTCGCTGAGCCACTTTATTTCTTTTCTGGGAAATCATGTTATTCTGCAGGCTTAAAAATGAAGAATTTTGATGTGGTATCTTCTTAGCTGGCAATTTCTTTCCCCCTGCATTCAGATCAAAGTAAATTGACATTGATATATACCCATCAATCAAGACAGCAAAATCACTGCTATGTCTCCACCTGCTCACACAAGCTCCTACATTACTCACCCAGGGTACTTAAATGCACTATGACCAAAGGTCCAAGATCTACATAAGAAATCAATGTTCAAATCCATACACACACAGATAAAGCAATCCATAACGGATTTATGTGGACCACAGCTACATAGGAAGCTAAAGGTCTGTAATGGCACAAGGTTGCCTCCTTTCACTTTCTGAAGCCATTTTTATTTGAAATAGCCATCGTGCTCAACTTCCCTTAATAAGGATAACAAAGCATATGTTTGTCTTCTGTGGCAAACACCAGGAACATTTTGTGAATAACTCAGTGAAGCACACTTATAAAGCATACAGTATTCCACTATCAGTGGAAACAGATTTTTCCTTTTTGTATATGTTTAGTTCACTAATGTATGTGGGGGCTGTTGAAGCCAATTCATCCCACCTGGAAGGATTTCTACAGGCTTCAAGAGGAGGACCTACACCTTGAATAGGGGCATGACAGAAGAAAAATAACAATAACCTAAAGGTCTGCAAGAACTCAAAACTCAAGGTGATCAAAATTGGACATAGTTACATATCTGTGAAGTTATGTCTTCTGACCAGCTTTCTGTAACTTCTGAGGCAGCTCTGAGTTTTTAACCCTTATATGCTTGTAAGCATAGAACAGTTATGTAGTCATGTACACTGTTTCTAAGCAGTAATTAAATATATACATATTTTAATGGCTAGCATTCTGTATTAGTATATATATGTATTAGTATCTGTATTAGCATTCTGTATATAGTATTACTGTCATTTTGCCTTTCTGTATGGCCAATATTCTAAGTGAATGATACTAATTTTCCTTTCCTGAAATGTAAGTAGAATTTGAAAATAGTCAAAACTAGATCAGTGTGTGCTCCCCCCTTTCAGACACGTATTCAGTCTCATTCTAGCTTTCAGGTCATTTCAGGCAGCATTTTGCTAGAAGTTTATAATAATAATTTATCAATCAAAAGTATTTTAAGTACAGAATACACAAGGTCCTAACTCAAAAAAGAATAAAGAAAAAATCAGATCTTTTTAAGAACTTCAGTATAATTCAGTGAGTATTCCACATACAAAATATTTACAGGAGCAGGCCCTAATTACAGCATCCTGTAGCAGACAGGAGGCAACAACAAAGTCATGTCAGGACAAGGTAAATCAGGACACCGCCTCAGGCAGCAAAGCCAGGCATCAGCCTCAGCCTCACTTCTTCCATGAACAAAGCTAGAATAACAGAAAGCTACAGCAAGAGTGTTACTTGGGAAGACAGGTAAGTGGGAGAGTGGCTTCTGCTGTGGAAAAGGCTCTTCCTTGCAGCACCTGGTTGGATTTAAGGAAACACCGATATGAAAATATGCAGTAGAGATTCTTCACTGCTAACATTTACAAGGAGGAACTGTATTTGTGCTATATGGTCATTGCACTGAAGCATAAATTCTACATAATACACTATGACTAAGATGGCCAAAACATAGGTTTTTGTGTATGAGTTGACATGTTTGTGCAGACATACAGCTTTCATTAACTTTCCTTAAGAAAGTTTCTTTTCAGACTCATCAGCTTATGCATAGTCCAAACCATAGAAATATAGAAATCACAGTATCTGCAGGAAAGCCATTCAACATCAAGGAATGAAGACTGCAAAGCTGTTCCCACATGTCAAGTGATTATCCTGCCTCTTGGATCAATGAATATTATGGCATAACATAGTAAGAGGTCTCTACCTCTTTCTCCTCATTCCGGTGTTCAAAACATGATTTATTATTCTTCAGTGAAAAAGTGTTTTCCCTGCCCTCCTCATTACAAAAAAAAAAAAAAAAGACACCATAGAAAGGGAACAGCTGTGCATCTGAAGACAGTCACATTTGAATACTACCAGAAAACAAATTACCTTTATTGTTTTGGGAAGAGATCTGTTGTTCTTTTTTCTTCTTTCTTTCATTTTTCTGCATTTTCTTCTCTTCAGCTTCGGATAGTTCTAAACAACGGCTGCTTCTAGCTGTTTCAGAGCAAGTCACTGACAAAGCCCTCAGAATAGTTAGTTTGATGATTTTTACTTCTGCATTCTCCACTGCATTGCTTGCAATCATTACCTCTGCTTCAGCTGCTGCTTCTAATACTTGTGTGCTTTGGGGAATCGTCTGTGTCACATACTTACTAGGACTTGCTATCCTCCTGCACTAAAATATGAAGGAAATATTCATTTGAATTAATCACTGCTGTGGTAGAAGGCTTAAAAATTGACCTCCATGAGCTATCAGGAATTAAAATGTTAGTGAGTTATTTACTATTAACGTAAATAGTATTGAACAGTCTGCATCTATATTAAGCAATGCTAAGGAATACTAATCCAGTAAAATAATTGTGTGTAGTAAGCAGTAACTTCATTTGCAGAAATAACTGCAAATACGAAATATAATCATTTAACTCAGAATTTACTGTAATACTAGCATGTGTTTTTTGAAGACTATTTACAAGATACTGATGCTTAAATGTAAACAGATACCATGGTTTGTTTCCAGTAACATACCCATTTTATCCAGGATAAGTATATTTAAAAGAAGTGCAATTGTGTTTATGCCCTATAGCTAAAAAGTGCTTTGTAGTATTACATAATAATTCTCTAAAATTAAGATGATGTTATTGCTAATTGCATTCTTTTGTTATTTTTTAATGTCCATGTCACTAAAGAATCATTTAGTCATATTTTTCAATACTTAGATCACAAATCAGATCACAAAATGAAGTTATTTTGACTGACATATTAACATAATAGGCAGGAGATGTAGCAGCACCTAAAGCTATACAACACAGTCTCTGATTTTGACACTGAAATAAAAATCTTAAACTTTTGGGACGTTGCTTTATTTTACTTATTTTGAAATAGAAACAATAAATAAATGAATAAATAGATTAACAATATAACAAAAGTACGTCTGCACAATTTCAGAAGAAACATTAGGAAAATAAATACTTTTTTTTTTTTTTTTTAATAAGGACAATTGTTTCACAGCCTAACCATACTTAGCACATTTGTTTCCTTTTTAAAGTGCTATAAGACACTGCTCTACGTGTCAAGGCACTTATAACTGGAATTATCAGCTGTAATGCACTGTTGTCAGAGACGTGGTTCTCTGATGCAGTGATCTTACTTTTTTTGACTGGATTTATTTGGAGTTACCTTTTTCAGTAGTCTCATTTGCAAGCAAAATGAATTCTCCTAATTGTTTAATTGTTGAAATAGAATATATCTAGCATAAAATATAAAATGCTGACATGTGATACATATTTGTAAGTATGTTATACCTAAGTATTTTTGTTTACTGAGTCTTCTGGAAAGTAGAACAGATTGACTTCAGTAGCTTACACTCTTGGCAATATTATTTAAACAGTGTAGTTTCAGTAAAAAGGATTTCTTGGGATACAGCTCAGCCTTTCTCAATATGACCTGAAGATGACTCAGCCCATAGTTTTACAGATGCAGAATTCTACTCATTAGTAGAATAAATTGTATATCTGGGGGGACTTAAGAGAGAGTAGCAAGTATGTAAAGGAAATTAAAGGGGTATTAAAATGATAGTTCACGTAAAATGTAAGAAGCAGCCTTAGCTAAAAGAAAAAAAAGGGGGGGGGGGGGGAAGAGAAGATATTTATTAAATATTCTTCCTACTTTGTTGCCATTTTTGCTTTCTGGTGAAATTTTACTTTAAATTAAATTTCTTAAACGGAAGAGGGGAATCACTTAACTCCCCCTCGCCACCAAAATGTGCACTTTAGGATTGCACAAAACGTTGCAGGTCAACCCAGAAGTTTCCTTGCTCTTCATTCCCTGGTACAAATTACTTTTCATTATAGAAGACAGAGGAGTGCCTGTTGAATCTGAGCCGCTCTAATCACAGCCAGGAGATGGGAACTTGTAACACGACGATGAAGCAAAGGCCAGCCCGGTACACAGGTTTGTACTGCTGTTCAAATTTCATTTAGTACTGTCAACATTTTCTGGCCAAACTGGGTTTAAATCAAATGAGCCTCAATTCAACTTAGAACTGCTGCTTTGTGTTGATGAGATGCGTGGGCTGAACCTCACCATGCATTTTCAAAAGCAGACATTGAGAAGTAAATTAAACGGGAAAGAAAAAGCCAAGAGGAGAAAGCACAGAAAGTTAAGGACAAGTAACGGGGAAATTGAGGTTCTTACAATAGGAAGAAAAAAGGAAAAAAAAAAAAAAAGAAAAAGAAAAAAAAAACCAGCACTTGAGTAGGAAATGAAACGCATGAGCACAGCGAGAGCGTCTGTTCACCAGCAGCGCCCCGGGCTCCTCCAAACACCCCAGCAACCTCCCCCACCTCCCCGGCGGAGGCTCCTGCTGCCAGCCCAAGGCAAAATGAGAAGCCCTGGCTGTTTAGCAGTCGGCCCCACGCCCCGAGAGCCGCCTCCACACCTCACCGCCCTGACCCTCCATCACACCGCCCCGAGCTCTCTCTCGCCGCCATTACCGGCCGTTGGGTGCCGCCGTTGCCGTGAGGACGGGCAGCGGACGCAGGGCACGCTGGGAGTCGTAGTCGCGGTCTCGCCATCTTACCTCGCTGCCGCCCGTTTGTCTGTGTCTACGCTTTGTCCCTGCGCACGCTATTTGTATTTTTGTCCACATAAAGCTTTTCATGCTCTAAAATCTTTACCTGTAATGGTTTCTTTGTCTGCTGGCTTTGAGTTTGTTCTCTCCCCGTGCTGTTCAGGAGGGGATTTGGATGCTAAACAGCGCAGAGAAAATATTTGCCTCTTAATGCACTAAGAATTTATTATTGCTCTATGTGCGACAACTATCAGTATGCTTTGGAGCACTCGACCACAGCAACCTTTGTCATTCTTTAGGGCACTTGTATCCATATCATCTCATTTGTGAACAGCATGTTTCAACCTTCAGGCATTTTCGTTCCATTTATTAGGAAAGTTTTCATTTACATGCAATTTTTCTAGAGCAATGGGCATAGAATCAGAGAATCACAGAATGGTTTGGGTTGGAAGGGACCTCACAGCCCACCCACCCATGGAGCCCACCAACCCACCAGCTCAGCTGCCCAGGGCCCCATCCAACCTGGCCTTGAGCACCTCCAGGGATGGGGCATCACAGCTTCTTTGGGCAGCTGTGCCAGCGACTCACCGCCTTCTGAGTAAGGAATTTCTCCCAATATCTAACCAAAATATCCCATCTTTTAGTTTAAAGACATTTCCCCTTACCCTATCTCTATCAGACCCTGCAAAAAGTCAGTCCTCCTCCTGTTCATAAGCTCCCTTCTAGCACTGGAAGGCCACACTGAGGTCTATCTGCAGACTAATCTTACGCCGAACAAGTCCAGCTCCCTCAGCTTGTCTTCATAGGAGAGGTGCTCCAGCCCTTTAAGCGCTTTTGTGGCCCTCCTCTGGATCTTCAAAAGCTCTGATATATAATAACCTCGAGCAAAAATGTATTGTTTTGTACTAAGTTGTTTATCATGTTTTGCAGGGAAATACTCTGTGAAAATACCTAATTCCAAATGGCTTTTTTTTTTTTCCCCCCAAACCTCCCATTGCTTCTCAAAAGAAGAAAAACTGACAGATGGCAAGCCACAGTAAACAGTGCAAAATATCCATACTGTTATTTTTAGTTTTCACTGAGTTTTTTCAGGATTCCTGTTCAATACATGAAATGCTGCATTTCCAGCTTCATTAGTAGTTTGAATGTGCAAAAAACTTAGTTTCTAAAGCAGCATTTTTCTTGTACTCTAAGTTCTATCTAATCAGTCCTAGTAAGGAGGATTATCCTAGTAAGGAGGATTATATTCCACTGTAAGTAGTTTTAGGATTGGACACTGTCATGTTCAATCATAATTTTTAGTATGTACATAAGGTCAGTTTTATCTCAGTCTGCAGGTCAGCTTGCTGAACTCAGTATCACGTTGCAAGCTTAGAGCAGAAATGAGCCTGGTCCTTAGAATCTAAAAGTAATCTATCAATATTTAACATTCTTTAAATACCTTTTGTGCTCAGAGACCTTCTTGAGCAAATATATGCAGGCAGTCACTGAATTGTGACTGTCTTTGCAATAAAAGAAAACAGCCAGATGGAAAAAAGTGCATCCTGGATAACACAGTAGAAGAGAATTTTTTTTACCGAGAATTCTGGACCTCCTCTTATAACCTGTGCATTGGAAAAATTCACCAGTGATGCAAAGAGGAGGAAGAGAATCCAATAATGGGGTTTGCACACATGCAATTGGTCCAATCATCCTCCTAGTATCAGGAAATGGACTGACATAGTCGTTTCAGAGAAGTGCCTTAGCCCTACAGTTTGGATCATGATCTGAGTTTTTTTCTGCTGCAAGTATTTGTAACAGAGCCTTGTTTCAGTGAGAAATCTCTGATCTCTGCTATAATTACTTTTGAACTTATGTTGCCCCTGCCCTCCCCTCCCTTTTGTAATGTGAAAAAATGTCCTTATTCTGATCAGGGATAGAGTACAAGCCTTTTATACTTGAGATGACTGAGACCGCACCAACACAACTTTAAACATTACCCTACAGCTCTGTGATCTTCCCCTGCACTGTGTTGCCTGATCCCTGTCCCTTGTCCCTTCCCCCTCTCCTGAACATTTCTCCAGCCTTGACTCATTGGTGCAGGACTCTCCTTTGCCTTTTATGGACTGCCATCCTGTCAATCTAATTCGATAAGGCCAGGGGCAGGTGCAAACCCCTTGCTGTGGCTCCGCTTACTACCCAATCCTCACACTGGCCTCTCATCCCAAAATACCTAGGAGCCAATGGAGTGGGAAAACCCGGGACCCTGAAGAGAGAGGGAGCTAAAGCGGGTGGATTGCTGTGAGGAGCACCCATTTATGATCCAGGTCCTGCTGAAGGCTGGGATTCCTCTCGGGACTTTGTTGACTTGTGGATAGCAGGCTTGCTCTGCTGATTCATTGTCATCACTATCAAAATGGTGATCAAAGTCTTTGTAGCCACATCTTCGGGGTCTACAGCGGTAGGTGTCTCATTTAACATACGCCTCTTTCTGCTGGGATGAAGCTGGTAAATCAGCCTGGAAGATCCCAGAACAGCCTGAGTTTGCATGCAAGAGGAAAACACTGATTTTGTTCTCATCTGTATTGACCGCTTTGTTTTTGAAAGCAACTCAAGATGTAGAAAATGGATGTTAATGCAAACTTGTTTGCATGTTAGACTTTACTATAGAAATAACATTTCCATATAAATTATCTGTCAGTTAGTAGATTTATTTCTGTTTGAAGAAGTGTATGCAAAATATCTTAATTGAAGAAGGAAAAAGTGGATATTGTATTTGCACAAATACTAAGGTAGGTTGTTTATAGTAGAAATTAATGTATTTAATTTTAAAGGAAACTTCAGGACGCTGCTCCTGCTGAGTGGGATCTCTGTGTCTGATAAAGAGCCTGGAGTCAAAGTGAGCTGAATAAAGTTTTGCAGAAAGAATGTTTTCTCCATCCTCTCTCTCTCTTTTTTTTTTTTTTAATTTATTTTGTTGTTGTTGTTGTTTTTAAGTACCTCTTAAAATGGGGTACTGTTGATTCTTAGAATTGAGATCTACTGCTGTAGCTGTCAGCATAATGTATTAGCTGAAGGAAAGGGCATGTGAATAGTAGAGAGGTTGGAAGACTGTGGGAGGTGGGAACCGGGAAAGGACTGTTTCCTTTTATATCCAGTTCCCATATCATCTCAGATTGCAGCTTTCCTTTGGCAGTCACTCACTCCCAGTGACATGGCTAAACAATTTGGCTGGTGCTAGCACATATCTGTAACTACATCTCTGTCTCCCTGACACTAGCCTCATGTCTTCAAGAAGCTTCCAGAGTTTAAAAGCTTTAAAAAATGCCCCGATCATATAGCCATCATCTCTAGAAAATGAACAGGGAGATATTTGCTAGAATTCAAACTTCCACAAGGAAATTTTGCAGCTTTCTCATCAGCTTTTTTTTTTCCCCCCGCCTATCTGTAAGCTTGACTCTCTGAATTTACTTTTGACACTTTAGTATTCCTTTCTAAATAAGAAACCTTATATGCAAGACAGAGAAAGAGGAGGAGGTTGGTAACTGCAGGTTTGTTAATTTGTAATCTAACAGTGACTTCTTAAACAGTGTTGTAAATTGCCATGAAGTGTGCATTGGCAGTCTTTTCACTCCTGTTTGATCTCCTGTTTTGGTCTGCTTTGGTTGACCTAACAAGAGCCTTACCTGCCCACTTTACCAGTCATCTGTTCTGCAGAAAAGGTGTGACCATGACCAAAATCCCACTGCAGACATCCTCTGTGTGTGCTGTGGCCATTACCTTGGTCCTCCTTTGAGATAAATGTGCGACACTGGCATGGATTGTTGCATTCCAGCTACAGGTTTGGGGTTGTAGTTTAGCAATGGAGTATTTGAATTAAATGTTGACATTCAGAAGGTCACTTAAGCAATTAAAACTAAACATATCATATACTTAGTTCTATCTGAACCCAAATCTTTCCTTTACTATACACATTTATTGCATCTCTCTCCCAGCTTTCAGCAATAACTACCTCCTTTCCTGTTGGACTGCAATGAAGAGGTGTATGCGTATGCTACACTGAACACAGGGCAACATGAAAACTTTATCCC
This sequence comes from Lagopus muta, assembly GCF_023343835.1. Taxonomy (NCBI): domain Eukaryota; kingdom Metazoa; phylum Chordata; class Aves; order Galliformes; family Phasianidae; genus Lagopus; species Lagopus muta. Next base: position 107,213,244 of record NC_064433.1, read on the forward strand.
ACCGTTTTGTACTGTTAAGCAGTGCTGCTATCAGTTTTTTCTTCTGAGAAAGACAACTGATGCCAGTGAACTGCAGTTGGCTTTTAACTTATTAATGCCATTCTCCACTATATGGTAGCAGCCTTCAAAAGCTGTCAGTGAGATCCCAGACATATTGAAAGGAAGAGTATGGCATCTCTGCCAGGCAATATGCCTCTGTATTTCCTTTTTGCTAGTGTGTGGGTTGTATGAATAGCTGTAGCAATCTCAGAAAGCAGCATGTGTTTGGATTACTGGTGCATAACTTTAATTCCAAGTAAACACAATGTTCAGCTGGAGAAGTTTTCCACATTTACTGATTAAAATAGATAGAAGGTATTTTTTCAGCGAACTTTTGATAAGTTTTGATATATATATTAAGTAAAACTCACTCATTCAAGGAGCTAACAAACTCCAGTATAGTATTATATTACGAATTTTGTATCAGCCTTGTACAACTTCTGCTATTCCTCTCCATGGAAATTTTTAGTAAAAGGCAAAAGATTTATATGATCTGAAGAGAAACCAGAGTATCTGTTGGAAGAATGAATTTCATCCCTAAATTCATTTTTAAATTGGAAGTCTAAATTGCCCTAGTAGCACTGATGATCTATCTTCAGTGTGTCTGGTCTCCATCATGCATGTTGTTCATTCCGAATTTCAAAATATGACGGTCCTGACCAGTCCTCTTGTAGGTCAGCAGAGTATCATTAGTGAAGAATTAAAATAATTCCTATTTTATGTGCTACACAATTACATTGCTAATTTACATTGCTAATTGCAACTTGTTCTTGTGTAAAGAAGTACTTTTTAAAAGTGAATGCAATGAACCCAGCAGCATTCTGGTGCTCTGGATCAGATACTTGAGTAATATAATTCAGTGTAGGTCTAGGGCAGATTGGTTTGTATTTTTCCCTTCAGTGATTCAGAAATTTGTTTTAAATAACTTTAGCTTAATGATCTTTCTGTGCCAAACATAGCTGATGCTGAACTATGCATGAAGGCAAGCAGAATTGGAGATACAGCATAAAAAAAGTACTAAATGATTGGCTTGTAAGAAGCATTCAGTGCTAAAGTAATTTTGTTTCTCGCCACAGAAGTGTCTAGAAGTGGGTAAATTCCTGCAAAATCCAAGTGTATCATGAGGTCTTACACAGAGGTCTTCTAAAGTCTTGCTTCCTAGTGCTTATGGTTAGGGCACTTCTGAAACCACTTTTTTCCAGTGTTTCTGTTTCTTTTAGCTTACTCGCTTTCAAATCTGCAGGTCTCAGTTGTAAAGTAACTCAATCACATCAGAAAGACCAAGCAAGATGTAGACTAATAAGACTAATACTTGATAGAATAACTTGATAGTGAGTTAGAATGTAATAAATATCGATCAACAGATTGTGTCTCAGTTAGAACAGAGAGCTGCAGCAGCCTTGCCTGCTGACGGTGATGTTCCCTCTGCAGTAAGTTGTTGACTAGACACCATTTGCTTCTACCGCAGGCAGCTGGAAATGCTTTGGATTTCAAGAATATAGATAGCATTCAGTTGTGCATCAGGTGAATCTTCTGTGATCTGTAGCTCTTACACTCTAGCTAGATGATATTTATTTAAAAGTGTTCTTTTTTAATTTGAGGGACTGTCAGCAAGGCACAGTGGAACTTAAGCTTTGTTGAAAGGGAAAATGGCATTGATGAAATGATATCTTGCTCACCACCACTCCAGGGAATCTATGGCTGAGTAATCTGAATTCTTCCCATGCCATCAGACACAAGTGAGAGCACAACAAGTTCCTGCAATCTCATCCATTCTGGGAAAACCTTTGTGTGTCCTCTGTGTTGTTATGAACTGGAAGATTTCCCCGAGTGCTGTTTGCTAGAGACGTTCTTACGGTTGCCCAGCTACTGGTGCTGACCGTGGCTGAGGCTCGCCTTATGGTTTCATACTTCATGTGTGTCTCAGGCATCAAATCTTCTGTTCTGCCTAAGTCCTAGTCATTCTAAGTCTCAAGTATCGCCTCCTGCATAGTTTATTATTATTGTCATCATGAAAAACATCTTGCTTTATCCTTATCCAGGCATAATGACATATAGCTTTATTTATCCTCAGCATTTTTTTTTCTGGCACTGTCTGATCCTCCTGTGTATTATGAACTTCAAACTGAAGAAAAAATTGTTTATCCAGTGTTTTTTCTAAAAGTTATAGCTGCAGCCATATGCAGGGGAGAACAGACTCAGTAGTTCTGTTCTCTTTATCTCCTTAGTGGCATTATCTATCTGGCTCTTGCTATTCCAGGAGCCATATCTCCTTCAGTGCTCCGAGGAACAAACTGATGCTGAAATTGCAGCTGACAGCTCTTGAATGCACTGACTTTTAGAGCAAGTGGTAGAGCTCTTAGTACTGGCTCATGCAGATGTTATTAACCCTTTATACAAACATAATGCCACCTCCTCCAATGAAGTGTGCATGTGTACCTCAGGCAATCCTTTGTACCATCTGGGTGTGCTTAGCAAATAACCATGCAGCTAAATGGCCATTAAGAAAATAACCTCTAATTAACAATTGAAAATAAGAATGTAAATGAGCACTGTTGAGAACTGTCAGCCTTGTGGCTTGTAAACACGTTAGAGCAGTGTTTGCATTCAAAGTTATTTGCTTTTGCTAGCTCACCATAAACCTCTGCTGCTAGATTAACATGTATAAAATGCTATATATTTTTATTTCTTATAAGCAAAATGTAACTGTATAGGTAGAATATATCCTTACTTAAGAAAAATAAATTGCATGCTTAGTAATAAGAATTCACTCCACCAATAGAATAGGCTTGCAGACTACTTCATCTTTTCAGGTTTATTAGATTATAGAAATACATAACCCATGGGTATTTCTCATCTTATTGCCTGTCGCAAATCGATTTACACTACGTTGGTGTCACTTTAAATTCAAGTGCTCAGATTTCTGATTTGTGGAAGATCTGGTTTCAAATCATATGATGGCTTATATGTAAAACTTACTTGGCTAAGTCATTCTAGCTACTGTCATCTTTATGTCGCACTAAGTTGCTTCATGGAGGAACAGAACTGGAAGGAGAGTCATCTCTGGATCAGGATTGTGCTAGGCAGTAATATAGTTGTGTGTGACCAAGGAGCAGCATGAGGGAATTTGGACACATCAGTCCAAACAGCACTTGCTTCAAATACTGTAGTTCTTGCAGGACAAAAAAATTTGGCCTTACAAGTCTGGAAATGTTATAAATAGGCAAAACTGGAAACTTGTTTAAATGTTGCTTAGGAGCAGCAGCCCTTTAGTAGAGAAGTATAATGATTATTATTGCATCTTTAAGCTAAAAGGATAAGCTATAGGCTTGATGTCTTGATCCTAGGTCTATACAGTACTACAATACTATATTCAAAGGAATAAGGGCCACAGTTGAATTCTAAGATTTGTATAACATGCTTTATTTGTATGTCATGTTTTCTATGGCCGTGCTGAAACGTTGTTTATCATGTGGGAAATATTCAAGCATAAGAATTAAACTGTACTTGATTTTCACTTACTTTAATCATGCATAGAATTTAAGAACAGAAACTGAAAAACATACAGCTCTGAAATCAAAATGTCATATGTAAAGAGCAGAAAAAGGGAAGGTCTTGTATACTGAGGAGAATATGTACATATCTACATACGTAGATAGGATTAGTTTAGCTGTTTGCACATAGCATTCACGGATCTGGAAACAGAGTAGGAGCTTTCTTTTCTAAGGTGGAGGGGAAAAGGAAGCTGGGGGAGAGAAAAGTAACAGTGGTGGACTGGGTGCTGAGAAGTGTTAAATCTCATCTTCAGAAGGTTTGGTGGGGGCACAGGAACAGTGGATCCAACTTGACATACTTGCATCAGCCCTACTTGTAATAGTAATTGCTTTCTGTAAACAAATTTCAATTTTAAAAAGCATTTTTGTTTTTCCTCTTTCCTAACCAGATCAAAAAGAAACAGCAAGAGGTAGTGGGCTTTTTAGAGGCCAACAAGATTGACTTTCAGCAAATGGACATAGCAGGTGATGAGGACAACAGGAAATGGATGAGAGAGAATGTTCCTGGAGAAAAAAAGCCTCAAAATGGAATTCCTCTTCCTCCACAGATCTTCAATGAGGAGCGGTACTGTGGGGTAAGAAGTTATTTGAAAACCTAATGCCTTTGGACAGTCTTCTTTTACAGAAAGTGACACTTTTTCATTAGTAAGGAGTGTCCCCAAACAAACTCCTTAAGACAACTAGAGATTCACTTTCAAGGACCTTTTTCATAGAAAAAGCTTTTAGGCACGGAAAGAAAATTAAATATAAGATTATTATTTTTTTTTTTTAAGAGAAAAAAAAACAGTTGGAAAAGCGATTAGAGAAACTCTACTTATCAGGCTAAATTGATTATCCCCTGCAGACCTATGCCTATGCATGGAGTTTGCCGCCTGTGAGGAGCTCCATGTTTTTCCTTTCACATTTTCCTACCTCCTGCTGTGTAGCTCACTCACACTTTAGCCTGCTGTTGGCTCACTGCCTAAATTCTTCAGCTCCTGAAGACCAAAATCAGTACTGGCTAGGTGATACTCTGGCTTCTTCACACAATATCACAGGATAACCAAATGCAGACTATGAAAACAGCTCAACTGCTCTCGGAGTAGTGAGTGCGCAGTGATGTGGTTTAACAATATTGACCTACTTGGTAGCTGTTTGGCACTTCAATTCTTGAACTTTCAGTTAATTTTGTGCGTTGTATGTTGGTTCCCTGCACTGCTAGGAAGTCAAGCAGATGTCTGAGATACCGGGGGCTGTGAACAGGCATCTTTCTTTTCCACTGTGTTACAGGAAATATATTTAACTGGAATGGTTCTTATGTGTGATTTGAGTTATTGAAATTAAATTACTTATTCAATAAATCCCAACTCTTCATAACAGAAATGGTAACACATCTTCACATGTGTTTGTAACAGGTTATTTCTTTTGAGAAAGTTCAAACTGGTGATACAATACTTTTATAACATAAATATTAGGATTGAGATTCAAAGGAGAAACCAGAGACAGTTTTTTTGCTTATAGTATGTATGGAAATACAAGCTGTAAAGTACTCTGATACGATCTCTGAAGTGAACTTGCAAAGTACTTTGAAACGCAGCTCACATAGTGTGTCCAGTTTTATATTACTCAACAAATCCAGTGTGAACTACTGTAAAGGTTGCTTTGGGAGAGAAGGGATTTGCATGTCATAATGTTTTCAGAATTAACTGAAGTACTCTGAGAAAAAAAAGTTGGTAGTTTGAGTAATGAGTACAATAGTTTCCTCATTTTCTCACAGGTATCTTGAAAGATAACTTGGTAGGTTAGATTTCATGGACATTTAAACATCTAATCTGTACCAATATAAAGTATCACTTGATATATCTTACCCTGGATTTTGTGGCAGCCACTGTTGCCATAAATATTTCTGAGATTCCCTAGAGAGGTTATCTAGTGAACTGAAGAGTAATTGCCTTGCAAAGCACTGCAACCAGTCAGCCTTGTCAGTAAATGATAAATATACCATTTTTACTCCATGTGTGAAGCCATTTCAGGAAGCCAAATAATCCGCATCTGAAAGTAAATTTATGTTAAAGAGAAGTCCTTTCAAAAACATCTCAGTTTGGAAAAGAGTTCAGAAATTAATTGTAGCTACTGATTTAAAAACTAAATCAAACTTGTAATTAGTTTAAAAGTCTCCAGAGTTCTTACGTGCCCAGCTTTCAAAGCTTACGTATAATGACCCCAGTGGTTGCATAACAACAAGTCATTTTTTGCATGACATCTCAGCACACTTTCCAAATAAATAAGGTAAAAATATCAATACATGGTTCTTACCCTTCTCCGTGGCAGAAGGTACCTTAGAGGAGCTGCAGAGGGAGATGAAGTGAGATGGCATGGGATGGTTGAGAGCATGGCCAGCAGCTGGCAGGCTGCTGCAAAATTCCTCAGATGGACCTGATGTCTTCCACAGTATATCTACAATACAGAGCTGGGGATTTGTGTTCTACTTCCCTGCATAACCTTTGCAGGCACAACAGACACTCTGAAATCCAGGACTGTTTTGCCGTGTTTGAAGTTTACATAATATATATACCTTAACTCTTCCCCAGTCCCACTTCCTTTGTCTTTGCACAAAGGAAAAATAGAGTGGAGGATAGTGAAGTTCCAGTGTTCTGAAGTCATGAAAGTCCCTTTAAAATATGTTGTTCTTGTTATAAGAGTCTTGAAGGGTCTCAGCTTCATGACATCTGGAAGCCTAATGTTTGTAGTCTGTATATATGCAGCCAGTTTATACCCATTTCCTTGTATGTCAGAATTGCCCTTTAGCTTAAACAGTTCTCATCCAGCGTATTTGTAACTAGAGGTTGTATCCTCTTGATGTTCTTTTTTGCTGGGCTAAAAAAACACTGAGTTGGTTGGTTTTTGTTTTTTGGTTTTTGGGTTTTTTTTTTTGCTTATTTGCTTGTTTTGTAAGGCTTTTTTTTTCTCCTTTCTATCTTCTTTTTTCTTTCCTCATTCCTCATTCACTTCCCTTACCATTGATGGTCCTGTATGTTTTGTTCCCAGTCATGCATCTACTTGCATATACATAAGCAGTATCCTGTACTCAGGGGATTGGGAAAATGAAAATAAAGATTTTCTTCCTTGCCCTAAGAAAGAGGGATTTGAGTAGAAACATGACAACCTCCAACTATTTTAAAGGCTGCAGCTGCACCAAACACAGAGGAATTCATTATTGGTCTGAATTAAGTAGTGATCCTGCTTCAAGTAGGAGGTTGGACTAGATGGTCTCCTGAGGTCTCTTCCCACCTGAGCTGTTCTGTGTTTCTAGGACTTTGTAAAACATGTTCTGCTCCATAACCACTGGAGAGAGATGAGATGAAATGTACAAAAAAACCCCAACACACAGCAAATGAAGTTTTAATCAGGTATCAGCAAAAAAAATATATATGTAGTGCTATCTAGTTGGCATTTGAGAAAGCAGATTAGAAATTGATTTGTTTTCTATGCTTGGCTATTGCACCAGTTTCAAATTTCCATCCTAATCCATCAGTGTTGGCAATTATGTTCTTATTTGATCTTTTTCTTAATCTCTTTCTTTGCTCATGTCTAGACAGATGTCTGTGTCTGTGTCACTTTCTAAATATACTGAGCACTCCGTAGCTCTTGTCTTTACTTTTGCTTAAGAAAAAAATGCACCCAAATGCCTAGAAAACTAGGAAGGAAATGAAAAATGAACTGCTTTTATCTGTAAGCTGAAATCAATAGGTTTCTCTTTAAACAGAAATCAAGAGAATGAACTACTGTAGTATATCTGTTTTGAAACAGTGGCTTTGTTAAACACGGCAAACATGGGTTAGATAAGAAAGGACAACCCACAGAAACAAAAGCAGAGGGATGGCTTGAGGAATGAATAATCTGTAACATCAGCAGGTATTCTGTCTGTTCAGGGTGAAATGTGTTCTGGGGCTTCTCCCAGGTTGAGCAGTTCCTATTGCTGGGTCTCCAGTGAAAACCAATCTGTCCTTTAGATAAATCAGTGAAATGGGCTGTCATCTGGCCTGGCTGTTAAGCTACATTGCCTCTCCAAACTGGACTGAAATGTCATTGATTGCAGCGTTGTTGATATTAGGGTAGCTTCTAAATCGCTTGCTGCAGCCTTTCCCCTAGAATACCATTTGGCAGACATTTATGAAAATACTAAAGCAGCCCAAAACAACAACTCAGGTCCTAATGTAGCTTTACAAACAGATCTCAGGGATGAGTCAGCACCTTCTTATTTACAGGCTTCTATTTTTGGAGTTATTTGGGGTGAGAGGAAGGATAATGAAGTGGTCACTGCAGTAATCTAGGACTCAGCAGACCTGTGTTTAGACCCCTATCTTTTTCAGAGCTGCTGAGTGATTGTGGGCCAGTATGTATAAGCAGAGTGGTGGACTTCTTAGATACGTATTAACTTTTTTGCTGTGTAAGATGTGAATCATGACTTCCTCAGAAGCAATTCAGTGATAGCAGATTTTTCTTACTCAATAGAAAGGTTGTATGCATGAACATAAAGACCATGTGAGTTCTAGTTGATAGAATAGGAGCCATACGTTCCATTTTTTCAGTTACTTTTCAGTTTCTGGTTCTTAAGAGAAAATGGCCATTTATGTTGCTGATTTATATGTTCAGTTCACATTTGGACAAGACATTTGGGATTGTACATATACATTAGAGGGAACAACACAACCTTTTGCTAAGTTTCTCTGAAAAGATTTTGCATTTTCTGGTTAGATGCCTTTCTTTATAACAATTCCCTTATTATCATATAACTTGTGCTATTATATTGAGTGTTCTCTTTTCATTTCCACAAAGCTGCCCAGGATTTTGAGGGCCTATTTTGTATTCTTACTCACAGCATGGTTTATCTTAATATTTGAATGGGAATAGCTTTGCTTTTGTATGTATAGCTGAGGCACGTTAAAATGAGATGCTTAATTTCATCTGATTCTGATGTAGACACAGTTAAAGTGTAAGCTTCTGGAGGGATTTGCCCAATTGTTCATTTTGCCAGCCAGGATGAAGTTCTCTTTATCCAACTATTCTTCCTGAGCCTGAGATAATGCAGGTACTCATACAAATTTAGTCATTCTTATCAATGTAAGAAAGATTTGCCTGGGCTAGTCTCTTCCTCCTGTCTTTTTTCTCTGATTTTTGTTTTGTTTTTGTCTGTTTCATTTTTAGGACTTTGAATCCTTTTTCTCTGCTAAAGAAGAAAATATTATTTATTCATTCCTGGGTCTTGCTCCTCCTCCAGGCACAAAGGTATGCTCTGCTGTCCTTCCATGGGGGTAATATATTTGATTTTAATAAGAGACAAAGATAAGCAGTGACTCAGCATGTCAGATGAAGGATAGTGACAAGCATTACATTAGATGCCAGTGTAGCAAAATGTTCTTAAGGGAAAAATAATATGGCTGATGTAGTATTAAAAAACACTTCTGTCTTCCCTTCTTTCAGAGCAGGCTTGTTACCATGCCTCCATCTGATAATTATCTTTTCTTTCTTTCTTTCTTTCTTTCTTTCTTTCTTTCTTTCTTTCTTTCTTTCTTTCTTTCTTTCTTTCTTTTTTTTTTTTTTTTTTTTTTTTTGACACAAACCAGTCAGGTTTTATCATGTTCAGCTTTTTAAATGATGCAGAACTTCCCAAATAAATTTATAGGTTGTGTCAATCACAAGGAACATTCATTTCACCCTGACTGCATCAAACCTTGAGCAAATGAGGTCTGTGCTGGCCTCCAGCAGGGAGGCTGGGATGCTGGACCCATTCCATTCTGAAAGGGTACACACAGACTGGCACCGTGAGATTCAGTCCCTCGGCCTTAACATAAATTAAGGTCTCACTCTGACTTCACAAACTCCCTTTGGCAAGTCTACTCATTTTTCTTCCTTTTACAATGTGTTCTTTCTTTCTTTAACGGAGTTTTTTATAGTAAAATGTCTACAACTGGCTATATTACAGCATATTACAACTCTCTTATCTCACAACCACATTTGATCATAATCAAATGTTGCTGCCTTTAACACGGGTGAGTCAACAAACAAATTGAATCAAAGGAGCGATGAGTCAGTGACGGCATAGAACTCTCCTGTATTGTCATGACCTGGATGAAGAGCTGCCCTGGAGCATGAGATCTGCTTTCTGATCTAAGCTGCCAACTGTCTAGCAACTCTGAGAAAAACAGTATTGTAGATGCCTCTGTTCATCCTCTGCTGTAAAAGCAGAGAGAAAAGCAAGTTTCACTAAGTGTTTTGAGAACTGTAGATGAAGAGAAATCCAGGGGAGAACCACAGCTGCTATAAATGTTGTCTTTGAGACCCTGTGTGATAAGTAACATGTGATTTAAACTTTCTGTTTTCTGTCCCATCTTCCACCAAGAGAAAAAATTGTTACTTGCCAACCTCTCAAGGTTTTTTTGAGATTTCATTGAATTAACATCCAGAGAGCCATGCGAGGCTTAAAGGACTGCAGGTATTACTTACAATAATCATTATAAAAGATATGTGGTGGATCAACGAGATAAAGAAAATTGCATTTTTCCATCTTCCCAATTCTTATATTATCTTCTCCTTCATGCAAGGTTCTGTTAGATACAGGATCTGTAAAGCCCCACGTAGCATTTCTTTAGAATTCATTCATTCCCAGATGTCAGCTAAGTCTCTTACATTTTCTGATTCATGACAGCTTTAAATGTTGAAAATAACAGTTCAGTGCATTCAGCTGGGCAGATAACTATTAGTGCTATTGGTAGAGAACAAGTGTGATTTATGCTGATTAATGGCTTCGTTGGTTGTTAAGGGGGTTGTTTCAGTCCAGAAAGCAGAAATAAGTGAGAGTTGATTTAAAAAATCTTTGTAAAGGGTAGACATTTATTTACATCCCTTCGTAATCTGTTTCTGAATTTGAGAAACACATATATGAGTGTTTCAGCGTTTGTTTTAGAACTCTTTCTTAGCATCTTCACTGCATGACAGTTTGTCCACGTTCTGTTATACAAATAACCTTGTGCACTGCTTCTGCTGTCCTTTCATTTGACTGTCAGTTCAACCTTAGCATAAAGTACAATGGGTGATTTGTGACGGTGGTTTTCAGCAGCATGAATCCGGGATAACAAGACAGGTGTGGAAGAGCTGTTGATGACGACAAGAGAAAGATAGTTTCATACTAATCCCTTCATCCGAACTAAACTTCTCCCCTACCCTTTCCCTCCTCTTCATCAGTTCCTGGAATACTGTAAAATTTGCAAAATAAATAAGCTGTGGGGTGTCTAAACATCATAAAACAGCCTAATCATTTGCTTTATGGGTGTTACTACCTCATGCAATCACTATAAAGTTTAATATAAAGCCGATACATTTTCTTTATTGACTATTGTTGCCTCAGAAGGTTCTCTTTCCTTTTCCATTTTTTAACTCTTATTGCACCAGGAGTAGAAAAGCTCCTTAATGACTGTGGTTGTTTCACAATACAGCCCACTAGCATCTTGGCCCAAGGCTGTTTTGAACCTGTTTTCTAGGGCAAGCAGAGGGACTTTTGCAACAAAATCAAATTTCCTAACAAGTTGAAGTTAAATTCATTGTCATGTCATCCTGCTGAGTGCAACATCTGTTTCAAGTTTGCAAATTCTCTTTCTTATAATCTTGATATGTCTCTGCATTAGGTGGCTATAACTCATTACCAGACACTTATCCAGTGTTTATACTGAGCTGTTACTGCTAGGTATTGGAGATCAGATGGTGGCAGAGCCTAATGTGGAAGCTTATAGGGTGAGTCTGATGTGTCCAAATAATATCAAAGTTGTCTCCAAGGCCAGATTGACTATAAGATAAATGCAAAAGAAGTTCTGAATGCATAGATATGTAAAGAAGACCCTTAGATCTGCAGCACAGGTGTAAGTTGGTCACTGTGCACTTTTTAAGAATCCTCTCTCAAAAAAAATCTTCAATTTTTTCAGTAGGAAATAGCAAATCAGCATCAAAATTAATTGGGAATCCAGAAAACGATTTGGGGGGCAGCTGCTTAAATAGGCACCTACTTCTGCCTGCAGCCAAAAATGTTCTGATCAATGCTGAAGTGTCTTGGTAAGGCATTGCTGTACAAACAACAAGTTACTATTGACCACTGTGTTCCCAGTTCCAGTACAGTGAAGTACTTTGATGCATGAATGGCATATGAAAACTTCTGCACATCTTGCAAAGGCTGCTTTAAATGCTGAGTATTTGCTTAGCCCAATGTGAGAGTCAGGAAAAGATCACTTTTGTTTTACTATATACTAAATACATGATTATCATTATTATAAAGGATGTGATGTGGCCATATAAAACTCAATGGTCCTATCAAAGATCAATACATATTTTTGGTACTTCCAAAAGAGTGACTTAGTTCAAACAATCTCTTTTTTCTGCCTCATCATCACACTGGTTATCATATTTTCTAAAGCATCATTTAACGGTGATGAGTAATGCATTTGATGTCACAGAATCACAGAAATATAGATGATCCTGAGTTGGAAGGGACCCATAAGGATTATCAAGTCCAGTTCCTGGCTCCACACAGGACAACCCATGTTTGAGAACGTTGCCTAGACACTCCTTGAACTCTGTCAGATTTGGTGCTGTGACCACTGCCCCAAGGAACCTGTTTCCGTGTCTGACCACCCTATGCTGATGAGAAAAGCAGGCAGGATGTTTGTGTTAGTAATTTTTTTAGTCTGTTGATATGAAATACCTTCTCACTTGAAGGAATACATGGACTTAAATACTTCTATTCCAAATTCCTAATGTCTTTCATGACAGGCTGGCATTTGTGCCTGACCAAAAGACCTCTCTAATTACTGATAGAATTCTGAAAGATCTTAGTTAATCTTGGGTAGTGACATGAACAGAATGATGTACAGATGTAAACTTGTAATCAATGTACTTTGTATGTCTAGAGTCATGCTGTGTCATTCACAGCTGCCCCTAAATCTGAATACATTTCTTTTCAAAGCATCCTCACTTTTACGCTTAGCCTGAGACTGTTCTCAAAATGTGGTCAAAAATGCTCTGAAATACTGTTATTTTGTGAGAAGCCCATTAAAAGCTGTGGCTACAGAGTTTGTTTGTTTGTTTGTTTGTTTGTTCTCCTAAAGTGACGCAAGTGAATTGTTTTGTCAATGAGATGCCTATTACTTAAACTAAGACAATGAATAGGGTGCAGCATTACTACAACTTTGAGCATCTTAGCAAGGTCCAATGCAGGCAATTAATTGCTTTATATTTTCAGGGACAAGCACTTTTTTTTTTTTTTTTTTTTTTTTTTGACAGCTTTATTAACCAAAGTGGAATATTGCTTCCATTTCTCTTAACTCCAGAGATCAGGTAGCTTGCAGCAAGATTATCTGTGTTTAATTGCTCTTTGAACTCAGAGAAACTGCTTAGGCTGAGGGTCTTGTTTCAAATCTTGTGTGTACTTAAATCCTTAATCTTAGTATTCCTGATCTTAATGTCATTATCTTGGTATCCCCAAACCCACAGCTATTTGGGCTTTAGCCTTTTTGTTGAAAAAAGCTTATACTAAGACAGCTTTGAACTACAAATTTATAGAACATGTATTTTATTTAAAGGTACGTAACTGGTCAGTCAATCTTCATGAAAGGGACCTCATTTTAAAATAATTAGAAAATGAATTTGATGTTGCTCTGTAGAGCTAGTGTGATGATGGTATCCCAAATACCACAGTTCTCCACACAATTCATGAGAACTCTGTGCGTGTCCAGGTGTGTGCTAGCTGATTGATTCTGGAGTTCACATCTTTCAGACAGCACTTCTACTTACCTTACATTCTAAGGAAGTATATGATTCATCTGAGATAGTTATACACAGTAGATGCATTTTAATTAGAATACCATCTTCATGCTTTATGTGTTTCGTGTGTCTGCCAAGAAATACTGACTGCAGGGATTTTAAAATGGAATGTTAGGGTAGATGCTGAAAACACGTTTCTCATCGATTTGTATCTCATGAATGCTACTAACCTTTCCATTTTGCTACAAAGAAAGTATGTTTCTCATTTGCTTAAGGAAATAACATACAAACACGATGTTGCACAAGAGAGTACCAATATGTTTCTGTATTGCTACACATTTTAATCTTCAAATATTTTGTTACCTTGTGAGAAAAAGTGAAAGATAAGTTAAGCCAAGAAAGTGTCTCTGTGGATCTGTTTTTAATAACAATGCCATCAGCATCACCATACAGCAAGCCCACAGTTTTATGTAGTTTTCAAATGAGACAGTGTTGCCAGAAAAAAAGAGCCTTTGGTCCTTCCTCCATCCTCCATCCCGCTTCTGCTTGCTCCCTGCTGCTCCTTGCTGTCCCCAGCCATCCTCCACACAATGGCAAAAGCATTCATGTAGCTGTGTAAAGGAGTGAGCAAACTGTGTGAGAATCACTCAGGTGGATGAGTTGTAAAGATTGGTCACAGGAATGGAGAGGACCTCCTCTCACATTCAGGGATGTGCTGCTCTGCCCATGGTGTGTAGGACTTCTTATGGCACAGGACATGACTTCTGAGCCCAGCTCCCTATTGCTGAGGCAACCAGTCCAGGTTAACACTTCTCAGAATTGGTCAAATTCCCTTCAGTGAGTTAGGTCCATTGCCTCCACTAAGCTACTAGAAAACTCCTCCAGAATTTCACTCTGCCAATGGTTAGAGTTTTTATTTACAGGTGGTTCATAGTCATTTTGCATACACTTCAGTGATCTTCCTTATCCTATCCCTCTCTGATATTTACTCTGATCTATTCTTAGAGCACCATCATGTCCCCTCACTGCATTACATTCAATAGATGAAAGTAGCATAGCTTTTTTTGTCATAAGACAGGCTCTCCATTCCCTCAGACATTCCTCTAACCCCCTCTGCACCTGTTCCAGGCTGAATTTCTCTTTCTTGAGCCTGGATGATTGGAATGGTAGAGAGTGATCCAGAGGAGGTTTCTCCTTTGCTTCACACAATGATATTAATATTTGCCTTCAGCTTCACCTCATACATCTGAGGACTGTGCTTATTAGCACTTTTGCTGTTGCATCGTGTTCTTTGCTCAGTTATTCTCTGGTTATTTAAATATATCCACCTTTTTCTCATTTGATGATCATCAGCTAACAAGCTCCCAAAGCACAGTGGAAACATCTTTCTAGATGTTTCCACTGTACTTTGTTTCTAGAATCTGTCCCAGAACTACCTGTCCCACATAGCGTGACTTTGCCCTTTATGCTATTGCTGTTCAACCTATTTCTATTATTCCATTCAAAACCATAGTAGTTTCCTTTTATCTGACACAGGTTGTGATCCAGTGGGACTTTTCACATCTACCTAACCTGGGCAGGACTTCAAATGAAGAGCCTTCTATGAGCTGCTTGGTCACAGTGCTCACAGTGGAATAAATAGATTAGATAGATTACTTTGCAAATAGTTACCTGATGATTTTGAACAACACAGTCTGTGTTGTTCAACACAGTCAAGAGACTGTGTACAAAATCCTTTGTTATATCTGTTTTTCTGTATCTTCCTAGTGAAGTTTAGTTGGCATGCATGCTGGGGAAAAAAAGCTTCTTATCCTGAAGCCAGAATGTGCCATCACTGTGAGCATCTATTTCTATTAAACTCTCAACAGAGAATTAGGGAATCTGGCAAGAGGTACTTGAATTCATGTTTTCCTGCATTTACCAACAGAGCAATATGCTCCCTTCAAAGAAAAATGTCCAAAGGGGTAAATTCTGATTTGAGTGCTAAAGAAAAATTAGAAAAGCCTCTCATCAAATAAGAAAGTCAGGAGTATAGAAATGAGTTATTGGTTGTGTGTCCTGAGACTAACAATAACATCTTTGCTTCCAGGAGACTGAAAAGTCTGATACTACTGGTGAAACTGAGGCACACACAGAACACAGTGCAGATGAAGGGGCCCATAAAGAGGCTCAGCCACCATCAGAAGATCAGCAGGTAATTTTTCCTTTTTCCCTTTGTGATTTGAGGGTGTTACCTGTGCTGAGCACATGAAAAAACACACCATGGTCCTCCTGCTGTGACTGAGAGTGGGGAAGACTGATGGCAGAATGGCCCTGCTTGTCTTTTGGATGCATTTTCTTCATCATGGTGATATGAAACCTAGATAATACTCCAGGGAACACAGCTCTACATGAATAAAATAAGTTGTCTTTATTTAATATTTTACATTTGCCACTAGTGACCGTGTGCTTTTTTTTTTTTCTTAATGCTCATTTGGAGCCCGACTCTCATTATGGAGGATAATTTAGAGCTGGACATCTGAGTACCATCCCTGTGGAAAAATTTGCTGCTATCGATGGCCAACATCTGCAGCGCTCGTAAATCTGTTTGTTAATGTTTGTAGTCATGTACCAGCACTGACTGCTGCCACAGCCAGTCATATCTGACAGCGTCTTCTCCAGGCCATGCAGGAACCCCTGGGCAGAGCAGAAATGCAGAGCATTGTTATCTTTTCTACCTGCCTCATGGCAAGATATCAAAGTCACATGGGCACATCTCAAACTGCATTGTGAAAGGTTCATGAAAGAAAACATCTGTTTCCTTCAGTTCTCTAGCAAAATTGCTGCAAATCATGATACTCACGTTCTCCTGCAGATAGCTGATATCAGTAAAGTTGTGGTTGAAAGCACAGATGAATCCAGTGAAAAGCAGTGATTCTGCTGTGTACACATTTCCTCCTCAGTGAAATGTTTATATTACTCGGCAATGTCTAGAACCAATAGAGACTAAGCAGAAATGGATCTGGTGTCTGGAGATAGAGATGCAGATGCTTTTGCTGCTACTCTGCCAGTATGGCATTTAAGAACAGGTTTGTTCTGGTGCTGTAGTATCAGGTGAGTCTCTTCTCAGAAAGTCCAGCGTACTGCTGAATTGTAAGAAATGTGTCATTCCTTTCACTAAAAAATGAAACAAATGTTCTTTTGTTTTGTTTTGTGTCGTGCAGTGCTTATCCTGAAGAAATGTCTCTGTTTGTACTTTCTCCATTCCCATTTTCAACAGTGACAAAACCATTAGGCTGGAATGGTGCACCCTTTTGCACAACATCATCCAAGTCTCAGGCACTGGAAGTCCCATTTAAAATTTTGCCTGCGTGGCAGTGAGGAGGGGAAGAGTCTCCAGAGGGAACTGAAATTTCTCCTTAAACTGTATCCAAGTGCTTTTCATGTCTCTATGAATTCAGCCAGCACATAAATGCCATCAATACCCTTTTCTCTTTAGAGAAATGCCAGCTCTTAAGAGAAACCCAGCACAATGCTGCAGTGCATACCCTGGCTGGATTAGGTTACCTGCTGTTCTGGCTGACTGTCTACTGTAATGTTTTTCAAATGAGAACAGAATGCTGGAACATGTTTGCAAATGTGTCAAGCAGCTGTGTATGAGAGGTTTTGTAATGACATAGTGCAATGCTGCTCCTATACTACAAGCACCTTGCTCCATTTCTTACAAAATAGATTGGAGCTGTAAGTGGAAAGTATGTTCGACCTCTCATTTTACAGGGAGGGAGGTAGAATAGGGTGTGAACACCAGGCAAGATGGTGCATTTGAGCAGATCCCTCTTGGTTATGAGGGCACAAAACATGCTTAGTCTTCCAAATCTTACTCTTTCAACTGCACAGTCTTGGCTGTGTTGAAATGTTCTTATGTGGTATATCATAAGTGGGGAGAAAAGTCTTCCAGAAATCATGCAGCTCTGATACCCACCTTCATCATGTCAGATGTATGCCAGCTCCTAGGGGAAGGAAACAGCACTGTTCCTGTTTCTGTCCCACTCATTGTCACAGAGGGTTCTCATGACTGCAGGCAGCAAGGTAGCTCCTGCCAGGGATGAACAAAACCCATTTTTCATCCTGGCCTCCCACTCACTCCCTGTGTCACGTAGGACAGATCACATCAGTGACGTGGCATCTGTCTGCCTTTCCACAGATCATTGTAATTATCACTGCTGTATGGATGGCATTAATCATTCTTTTGAAATTCTGATATTTTCATTCACTACAGTGAGCATGCAGGGGACTAGTTTAGATGAGAAGGATAACTTGGAGACAATCATATTGCCTCAGATTTTTTTTTTTTTTCATGTCTGTAGCTCATTGTTTTACTCTACAAAGAGCGTAGCATTTTCTTACCCAGTCAGGGTTTTATGAATTTAAACAAGTTTAATGTTTATGAGACTGCTATTGGAATACCTCTGCTGTCTGTTAGCCCTTAAATGTTTATATTTTGTTATATTGATATTTTCAGTATTTCCATCTCTTCCACTCATTCTGCAGCCCAGCACACCTTGTTCAACTGCTTGACCACAATGAATACGTGTTTTCAGCATGCTCTTCCAGCCCAGCAGCAGGAATGGTAACCAGTAGCCAGCATGGGTACATGTGGAGGCTGCATGTGTTCCATGCTGCTTCTGCTGCTCTTGCAGTATCTTGGGATACAGGAGCCCAGAAGCTCTATCTTTTTGTCTCAGGCTGGTAGGACCCTGAGAAAGCCAGTGAGAGACCCCAGTCCTCTGAAAAATAAATTTCTTAGGTCAGCAGCTCCCTCCTAGAAGCAACAGAGATAAGTGCACACTGCAACAGATTGTTCTTCACTCACCTCATGTCAGACCTGTGTGCAGGTTTTCAGACTGCCTGGGTTCAGCAGCTCTGGCTCCTCATTCAGACATGGATCCAGGAGAGCCCAGAGCAGATTCTGGAATAGAAAGTCCCTTACACAGATTCTGCAGTAACAGGAGCAGCTCTCTGTGTTGCCAAAGGACAGGTACACTTCCATTCCTCTTGATTATAATTTCTTTTTCACTTTAAACCTTTCCTTCCTTCCCCAATCACTTCTTTCACACATTCTTTCTTTCCCCGATCACTTTGTTAATTTATTTTTCCTAATAATTAGGACCTACTCCTAACCTTCTTTTCTTTCCTAATCCCCACAGTGATAGAGATGTTTGAGGAACCATTTTGCTTGGATATGGCGTCCATTACCCTTGCTTGGTCTGTCCCTTTCTTTTTGAGTTTTCGGAAGAAAGGACTGTGACCTCCTCTGCACTTATTTTTCTTTATTTTTACTGTCTGATATTAACTTTAGATTTTAGCTTGGGGGAGTTGAATCATTTTAAGAGTCCCAGTTAAATCAGTTTGCAGTACAGATCAGGCTCACTTCAGGGCAGAATTATTTTAGCAACATGATCAAAAATCATATTAGAATGCAAGTCTGTATCCTGTCTCTGCAGTTCCCCAGGCCACATATAAACCCTGGCACTCCAGATCACTTCCTTATCTCAACTCATTCTACGTAATGTCATAGCTGCTCATGCCTTCTGTGTGCTACTGCTGAATTTGCCTTTCCTCTTTGATTTTTTGTGTAATGTTTGGCTTTCTCTCCAACAATTGGCTTGGTATCTGACATTAAATTCTATTCACTGTTTTTTCTCTTCTTATTTTCTCTCTTTTATCCCTCTTCTCTTCATCACTTTGGCTCAATCTACAGTCTAAAGCCAGTTTGTAGTATTTCATATTCCCCGGTAATGTTGAGCCAAGACATCTGTTCCAGCCTACAACAGTTAGTAGAACTTCAAATCAAATTCTGAGTGATGATATATAACACATATAGAACACTGCATAATTCTGATTGAACTTTGATTTTGAAGACCAGCTAACTACCACTCCTCCCCCACTAAGGCAAAAGCAAACAAAACCTAAGCTCTAATGATTTGTTTGCAAATGAAGCTGATCTGATTGGAAGTAACTGAGAAAAAGAGAGCTGTGTTTTATGCTTTTATATTTCCTTTTCACAGTAAATGCTTAGCTCAAATGTGCTTTGTGAGCTGGAGGACATTATCCTGAAGTAAATCCACTGAATTCCACATAATTTCCCTGCATTCAGTGCTTAATTTCTGCTGTGCTTTCCCTGTATGACCTCTGATGTTCTTTTTTTGATCATTTTCTAAATCTTTTTTTTTTGTGTGTGTGTCTTTCATATAGGAAAACAAGGAAGGAGATGCGGCGGCAGGGGTATAGTATATTCTTTAGACATTTTGCTTTCATCTTTCATTTGTGTGCATTTAATTCCTTTTTGGTCTCTCTAACACTCAAAAGATAGCAAATTCTTGTTCATGACACAGAATGTATCAGTATTAAATTCTGCTAGAGGAAATTGTTGATCACATCATAGTCATGTTTTTGGAGAGCATAAATAGGTAGTTAATTGTTAAAAGCTGTCAATGAAAGATACAGTTTCCTGGATTCTTCAATAAAATTTGCCAAGGACTCACAAAAGAGATAGGTCTTTGAAAATCTGTGACTGACACTATGCTGATTACAGCCATGCTGATGATTTAGGCAGTTCAGCCTACAAAGGGTATATTTTCCTTGCTTCCTTCTAGAGTTTGTAAGGCCCAGGTGCAAATTTTTACATGCTTCTCTGCTTTACACAGCATTGCAAGTTTATGCCTTCAATATTTCTTCACTGTACTCAGTAAAATTAATTATTACTTTAGGCTATTTTCCACTGCAAACCTGCAATTAATCGGGGGGCACATCTAATCTTCCCACTTCCGAACTGCAATACAGGCATATATATATACATGGGTACATACACACATGCCTGCTGCCAGGGTTGTTGGTATGAAAGCTAAAATGGAATTCCTAAGCCCATGGGCAGAGTACTGGTGCTTTTGGTGCTTCTGGTGAGGCTTGTGAGGGCTGTGAAGGCTTGCTAGAGTGTTCTGACACTATTAGCTCTTACTACAAGCAATAAAAAAAAATATATCTTTTGTAAACTGTAATTGACTTAAATTTGACACTGAAGTTGTTGGAATGGATCTAGAGAAGGACCATGAAGATGATTGAGGGCTGGAGCACCTCTCCTACGAAGACAGGCTGAGGGAGCTGGGCTTGTTTAGCTTGGAGAAGAGAGGGACATCTCTGGGAAGATGTCATTGTGACCTTTGTTTATAAGGTGACTCATTGTTTGTAAGTGAACAGGAGGGAAATCAGCTTTTTACACAGTCTGGTGGTGATAGGACAAAGGAAAATGGTTTTAAACTGAAAGGGGGAAGATTTAGATTAGACATCAGGGAAATTTTTCACTGAGATGCTAGTGAGGTGCTGGAACAGGTTGCCCAGAGAAGCTGTGGTGCCCTATTCCTGGAGGCATTCAAGACAGTGTTAGATGGGACCCTTAGCAGCCTGAACTGGTGAGTGGAACTGCGTGAGCTTTGAGGTCCCTTCCGACTCAAGCCATTCTATGATTCTACCTAAACAATGTTGGTTGTCTGAGGGCTTTCCTGGCTCAGTTTGGTACCGAAAAGATTAACCTGACATGCCAAAGAGTTGTGTCTAGCAGGTATTCCTTTATTGCAGTGCTGGGCACATAGGGGATGGCTCTGTCCAATATATGCGCCTTGGCTCACGTGTAGATTATATTTATTGGTTGTGCTCATACATACTCACATTTTGCTCCAGAATTTCATGCACATGCTACATATTTTCTGAAACTCATTAATGTTGTTTTTAGAACTGATTAACATAAGACCCTCCCCCTTAGAGCACATGCAGTCACCCTTGGGGCTCATTTCAGTGGTAATCTGAGGGTCGGGGAAGGAAGGCTGATAGTCTTCATTGCTCCTAAGCTTTTGTCCTCAGTCTTCAGGAGCACACTCAGTTAGGTGTTTGCCTCCTTTTTAATTGAGATTTCTCTGGTTTGTCTTGATAGGGCCCAGCAGTCTTCAGTTTGACTTCATTCTCCTTCCTTGTCTTTAATGTAATGCATATGGTTCTTCCAGATACTGCTGCTTGCATTGTTCAAAGTCCTCACTCTACCAAGTTTCAAAAAGAGTGATAACCAAGGACACTTCTTCTACAGAAAGAATCTGAGAGATAAAATATTTTGTTGGAAGGAGAACTTCAGCTGACTTATCTTATATTCCCTTTTTTGTAAGGATGATCCCTTAGTGCAGTAATTTCATCTAAAAACAACTATTCACTAACAGAAATCTGACTGCAGAACTTCTGTTTCTCAGAAGAAAGCAGAAGCCCATGTTTAAATAGGTTGACTCAGTTACTTGGATATGATTCCTATATGGACTGTGAGAGAAAAAGCAAAGTTCCATCCTTATATGGAACATCCTTACCAGCAGTCCTGCCTGAAAACTAATTTTGAAATCTCTAATTTGCTTATAGCTCCAGGATGAAATTCCTTTAAGTTTTGTAGTTCAGATATTGTGTAAAAGTATGACATCTTTGAGATAAAACTTGTTTACATTGAAGGTGAGGTTGCTCTGAGCCTGAGTTTACTGGAAGAGAAGGAGTAGAGAAGCCTACAGTGCTATTTCTGGTTGTTTTTCAGAGCACGGTTATACTTCTACGCTTCATTTACTAGCTCTTAAAAGACAATAAACACAGATTGCTATCTGTGTTACATAAATGCTACCTTTCAAATAGCAGTTTATTTGGTTGACTGGAGGAAAGAACTATTGCCTGTAAATTGTGCATTTTCTCCTTTGTGAAAAAAAAAAAAAAAAAAAAAAAAGGAAATGAAAAAAGAGAAAAAAATTAGAAAAAGAAATAAAGCCTTTTTTATCTGACTCCAAATGATTTTTTTCTATTATTATTTGTGAGTTTTTTTCCTCTGCCATGAATACTCGCTTGTTTACTTGAAGAAAACTTCCAATTCAAAATATTAAATTTTGCAATGTTTAAATGTACTCTATCTGCTCATTTTGATTCAGAATGGCTATTTACATCTTACCTATGGACTATGCTCTAACCTATCTCAGAATTCTCATATTCTTATCCTTGCCCATTAACACCACAAAGCTTAGAGCCATGGACTATTAGGAATAAAAAATCTGTGTATCACTCTTCTATTTTTCTAAAGCTTTGGTAAGATTACTTTTGCAGTTACAAAAGCATTTCAAGACTCTTTATTTTTCCTTCACCTATTATATTCTAAACTACAAATGTTTTCTATAAAAAGGAAGAAGAAAAACATGAAGAGGGAGAAGAAAAGGAAGAAGAAGAAAAACATGAAGAGGGAGAAGAAAAGGAAGAAGAAGGAAAGCAAGAAGAGGGAGAAGAAAAGGAAGAGGTGGAGGAACAAGAAGAGTCTTAGTACACTTCCTTATGACACATTCTCTCTTGAAAGGTTTTCAGGTAAGTATAAGATACCCAGCATAGTTTCTAAATGTTCCTAAAGAAGCATTGACTTGAAATTTTTGTGCATGTTGTTATATGCAATGCCTTCAAAACAAGAATGGAAAGAACTAATCAAACCCATACATATGCTCTAGTTGCCCAACTGATGGGCCAAATGTACATTTAACTGTTAGACTCACTGCAGCTTCTCTTCTACCTTTCTGATCTCACTGAAAATTTTAAGGGCTTCATGTCTCAAATTGGTCAACATGTTCAAAACAAAGGGGAAGGATGGAGGGCCTGACCAGAAGTATAATACACTACAGTCTATTACTCTGATTGCTTAGAAACTTGGACAAAAGTGATTTTTGAAACT
Source organism: Lagopus muta (assembly GCF_023343835.1). Classification (NCBI taxonomy): domain Eukaryota; kingdom Metazoa; phylum Chordata; class Aves; order Galliformes; family Phasianidae; genus Lagopus; species Lagopus muta. Next base: position 107,236,389 of record NC_064433.1, read on the forward strand.
CAAAACAGTGATCGTCCCAGAGGCAGAATAAAAGCATGAAGCACTGGTCAAGTTTTGTCAGAACGCGTTTTTAAATTTAATTTTTAGTTTTCCTTCTTCCTCCTACTGTCTCATCTCTTGTGCACAGAAATAAAGATTGAGCAGTCACTTACTAGGAAGAAACTATTTGTCTACAACAGGTTGGAATTTCCAAAAGATTTTCCCTCAGATGATGGGATTCTCTCCCAACAGCAGATGCAGAATATTGTGTGTTCTTTCTAACACTGGCAGGATTGTCATCTAATTCTACTTCTGAGATAATTGCCATAGGTTTCAGCATATGTACTGAAACCCGGTGCCTCAACAGGACAGAAAAGCTATCAGCCCTTCAACACTACCTCTCCCAAATCTGAGTTTCTCTGCTTCATGGAATTTAATTCAGCTTGTGTTGTTCAGTGATCAGACGTAAAGACACAGAAGGAGTACTAAATTCTGCCCTATTTTTCCTTATTTTTGTTCAGGAAGCACAAGCTGGAGCAGCCCTGCCAAAGGAAAAGCCTCCCTCTTAAGCAAACCGTCACTACCTTACATGCCTGTATACATGTGAACATATAAATACAGAACAACAAAGATACCACTGTATCCTACTTGTAGCCTTTGTATATATATTTGGTATTACAATTGCATGTTAAAGTGGATCTTCTTATACCTGATTGCTGATATTTCAGTTGATTGTTATGTGTTGGAATAGTATTGTCCAGTCATATCTTAGATTGTAAGTTCCCCAGAGCAGGAACCATGTCTTTCTCCATGTTTATGTACTGTCAAGCACACTGCTACCACTCATCAGATAACTGCACTCACACAAGCGGTGTTATATACGGAGAAAAAGAAATTCAGAGCTGAAAACTACAAAAAGGCTTCCTGTATGCAACTTATGTGAGTCACTTCTCCCTCAGCTGGCTTTTGAAAGCGATTGAGATTTCCATTGTACAGCAGTTTAAATAAATGCATTTTCTGTCACATCCATTCTTTGTCTGTAAAAGTATTAATTTAACCCTAGCTAGCAGCACTAGCATCTGTAAAAGTAAGTTTTCTTCATCATGATGGTTATAATTTATGTAAAGGTTTCCCCCTCGCCTCCTGCTAATGTTTCTGGTGCTGTGTATACATTTACCTGTGTCTCAAGGGATGTACAAGATACATGAGCATATTCCTTTCTCATGAGAGGCAGAAGCAGATCAGACATGATCAGATACCAAACAACAAAGAGAAAATGAGGTATTCTTCTTCCCCTCTTAACAAGTAGTACCATGGTTAACACTATTATGTAGGATAAGAATAACGATGTTGTTAACTGCATACCTACCTGCCTCTACCATTGGCAGCCTGCCTGCAGGAGGCTCCAGCCACAAGGTTAAGTGCTCTTCTTTGAAGGAAAGAGATGTCCTGGCCCCTTCAACAGAGACTATGTTAATTTTCATGGATAAATCTGTATTCTCTGGCACGTGGAGGCAGAGAAAATTAATTCATATTTGTGCTCTGTGAGATGTTTACTGAGAAGGATGAAGCTTAAATTTCATCCCCTTGTGCAATTACTTGCTAGGAGAGTTATAATAACTGTTTATAGAAGAGAAGATAAAAAAATACTTATTGCCAAAGTAGTCCATAGCTACACAACAAAAGGAGCTGTAACTTTGTGATGAACTCTGATCAAGGAGCTGGCTTTTTGAATGGAAATCTCCTGTATTGTGAGTGGGTGCATGAGCAACAGCTGAACAATAGGTCAATAGGCAACTTCAGGAAAAAGGAAGCTCATAAGCAGATATGACCACCTGAAATGTGTCCACTGATATCTCCAATCCAGTGAATTTTAGCTGCTGAGGATTATAAGCAGAAAAAGTGGCATATAGTGGATGGATTCACATGCTGCCCCTAATTAGCATTGCCTATTTCCATTTCCAAAGGCTAATTACTGGGTTAGGTGAGCTATTGACCTGATCCAGTTCTTATTTGCCTGTAGGTGAAAACTCTTCCCTGGGAAAATGCTCCCCATCTCACTGGCAGCCAAATTGAGGTGCTGGGAATTGCTGCAGTAGTTTTGAGTGAAAGGACACCATACTTTGGGGAATGTGATAAATGCAGTGCAGTGAGACTGTTGACCATTTGTGGTAGCCTCAGTGTATCTCCAGGTTGCCTGAGCTTCATGCAGTTGATGGCCCATGCGCTCCAGTTTTCCTCTGCCCAGGCATCTCAGTGCACCAGGCGGGCCCCAAGGCTTCACACTTGAAACAAACCCACCAAATCTCACATATTCAGGAATTACTTGTTAAGGCAGAAATATGGCAACCATCTCCTTGAGGAGAGAATAATCTGACAAGCTGGTCAGGGAATGTGAGGAATGCTAAGCCTCACATGCAGGAGTGACGCACTGACCTGCCCTCAGCTGGTGGCACAGGACTCTCAGTGCCTGGTGACAAAGCCAATGGGACAGCGTACAGCTGCACTCACTGAACGGACGTTTGGTGCTTTCTTTGGGATAATACTTGTTGGTGTTTACTGATCACCTTTTCTTCCAGACTAAAGGAGGCTGTGAGTATGCAAAGGACAAACTAGCTGAAAGCCAGCTGCTGCTCCATAGGAATGCCCTGTGTTTTCAACCATAACACTGATTCTGCTTGCAAAAGCTTAACACTTTCCGCAGTAATTCATTGCTACTAGGAAAATAAATAAGCTTTTCTAACTCCGGCAGGATGAAAAGCAGTAGCGCAAATACGTCAGCTAATTAATTAGATGCATTTGAAAGCATACTGTCTGCATTATTATATCGTTGATTTTTCACTGAGAGAAAACAGAGTTGGCTAACTGAGACTGCAGGTGCACTGCGCTTCACTGTGGATGAAAAAGCATTTCTAGTTCACCACAAGGCTTAGTTAAAGCCTTAGTAAAATAAAGGAGCAAGCTGCTTTTGGTGGCACTTTGGTATGTGAAGTATTTTTCTTGATGACTGATGTTAGAAACTCCTAATGTGCCAAAACAAGCTAAAATTAGGAAGGCTTCACATTGTGTTTTCCTACAGATCCATGTATGTCAGAGGGTGGTGGCTGGTTGCACTTAAAAAAAAGATGGTCAAATTTAACAGGCTGCTGAAATGTAAACGAGGGACATCACAAAATACCTAAGTCGATAGAGTGAGTCAATGGCAGTTTTCCAGGAAAATAAGTATTAGGGCTACAACCTGTTGCTAGAAATGGAGAGGGGTAGGTATCAGGTCCAGTAGGCAGTTCATTGAAATTATTCAGCAGTTTTGCCAATATGGCACTAGCCCTTGGCATTTGTTTTTGGTGATCTTTCTAGCCACTGTGTCTGTTCACCTGTCTTCCAGCTAATAAGACTTGCTAATCATTTCCTGTGTACTGCGAGATTATCAGTGCAAAAGGAGGTAAGCCTACTTTTCTGCATTCTTTGACAACCTCAGCAGGATAGAGATAATCTTGACAAACAATCTGGGAAGATGAAAATTCGACATATTAATTTCTTCAGAAGACAGATTGAAAATATACGGTTTGATGTCAAATATCTTGAAGAATGTGGGCTGTTCCTGCAGTTGCAAAGTCATTGTCATGCACACAGAAACAGCAATGCTCAGCTGAGACTCTCAGCCTTAGTGAGCTGCTGTCTCCATTTTGCTCATGAGGAAATAAGGTGCAGAGGCTGCATGAAGTGTTTAATGCCCACAGGTCGAGGATAATCGATTCTGAATCAGGTGTGGATTACGTGGGATGTATCCCACTGCTTCAGAATACAGCACCCATGATTTTGCATGCAGTTTGGACATCTGTCATTAGAAAATGGGGAGAGCCTTGAGGTTGTTAACTCAGGGGACTACAGGTCCCTTGCACCTGCTCTACGGTTGCCACAAATTCACTGAGGAAAGGTTTCATCCTCTAGAAAGGATGCTTTGCAAAGAATACAGTTGATGTGTAAACAGGTGTATGAGAAGTTGAATTTTGATATCAGCCTGTCCAAACTCATTTTTGACTACAGCCTATTCAGTTAACTTCCTTGTGCTTTGCTTTCTCCATGAAAGATAAGAAAAAGAAAAAGAATAATCTTGTAGAAAATTTATGAGAATAAAATGAAAGCATCAATACATTGATCAGAAAATGAAAGTATAGCTTCCATTTTATAATACATAACATTATATATTATATAATTATATCCATATTATATAATGGAGCAATGACATTGGTGGACAAAGGAAAGGAAACTGACATCATCTACCAGGACTTGTGGCATGGCCTTTGACATGGTCCTGCACCACATCCTTATTTCTCAACTGGAGAGATATGGACTTGAAGGCTGGACAATCTGGTGGATGAGGAATTGGTTGGATGGCCGCAGCCAGAGGGCTGTGGTCAGTGGTTCTATATAGGTGCAGATGGAGGCTGGTAACAAGCAGTGTCCTCCAGGGTCCATCTTGGGACCAGTACTCTCAAACATCTTTATAAATGACATATATAATTGGATCAAGTTTGCTGCCGACACCAAGCTGAGTGGTGCAGGTGAATACAGCAGAAGGAAGGGACGACATCCAGAGAGACCTTGATAAACTCAAAAGGTGGACCCATGTGAACCTAGTGAGGTTCAACAAAGCCAAGTGTGAAGGATTGCACTGGGATTGGGGCAATCCCAAGTATACGTACAAGGAGAAGAAATTCTTGAGAGCAGCTCTGCAGAGAAGGACTTGGGGATCCTGGTGGACAAAAAGCTGGACATGAGCCAGCAGTGTGTGGGCTGCATCGCAAGAGGGATGGCCAGCAGGGAGGGGGAAATGGCCCAGGCTGAGCTCTTAAGGCCTGTTCTCCTTGGACTAGAAGGACTTCATCAGGACAAATGCCTTTTTTCCTGTTAAATCCAATTCTCAGCTTACTAGGGAAGCATTTTATTTCTTTTTTTACCTTGAAGCTTTACAGTATTGCAGCAGTAACCCCGCAGCACCTGCAAGCCCTTGGTAGGGCTGAGCAGAGCAGCACTGGTGCCAGGAGGATGCCTGCTGTTTCTGGCTTTAGCCTTCAGAGCCACCACCTTGTTAAAGTTAGCAGCCCCAAGGCACACACCAAGCACGAGTGGCCTTCTTACTTGTTGCTGGGTCTGTATTTCCCTCCCCCACCACTATGGGGATTTTTTTTTTCATTGTGAATTACCTACACAATAAGCTCCAAACAAACAAAGCAGACTTGCCTCTTCCAGCATCCCACTCCAGACCTAGCTGAGAAGTAGCTGCTGGCCATTCTACATGAGTGATGCCAGCAGTCAGAAATGGAGCACAGGGTGTTAGAGGATTCTTGGCTTTTTGTGTGCTGTAGTACTTTTCCACAAGAGTGGCAAGATTGCTGGATTTTAATGATGCAGTACGCTGCATTAATGTTAAGTACAGACAACTTAAGTGGGTCTGGTACTGGCGTCCATGTGCTCCTAATTGGATTATGATGAAAGCTAGAGGCAGTGATGAAAAACGATGCCCAGCCTTTGGGCAGCCTGGAACTGGTTTCAGCGAAGCACCAGTGTGTTCTGTTGCAGATGCCTGCATCAGCTGCAGGAAATGGCTCCAACAAGACTGAGGGTCCCAGGCAGCCAAAATCTGCTGCCCAGGAGCAGAGGGGGTAGACAAGAAGAGGCTGAGGTGGCAGCACTCTGCAGGGATCAGTTTTGGGAACTGTGCTTAACGGATGCCTGGCACAGGCTGATGAAGCTCAGCATGGGCAAGGAGCTGGGAGTGCTGCCTGTGCAGAAAACAGGACAGTGGGCCAGGAAATGGCCCTGGAAGGATGCAGGTGAGCAGAAATTTGACAGTGTAAAGAACCAACATCACATGCTTTGAAGACAAACAGGAGTTTCTACTTGAATCTGAGTGCCTGTCCTCCTGGGACACTTGTATGAGCCTGTGTGCATGGGTTCGTTGTGAAGCCTGAGGAGCTGTAACACGATGCAGCAGTAGCAAGGAGACATGTGATGAGAGAATGTGTTCAGGAGCTATTTTCAGAAGCGCAGTGCATACCAAGTAATGTTGAATGAGGCTGCAGCAGGATTTCATTTGGGTACTGAGTGGTGGCTGAGCCCCTGGCCCAAAAGGATGAAATCACACTGAAAGATCAGGGGAAAGCTGCTCCAGATACCTGGGGCTTGCATTGCCCAGTTTACATGATGATGGAGTGGTGGTTCACTCCAGCAACATGGTGGACGTTCAGAGTTGTTTTGGGCCAGGAATAAAGGATGGGTCTGGTGAAGAAATTTAATGCACGAGAAAGGGAAAATACAGACGATCAGCACATGTACATGGAGCATAATGCGTACCACAATTACCATATGTAATGCGTACCATATGCGTATAATATGCGTACCATAATTACGTACCACAAGGAACTGCATGAGAAGTAAAGCAAGGAGTGGTATGATTGGCTTATGGCTATGTGTACTGAACACACAAGGACAGGCTGCCTAAGTGATGAAAAACAGCATGAATATTTCCAGAACTTGGAAATACCCCTCACCTGAAAGTCCCTCACTACAAGAAAGACACTGAGGACCTGGAGCGTGTCCAGGGAAGAGCGTCAAAGCTGTGAGGGGCCTGAAGCACAAGTCTGATGGGGAGCAGCTGAGTGAACTGGGGTTCTTCAGTCTGGAGAAGAGGAGGCTCAGGGGAGACCTTATCACTCTCTACAAGCTCCTGAAAGGAGGCTGTGGTGATGCGGGGGTTGGCCTCTTCTCCCAGGTATCAGTGATAGGATGAGAGGGAATGGCATGTTGTATGAGGGGGAGCTGGATATTAGGAAATGTTTTTTCTCAGAAAGAGCAGTGATGCAGTGGCACAGGCTGCCCAGGGATGTGGTGAAGTCACCATCCCTGGTGATGTTCAAGAACCGTGTGGATGTTGCACATAGTCAGTGGGTATGGGGGGGGAGGGCTGACAGTTGGACTAGGTGATCTTAGAGGTCTTTTCCAACCTTAATGATTTCGTGATTCGATGTTTCTATGAAAGGAAGAAGCAGCTAGTGAGACACAAGCATGAGCAATGGGATGTCTCCTTTATGCTGCTGTACAGCTTTTTCCTGTAGTGGGAGAGCCAATGCTCAGCAGAACATTGCAAGGTAGCAGGGAACTCCCTTTGAGCACATGGGTTTTATGGGTGGCAATCTGTTACCTGTCAGTAGTGCTGCCTTTGTACTACAGGTGCTTGAAAATGTGAGTTTAACCAAACTGAGCGTCCTCAGCAGTGTGCTCTGCTCCACCACTGCTGGCAATAAGTTTGCTCCCTTTTAGTGCTCTCAGTCTGACTGTTGCTTTCTTAATGTCAGCATCAACATCTTCTCCCAAGAGACTCATGCTAAAACCACAGATACCTTGGTGCACGGTACCTTGAAGGCATGCTTCAGAGCCTTGTCATTAGTGTTCAAACAGCTCGAGGGCCTGGCAGACACTTGATCTCCATCAGTGTCAGTGAGTGGGCTTCAGAAACATGCATAGTAATAACACTAGGCAAGGTGCTGGAGCCCTGTTAGGGTACAGAGGGGCCTGCCTTGTGTCTGCAAGGTGTCTAACACCCATGCTCAAGGTGGAGATCAGCAGCTCTTAAAAGACACACCTCAGGCTGCATGTTGTGATTCCAACGCCTGATGTAAGAGGAGCAGAGCATTTGTTCTTGCACCATCACTTAGAGATCAGTTTCTTACCTCCAAAGCTAATGGTCTGCTCACTGTTGCTGTGTCCAGAATCTGTGAGTACTTGGGGCTGCCTGGAGCCCTTGTTTTGCTTGTCTTATTTTGTGGTTTATGGTGGTGTTATGAAAGCTTGTTGACTCATGTGGGGATATTTTGTTGGTGCCAAAGGAAATAAGCAAGTAGATGGTGGAGGGATGTTTGTTGCTTTGTTCAGGGTAGCAATGGAGGATGTAACAACTGCCTTGCAAAGTGGGGCGAAAAGTGGCAGGTGATGTTAAGCAAGTAATTGCATGTTAATGTACTAAGAGCATTGCAGAGGGTATGGCTTAACATTCAAAATATAGCAGAAAAGTGCAGTGTATCACTATTTAAAATTGCTGAGCTATCTACATTTAAGTATTCATCCATTAAAAGTCTTCTTAGACATCTATGAATGCGTATTAGTTTTTTACTTTCAATTATTTAACAGCAAGTGTCTTTTCCTACAGTATCCAGTAGCATGGCTTCACAGTTGCCTCCAGAAGTACAAATGCAACACCATGCACATATTGCTTTGGGGTTGGACGGAAATAAAAGCATTCCAGTGCAGTGCTTTGAGTGGAAACCTTAAGATACCACTGTCTCTGATCTTGTGGTTTGATACTGCAAGCCCCATACTGCTGCTTAAGATTTTCATTTCTCTCAGTGGTCCCACGGCCAGAATTATGAAGTTTCTCCATCTGAGCAGCCTCACACTGACAACCTTCCTCTGGCCAGGAGCTGTTTTGTGCTGCAGAAGGCTCTAGTTAAGCGGGCAATACAAGAACTGGCACATGGGGAGTGGGAAAATGCGAGTTAGACATGCTGAATTACCCTGAATATTTGAAATATCCTTACCAGAAGGAGCTTATGTCTTTGGGAGCTGTGGGTGGATGAATGCCCTTGGCAGGCAGAGCTGGGAGCCAGCACCTGTGTGTTAATGGATGGAGCGAGATGTTAAGGGGCTCTGTTTCACAGTTGTTAACAAGAGGACTGCTTCCAGATGAAGAGCTTTTTTCCTTCTTAATTACAATTCCATTTCCTGAATCAAGGAGAAAGAGCAGAGAGTGGATTAAGTGGGCACGAGAACACAAAGCCAGGTCCATTTACTGCTGCTCTGTGTTTCATGGCACTGTGCTACAGGCTGACAGCTCTTCTTCTCCTGACTGAACAATCCCAGTTCCCACAGCCCAGTTCCCTCCCCATCAGACTTGTCCTTCAGACCCCTTCGTAGCCCTTCCTCGGAAACGCTTCAGGGCCTCCATGCCCTTCTTTTAATGAGGGGCCCAAAACTGAACGCAGTACTCAAAGTGTGGCCTCACCAAGGCTGAGTCCACACCTAATCCATCTGTTGTTTTAGATACAGACTGCTGACAAAGTCTGAGACTAGGATTGGGTCCAGCTGCAGTCGGGCTCCTCTAAGCAGGAGTTTAGGAAGCAAAGGATTCCTTCTGATCCACAGGACCCAACAGGAGGTCTTCCCAAGTCACCTGACTTACCCCAAACTCCATGCAGTAAACAACAATTCATGTCATCAAATTTTGTTACATTGCAAAACCTCTTTTCAATCACAATGCCAGTAAACAGTCCTGCTGCTTTCCTCTCCCAAGTGAGTCATTTTCATCTGTGACCTTCTTCTCATCAGAAGCAGGTGCTCTTAATTGACAACCCAGCACATAAAAATGACAGAAGTATCTGCTACACCTCAAGAGGAGGAAGGAGCACTCCACTGCCTTGTAAAGGACAGACACAGTGCACCCATTGCCTTCTTCATGTTCTGTAAGAGTCTATATAGCAAAAAAGAGGAAAAGTTAGAAGCTGTTGATGTAGGAAGCTTAAGGTGTGAGTTCATAGATTCATAAAGGTTGGAAAGACCAATAAGATTATCAAGTCCAACCATCAGCCTGTGCCTGTGACTGCTATAGACCATGCTCCTCAGTGCCACATCCACACGGCTCTTGAACACCTCCAGGGACGGTGACTCCACCATCTCCCTGGGCAGCCTGTGCCCTGCCTCACTGCTCTTGCTGAGAAGTTTTTCCTAACATCCAATCAGAACCTCTCCTGGTGCAATTTGAGGTCATTTGCTCTTGTCCTTTCGCTGCTACCTGGCAGAACAGGCCAACCCCCACCTCACCACAACCTCCTTTCAGTTAGATTATTGGGAATCATAGGGAAGATGGATACCTATCAATCTAGCAATAGTTGTCTTCATTTATCTGGAAAATAAAAACAACGTAAAAAAATGTTTTTTTACCTAATTTTTTTAGGTAGAAATATCTAAATCTCTGTGAATAATACCTCTCTTGGGTAACAGAAAGGGTCAGAGTGCAGCAGAGCAGACCTGCTGATGGTTGGATGAGAGCAGTGCTGATTAACAAGGTTTCCCTGAAAAAAAGTAGGTGAAAGTTAGCATTTGATTTCAGTTGGTAATGTGGCAGTGCTTTGTACACCCAGTCCAGGATTTGAAAGAAATAAACATTCACCGAATGGCCTTTTTTCCTTTGGAGATAAACATCTTTCACTTCTCAAAATCCTGCTTTAAACTACACGGGAACATTTCAAAGTGGGATGATGTCAAAAATGACTTTGTTCGTGTTGAGAATTTAGGAGAACTTGTGTCTGGATTTCAATCTCTTTGAAGGTAATATTGTGCCAGATTTCCATTGCATCCCATTTTATACCATTGCCAGGTCTGACAGCACGTTAGGTTGTTGCGTTCAACTGAATTTGGAGCTCTTTGTTCCAGGTATATGCTGTAGGAGCTATTTCTGCTGACACTGCAGTGCCCCACTGCTTTTTCCAAAGCAGCCCTGGTCTTGAACTAAAGCAGCCTCTAACAAAACACCTGATCTATGGGTGAGCTTCAAGCTTGTTGAACAACGCCACATACTATGGCTGGCTCTAAGTAACACTCAGTTCCCAAGCTGTTCCTGTTTCTTTAAAAAGCAGAAGAGAGACAAAGAAAAGAATATAGTTCCTTCCTCCCTTCCTCCCCTTTCTTCCCCCCTCCTCCCTTCCTCCCCTCCTCCCCCCTTCATCCCTTCTTCCCTCACCCCCCCCGCCATTCCTCCCTTCCTCAAATTTGAAAGCTTTGGTGTTCTTGGTTTTAATCCAAATGAACCATTTTGTTGACAGCCCCCAGCCAGATCAAAAATATGCTATTTGGAGTCCTTCCCATCGCCACTTGCTCCCTTGCCAGCCCAGCGCAGGAAGATGCTGATAATAAATAAACCAAAAGGCACATTACACTCAGTAGCGCAGAGGGACCCATTAGTCAGAACCACAGATGAAGGGCTGGTTTTCTGGCACTGCAGTTAAGTTCTACCAAACCCTTCGTCTCGAGCTGTGTAACGGTGCTCAGATCGATCAGTGAAGAGCAAATGCTTGCAGGTGGATGGGTTGGTGGGGGGGAGCAGTGGCGATGCTAAACCTGCTTTTCAATCATTGTTTCCCTGAGATCGCATCTTTGCCTGGCCTGCTGGCAAGTGCACAATTAACAAGGTGTCATAAGGGGAGAAGGAGAAAGACTGAAGTTAGGTCAAGCCCATGTACATACCTGCCTAGAGATATGCATTTTTCCTTAGGGTGGGTGTGCCTTTTGAAAAACTGTTTCCTTGTGCAAGCATGCTGTGTTCCCCCTCACAGGACTCCACTGCTTTGCTTTGTCCTCTCTGATACCTTTTGACAGTGACTGTGTCATATGTGAGATGCAACTGGTCCCAGAGACATGGCATTTTGGTTTCTGTTTCTGAGGCTGCTCTGTAACTGCTGGGCTGCTGCATGGAAGGTGTCTGCCAGCACCTCTTCAAGGCCAGGAGCCCCACTGTGCCATTCAGCCTGTGCTTCCTGTGCACTGTCAATATGCCTACGCCTGCCTCCTGATAATGCTGCTCAAGGGGCACATATCCTGCAGGGATCTGCATCCTGTTGACCTCCTGGATGTCTGCAAGGCTGTGACAAAAGGGAATACTTCCCTGGCAAGGATGAGACCAAAGGCAGGTGGTGGGCACACAGAAATCCATCTTGTGACTGAGCCATAACTTCTGGTGCAGAACAAAAGCAAACCCCTTACATGTGCCCCAGGTCAGGTGATGTGCCTGTGAACAGAAATTCCTTCCCACAGGAAAATCAAGGCATATGAGCAAAGTACATGCTACTCCATATACTTCCCATCAATCATGCAGTGAGGAGTGGTGAAAAAAATGATTCCCTTATTCCTGACCTGGAGCCAAAGACCAGGAGCATGGGGCTTGTTTATCATCCCTGTTGTAAACTGGTGCTCAGCCTGCTGTGAGCCAGCTCTGAAAAAGAGCTCATCAGAGGACTCAGAGGATTGCAGACTCCTAGAGCTGTGTGGCATCCCTGGATGTGTCTCTGGAAAAGCCCAGAAGGGAAGAAAAACACAGCCCAGGACCTTATGGCTGATGAGCCATAGAATCACAGAACCATAGAAAGATTTGGGTTGGAAGGGACCTCAAAATTCACACTGCACCAACCCCTGGTGGGCTGCCCCCCACCAGCTCAGGCTGCCCAGGGCCCCATCCAACCTGGCCTTGAGCGCCTCCAGGGATGGGGCACCACAGCTTCTCTGGGCAGCTGTGCCAGTGCCTCACCAGCCTCCTAGGAAATATTCTTTTTCCTAATATCTAATCTAAATCTCCCCTTTTAGTTTAGATTTGTTACTTCTTGTTCTGTCACGAAGAAGCCGATTCTCTGTACCACATCCAGGACCTTGCAGCCTCCTGTTCTGCTGGATGCTCATCAGATACAGTCCTTGTCTACTATAAATGAAGACAGCAGAAAAAAAAAAATAAATTGGGCAGCTTATTCAAAAGAAAATCAAGAGGCATCTTAATTGCAGCCTATATCTGCTTATTGAGGGATAAAAAGCAGGATGAAGTCCCCAGCCAACAAAACATAGCAAGAAACAGGGCAAAAAAAGCTCCATGCTTTGGATGGATAGCTGCTTATCAGCAGGAGGAAAAGGTCTTTGTGTTAGTGAGACTTTAAATCATGCTGGAATTCTTGTCAGAGATGGTCTGTATCTCTGAGTGAGACACAAGCTGAGTGCAGGCAGCGGCCGTGAGTGATGTCCATGGTCAGATTCCACCCAGGGACATGTGAGCAAAAGGCACAGCTTTGACTGTCCTCAGCTGGTGAGCTGCTTCGGGTTCTGTCAGCAGTTGGTCGTGGAGCAGACGGAACAAAGAAAGGGGTGAGGGTAGATTAAATAGGCTTTAGACAGGTGGATACAACTTTGTGTGAAGTGGACAGCCTTGACACTCCCAGTGCAACCAGGTGGTAACACCACAGTGATGCCCAGCACCTACCCCAGGTGTGCAGCCTGCAGATCCCCCACCTGCAGCTCTTTTCAGCACAGCTCTTCCACCTTCACCCGTTTTATCAGCATAGCCCAGGGACGTAGCTCCTATTCACATTATTTGTAACGTTAAAAGAACCCAGCACCACAGGAAAGCACAGTGAACCTAACCCCACCCCAAACAACAGCATTTTTGGTGAGTGACTGCAGCTCAGCCTCCTCTCTGCCTGCCTTACAACTCAATGATTTTCCATGTGATTATATATGCTGTCACTTATGAGGGCCACTCCCAATCCACAGCACCTGTTGGAGGAGGTGATGATATCAAGCCAAGCTCTTTGAGCCCCAGTGTCCAGCTATGAGCTGCACACAGGTGAATCTGATTTGGCAGCAGAAATACTCCATTTTCAAACACAGTGTCCCTCTCTGTGTGCCCCACCTCCTCCTTTGCAGCTGAGCTGTATCTGTGCTTTTTTTCTTTTTCACTTTATCTACGCTCTGATGACTAAGGGAACAGAAAGATTATAGTTTATGTGCATAATTCTCATTTGATGTGACAGGTTAAAGCTATGTGCTTTTAGAGGAAGCTTAGGATTATTTTAGTTCAATTACAATGCCGATACGGTCCCTGATTCTTTGAGGACTGACTTTATAGAGATAGACGTTGACTTAAATTTCCTGCTCGTGAAATATAAGCATATGTTTATACTGCTCTGCTTAAATGCTTCGCTGGTATGGGGTGGACCTGCACATCAAGTGCAATACTGAGCCAGAAGCACAGAGTTGTACATTCTTTTCCTCTTTTTTTTTTTTCTCTCTTTTTTTTTTTTTTTTTCCTAGCACAAAAGTTATGGTTCATAGAATTATCGTTTCCTCCACTCCCCCAGTGACAAATATTGGCACCATAACTCATAATTTCTTTACACAGAGGGGGGTGAGGTGCTGGCACAGCTGCCCAGAGAAGCTGTGGTGCCCCATCCCTGGAGGTGCTCAAGGCCAGGTTGGATGGGGATCCTGGGCAGCCTGAGCTGGTGGGGGGCAGCCCTGCCCATGGCAGGGGTTGGGGCAGCGTGGGCTCTGAGGTCCCTTCCAACCCAAGCTGTTCAGTGATTCTGTGATTCATGGACACCAGCCCTCCAGCGTGCAGCCCTGCGTGGGACTGTGTCTCCCTGCCCTTCTTTACAGCACTGAGCAGGGAAGAAGTTTGACAGAGACCTGCAGTGTGCACCCTAGCAGCACGGCCCTGAGGTGCCCTCCCTGCCCACTTGTGAGCACAGACAGGCTGTGCCAAAGCTTTTGTGGTTCCCTTTTGGAAGCCAGTGGGTCATGCTGTGGAAAGTGCCAAAAGTCAAGGAGAGTTTTCTGAGAACAAAATAAGAAGTAAAGGAAATTGAGGATACCTGGATTTGGTGGGTTTTGTTGTTTTGTTTTTCCTTTCTTTCTTTTTCCTCTTTAAAAAAAAAAAAAAAAAAAAAAAAAAAAAAAAGTAGCAGTGCCCTATGCTTTTTAAGCAAATTTGAAAGCGATTCCTCATCTCTCAGCTGTGTTTCCCTGCAAAGGAGAAGAAGCAGAGAGCTTTTTGTGCATCTCCTCTGTTATGTTTCTGTATCTGTACCACTGGAGTGGAGGGGGAGGAGGAGGAGATCTGCCAGCAGCGTACTGTGATTGATTTCTCCCTTGTTTTTGTGCTTCACTGAGGCAACCTGCTTCATAAATGACACCGACAAATCAAAGGGGGTATTTGTGCTGGAAGTCCAAACTCCCTGAGCTGTTAACAGGAACATAGCTATTAACTGGGGTGCTTTATCTATAACACCCTTCTGGAAGTACATGTTCCTAAGAGCTTGCAGCCCTTAGGAGTGAAAACTATTTACATTTGCTTCAATTACTGCTGTCATGTGAAACTTCCAGTTATGGACTACCACCGCCTGGGGGGTGTGTGCCCATACAGAGCTGGCAGTCCCCATCTCTCCCACTCACCAGGGGCACGAGGAGTGGGGTGAGATGGAGCGCAGAGGACAGTGATGGGGAAGGGGAGCTGAGACAGATGCGGTGTGCCCCTTGCTCCTTGCACAGAGGTTGTTCCTCCTCGTAGAGAGAAACTCACAGCGCGGAGCGTTCACCAAGCAGCATCGCCTTTAACCGAGTGCGCAGAGCCTAACTTCCCAGCGCCGCAAAGGTTCGGCTCCGCTCTGCAGGATGAGCAGCTCCGTTAACAGGGCTGAAGGAATGTCGTCTCCTCCTCAGAAGCAACGTAAAGCCCTCTGCTAGGACAGTTCCTAACTTTCCTTTCCCCACCGGCTCCCACTGCAGTGTCAACAAGAGGAACGGATAGGAGGGACGGACAGAGAGAGGAAGGGAGGGAGAGGGAGGAGGAGGAGGAGGAGAAGAGGGAGGGAATGAGACAGGCAGAGAGCTCGAGTTACCGCAGCCGCATCAGTGCCGTCCCCGGGCTCGCCCGCAGCCCACGCGGTGCCGGAGGCGGCCACGTACGATGGGATAGTGGAACTGCTCGGGGAAGGGCCGGGACACCGCAGGCAGCGCCGTCCCCCGCATTCACCGCAGCACGGCTCTACAAGCCCGAGGATGTGCCACGAGCGTGTGAGGGAAGGAGCGCGGCTCACCCGGTGCAGGTACGGCCATGTCCGGGGATCTCGTTTGTGCACTGAAGATGGGGATCCCCGAACCTGGTGGGCTATTGGTTGGGAGAACAACAGAAAAAAGGGCGGTGGGCACGGACCTGATGGCTTTGAAGCGTCGAGTCAAAGTGCAAAACGAGCTACCTGTGATGTCCCCAGCTGACGGCGAGTTCATCTGAAGGCTCGAGATTGAAGCATCCATCCTGCAGTAAAACGAGCAGGAGGTGCGCCCTGGCACAAGAGGTACCTGGGCTGGTGGGACAGCTGTAAGAGATCTCACATACCAGGCCATTTAGGCTGTGGTTTAGTACATTTTAGCACGTTCTGGCTGCCCATGAACCTGCCCCCAGCTGCAGAGCTTGAGTTGAGTTTGGGAGGACGGGGAGCAAGGTTTGGCTGTCCCATGCTTTTGTTGAGAGCTGGGAGAAAATTCTTAAAAATAAGGGGATCCACGAGGTAGAGACAAATAATTAAAGGAAGCAGCCACTGGGCTTGATGCCGCAAATACGTACAGTCAGCAGTTGAAAGCCAAATATTTATTTACGGAGGATTTCCTGCCATGAACACCTCGCAGCAGGGTTTAGTCCCTCTGCTCTGTGCTTTCGTCCCACCAGCCAAAAGGGGGAGCTGGGTGCTGAACCCCTGGGTTGGTTTTTGGAGATGGCTGGAGCAAGGAGAGGGCATGAGCTGCTGCTCCTGAGCTGCTTATGCCTTGGGCAGGAGCCGTAGTGTGGTGAGAGCTATAGGGTGGTGGGAACTGTCGGGGGGAACTGTATGTTGCCCTAAATTGTTAACTTCCAAAATACTGGCTTGCCGTTTTGGTAGACATGTAAATGCAAATGTTATGTTGATAAGGGAAAAATGAAGCTCCAAACACTAAACTAACAATGATGCGAAGAGGGAGCATGAAAGGAATGGGCAGAGAAAGGCGCAAGCACTAGGCTCACCTACTCTGTGCAAGTGCTGCTTCTAGTCAAAATAGGAGAAAGAAACCCACATCTTAAGTGCAATGTCCTGACAAGTCCTCATCCCACAGTGGCAGTGGCTGGGCGGCAAAGCACTCCGTGAAAAATTTCAATGCCTTTGTTGGTAATTTTTCTTGGTTTGGACATTTTTTTTACAGTTTGCATAATTACCTCTTCTCCACATTGCTCTTTTCCTTCCTTCTCCCTGTATCTTGAGATTGCTTCTGAGGGAGAAGAGCAAGCTTTGTTCTGCCTCAAATATCATTTTCATTTTTTTTGTTTTATTTTGCTTTTTCATTGTGATGAAAAACCCAGCTGTAGGACTGCTTATAAATAAGGGTGCAAGAAAGGTGAAAAAAGAATCTGAACAACACTCTGAGACACAGAGTTTGATTTTGAGTGGAGCTATGTGGAGCCAGGAGAAGGACACAGTGGCCCTTATGGGTGCCTTCCAACTCAGGATGTTCTGTGATTCTATGACTCTAAGTAATTTCTTTGAGGGTGGCACAAACTCATCTGCACAATTTTTGAAGCACAGTGCTTCTGCAGATAAGTAAACTGGGCTTTTGGAGCCATAGCAGTAAGAGCAGAAGGAAGAAGGAAGAATTGTCCTCGTTGCTTTATTTTGCTGTGAGGGTAAGAGGGTGGCTCTGAGTTTGGTTTTACTGTTCAGGACCCTGAATGACATTGGATTGTACTGGGGGAGGCCGCACAATGGGTGCATCCAATAGTGGACAGCCCCCTACCTTTGGTATGATCAGCAAATAAAACAGTAATTGCATTATGCTCACCAATTCATGAGGTGCTGGGAAAAAAACAAAATTAAAAACGCTCATTAGCATCAGAGGTAAACTGAAGATTGGGGGATTGAAGGAAGAGAGTCCACTGGTATTGAAGAGAATTCCAGAAAGCAGCATTTGGTATAATGGAGGTGAAGGGAGCACAGAGACAGAAAGCAAAGGTTTTTAGACTGATAGTTGGGAAAAAGGACTGCTAAGATGAGTGAAGGCTGTGTGAGGGCAAGGAGGCAGCACAACGAAGGAGCCACCATCTGCCCCTGTCATGAGGCAGGACCTTGGCTAGGTGCTTGCTAGGACTGTGCAATTAGTAAGGCTGTCCCAGTATCCTCCTGAAGGGGGAAAAGCACTGGCCTCAGGTGACAGATTGGGTTAATTTTCTTCCTAGAGGCTCATATGATGCCATGTTTGGGATTTTTGATGAAAATAGTTATGATCATACACCGATCACTGTTGTAGTTGTTGCTGTGCAGTGCCTATGCAGAGCCAAGGATATTTCAGCTCCTCACACTACTTGCCAGGGAGGAGCTGAGGGCGTACCAGGAGCTGGGAGGGGACAGAACCAGGACAGCTGACCCTGACTGGCCAAAGGGATGTCTTGTGCCATGGGTTGTCATGCTCAGCAATAAAAGCTGGGGTTAGAGGAGAGAAAGGGATAATTAAGCTCCATTATGTTGCCTTATGTGGTACTAAAACCATCATTCAGAGAAGAAAGTGGTGTGAACTGTTCTTTGAAAGATAGGAAGAGATAAAGGACTGCAGATGCCTATTCTAAAACTGCCTGTGCTGCAGCACAACCATAGGAGATCTAGAGCAAGCTAGTGTAATTTTTCAGAGATATTCCTCCATTATTGAACTTTGGTCATGGATTTTCTTTGATTTTTACAAGAAAATTTTCTCTGCTTATTACTGCATATTACAACTGTAATAAGTGTTGAGGCTGTGTTGATTGTGTTGCTTAAAGATACAGTTGTATGCACATATCTGAATGCAGATTCTATATGTCTAGGATTTCCTCGGTATGAGCATTAATCTAGAATTTAACATAACTTTCAAATCTATTTTTTTGTCAAGAACTATTAAATTCTTCAAAGCTGGACTAGTTTCTTCTGTTCAGTTTTAAAGAAAAAAAAAAAAAAATAAGGTGTTTCTTATTAAAATCCAAAGAAATAAATAAAACCAGCGCTATCCTCTCTGGACAGCTGGTTCCAGCACCTCACCACTCTCTGTGTAAAGAATTTCCTCCTAACATTTATCTATCTTCTCTTTTAGTTTAAAAACATTTCCCCTTATGCCATCACTATCAGACTGTGTAAAAAGTTGGTCTTCCTGTCTATACGCCCTTCTTAAGTACTGGAGGGACACAATGAGGTCCCCCAGGAGCCTTCTGCAAGATAAACAAGCCCAGACCACTTGACCTTTTTACACAAGAAAGGCGCTCCAGCCCTCTGAACATGCTCTTGTCTTCCTGTGGGCCCACTCCAACATCTCCACTCCTTGTGCTGATGGCCCCAGGCCTGGATGCAGTACTCCGGGTTGAGCCTCACAAGGGCAGGGCAGAGGGAGACAATCCCTACTGCCCACCCCTCCTGTGATGCAGCCCAGGGTACAGTTGGCCTTCTGAGCTGCAAAAGCACACATCCAGCTTTTCACCCCCAGAAGCCTTGAGCCCTTCTCTACAGGGCTGCTCTCAAGTTCTTCTCTCAGTCTGTACACGTATCTGGGGTTGCCTCAGTCCAGATGTGGTGCCTTGCACTCAAACTTGTTGAACTTCATTAGGTTCACGTGGGCCCTCTTTTCAAAATTGTCTGGGTCCTTGTGTCCTATCAACTTAACCACTCAGCTTAGAGTCAGCCATAGTGTAGTGTAGCCGATAATTTACAGAACAGGGGGATGTTTTGGATGGGCAAGGTTGGTGACTTTGGTGACTCTCTGAGGGCCTTGGCAGCAGCTTCCCACCCTGGGTCCTTTTTCAGGAAGGATGCCCAGCTGAAACCTCACCGCAGCAGCTCAGGAGGCCTGGGCTTTCCTCCTGGTTGTGCAGCGGGTCTTTTCTGTGGCTGCTAGTGAATTCACTAATCACTGCCTGGTGCCATTTCCTTGTTCATAAATTGCTTTTGTCTTTCTGGAGGTCCTGAGGTTTATCTTAAACGTTAACATCTTCCCCTCTCAGACCCCTCTCCCCATGTATGACCCAAAATGGAGGCCCAGGGTCTGCTGGGGAGCAGCCCTGAGGTTGATGTGCTTTTGAAACACAAAGCACACAGCTATCTGCTTCCTTGTCCCTCAGGCTGTTTAACCTGCAGTGCCATCTGCCCCGCATGGAAAAGCCAATATTTTCTTTAAATGTTTTTCCATTTTAAAACAATAGAGAAAAGCATTCCTTGGAGGGGTGGGACAGAGTCCACAAGTCTTGTTCACGTGGCCTGTATCTTGTCCTGGTGACAATCCCGGAATAATGGGAGTAAAATATTGCTGCACGTGAAAACAAATAGAAAAACGCACCCATTCAACTAACCAACATCCCCAGTATTAAATAAAGTGCCTAGCAAGTCAGTACTTCCTTGACAGAAACTGGCACGTATGAAGCAGTAGAACAATATCTTGCTTAGACTTGCTAATCAACTGACAAAAGGAGAGAATCCTGACATTGGTGAGAGGTATCAGGGAGGAAAAGCCTTCTTATGATCCAACAGAAAAACCAGAAGACAACACTTCCTGCCTGTTCTTTATCCAGTTTCCCATCCTCCTTGCCTTCCAGTCTTGACATTCACTTTGCATGAGGGCATTGTTAATACGTGCTGCTGTGCATGGTATTCTCTGAGTTGAAAAGAGACATTCTAAAGCGCTGTGAAGATGACATTTAGCCCCACCACCTTGGCTGCTATCCACACTGAGTTCCTGTGGTTGAGATGGCATCGTGGCCTGACTCACCTATCATGGGTGGCCCTGTGTATGTGGGCACCAAGCAAAGAGGCAGGACTCAGCCAGCACTTCAAGGGAGCATGGTATGGCCAGGTGTCCGAGGATGATGTTTCATTTTGAACAGAAGTCAGTTGGGCTAGATGACAATGATCAAAGAAAGAAACCTGGCTGCCCAGCAAAGGGACAATTTTTCCTTCCCTAGCAGTGTTGGCCCAGCTACTGCTGAGCCCTCTGTTTTCCCAGTTTTCACCTTTGAGAGATTGAAGGTGATCCCTGCTCTCCTAAAATGCTTGTGTTTAGGAGCATTATTTTCTGATATGTTAAATTATCTAAGTATATTCAGTCCCTCTCTGTGTCCTGCCAAGCTTCTGTGAATGCAGTTTAAAGGCTTTGTTCCAGGGGAAATAAAAAATTAACAAGTATTAGTAGTGGTTACGCCAGGGCACATACTACTTTTGGCTCTTAAGAAAGGCAGTTTGAAATAGCTCTGCTGTCTTTAGCTTTGCGGTGCCTGAGGCTCCTACTCCTCTTTGCATGTTTAAATCACACCCGTGCTTTTGGGTGTGCAAGCGGTGATAGCAACTGCTGGCCTCTCTCTTGTACAAAGTGGCAACTCCTGCTGATAGCCAGATGTGCTTTGGGTCCTTCACTGTTCAACATGTGCGACATGAATGAGAATCTAACACTTCATCATTCACCAAACTCAGCAGTGTGACTGTAACTTCGACCCAGAAAAATTAAGCAAACTTTATTTCTTTAAATTTTTGTTTTGAATCTTTTTCTCATGGGGACTCTAGACCTACTTACCTTCTCTGCTGCAGGCCATATTGCTTTTCCTGATCCATATGCTGTGTAACCTTGATCTCTTGGTGCTGTTTAAATAATTATACTCATTAACAGATCTAAAGGAGGTGTTATTAACTTTGATGGAATAACTAGGCTCAGTCAGATGAGTTAATGTGACCCATTCACAGTGCAACATGAAGAAGTTTAACAAAGGTCAGTGTTGTAAGCAGAGTCTCTAGCAAATTTGCCCACCATGGCAAACTGTCATGGTGCTTGGGAGGCCTCCTGGCACAGCAAAGATGGCAAATAAATTCTCTCATTCTCCTTGTTTGCTGAAAGGAATGAAATTTAAGGAGGTTATCTTGGTGAGTTCTGGCAAGCTCAAAGTTTTCCTTTTGCTGCTTTCTAGATCACTCTGACAAGAAGTGGCTCCTGGTGCTCCAACAAAGGGCTGATCCTTCAGCCTACGAGGACTGTGGTTTGTCTAACGTGATTCAGACCTATATTATTGTAAGATCAATAAGTATACAGATGTTGTAAAGTATTTGATGATCAGTAAGTATACAGAGCAATTAGGCTTAGTAAGATTATCACTTTGGAAAAGATAATCAAAGATAAGTGGAAAGTACTCACCAGTGTTGTAGGCTTGCAAACAACTCCCAAAGGAGGAATCTCTAGAGAGAGAGATCCTTCCTTAGTGGCTGTCAGCCCCTAAATGGGATCTAGGAGAGGTAGAGCCAGGCTCCTCCCCTTCCGATCACACAGTTGAATTGCCTTCACCTGTGCTCCTGCAGCTGACTCAGTGCTTGCCTCAGATGGTCAATCAGGCTCAGACTGTGACCTAGCAGTTCCAGTACAGTTATCTTCTTCTTTTCTTCCTTGTTCATTTTAGGCATGTGTCAAGAGACAGCACAACTGCAGGCTGCTGTGACTCCCATTGCTCTGGTCTCAGGCTTTAGTACAAACTCCGTTGGATCTACACAGAGCCTTAACACACTCTGCTGGGCACGTTAAACAAACCACTCTCTAGGATATGAAACAGGTAATTTTTCTGCAGTGCCCTACATAAAATACTTGGCAGTTGAAGTGACGGGAAACAGAAAAAGCTTTGAGATAATTATAAACTGCAATTTCTGACTCAAATCAAAGAGAAAACTCAGACCTGTGTTGTGATTTAACCCGGCGGGCAGCTCAGCACCACACAGCCATTCGCTCACTCCACTCACAGTAGGATAGAGGAGAGAATCAGCAAAAACATAAAATTTGTAGTTGAGATAATGACAGTTTAATAGGACTGAGAAGGAAAATAATGATGATGATGATGATGATAAAAGAATATTAAAGATGAGTGATGCACAGTGCAATTGCTCGCTACCTACTGACAGATGCCCAGCCAGTCCCCAGGCAGTACCTCCTCCCCACACCTAACCCCCACTTTTATTGTTCAGCATGACATCCCTTCTGCCAGTTTAGGTCAGTTGTCCTTGTTCTGTCCCATTCCAGCTCCTTGGGCACCTTCAGCTCCTTGTTGGTAGGGCAGCGTGAGGAGCTGAAATGTCCTTGGCTCTGTGTAGGCGCTGCTCAGCAACAACTACAACAGTGGTGGGTTATCACCTTTGTTCTCATCCTAAATCCGAAACACAGCATCATACTGCTACTAGGAAGAAAATTAACTCTCCCAGCCAAGACCATTTCAGTATCCATGCCATCTATGTCATGATCAGATCCCATACTTTCCCATTATCATTCCCTTAGTCTATGGGCTATCTCTCTAAAATGTCCATAGAGTTTATTTAGTCTATGACTTTGGGCTCCCTCCATTACCATGGTCCTTCTGGGCAGGAGATGTGGTGTGTGATGTTGGATTGTTGCATGCTGAAGCCAGTTCTGGTTCCCATTACTACAGTTCTTTGATTGGTTACATAAAAATTGTTTTTTTCATTAATTTGGGTGATTCTTGTTGATGAGGCATATAACAACCCAAGAAGTGATGATATACAGTACTGTATAGCAGTTGGCATTATATAATTCAAATTATTGACTGTTTTCACCCATCATCAAATTTCTTTGAGGTACACACTGGACTTCACCATCCTTTTGCATTACTCATCAAATACACCTATGTCCTTGAGAAAAAGCAATCTCACAAATGGGCTTGCCTTTGCCTGAGGCAGGAATAATCCAGACTGTCTTGCCCAGCACGTCTTCCACATGTACCACTGGGATTTTTTCTCTTCTGCAGTATGTAGATATTTTAATTGGGCAGGGTCAGCTCTACTGACAGATCCTTAAGTGTTATCTAACCAGATAGTTTTTTGGTAAATGTGTAACCCAGTGCTTGAATGTCCCAGCACCCATTGCTCTTAGTGTAGTCTTAAACAGTCTTACCCAGGTTTTTATAAGGTTGTTTTGGAAATGAGTCTCATTGTTTGACTCAGTTCTTTCTGGGGTGCCGTGCCACCACAGGCCTTGCTTTTCAAGGCCCAGGATAGTATTCAGGCAGTGGCATGGGGCATGGGATCTGTTTCCAACTGTTTGGTGGCTTTCACCATTGCAAGCACATTGTGTTTGCCATGGTGAATTTGTGGGAGTGTGGTGTAACCCACCTGCTAGGTTGCCCCATATTTATATTTCAGCTGCCGTCCTCTGTGCCAAAGAGACTTTATCTTCTTGGCTTGATTAATCACAGCACATATTTTACATTGTTGGATAACCTGTGCAGTAGTGTCCACAGTCAAGTCCATCCCTCAGTCCTGAGCCCATCTATATGTTGATGGCCTTTCTTGATGGCCTGAGGTTTCATGGGCCCACTGAACTGGAAATTATTATGTTGCCAGTCCAGATTTACCTTCAATCCTAGTGGCTCAATCCACCTGCTGGTTGTCTTGATTTTCCTCAGTGGCTCAGCTTTGTGGTACATGGGCATCCATGGGATTTACTTTTACAACTACATTCTCTACCCAGACAGCAATGTCTTTCCACACTGCAGTGGCCTAGATGGGTTTGCCTCTGTGCTGCCAGTTCTTTTGCTTCCATTGCTGTTACCACCCCCAGAGGGCATCTGTCACTATCCATGAGTCAGGTAGAAATCATGGGTTGAGATAAAGACAGTTTAATAGGACAAAGAAGGATGGGAAAATAGTAATAAGCAAACAAAATAAAGTGATGTATAATGCAGTTGCTCACCACCTGCTGACAGATACCTAGCCAGCCCCTACTAGGGGAAGAATATTAACTCAGACAAAACGAGGGCAAGCGTTCTGCCAAAGGATTTTCTATAAAACATAAGAGATTTTGATGCTAAAATAGTGGGTGCTCTTCAAAATAATCAAGAGAAAAGAGGTTGATTACTATTAAGTCTACACTGTTTTCTAGACCACCTTCTGTATCATCAGATAATTTAGAAACTGTAGCCCTTGTCACACCTAACCTGTGCTGTAGAACAAGATGCTTTAGACTGGATGGTGATGGTTCTGCAAAATGCAGTCATGGACATGTTTTGCTAGTTAAACATGACAGAAGCAGTTCTCCAACCCTTCTTTATAGAATAGCAATTTTCCTAGTAAATACAGGAGGAAGAGCATCCCATCCATCCTAGGTTGGATGGGGCCCTGGTCAGCCTGAGCTGGTGGGGGACAGCCCTGCTCATAGCAGGGCTTGGGGCTGGGTGAGCTTTGAGGTTCCTTCCAACCTAAGCCATTCTATGAATTCGGTGATGTGCAGGACAGGGACAGTGGGAAAACTGCAACACAGGAAGTTCCATACATACACGAGGAAGAACTTCTTTACTGTGAGGGTGACAGAGCACTGGAAGAACATGCTCAGAGAAGTTGGGGATTCTCCTTCTCTGGAAGTGTTCAGGACGCATCTGGATGCTTTCCTGAGTGACTTGCTGTCGGGAACCTGCTTTAGTAGAGGGGTTGGAGTATTTCTGAAGAAATTTCAATGGGTGTCCATTAAGGGAATGGCTTGTGTGAAGGGTTTCTGGATGTACATATGCTGGGAGTCTTGCTACGGAGCAATGGCAGATCCTTGAGCAGCATCATGAAAGCTGGTAACAGGAGCTAACCCATTTTGAACAAGATGGGTTGTTTCCTTGTTCTTAGAACATCATATGTAGAAATGTGTTTATATGTGCATGTTTTTTTATTATAGCTAAACTCTCATGCAAACTTACATGTATATTTATTTAAAACTTACTGAGATGATCGTAAGACTACTGTATGCTATGCATAGTTGAAAAAATACAGATCTGAGAAGTATTCAGTGTAAAGATAATTTAAATGCAAATATCAGAAGAAACATGAATTTGGTAGGTATTTTCAAAAATGCTTATTGAATCTTTAAAAAAACATACATTTCACTGTGGAAGGAATTTCAGCAAATTAGGACTCCAATTCTACTCATCTTGTTTTTGTGGGTACTTATCAAAATTACTGGGATCATTCCTATTGATAAGTAGAGTTGAACTTACTGGCTGAATGTTAAAATGCGTTTAAGTCTTTAACACATAACCTATTCATTGAGTAAAAAGGAAAGAAGTTGGAGGCTTCTGTCTGCATTTGAGAGGAAAGCACTGGTGTGGCTTGGGGAGTCCAGGCAGAACATTCCTGGTCAGAAGACAGAGATCAGATTTTCATGAAATCTACAACTCTGAGGCTTCCCAGCTCCATTTGTTTTGTTTTGTTTTGTTGGGTTTTTTTTTTTTTTCGTTTTTTTTTTTTTTTTTATGGGAAACCAAATAAAATTTGCTGTTATAAAGTGGGAGAAGAGGAATGGAATGCTTTCCTCCCTGTAAAAATTCTCTCACTCTAGTTCTCTGAAAGAGGAGCTGGTGAGCCATTTGGTCATGTACTTAGTTACTCAACCATTGGAATTTTCTCAGTTCATTTATGGAGGCATGTAATTCTTTTTGGCACTGTGATCTGTTTGGCTTTACTTTCATTATTTTTCTCTCTCTTACAATTTGTACTAGGCTTGCAACCATGTATGCAGCACATTGATATGTTACAAAGATGAATGAGCTATTATTCTTTGGGTCTCCTTCCTCTAAAAGACAGAGAAGTGCAGACCACTCCCTTTTCATGTCAATATGCCTTAGTGAGTCACTTACAGTCTGCAAAAAGAGAAATGTCCCAGTAACCTGACCCACTGCTTTGTCTTCTTTTTCCAAGCAGCTGGCCCAATGTCAAACATACCGCTCATAGCCCCTCCAGCAGCAAGATCAGGAGCGACTTCTGGATCTGTGCAGGAGACCAGCACGATAGATGAAGACTGGAGGAACCTGGTTGGTTATGCCTGCTAATTGGCCAAGGCTTGCTGTCTTCAGGACCCAGACATTTTTCAAATAAATGGAGAAATATGGTATTTAAAACTTGTATTACTGTTATTTTCTCTCACCTGGCATGCGTGTCACTGCTGATGGGTCAAAGGCATGCTAGGTATCATGCTTAGTGGGGAAATGTTGATGGTAGGTGGGTGGTTGGAGTCCAATCTTGGTGATCCCATGATTCTATGCTGAAAGTAATAAGGAAGTGTGAAGCATCAGCCAGGGTGACCTGGTATCAGTGAGCCCTCTTGTGTGAGTAATTGAGGATATACTGTCTTGGGGGCAGGCTCAAGGAAGAACAAGTGAGAATTTGGCTGCCAGCAGCATGTCTTGTAGGAACTATCCTCAGAAAAATGTGTTTGGGCAAATGCCCTGAGACAGGTAGCTTTCAAAAGGGATGACCTAGCTTTAAAACCCTACGCAGTGAATTTTGTATGCAGCACTGAAAGGAACAAGATTTTTTAAAATATGCCATTCTTTCTTGTTTATTTCAGATGGATTTCAGAAAAATCAAGGTGCTTGTTTGCCTTGTGGGGCTCAGCTGTGGCAGCTTATATTATTTTTACATGAATTTGACCGGACTGTCTGTATTCTATGGCAAAAAACAAAATTGTACGCTACAAACATTTCAGAAAATTGAAGAAAACTTCTTGCAGCTCCCAGATATAGACTGCCGTAAGGACCCACCTTTCCTTGTACTACTTGTGGCATCCTCATGTCAAGACATCGATGCCAGGATGGTCATCCGGCAAACCTGGGGGAAGGAGAGAACGGTGGCTGGCAAGCATCTAGTGACATATTTCCTCTTGGGAACCCCTGTGAATCTTAGGCAGCAGGCTGACATCAGTGCTGAAAGCCAAAAATACAAAGACATTATTCAAAAGGATTTTATGGACACATACTACAATTTGACTTTAAAGACCATGATGGGAATTGAATGGGTTCACCAGTTTTGTAACCAGTCCAGCTTTGTGATGAAAACTGACACAGATGTGTTTGTCAATGTTTTTTACCTCACTGAGCTGCTTCTAAAGAAAAAGAGGAAAACAGGGCTTTACACAGGCTTTGTGAAACTGCATGAGAAACCCATAAGGGAAAAAAAGAGCAAGTGGAATGTGAGGATAGAAGAATACTCGGGTAACACCTACCCACCATTTTGTTCAGGGACTGGGTATGTTTTATCCACCGATGTTGCTAGTCAGATCTATCATGTTTCAGAGAGCATTTCATTCATCAAACTGGAGGATGTGTTCGTAGGACTGTGCCTTGACAAATTAAAAATTCAGCCTGAGGAGCTTCATTCAGAACAGACATTTTTTCCACAAAAGATTCCGTTCTCTGTTTCTCGTTTTAAGAAAATCGTGACTTGCCATGAAGTAAGCTTATCCGAGCAGCAGAGCTACTGGAATCATTTAGTGACAGAAGAACATGCGAGAGTGCTCTAGCACCTTCCCTGATTGAATTAACAAACTGAAATGCTTAGAATTTACAGGGCCCCAGCAAAACTCACAATTAATTCTAGATCCATTACGTCGAAGACATTTCTTACGGTTTTAGTCCCCATTTCTGCCTCAGAGCATTGTAACATCTTTCTCTCCCATTCCTTTCTACCTCTTTCCATCCCTTCTTTACATAAGCAACTTCTTTTTTTTTTTTTTTTTTTCCTTTTTCTGGAAGACAGGGGGGCCACAAAGGTGCCTTCTCCATGGACTAGCTCTCAAAATCATGCTGCTACTGGACAGGGAGTATTTCTGCGGTGCAAAAACAAACAAAAAACAAGGTACTTTCATTTAGAGAAAATAATTGCACCCTCTTTCTGATCTCTCTTAAGAGATTACTGCATGTGTTTCCATCTGGACAGGCATTTAAGAAAAGTTGCTTGTAGCTGTCGAGATGTTCCCCTCCTGGCATAGGGTACTGTAGCCATGCACTTGCAGAACTGTGTAGTGGCAGAGATATCCCATTCAGCCTACACAGATTTTCTTTCTGAAGTGGAAGAATTTGCCCATGAAGAACTTTTGGGACAACTTTAGGTATAGGAAGTCACTTTATTAATGTGTAAGACTACTGCGTTATTTCCTTATTCGTGCCTCCCAATGGAAATGATTGTGTGATAGAGCTGGATCTATATCACAGAATCAACCACAGACTGTTTGAGGCTGGCAGTGAACTCCGGAGGTCATCTGGCCCAACCCTAGCTTCAGCAGGGACTTTCAGGGTTGGGTGCTGTATGGGAACTTCTGAGTCACGGCCTGAACCTCTGATTGATCACCTGAGACGAGCAATGAGTCAGCCGGAGGAGCACAGGTGAATTGCCTTCACCTGTGCTGCTGGAAGGGGTGAAGCCTGGCTGCACCTCTCCTAGACCCATTCAAGAGCTGGTTACCAGTGGGGAAGGATCTCTTCTGGAGATCTGCTCTGCTGGAGTTTTGTAAGTGAGCCTAGGATAGGGGTAAGCTTTCTATTTATTCTCCTTTTGTTATCATAATCTGCTAATCTGCTTTGCTAAGCTCTCTTTGTTTATTTCATAGTTATCCAAATATTCATTGATTATACAGGTGCTAGGCAGCTTCTGAAGATCTCCAAGAAGGAGACTCCACAGCCTCTCTGGGCAACCTGTGCCAATGCTCTGTCACCTGTACATCACAGAATATCCCTTACTGTAGGGAGATAAACAGCCATGCATGATTAGCAAGAAAAACTCAGAACATCTTTAGGATATTTTAAGGTTTCATAAATAAGGAGTTGAACCCTTACAGCAGATATGGTGGAAAATACATTTGGGTTCTGGGAAGGGAATAAGGAGTTCATAAAATCATGCCTTATGCAGTACTCCTATTTCATTGAATTGCACACAAAGATCAGTTTTACCATCAAAGAAGTAGTAAAAATGTGAAGTTGGAATACAAGTCTTATGAGGAGCATCTGAGGGAACTGAGATTATTCAGTATTGAGAAGAGAAGGCTCAGGGGACACTTCATCACTCCCTACAACAACCTGGAAGGAGGCTGTGGAGAGGTTGGCCTCTTTTCCTAGTTAGTAACAGTGATAGGATGAGAGAGAATGGCCTCAAGTTGCATGGGGGGGGGGTGTTCAGGTTGAATATTAGGGAAAACTAATGCTCAGAAAGAGAGGTGAGACACTGGCTCAAGTAAAGTTAGGGGACTAATGGGTAATTAGAATGGGTGAAAAAGCAAGTACTGTCAGCCTTCCTGAGACTTTTTGAGGAAGTCATATGGAAAGATCCAGCAACAAAAACAGCAAGGAGTGATTAGATGTTTTGGTCTTTCAGGGTTTCCATGACATATTTTCTAACAGAATTTCTGAATTATGATTATTGTGATACAACATTCTGTTAGTTTGGTTTTGTTTATTTTTCTTATTTCTGTTCTTTTTATTTATCTTAGTGACAACTGTGTAAGTGTCCTTTTTCACTTCCCTGTGCCTGAAGAGCAGGATGAATATTTTCAGCAGGAACAAGCCCCATCCTGATAGATGTTGAGAGTGCATTTTCTTCTGACATAAAGTAAATGAAAGTCATGCACTGTTTTTTGGCAGCTGATAATGAAAAAAAAATTATTTTTTTTTAGAAGAATAACCTGCTCTATTTTAAGTTGCTCATTCAGAAAATAGCTACATGTATGGTATCAGCAGGGACATGGCTAACCAGGTGGTTGGGTAGGTAGCAAAGGAGATGTTTGCCTTCCCCTAGCACATACATCCAGGCTGAAACAAAAGCATCTCCAGCTTGGAGGTATATCTGCTCTTGGACTCAAAACCCTGTTATAGCACACTTGCTTTTGTTCCAGCCTTCAGTAGGTGCAAAGGCTTAGACTGAACAAGCCTAACAGCAGCATTTAAGTCATTATTATTTCCATGTAAATTGTAGAAATGTCATTTTTCTTTGCTGTTCATTGTTTGTCATTATTGTACCCAAGGTGCAAGCTTGCTATTGTACTACTGGAATTACTGCATTCAGTTCTGAGGCTCCCAGCATAAGAAGGACATGGAGCTGTGCAGGGTGGTCCAGGGCAGAGGCACAAGGATGTTCCTCTCTGAAGTAAGGTTGATGGAGCTGGGCTTGTTAACCTGGAGGAGGCTCCAGAGAAACCTTATAGTGGTGTTCCAGTACCTAAAGGGGGCCTACAGGGTCTGCAGCTGAGGATAGACACTTTATCAGGGAGTGTAGTGATAGGACAAGGTATAACAGTTTTAATGCGAAAGAGGGGAGATTTATAATAGGTTTAAGGAAGAAATTACTTGCTAAGAGTGTGATGAGGCACTGGAACAGGCTGTCCGGAGAAGCTATGGATGTCCCATCCCTAGAGGTCAGTGAATGGCCTCAACTTGTGCCAGGGGAGGTGCAGATTGGTTATTAGGAAAAAAGAGAAGGAATGGTGAGGCATTGGAACAAGCTGCCCAGGGAGGTAGTGAAGTCACTGTCCCTGGAGGTGTTCAAGAAATGTAAAGATGTGGCACTGAGGGACATGGTTTAGTGGGCAATACTAGTGGTAGATAGTTGGACTAGATGATCTTAGAGGTCTTTTCCAACCTTAATGATTCTGTTATTCTAAGGCAAATTTAAGGAAAAGTATTAAGCACAAATGAATGCTTTCATGTCTCTCTCAGTTCCCAGGCTTGTAGAGTAGACAGTGCAGCTTAATGTTTACCCTGGCCTCTTCTGGTACTCAAGAGAAATACTCCTAGAGCCCCTTGTGCGTCTCTCATCCCTTCTGTTCACTGCAGCATGTGCTTCACTTCCACCTCTGTGCCTGGCACCAGCTGTCAGGACCAGTCCAACCAAACTATCCCAGAGAGCCTTTGGCTAGGCAGATGAGTTTGCTTATTATCTTCCACTTGGTGTTGTGATTCAAGAGGCATGTGGCTCCTGGGATGGTGCTGCTGCTGGTCTTCTGTCAGGCTGAGCTTGTGGCCAAAGGATAAAGTCTCCCATTAGGAGACTGCTTTGTGGGATGTCTGCTGTTGAGCAGCATTAAAATACATCTTACTTGAACAGATTGTGGCCTTGTATCATTGCAGAAATGTTACCTATGACAGCAGGCTCTGCTAGCTTTCTTGTCTACAGGTTTTATTTTAGTTCAGGAATGTTGCTAACTAATTAGGGAAGATGATGGTACTCTGTGTTAATCACATTTGCAGAAGCTATCCCTATATTTTCAGGGCTAAGTTCATTGTTACTGTGCCATTTGTTGTTAGGTCCTCAGGTGTGTTTAAACAAAACACTCCTTTCTGGATGTTGTTTCCAGGGAGCATATTTGAAATTTCTATGAAACCTCTGCAAGATGCCTACAAATTACTGCATTTGTAATATTTTGTCCCCTCCAAATATATGTTGTTACACATTTAATGGCCTAACTGAAACATTTCCCTTGCCACTACTAAGTCTGCAATAAGGAGAAAATCAGTATAGAATGAAATGTGATGGATTTAGGCAGCTTGTTCCTATTCTCATTGCAAATTAGTTTCCAAAGTGGACGCTTCAGGTTGCTGCACATTAATTTTCTCAACATATGATTTTCTGTTAGCTCACATAAATTAGGAATTGATTTCATAATCCTTCCCATTCAGTATGTTGCTTCGAATAAGAATGTAATAAATAATTAATTGTATAGTATGATTCTGCTGTAAAAGATGATTTAAGAAAACTAACCGGTTGCATGTAAGGCAAATTTATCTGTTTATTCAAATGCAGCCACTGAGCTTGTCAGTTTATATGTATCAGCTAAATGAAACTAGCTTTTGCTGCTTAGGCCATGGATCATGGCTTTTAATACAATCAAAACTCTTTAGTAGCCTTTTGCCAAATTATGTGTATTTTCCTATGAAAGACCACCAGAGAAAGATTGGAAATATAACTAAGACAGCAAACAAAATACTGCAGTGTACATCTACTTATCTCTTTTTAGGTTTTTATAGATTAATACAAGAACTGAGATAAATTGTTAGCAGTTTATCCACACAAATCTAGAATTTTTATGTTTCTTGGGAAGGAAGATCATTTAACTTTTTCATGAATAGATTTAGAAAGTTACTCTAAAAAGTTACTCCAGCACTTCTCACTGAGTAACAAGGACTGCAGGAATCAACAGAGCTGTCAATGTCTTAGAGAGGTTAAGTGTGTTTCAGCATACATACAGTATATTTCCAACACGAGATGAGTTTTGGAACACAGAAAAATAAGTACATTTTTTGCAATTCTAAGCATCAGTTAACCTGATCTCAACTTAGGTTAGGATTTTCCAATGTGTCCATGAAACATACCTGATTCAGCACTACTGAGGAGGCATTTGCCCTTTCTTTTTTTGAGAATTTGAGAAAGACTTTTGCAATCAAACATTTGCCTTAGTAAAAGCTGAGTGGGATACAAGGGCTAACTGTCTATCATGGATCTGGCAAGGGCGTTATCCTTCTTGGATGTGTCCAGGATACTGGGTAATGTTAATAAAATACCATGTGATAATGTTTGCATTATTTGCATAGAACCTAAGAATGTTGATCTAACCAATGTATGGTATTTTAGTAAACTATTTTGTTACCAGAAATCTGTGTGTTAACTTTTTTTTTTTGTGAATGTATTATCATTTTGGTATGTAATTAAGTTAGGAGGCTTGTTCTTTTTTCAGTCACAAAGGATTTTCTCCCCTAAAATACTTATTTTGTACTTCCTAAAGTAGGAGTTGTTGGTTCTTCTTCCTAAGGCAAGCACAAAACTCCCATGAATGACAAAGTGACTGAGAATGGGAGTACTTTCCCAAGAATTAAGCATGCAGTCGTGCCACACAACTGTCTTGTCATTAACGATCTGCACAGTGTGCACCTCTAAGTCAAAGGCATCTGCAAACAAAGCCTTATAAGCCAGCAATGATTTGAAAATGGATTTTTGTTTTCAAAATGACAAGAGTGTCAAGTGCACGATTATTAAAACCATAACAAAGACATGTATATGCAAGGTATAGGACATCCAGCCCCAGAAAACAGGCCTGTATTTTGCACAGATTCTGGCTGAGAAAACATATTTTTTTCCAACTCTGATAAGATAGGAGTGCAAGGCTATCCTTTAAAAAAAAGTTTGTTCAAGTATATTTTCTCTGGAAAATATAATTAGACAGTTTCTTTGGTTGAGAGATCTCTTTGCCTCATGTTTCACAAACTCAAGAGTCCATTAATGTGGAAAAAAAAATCCAAGTCCCATCTCTGGATCTCTGCAACTGAACCATTTTCTGATATCCCTTGCATCTGGCTGCTGATCCATCCTGACCTTGTTTAATATATGGCTCTGGGTGCAGGGTGAGAGGCACGTGTAATCAGCTTCCTATTCTTCTGTTGCCAAAAGCACTTAGGAATCAGAGCCACCATTACACTTACAAAATGTCGGTGTACAGCTGTAGGCGCAGAATGTCATAAATTAGTTATGTGGTGTGATTTACACCTCCAGCTTGTAGATCTTCCAGGCAGCTACATTCCCTTCATGTTTAATTTAATCGTTATTGCTGCAATAGTGATTGTAAGTAAATGTTTGACTCTGGTGCATAAAGGGACCTGAAGGCTTTACATGTGCTTCTGTTAACAGAGGTGCAATGAGGGAATTACAGAGGGAACAGAGCCTGGAGGCAAGAGTAGGAGTGAGCTGCTGTGTGTGTGAGCAGTGCAGCTTGCTCCTGCTGGGGCAAGGAGACAGCTAAGGAATAGTACTTGGTGCTGGTGGGGAGAGCTTAGTGCTGGGGTGAGGATGTGTGAAGGCACCAAAGGCTGTGCTCTCCTGGTCCCTCAATAGTGAAATACTGGCACAGGCTGCCCAGAGAGGTGATGGAAGCCCCATCCCTGGAGACACTCAAGGCTGGATGGGCTCTGAGCCTGATGTACCTATAGGTGTCCCTGCTCATTGCAGGGGAGTTGGACCAGATGGCATTTAAGGGTCCCTTCCAACTCAAATGATTCTGATTTTGAAGGTCTTGTCCTCTTATTCCTAGGCCAAGGCCTGCATGCTTTGCAGGTATGTCATGGAATGGAACACTGATGTGGAATACAGATGAAAAACCATGAAACCACAACAAGGTACAGCTTGAGGGGGAGGATGTTTGCTGCCAGGGACCACTGTAACAGAGTGGTATTGCCTTCTTCAGCTTTGCTGAAGAAAATTGTATATGGGGTATGGGAGAAGAGAGATTGGAAATTTCAGCCTAAAAATATGTAAATCTTCTCAATATTCTTGAAGATTTTCAGCACTCACAGGTTTCTTGACCTTCTGGGGGAATCTTATTTTGCATATGAATTGGTGTTTGATGTCATAATAAATTTTACTGTAGGTAAGAGAAATCCTAAAGATAGCAGTGAACACAAACATAAAGAGAAGCTGAATGTATGGAACTATCTCTGCCAGGGATTTATGTTCTCTTACTGCAAAAGAACAGCTTTCAGTCAGATGTTGTATCGCAAGTACAGCACATAAAAGACATGATTTCAAAGAAAATAAAATGTCTGTCCTTTTTGCTTTGTGATCTTAACTGATTGCCTAAAGGGAGCAGTTTGATGTCAGTCATAAGGCTGTATTTCATGAAAATGCAAACAAGACACAGCTCTTCCAGTGCAGTGCTGACTTTTATGGTGATAATCTACTCTCTCATCATTACAGTGTCAGTTTGGATCACGCCTGTAGGTCACTTAGGGAATATTCATTAATATTCTATTTTCAGAAGTGTAAGTGTTAACATTTCTTATAACTGGCAACCTTGTAAAATTATCAGAAACGGAAAAGAAAGGGTATAACTTCATACTCCCCTGGCAGTTTTCCTGGCATTAATTGTGGGATGTCTCGTGGGATTTGTAGCCTTGGGCTAAGCACTTGTTCATGTGTATTGCAGAAGAGGTTTGTGCACCATTCAAGCTTCATGTCACTGACTGATAGGTATCAAGAGCACCAGGGCTAAGGCAGCTCTGGATAGAGCTGCACTTTACCTAATCTCCTTGAAGACTCTGATTTTCCATAGGGAGGCATTCTGAAATCATGACCCTAAGCAATAATGAAAAGCAATAATGAAAAATGTAACAGTGAGTATTGTAAGTGTACAAAATGATGCTTACATTTTCTTGGCATGCTATCATGCATTACAAAGTTCCTTAGAACAGGCTGAATAATAATCAGGGCAATTAAGCTAACAATTTGGATCAGAGACAAGGCATTTCTAAAGCTGAAGTAAATGTTGCTAGGAGAACTGATCTATTAGAGTGCACTAAAAATTTCCTTCTCAGATTTACACTCCTCTTATCAGCACCAAAGCTGCATCTTCTTTCATTCTGTGAATAGCTTGCTTACTTATTGTTGCCTGGATTCCATGCTGAATGTTTTCAACTGTTTCAACATTTCCTGAATTAAGACATTTTCATTTTACCAACTGCAACTCATCACAGATTTCAATACTGGAGAGAAGGAATGCACCTGCTGAAGTGGAAGCAAGGAGTAGTTCAGGAGACCTGACAGGAAAGTGCTGGAGAACAACAGTCATATAAGTAATACATAGAGGAAATGATGTGGTCCTGTTGCTTCTAGAGCTTTTCCTCTAGTGCATTTGGGTTCCAGTTAAGGAAAATAGTTAATCAAAGCCTCAATTTGGTCACTATAGCTAACACTAATGTAAAACGGTTGTGAATGAGAAGCATGCCTTTCAGATGGCCAAGTATTTTGAAAAGCAGTAGAGAAAAGGAATAAGAGTATAGAGAAACAAACAAAAATGAGGCAGATTTAAAACAGCCAAGCTTAGCATCTCCTTGGCCTGATATGCTACTAAAGAGAAAGGTCACATACTCATGTAGGTAAGAGACAGCTAATTCAGTCTGTAGGTCAGCTTGTCTCCTACCTCAGCCTTTTCTAAAGGTTTCAGCTCTTAAACTATTCTCCATTTGAGGAAAGAACATTTGTTTTTTAATGTGCAGCTATTTCTAAGAATCTTTCTAATGTTCAAAACACTTTTCAAGCCAATTTTCGTGGGAAAATGAAGAATTTTAATTTCTAGCACTGATCTCAAATTAGCTTTGGTGTTGTATCTCTAAGTGCTTCTTCCTTATTTCAGTGCTTCTGATCATACTTTCTTTGACTCAACTAAGTAAGCTAAAGTACAGCCTGGAAGTGCATGGACTGGTGATTTCTCCTGCAGCATTCTTGTTTGTTAAAAGTACTCACAAATGAAGGTGTCTAAATGCTTTTCAGTTTCCATCATCGCAATTTGTTCAATTCTCCTGTGAGGAATAAAAAAAGTGCTTATGGCTACAGTGACAATGACAGAAGCCTTCAGTAAGCAACACTTTAAAAGTCCATTTTGCTCAAAGTGTGGGTTGGCACAGCAGGTTGTGTAGACATATGTTTCAGACTAACGCAACTGAGAACAAAAAATTTTGGAGGATTGCTCCAGCAGCTTACACGTTTGAGTAGCTGCAGAAGAAATGACATGGTGTACAAAATGACTTTGGAAGAGTTGGAAGAAAATGGGCAAAAATCCTCCCACTCAAAGGGAGAATTGGAAAGAAGTGTCTAGAGAAACTAGAGTGGGAGGTAGGAATCTGCATGGTACACAGGCTGATGATTCACAAAATGATTTTCCATTTGCAACAGGCTAGCAAACTTAGGACGTGATCCTTCAAATATTCATAAGCATGGGTAGTCTTGTACATGCACACTGTTCTCGGTGGCTGGGGTTTTGTACCTTTTACCATGCTGTGTTATGTCTTATCCCACACACATCCTAACCAATGCCAATGACTGCATCACGATTCTATGGTTCATTAGAAAAATCAAAGTGAAAAAAGAACTAACAAGGTCAGTGAGAAATAAATAATAAAATATTAATACATGTGTTGGTTGCCTAAGCAGCCCTGGGGAAAACAAAGGACATTTGAATCCAGTCACTGTGCAGCAGATGCACCCAAGAG
Source organism: Lagopus muta (assembly GCF_023343835.1). Lineage (NCBI taxonomy): Eukaryota > Metazoa > Chordata > Aves > Galliformes > Phasianidae > Lagopus > Lagopus muta. The sequence continues at coordinate 107,273,815 of NC_064433.1, forward strand.
GATTGCAGCTGATAAGTCCAAGCCAGCAGTGTGTGGGTAGAGGTGACAGGTGCTTCCTTGACAACTCCCACTTGTGTCCGATCCAGAATGAGACATGCACATTGTGGATGCTTTAGGCCACTACTGTGGGCTTCAACTAGTATTGTTTGCACTGAGGAGGCGGGGAAGAAATGCCTGCAATTGGGGCCAGCATGCTACATGAGGAAACAGCAAAAGCAGTAATGTACTGAACGGAATACTTTATATGGAGCCTTATCTCTTGTATAGGTAGAGGTGACCCAGTGAAACTGTGAACCTGGGGTGCTGCTTGCCTTGAGTGTTCTGCTAGTCTGTTCTGGGCACCTGTAGTCAGGTTAGTTTCTCATAAGGTGGGAAATGTGAATTTTAAGACCACTTTAACCTGAGGAACTTCAGACTCAGAATCCCAACCTTCCAGGTGAGCTCCTCACCAAGGAGGAGCATCAGCTGGGCCTTTGGATGCAAAAACCTCCTCCCAAACCAGCAGTGTACCCAGCATGTGGCAGCTGACCCTGTTTTGAGAAACCTCGCGGTGCTCCAAGACCTTCAAAGGCTGTTTCTTTCACTCCCTGTACTCCATCTCTTCCAAAATGACTGCCACCTCCTCTGTGTGGGTCCTAGTGGCACTGATGCTCACATAAGTTCAGATCAACTCAGATTCTGTGTAAGAATACAGATTTATATGTGTTGCCTCCAACAGTCTGCCTGGTTTGAGAATGATAGACCTCAATGGAGATGTATGCTCAAGCATCTGCTTGGCGCCAGTGTAACTGTGCAATTTTAGGTGCTCAGACACATCGTCTGGTAGGTACTAACATTTAAAGCATTCATAAACTGGGAATCAATGTTCATCTTCTGTCAAAAATGAGCCAGAGTGCAGCAAAACACAATTTGCTCCTTTTTTTGTTTTCCGAGGCCAAATCAGTTAGAAACTCTCCAATTAAGAAAAGGACATGGGAAAAATGCTATGTTTTAAAATTCCTTCCAAGACTTAGGGATGATGTAGTGCTTTTCTGAGGTTCACAGCCTTGTTCTCTCTCAAAGAAACATCAGTGTCAAACCATCTTTAGTCCTGCAGAGCACTTCAGTGTCAGAAAGGGCATTCTAAGGACCCTATGTTGGATATAGCTAATGCAGTGATGAGTATCTATTGCCGTTTATAGACCTCAGGACCACTTGGGTTTTGGAAATCACTTATTTGCCAAATTTCTACCTCCTTCAATGTTTTTACTAGTTTGTGAAAATCATAATGGGTGTTGTATGCATCTTTATATAGGTACATGCTTAAGGATATGGCCAATCTACAGAATATCACAGATTGCAGTGTGGTAATGAGACAGCTGATCAGCCTGTGATTAAATGTTGCAGCAAAAGTTGCAGCGCAGATGTAGCAACATGCCATCTGAGGGACCTTAATAAGCTTGAGGATTGAGACAAGACAAAAACATCTTGAAATCCAAAGTGATGAAGCACCAAAATCTGCAACAACCCTATATAGGTTAGAGGTATAGGCTGCAGTTATATCACCTAAGTGACAGTGGGTAGGAAACTTGCTGGAGACCTAAGGGAACTGAATACCAGGGTGAATACAAGCCAACAATACCCTCTCATTGCAAATATGGCAAACCATGTACTAGATCATGTTTAGAGATGAGTTTCCAGCACATTCAAATAAACTGTTATGCTCCTCTACTATGCACATCTGGAAACCTCTGTGTGGTTTTGTGCCCCTCAGTTCAAGTAGGTTGTGGAGAACCTACACAGGGTCCAGGGGCAGGAGATCAAGTGGCCAAGGCTCTAGAGTACAGCACTTGTGAGGAGATGCTAAGAGAGCAGGCTTTAGTCTGGTACAGAAGAGGCTAATGGGTGATCTATTAGCAGCTTAAATCTACCCAAAGAGCAATTACAAAGATGACAAAGCCTATCTCTTCTCTGTAGTGCCAAATGGTGGTTTTGTACAAGTTCTAAATGCAGCTATTATTCTTTCTAAAGCTTTTTACCAAGAATTATCTTTATTAATTGTGAGAATCCTTCTTTGTTTTTTGGCTCAAAGCTTGCTTTCTGAGGTATTTCTTGTGATAAGACTCTGAGTGATTCGTTGAGGAGGCAAGTGATGGGTGCTAACCGTGTGACAATCGATATAGCTTTGGGAACATTTGGAAGCCCCTTCCTCCAGAGCTGCTTGCTCTGTAGAAGACTGGAAGAGAGTGCTCAGGAGTGTTCACTGGCGGAAGATCTGGTCTGTGACTAAACCGCTCCAGCTAGGTGTGGGAAAATTGGGGAACGATACCATCGTGTTCTGTGAGAAACAGGATGCAGATGAGCACCCCTGCTCCCTCTTATCTGCTGGCAAGGCCCGGAAGATGGGAACAAAGGAGTTTCTGCTGAGATCCCAGAGCCAGAAGCTGCCACTCAAAGGAGAGCTGACTCGACCACTTTGAAAGCATTGAAAAGGGGCCATCATCGCCATGGTCGTTGTCGTTGTCAATAGAACAACAATGCCCGACGACCCACCACTACTGAAGATCAAAGACGGAACTAGGAACCTCACTGGATCCATGGTGGTGACTATATCCCTCTTGCTTCCTATAAAGACTCATTGCTTCTTATTTCCTATCTTTTCTATTGCCCTCCTTCCCTTCCCCATTACCCTAATTCATAATAGTGTCTGTCCTCCCCTTCCCCATTTCCCTGATTAAGATTTGTAATAAACTGGTCGGACCAACATTTGAACCGTTGTTTCTTAATCTCACGCTGGGTATACAGATATTAAAAGAACCTCATCTCTCTCCTATAAATTGGAGCGAGATATTAATCCAAACCAAAAACCAGTCAATCCATTTTAACCGCTTTTTCCACTTGGGTGACCTGGGATGGAATCCACTTATTAGATGCTTTCTCTTTTCTTCCTCTATTTTTATTTGGATGGAAATCAAAATATTCATAGAAGTTATCTAAGAGTACAGTTTTGAAAGTGAGGATGAAAGTGTTCAGATGCTCATCTGAACACGAGTGTGACATTTCAGATTTTTAAAAAAGAGATACATGGAAAAGCAAAGAAATAAAATGAAAAAATATAATTGCTTAGGAAATTATAGGAAGTCTGATTGTTTTGCTGTTGTTTTAACTAGTCAGGGTGATATTACTTTTAGTGAAGTTTCTGAAATGCAGTTTTGGAAATCAATCAAAACTCACCAAACAGAATGTTTCCTTTCCCTTTGCTGATTTGAATCTTCTGTCAGTTTGGCATTATTTTTTACTGACTAGAAATGTTACTGTGATTAGTGGGATATATAGTTCAGGAAAATCATATGTCTCTTCTTTATGATTTAGGCTTCCTGGCAGATTGACTCATTAGCAATACTTCCTGATGTGTCACAGCAGCTCAACTTACTGGCCTGGAGGATGCAGTCAATTTCTCAGAGGAAAGAAAGCTGTAGTAATAGCAAGAGCATCTCTCATAAGACTGCACTGCAGCTTTGGTGACCATAAGTGACTATAGATGTTTCAGAAAAAGGTTTGACATAACCCCACAAAGAAAACAAAATATTTCAGAATGGATATGCCAGAAAAAAGCGTGATTTAATCCTGCAAAGAAAAACAAAATTCAGAATCAGAGATCCTTATGGGTGCCTTCCAACTCAGGATATTCTGTGGTTCTATGAAACTTGCACAGGGCCCATTTTGTCAGTGCTGAGGGTAGCACCAGGCCTGACCCTCCTTCGACAATTGCCTGGATTCCCCTCATGGCCCAAGTGCCCATCTCAGCTTCTGGGACCATCATTCCCTACCCTAGCAATGCTGCAGGCTGTCTCATAAGTGTCCCTTGCCCAACCTCTGCACCAGTCCTCTTGGCACCATGTCGTGGCACTGTCATCTGCCGTACCACCAGCCCCATCTCCCAGACCAGAACCCCTGGATTCACACTGGTTCTTCAGGAGCTGTGATGGCCTTTCTGCCCCTGGCTCTGGGGAACATCAACAAGAGCACAGCTGCTGTGGGGCACCTCAGCTCTCCCAGGCCCATGGGAGTCCTATTGGGCCGCTTCTGCTCCCCACTGTGTTGCCTGCAGTGCTGCGACAGACGAGTGTGCTCCGATGCTAACACACAATCTCATGGCTACAGAATATGATAAATAAATGTTGTTACAACCTGCACAGATGGCACGGCAGCAGCCCTCTGCTGGGACATCAGGTGTCGTTGCCAATCCAGCTTTTCAGGTCAGGACAGCACGTAACTCACTGCCGCCGGCCCGTCATCAGCATTACGTGCTTCCTCCTGCAGGACTGGTTAAATATTAACACCACAATATGCATATCGGGGCGGGCATGAGGGAAGACGCAGCCCTCAGCTTATCTACCGTGGGGACAATGTCACACCAAAGCCCAGCCACGCAATCACGGGATCACACGGGCACTCACCCCACTGCACGGAGCAGGAAGAGGCGGCAGCTGGGCCTGGGGAAGGCTTCTTCCAGGAGGGAAGGTGAGGCTCACCGAGTGCTGCTTGTGTGTGACAGAGAGTGGGTGGAAAAACGCATTTAGGCACCCAGGGGAGGCGATCCTTGCTATCCTGCAGAGCTGCGTTGCCTGGCAGAGGAAGTGCTGGGAGAAACGCAGCTCTCTGTGTTTCCTCCTCTCCCTGGCTCCTGCTTCAGCTGGGAGGCCATTGGCTGTCGTGCATTTATGGCGATATTGTCCTCTTCATCAGGTGTGGGTGCAGACAGAATTGGACTTGGGTCAAGAGCAGGGGCTGGGAGCAGAGCCTGCAGCTGCCCCACACAGCCAGCAATGCCAACTGTTTGTTTATGAGTGAGATTACAACCACGTCTGCTTGCTTTAGGGACGTGCTGGGTCCTGGGGTGCTCTCTGTACCTGCAGATCCCTCCCGGGATGTTAACTTCCTGGAAAAGGACACGTTACTGACGTCTGTGTTTGCTTCCTGGTGCTACGTTCAGTTTCAGTTAAGGCCGCATATAAAGCTAATGCTGACAGCTACCAGGTGTGTATGTGCATGCTACAGGCTGAAGCAGAGAGGGAAGGGAGAAGGCTCTTCAGCCCTCCCCTCAGCTACCTGTGCCAGCCTTTGAGTGAGCATGTAGCCAAGGAAACACAAATCTTTCAGAATACCTCAGGCGTGCCCAAATCAACCTACAAACTACCCCCCTCCCAACGCACGGTTGGAGAAATCGTCACACAGACTCAGCTTAAAACGTTGATTAATTGACAGGGCTGCCCTTTTAAGTTTGTCAAGCAAATTGAAAGCTTGCAAAATGGGGAAAAGCAGAGCAAACTGCCAGCTGATCTCATCACAGCTGCTGCGCTCAGCTCCACAAGATCCCTCCTGTTCAAAGCACTGATTGGTGAGTGGAGCTGCAGGATAATAGCTTGGCACCACAATCAAGCACACCTGGCTAGAGAACAAGAAGGGTTTTGTTGGAGATGTGGAGGCCATGGCTGCATGCCAGCATCTCCTGTGAGAATCCTCCCTGCTCCAAGTGCTGCTGCAGATCTCCCTTTGCTGTCCTTCTGTGTCTGCTTTTACAAAAGTACTGCTGGAAATTAAGGCAGGGTTGTCGTGTAGAATGGTGAAATCAGATGCTTGCTCGAGTCTAGCAAAACAGCTGGGCCAGGACTCCTGAGGTTTGGCCCTTGGTGCAGTTTTGGTTTAAGCAAAAGGGTGACTAAAAAGTACACTTCTCACAGGAAACTCAGGGTATTTGTATGGTGATACTAATATTTATGCATGGCCACAAAGAACCCTTCTGAAACCAAAAATACTTTCCTGACAAGAAATAAGGGCTCGCCACAAGACCACAGCCTCTGGGCTGCATCCCTCTCGTGAAGAAAAACTCAAATTTCCCAGATGAGAAGTTTGTAAACCGAGCAGTGCAGCTCCCATCTGTTTTGAGAGGGAAGAGAGCAATCATAGAATGGCTGGGGTTGGAAGAGATGTCAAAGATCATCAAGTTCCAATCGCCCTGCAGCAGGCAAGGTTGCTAATTGCTAGATCGTCTCACACAAGTGAATCACAAAAGCTGGAAAAACAGAAAATGTAGAATTAAGGTGATGGCTTTGACCCCAACTTCTGTACCCCATCTCTTTCCACCTCTGTGGAAAGGTGATCATGCTGATGGGAATGTGATTGTTTAGTCTGGAGAAGAGGATGCTCAGGGAAAAGCCTTACCACTCTCTACAACAACCTGAAAGGAGGGGCTAGGATATTTGGAAAAATTTCTTCTCAGCAAAAGCAGTGAGGCAGTGGCACTGGCACAGGCTGCCCAGGGAGGTGGTGGAGTCACCATCCCTGCAGGTGTTCAAGAGCCATGTGGATGTGGCACTGAGGGATGTTTGCAGTGGGCATGGTGAAGATGGGCTGGTGGTTGGACTGGGTCATCTCAGATGTCTTTTCCAACATCAATAATTCTGTGATTCTGTGGTTTATTTTAGAGCGTAAGAGGATCTCTCAGATTTAGAGAAATAGTGTTCAGCTGGTACCTGGGAGGAGGTTTGGTATTTCCCCAAACTGGCTCCGGGTGAGGTGGCTAGGGGTGGGCAGGATTGCAGTGGTGATGCTGGTGCTAGGCTGCACCCGTGAACTTATGAATAGGAATCCCAATTTGGGGCTAACTTACATGGAAAAACAATGAAACATTTTTGGGGATGTAACAATGCACTGGGGTGTGTTCCCATTTTCCCTCCTGAAGGCTGTCCTTATCTGTTTATTGGAGGAAAACAGTTCCTGACATACCAATCAGCTCCTCTGCAGCCCCAAAGACCAGTTAGGGCCTCACGTGAGGCTTTGTCTGTGAAGCAAGTGATGGAGCACAGTAGTCATTGCTCGGCCAGGACACTGCTAGTGGCACAGGCAGGGCACCCTCCATATGCATGTGATTACAGGCAGCTAAAAGAATTGTTTTTCCCAGCCGCTCATGATTAATAGTGCAGATAGGGCTTCCCTGACCCAATCGGTCCTAAAGCAGTAGTGTTACAATAGACAAGATGGACTGAGGGATGCAAGGTCTGGAGGGGAAGTTTTCTCTGGTGAAGAAAAGTCTCTGTGCTGAAAGCTCAGCTACTTCTTTTCAGACAGTGGTTCTAAGACTGGGTACTGCTTTTCCTTCAACCCTTGCCTTATTTAATCATCACTCTTTGTTTGCGTTACAGGTTACATAAGGTTACGCTTAATCACAGGACGCAAAGCAGCAACTCATTACCAAGTTTCTCCGTAAGTTCTGTCCTTCAGCTTCTTCTCAAGCATTCAGTGGCTGCTGTGGCTTCCTGCCTTAGGGACCAGGAGAGAATGCTCCAATGGAGAGATTCCAGAAGTTTGTTTTACTTCCTTTCATCTTAGCTGCCTCGCTCACAGGTAGGACATGTTCATAAACTAGGCGATGAGCCACTGTGGACAAAATGTGTGAGTTAATTTTGAAGTTATGTAAATGGCAGTTACCAGCAATATCAGGCTGAAGAGTAAATCCCACAAGGGAATTATTCAAAGTGTTTAAAATTGATAAGTTTTCATTTCAAATCTGAATGATCTAATAGCTTAGAGTGGTCTTCAGTATGGAGGATGAGCAGTTGAGGGGTGGGGAGGAGGCTGCCCTCTCACTGCCACTGAGCAGGGATTTCCCCATTTCACTGCATCTACTCCTTACCCTAATCCTTACCCCCATCTGTTCAGGTGTGCTCTTGAGGGTGTAGCCACAAAGAGCTCAATAACAGCTTATTTTGCTTCCAGAAATATGTATAAGTTATGACTTTTTTAGTTTGCCTTCAATTTACATTTTGCATACCTGATTCTCAAAATGAATACAAATAGAAGGCAGAACCTTAACAAAAATGACAATGAGGTGACTAGTTGGGTATCAGAAATGATGCTGATTTGTTTATTGTCATTTAGTTGTGGTTCTAAGAGGCACTGCAAGGATGATCTGCAGTGGGATGAGAAGGAAGGTATATTGGCTTAATAACCAATAAAAGGAAACACAATACAGCAAAACACAGTGAGTTTATTGGGCAGAGTGCTGTTTCCAGTAGGGTTATACAGGGATATGTGGTGTTCAACAAACTGCTAAACAACTCATGAAGAGCAGTGTGAGCTGTCAGGTGGCAGACTGTGCAGGTGGTGTGGAATTACTTAGGATAGCCAAAGGCATGAAAAGACTATGAAGGTGTGCCAGAAAATGTCACGATGCCAAGTGAATCAGTAATAAAAAGCAGAAAATATTCAGTGCTAAGCATCATTTAACTGAAGATGAAGAGTAGATATCTTTGGGAAGAGAATAAATTGCTGAGAAAGAGAGGGAATTTCAGCACTTAGTGTCTTCAACTGGGGAAATGCGATGGCATTATATAAATCCACACAAGGCTTATGTCTCAAATACTGAATGTTGAGCTATCCCTTCCATTTCAAAGAGGACAAACTATGTCTGAGTTATTAATTGTGGCAGAGGTGATATGAGGAATGAGAAGAAGATTCTGGCATTTTTTTTTCTGCCTGTAGGAAAAAAAAATAGTAAAGATATTTTAGAGTATTTATATGGAGGTGAAGAGTGGAACGGCTAATTAGAGTTTTAGTAAGTTTTACTTGTGGCCACTAGTTCTATCAGAAAGTGGATGTAAATCAAACCAAAGCGTGTGCTTTTCTTGACAGGATGTCATCAAATAGTAAAACTCATGGCCACTGCACATGGGGGGTACCAAATTATAAATAGACTGGAAAAAAAAGCTATATGCAGACATAATACAGGTGCATGCGCAACTGTTGGTTTAGGCAGTCCTCAAGTCTCATATTTTGAGACACTGAGATGTTATAGTAAGGAAGCCTCAATTTTACTTGTTTTCTTTCTTGTATTGTCTTCTCACATTCAGAACAGGAGTTTTGTGAGTTTTAGTGGGTGTCTATTTCACTGATGCTTTGAGTCAAGCACAATTGCAATGTTTTACTGCCCCTGCTTCAAGCTGTGTTGGGGCAGCAGGCATTGCTCACACTGTGTGATGCAGCCAAAGGGCCACAGCCCACAGTGGGCAGAAAAAGTGTATTGTGGAGAGAAAAAAGTGCTATTCTTGGAAGAAGTGTCACTGCACATGGGCTACCAAGACAGCTGCATGGCAATTTGAGTATTGCCCTGGGTGGGCACCGTGCACCTTTTGGCAGCAATTGCACTGCAGGGCTGACGTAGTGTGGAATCCCAGCTTGCTGCCTGTATGTTGCATGTGCTGCTGAGATGCTCCCAACCTGGGAACCCTTATGCCACAGTACAGGAGGAGGAGAGGTCCAGCAGCAGAGATAGAAGAGGTTGCAATAGGCCTCTTTCAAATAGTGTCAGACAAAAGATGAGAAAATGCAATTGGGGGATGTGCAGGACTTTGTGTGGGTGGCAAAAATGTCACTGAGTACCTGTAGACTGGCATTGCTTGACTGAAATATCATATATAAGCATTTTGGAGTATTATTAAATCAGAAAATCAGCTTGTCCTTCTCTGCAGGCTTTGAGAAGCTCTAACTTAATTTGGTTTTCAAAAAGCTCAGACACATGGCTGCTGGTTTGTGAAATAAAGTTGAGATGCTCTGAAGAAAAACCTACTAAATCCAAAACCATTTATTGCAGAGCTGGGCAAAGCTGTGAGGTAAGGGAGGCAGAAAACAAGGTGCAATGAGCACAGGACTAAAGAAGGAAAGAGAAAGGAATTTTAAACAAACTAGAAGGAGAAGAGTAGAAAAATAAATAGCAAAGTAGGAAAGGACACAGATGGCACAAAAACTGAAGGATAAAATACAGAGTTTTGGGAGGTTGGTAACAGCACTGAGGAGGAGAATATTTTTGAAATATCATAGTGATGATGGGGGGAAAAAAAGAGTTATGGCAAAAGGATGAATCCATCCTGTCTTTAGTTGTGTTGTGTCTAAATAGATCATTTACACGCGGAGGAAAAAGCAAGTCAGTAGAGGAGGGGAGGGAAAGAAGAAAGGTAACCATGTCTTAATGCCCTGAAATGCTGCTGAAACCTTCAGAATGACAAAGCAATTCTATAGAGTTACTTCAGGTGGGAAAGGAAAAATACCAGGGACAAAAGCAAAGGTGGTTCCTTGGAAAATGAAGTTGCTAGGTATCAGCTATGGCCCTGAGAACTGAAGAGGCAATTCTGTGTCTTCAAAACCCATGGTGATGTGACAGAGAAACTGAGTGACAGGGGAGGGAATAAGGAGTTCCTGAGGGTGTTGATGTGCATTTGTGTGCTGCTGGGAAGGACAGCAAGTGAAATACTGTGAACAGTTATCATATAAAGGAGACTTTCACCACTGGTGACTTTTTATAAACATATAATAATGTGACCCAGAGGAGGTGTCCCAACTCAGCTCTGCTCTTCAAAGCTCAAGTGGTAATGCAGCATCATGAAGGCAGTCTGACACTTCCCTCGGTGAAGGAAGTCATCGGTGAGGCCGTTTGTCTGTGTGGGATTTCTTACTGGTTGTACATGAGGAAGCAGAAGTTAAACCAGCTGTTAAGCACTGAACACATATTTCCTGTAAAGTGTGATGGCAGTCCCGCCTGAAGCTTTAATTTGGCTGAAAGCAACCATCTGCAAGTTATTTTTTAAGCGCTATGTAAATGAAACCAGCAGTTTTTTTCTTACTAGTGTAAGAAACAAAGCCCAGTAAAAGAATGAAGAACACCAGCTTAAAGCACTGGTAATTCAGTTTTGTTCCCGTTTCTGTTGTGAACGTCCTCTTTGACCTTACAGAAGTGACTTTATCAGTGTTTGTATATGGGTCGAACAGTGGAACCAATTGTTGATTTGGGACCCTGTGTGCTACTGCAAGATTAAAAAAGAAATAGGCAAAAAGATAAAGAGGTGAGTTTATAATCACCAAAAATATTTTGGCAACTGGTAGAAGGCTTATAAACCTCCTTAGGTCCAAATGGAGGCAAGGTCGAGCAATTTCCCATTCCTTGATTCTCCTGCCAACCATAAAATCCCCATCCAAGTCTTCTGGGCCTCTTTTCTAGATCTCAGAAATCAGTAAAAGAGCATCTATTACACAGCAGATCCTGGCTGGTGGAAGAAGATGTAGATTCCACCATATCCGTGGACAAATAAAACACGATTATGTTAGATAAATCAAAGGATAACACATAGCTACCTTATACACCTACTATATTCTCCTGATGAGATGAAAACAATATTAACCCCGTACTGTTAGAGCAAATGATCACCAATTATTCACGTTTGGCAATAGATTTCAAGCCTGTAGTGATACTCACAGACGTGATCTCATATCAGTGTACTGGAAGTCACATCATTTATTCAGAGCTGCGGCAAACCACTATGCTCCTTAAGAGAGAGAAGTGTTTGCACAGGCTAAGAAATAAAACACAAATGCACAGATGAGAGTTAGCATTAAGAGGAACAGTATGAATAAGTACTGCAGTCCTTCATGAGCAACTAAATGAACTTTAGTGTTAACTCTGAGGAAGTTTGCAGTCAGCTGAGTCCATCATCATGTTTTTGTCTGCCTAAGCCAGCTAGGAAAAATGCACACACAGTGAAAATCAGAAATCTCAACACATCCATGTGTTATAGACTACAGCTGTAAAAGGACTAGTATTGTCAAGGCTGGTTACAATATGAGGGGGAAAAAAATAATTCAAATGTGTTTGGGCTCAGGACAGCGTCTCAAGGTCAGCAATATCTGTTTGAACAGGAATCACAGCACTTGGACGCTGAGTACCAAGGAAAAGGAACATACTATATGGCAAATCGTCTCACTGGAATGCACTTCATCAGTACGTGTTCATTAGAAATCTTGTAGCTCTGTAAATAATACCATCCACAGACACATGGACGATCTCTTACATTCAGAAAGTGACAAAGAGAGGAGAGACAAGAGCTTTTAGTCACTTTATTGTGTTAAATATTATATGGGTGGATAGTGATAAGACAAGGGGGAATGGTTTTAAACTGAGACGGGAGGTTTAGGTTAGATATTAGGAGGAAGTTTTTCCCTCTGAGGGTGGTGACGCACTGAAACAAGTTGTGGATGCCCCATCCCTGAGAGGCATTCAAGGCCAGGCTGGATGTGGCTCTGGGCAGCCTGATCTGATGGTTGGCGACCCTACACACAGTAGGGGGGTTGAAACTAGGGGGTTGATCTTTGAGGTCTTTTTCAACCCAGGCCAGTCTATGATTTATAAAGCAATGTATTAAGGCATGCCTTTAGATTGGATTGCTGAGTTGGTCTTCAAGGTGTTTCTTGTTTTAAAACATTTCAGTTCACCTTTACAAGACTGAAACTTTGAGGAAATGTTACTGGAAAAATTGTTCTACTAAGTTGAACAAAAATATGCTTTATCATATCTTATCTGGCTTTATTGGCTATCAGTAGAAGTGACGCTTTTTATTTAATGTTTTCTTGCTCATACACAGATATGCTCTGAAAAATGGTAGAGGTAACATAAGGAAGGTGGAAAATATCTGTAAAGTTTTTTTATAAACATGAGAGAACTCAGTGTCAAGCACACAAAGATCCAGCTAGGTTGTTAAAAACCTGCAAAACAAAGGCTGAAAGTACTCTGTCCACCCACTGCGTGTGTTTGAAGAAAGAGAGGAGCTATTTATATTAAAGAACAATTCTTGGCACAAAACTGCGTAGATATAAACTACCTGGGATTAAGTGGGAGCTGGGAATTAAAAAATGGTGTTGATGTAGGGACAATGGGATTACAGGCCATGTGCCAGGAGAGCCTGCTCAGAGGTTCTGCTTGTGAAGTTGTAACTGAGATAGGGCTCCTGTAAGGTTTATGCAAGTACTAAACCTCCCTTTCATGTGAAACAATACAGCATATACTTCCCTTCTCATGCCAGCTAATGACCAAATGAAAAATGAATTTTTCAGTAATTTGTAAATGAATCCATTAATAATTAAACTACATAAAATGAACCAAACCTGAGTTGAACAAAACCTGTAAAAATTACATCATTGTCCTGAATGCAGTTAGCACTGGAGTAGCAGTCATTTCATATTTTCTGTCTCCTGGAAAATAATTATACACTTATACTCAGGCTGAATTTGCAGACATGGAGTTTTAATTACACTGCTATGGACCATAGCATCTAAATGCTGTAATTATGCAGAGCTACAGCTTGAATCATTAGGATAACACTGGCAATACTGCTGCTTTCTCAGGATGAATGTTTGGCAGAAAGTGATAAAACTTGGCACTGAGGAATGTCTCACTGGCTGGACTGCAGAGAGCTTGTAGAATCTCAGTCCTTAAAAGTGATGCCTAGTGATAGAGGAGCCTGCAGTGTGAGTCTTCCTTCCCCACTTCACTTTACCTGCAAACAGCATGGCTGTGGGTGTCAATAACTTACTGAAGCAGTGACAGTGCCTTAGTAAAACTAATGACAGTATAAATTTTGGGTTCTGCTCTACAAGAAAGACATTAATTAAACCTGAGTGAGTTCAGTAGGAGGCCATTAAAGTGGTCATGGGCTGGATGGAGCACTTGTCCTTTGAGAAGCAGCTGACAGAGCAAGGCCTGTTTAGCTTGGGGAAGAGAGAGCTGTGGGGGAACTTAGAGTAGACTGCATGCAGTGGAGCAGTTTGCTTGAAAAAACTGTGTGGTCTCTGTCATCTTTAGAGGTTTTTCTCCAGACCTGACTGGATAAAGCTGTGAGCAACATGTTCTAACCTTGGAGATGACCCTGCTTTGAGACGGAGGTTGGACTGAGAACTGTCAGAGGTCCCTTTCAACCTGAATTACTGGATGACTATCTTGTCATCTACTCCTTGAAAGCCATGGGTAGCTCTGCCTTTTTTCTACTGCGCATGAACATAGCATGTTCTGGAGAATCATAGAATCATCACAGTTGGAAAAGACCTACAGATCATCCAGCATCATCATCCACCATCATTTGTCCACCTATCACAACAGAACCTCGCCAAAACCCATAGGGATTCACACAAGAACAAAGACCCAGGGAAGCAGGTTCCCAGTTTTACACAGAAGTATTCTACTGAGTCCTGTTCCCTAAGAACAATCCAGATTATTTCCTGGGTATCTTAATGTTTGAAGATTTGTCCCTCAGGAAATACAATATTCTCCCCCTGATTAATATTTTAAGATTTGTCTGTTTCCACTGAATATTTCTGGGATGAAAGTCACAGCTGCTGCATTGAAAAGAGGCTCTCTTTTCTGCAATCTTTGTCCTTCACTTTCTACTTAGGAGAAGCAAGTGCTTCTGACTTCTCTTGCACAGGAGATCTACCACCTGCCTGGGCAACAGCTGCAGGCAGATTCCTCTGAGGGCAATATGAGATTCTCAGCCTGTAGACAAAGACAAGAAAACAAAATGCCACAATTAGAAGTGAGCTTTTGGTTCTGTATAATAGTAGCTAAGCTTCATGGTACTTCTAAGGAGAAAAACTCATGAAGTCAAGCAGTTCTAGTTAGTAGAAAACCTGAAATGGTGGGTAATGTATGGGGTGCAAGAGGAATAAGGGAAGAGGTAGATGAATAGGGGAAGGTATATGGAAAGATGCAAAAAATCAGTGGCAATCTCAGTTATGGAAAGAAAACTAGATACACACTCCTTTATTCATTTAAAATCTAGATATGTCATGTATTTTCCTATCTAAAAGTGGAACTTTTCCTTCTGCAAAGGAAAAGTTGTCTACTACTGCTAGACGCTATAGAAAACAAGGTAAGAATACATCTGAAAGCATCAGGTACTATTGGCTGTCAGAGAGGAGGGAAATGCCAGCTCAGAATTGTCACCAGCTTTTCCCAAAAATGCTTAATACCCTAGTGCTCCTTGTAAACCAGGACTGTGGTTTTTCAGCTTTCAAATGCTGACTTCAAGTCAGATGTCTTTGTTGGTGATAATTATAAAATCATAGAATCCTTAGAGTTGAAAGGGGCCTTTAAAGACCATCTAGTCCAACTCCCCTGTAATGAACAAGATATCCATAGCTAGATCAGGTTGCTCAGAGCATTGACTAGCCTGATCTTGAATATTTCCAGGAATGAGGCTTCCACCACGACTCTGGACAACCTGTTCCAGTGCCTCACCACTGTCACTGTGAAATACTTTCATATTTACAGGTTGTTTTCTTTTTCCTTCCAGGTCTTAGCTTTTGTTATTCTATTCTGGATGGCCCTACTAATGCTACAGTCCTTGCTGGTTCAGAAGCCCGGTTTAATTGCACAGTGGCAAGTGGATGGGAAATTCTCATTTGGTTGTTGAATGCAAATCCTGTCCTCACTGTCACATATGCTCACGGACCTATTGAAACATCAGATCGCTTCACCTCTCATAGCTATAACAACAATCAAAGTTTCACCTCAGAGCTGATCGTCCACAACACCCAGCTAAATGACTCTGGAAAAATTGAGTGCAGCATCCAGAAGCTTGATGGTAGCAGCTTTGCCTTTCTTTCTGTACAAGGTGTGTATAGCCACCAGTAGAAAGCTATTTTATTATCTCACGTTTAAAGAAATCCTCTGATTGATTGTGCAAATTACCCTGTGAAGGAGTATGTGCTCTCATTTACTATAATTTGTCTCCACAGAGGACCTTGTGTTAATTTTAGTCAAAGTAGGTTTCAGTCACAAAGTGCCATTAAAAAGGCTTGAACTGCCCTTGTTTTTCCTGTTATATCTCTTATTATTCATTGGACTACATTAAGTGCCAGAAGTCTGTACCAGGCCCACTGGCAGTCAGTCAGAATGGATCTTTTGCCTAGAAACATTATGGATTACCTTTACTCCTCTCTTTCTTTGTACCTGGGCCTTCTGCTATCTTTAGGACAGATTTCTCTCCTGCTGTCTGATTTAGGAATCAATCTGTAGCCCACTTTTTGAGTTTGATTTAATGATGTGCAGAAGTCTTTGAGACACAAGGTGATACTTTTGATGTGATGGCTGTCACAAACTACCATTTCCAAAGAAGAAAATGCTCCTGCATTATCAAGTCCCTGAGTATGAGATCTTTTTGTTCTCTTCAAAGCATCAGTAGTTACAGAATGCAGCCAATAAAGCAGTATCTAATGATCAGACACTGTCCATTTCAGAGTTGCTTCATGTGATGGGAATATCTCACCTGTCTGTAAGCGTTTCTTGGTAAGGTTTCCAAAGCCATACTTAAAGATTATGGAGAAACTCTCTTACTTGATTGTGTTGTCCTTCAGCTAGAAAAATAATGCCTAAAAAGTGTAATTTCCTGTTTTTTAATGAAAAGATATTGAAAGTTAAGAGTAGTGCTTTAAGCATACTGAACAGTGTGCCAATTTAGATGCAACATCTGGTTCTTTTTATCATGAATATCTTATATCAGTGTTAATCATCTGTTTTAAAATTCACGTCTCAACGTATAGCTAATTTGGGTTGACAAAATAAGATTTAAAACTACTGGGTAGAAGGCAATGTGGCTAAATATTGTGAAAGAACAAAACCTCTTTTCCCTCCTACAGTTAATGGGTCTTTACTCATGAAAAACAGCACCTTAATAGTTAAAGAGAACACAACAGTTGAAGTTGTTTGTGAAGCCATAGGATGGGCTCCTGCTCCAGAAATTACCTGGATGACAAATGACTCTCTCATTGATAAGTCGAGGTATGTTACCCAGCAAAGTCAAGGATCTAACAGCCTCCACAATGCCCTGAGCGTCCTGACTTTGACTCCAGTGAATACTGAGATTTTGACGTGTTTAGCTGATATAGAAGCACTCCCTAGCCCTCAGAATGCAACCATAGCTGTTATTGTTGGCAACTCTACTCTAGGTAAGTGAATGCTTTTTTGTACTTTGTCTGTTCTATTTTCTCAGAACTGTGCTTTACATTTTGTATTGCTTTGAAAAGGGTTTCATTTGTAACTAAAATACTGTTAGATATGCAAAGGTGATAGAATTAGGACTTGATAGTTACATCTGATATGTAAGTACAGGAAACTTCACTTTTGTGAAAGAACTGGTACAAGTCTAATGAACCACAAAGTCCACTTAGATCAAAGAGTCATTGGGCCTGTAGCCCTCCTCCTATTATGGTCTCTTTCACGTTGTAGAGGAACATGAAAATTCCACTACAACAACATATGTAAAACTCTTGGAACAGTGCATCAGTTGCTTTTAGTTGACTTTTCTTTAGGGAAATTCAAGGTTGCATATTAAACTAAGCATGAGTGTTGAGCAAATCTTTCAAGAACTACTAGCAAACATTTGATAACCCTAAATATTGTTGCTAATGTTGTCAGCATTTTTTTGGTAATGCTGTTCGTCTTTGACCTCATTGATGACCCTTGAAAATGTATTCCAGAATTTTACGTGCTCATAATATTAGGGCGTTCACAAAAAAAGTTTTGTCTGATTTGCCCTGACAATGTGAAACAAAGTTAGTGTTACATTCCCATTGAAGATCTAAATTCATGATTTTGAGGAATCCTATGTAAAATGCTTTTCCATAACACAGCAAGAACAACTAAGACACAGCATCTCTTTACAATTTAGCAATAGTTTAATGCAGATGGGGAGACAATCGCAGATTATCCTTGGGAGCATTTCTGTATAGGGACTGGGCTAGCATCTCAACTATAGAGCAGAGGACTCTCAAGACAAGCTGAGTCTGAGGAGCTAATAGCATGGCAGGTAGTCAGGGTTATTCAATATAGCTACACTGCTGAGATAGTGACACAATCCACCACACAGTGACATCCCTTTTATTAGTCTTAGTCCATGGGAAATGCATGGGTTATTTGGAGTATTTTCTTCTTCACAGTGAGTCTATGTAACCCCATCTGCCTTCTGTGTGTAGAGTAGGGCCTCAAATCTGTGTTTCTCTTCATGATATGGTGAGCACTATGAACTTCTATGATCACATTGACAGCTTCTCTTGATGAACTGATTATTCTAGGTGAATATACCATACCCAAAACATTCTCTTAGAGTTGTGATGAAGGGTATAATATAGAAGTTTTTACATATAAACAACTGAAAAGGTTGAGTAATTTTGCCTTTAATGTATGAATCATTACTTGCTCTGTAATGCAATTGAAAAAGTTCATTTCAACATTATTAATGTGATTATTTGGTAGTCAGATTGTTCCTAATGACTAAGCAAAATAGAACTACCCTGAGGAAATCAATAAATTCCTTTGCCTACTTGTTTGTGAAGTACTGAGGTATACACCCTCGGTTTCCATAGCTACTCATTGTAAATCAGAAGACGAGAAAAACAGATGTCATGAAGCACAATTAGTGTATAATTAGTGATTGTATAGGGCCATCTTTCATTGCTTTTTGGAAAAATTATTTTGCAGCATCAGGCACTAAACATCTGTCAGCATTTGAGCATATGAAGTCTACAGATTATTAGAATGAAATAGACCTGACATTTATGACAGAGGACGATATGTAATGTACATCGCACATGAAATTTCAAACCTTGTTTGGTTTTTCATAAACAGACTCAACCTTGGCTATTTGTCAGGAATAAGACATTGTCAGGAATAAGAAGACTTAAGGTGTATGAAGCTCTTGTATTATACAGTTCAGCCTTCACTTAAAAGCTTGAGGAATCTAATTCCTCCAAGTTCTTGATGAGCAGTACTTGTTTATTCATGAAAATGGCATCCCAAAGCCCTCTGAGCCCCCCTTCAGCCAGCCATCACCTCACCAGTATTCTTCCTACATGTCTAGATCACTCCTCATCTCAAAACTCTTCGTATGGCTAACAAATTGACATCATCAGTTACTCATCCTGATAGGGTACCTCACTCCTAGCAAAATTTGGCTGAGTTCCAGATTTGGGAATTTCTATGAAGTTATTGCAACAGATGTGTTCACAAAGCTGTTCTTGAAAATGAGGCTCCTGGCAAAGTCCCTTAGCTGGTCCCAAGTTCTTTGTGGCATCAGTGTTGACTCCATGTGGTCTTTGGACTGCAGTAATGGAGAGTGAGGATATGCCAGGTGCCTGATCTTCCTTTGTTTTTTCTTAGCCAGAAAATTCTGAAGTGTTCAAGAAGTGATGTCCACCTTTGTTCAGTCTCTAGTTTCTCCTTTGGCATCAGCATGTGCCAGAGAAAATTCCTTTTCTTAAAGTACTTTACACAAGACTGCTTTAAGAAGAGTACTTGAAGGGAGCTTATAAGTAAGAGGGGGACTGACTAACTGCGACATTTAAAGCAGAATGGCTTTAAATGACAAGGGGGGAGATTTAAGCTTAGATGTTAGGAAGAAATTCTTTCCTCAGAGGGTGGTGAGGTGTTGGCACAGCTGCCCAAAGAAGCTGTGGTGTCCCATCCTTGGAGATGCTTGCGGCCAGTTTGGATGGGGCCCTGTGGAATGAGGAAGTGGCTTTCTTCACACTGTACACCTAATGTAATTTGATGTGGATTTACTCCTACTTTCATACTGAACTGGCAGCCCTTGTGTTCATATCTGCTGGTCTCAGTTCCAGTTTCTTGCCTCTATAGCTAAGTAGTTATGTCTTTCATATTTTAGTCATATTGAAATCCCTGTGGCTTGCTTTATGAAACAAAACAGAGCACAATACATACATTTTTGCAGTATTTCTGGACAGAAATATTGTGAACAAGTTCCTCACCAATTGTAATCACAATTGATTACAGTCTGCAGATTTAACTACTAGTCTGCAGGTTGCTCAATGTCTGTTTTCTCTAATTGTCAGATGAATTTCAAAACATGCTGATCATGCATCAAGCTATTTGTTCCAGACTTCTATGACCCAAAATTTGGAGAATTCAGACTAACAAAGGCCCAAGCTTTGTAGGAGACTCTGGTCCTGTGTCTCTGCAATCTGAAGCCAAAAAAAAAAAAAACAAAAAACAAAAAACAACCCAGGTGCTCCAGGCAAATTTGTAGATAGAATTCATTTGCTTCTTTATTCCTGCCATAAGTAAAGCAGCATATACTTTGGGTCACGCATCTGGGGAAACTCTATTACACTGTATGGTTGCCTGCAGTCTGCATTGCTGTGGTATCTTTCCCAGATGCCATCAGTTACATACGGCCATGTGATTATTAACTGGGACTTCTAATGAGGAGTGACAATCGTAAACCCCATCTGTTGGGGCACTGTCAAGTTTGGATATGTTTCTCATGTGTCATTTGGATCAAAAGCTTGTTTCTAAACAACTGTCAAAGCAATTTGGTGGCTGCTTTTCAAAGGGTACACAAATTAGGGGTGCTTCTAGCATGTTTGGTCAAAACCAAATGGTACAGTGATGTGACAGTCAGACCTGACAACTTCCTTGTGCATCCAGCTGTGTGAGGAATGCGAGGTAGTCTTAACATACTGTGATGTAGGAGTTTTGTTGGTGGAACTGGTTGCTGTGAATGCATTTCCTAAGACATTTAATTATCCTGATATCACCCCATCTATCACTGTGCGTTACATTAAAAAAAAAAAAAAAAAAAAAAAAGAGAGAGAGAGAGAGAAAGGAAAGAAAAAAATGAAAAAAAGGAATAATTTATTGTTATGAAAATGCCAGTAGTAAAGATGGTTTGGTAGCTTCAGTGTTCTGAATTGTGCTTCTCTTTACCTTTTTAAGTGTTCAATGCACTTTAAGTGGATAAATGATGAGCTACAAAGTATGTTGAAAATTTAAACACCTGCTGAAATTAGTGGGAGAAATCCCAAGATGGGATTTATTGTAAAATCTCATCTACAGGCTGGAGATCTCCATCAGTGCTAGAAACCTAAAACTGTCACTGTGGTCAGTGGTGAGAAATGGAAGCTTCTTCAGAACAGATCATTTTATCCAGAGGGATACGTACACATTTGGCCAGATGTGTTGTAGCCTAAAATAGCTCGTTTCTCTACACTGACAAGTGCAGCTAGGTAAGGTGTTTAATACCTGTCAGAATTGAATATTTATACCTTCTCCTAACCCCAAATATCTCCAAAGGATGATGGGGGACTCAACATAACTACAGAATAAAGTTTTGTTTGGAATATTAGAGATGTGTATATTTCAGAAAGAGGAATAGCTGTTGGAAAAGTTACAAATGTGATAAAGAATTTTCTTTTGGAACCATTCTAAATTCTTGGAGATGACCCATAAATACAGAGATCATGGCTTGGATAACACAGCTTCCTTGCTAGATAGTACCTTGGTGAGGCACAGGCTGCCCAGGGAGGTGGTGGAGTTACCATCTCCCTGGAAGTGTTCAAGAGCCATGTGGATGTGGCACTGAGGGACGTGGGCAGTGGGCAAGGTGGGGTGGGCTGATGATTGGACTGGGTGATTCTTAGAGGTCTTTCCAATCATAATGATTCTATGAGCTTATGATTCTAATCAATAAGTAGTTAATAGTTTCTCGCAGAAAAAGTCAATATTATGAAAACAATGTTTTGAGTCTCTGATAATACAATTTATCCATTTAATTTAACAGACGGCAATTACAGTGAAGACAGCACAAGCACGTGGGTTATTGCACTAGCAGTTGTGTTTTCAATTGTTGGTTTTATTCTTCTGATAATTCTTATTTGGGTTGTCGTGCGCTGTTGCTGCCTAAAGAAAGGTAAGTGGAACTTCATAATTGGCCTATACATTAAAAAACAGAAAAACAAAAAACAAAACAAACTAGATATAAACTACTTATGGAGTGCAGAGATGTGTAAGCAGATGGGTGAGCAGAGTGATCATGCTCTTAACCATGACCTGGTTGAGATGATCCTTACCTTCCCCTTGTTTCTCCTATAACTTGTTCCAAACTATGAGGGCTGCTCCAAAAGCAATGCCTCCTGTTTCATTATGTTGGCCCACAACATCAGAGGTTGATGTTGGTGGGATGGCAGTAGTGGTTGAGTGTTCCTATCAGTATTCCATTTGATTTTGTTGCTGGTGACAGCAGCAGAGGGGGCAGTCTGACGCAATGGCATCTGACACAGAAGTGTGTGTGAAGCAAAGGTGTGTCACTGAGTTTATCTGTGTGGAAAAAATGACACCTACTGACATTCCTCAATGCTTGTTGAACGTTAATGGAGACCAAACAGTGGCTGTGAGCACAGTGAGGCAGTGGGGGGTGCATTTCAGTGGCAGTGCCTCCCCACTGCTGATGCAGATGTTTACAAGCATGCATGCAGACTCTTGTTCATTGCTGGCAAAAGCAGAGCTAATGGTGGTGGCTATGTTGACAAATAGTGTTTTGTAGCTGAGAATTAGCTCTATCAAAGAGTGTTTGCATGCTCTTGACACTCTGTATCTGTTGTAGTTTCCATGGAAATAACTAGGAGGCATTACTTTTGGAGTGACCTGTATCATCAGTGATGCACATTAACCTTCACATTACCCAGAAGGGCATTTCAGGAGTATATTAACCTTCAGTGGTGTGTAGTTCCTACAATGAGGTTATTTGCTGAAGCATATTGGCAGTTCCTAGTTTTCTTATGGTGTGAGCCACTCTGCAGGGATATTGCAGTTCTGCACATAAGGAGAAGAGATTCTCCTAAGGGCAGCTCTCTACAGGTCATACTTTATTTCCCAGCATTTTAACGTTGTTTTTTTTTTTACCCCCCTCAGGATCCACATATGAAAATGAAGTGAGGTAAGATGAACACGTCGGGATAATTTTTTTCCTTTTAACCGGGCTCTTTCAGGCCTCTGCAGTGTGGTCATAGGGATGTGCCAGTTTCCGTGCCCCACTGCAGGGGGAGGGTGCAAATCAAACGCTCACTTACAGGAGAAACCTCCGGGTGCTGGGTGTTTGCAAGCGCTTCCACAGGAGGTCACTGCGAGCCCGTGGCTCTGCGGGGAGCGAATCGTGGCTCTGTCGAGGTTCCTTAGTGCCAAACTATAAAGTAACATAAAGAAAAAACTAAAAAAACCCAAATATCTGAGTATCAACACTTGATCTTTTGTGAAGGTCTGTCGGCATTTTTTTTTTTTTTTTTTAAGAAATGGAGAAATTAAAAGCAAAAAACAGCACTGTTTTCTCTCTTGAGGAAATGATGCTCATTATGCCATACTGGTAATCTTCCTTGAGATTTCTTTGTTTATGATACTGAATTAATCATTTTTACCAAGTCTATCTATATAAATAGTGCAGGACTACATCAGTAGGGAACAGGAGGTCTAAAGGAAGCACAACCTGCATAACAGTTCTGGTATGAATAAAACACTAGAAAACATTTTTGCTTGGATTCTGACTTGATTCTGCCAAAAGCCCTTTGCAGGTATCAGCACTGCTGCAACAAAATTGATTATACATTCAGAGAGGTTTCTGCTTAGTGTGGGGATGGTACAGCCATGTGAATGTCCTTCCCAGAACCCCACCTTGCTGGCAGTGCCCTTAGAGGGTCTGCATGCTGCCTTCCTGAGCAGATCCAGAATGAGGTTTAGTGTTCAATTTTCCTTATTTCTTTGCATCTGATCTGGTGCAAGTTAATTGCAAAACTGGAGTTTCACTTCGTGAAATAATCTTCGTGAAATAATCTTAGAATAGTAAAACTCCAGTTTTGCATTTAACTTTAAGCATGAGTTGTCATTCCAGCTCCCTAAAAGTTGCCTACAGTCTGAAAGTTAAGCAAAAGCTTAGTTAAATGCTTAAGCACTGGGATGAATCAGGCTCATCAGCTTCGTTAGGAAAAGTCAGTGCTGACAGTTCTGCAAAATTTTGGTATGTGCAAGCAGTGCCACTGAATTCATACAAACCTCTTAGAATCTCTTTCAGATTATTTTTTTTTTTTTCCTTAGAGGGGAGCCTACATGCAGTAAAAAGAATGATAGTTGTCCAGATGTTGGCAGCTATGTTGGGGTATTAACAAAGAAGGAGTCAGAGCAGAGATGTGCTGTTTCACTTCCCCCAGTGTTTATTTTTAACTTGGCTGTTTACCTTTCAGTATCTCCCACACATCTGTAATTCCTTTCACTTGGCTACAGCTCAATCTGTTGAGACAAAGAGATCAGATAAGAGATCAGATGAAGACTATCATGTAACATATGAAAGTGGTATTACTAAACAATTGCTCCTCCCTAACAACCGTGGCAAGCTTCTTAGAGGCACTTAACAGGTTTATCCTGTGAAAAAGCCATGTAGTCATAGCTGGCTCATCAGGTGTACCTCAATAACATTCATCTGAAGCTCTACGGATCTGTGAAGTTATTTATCCTAATTGAACATAAAAAACTAGAGGGAGCAGTTTCCACAAATGCTGTTGAGAGTATTTCCCCTTTTCTATACAAATCCCTGGATTATTACAGTCCCATTACCAATTTATGCTTGTCATGCCAAAAACAAAGATAGACCTGGGTCTATCCCAGAGAGGTGGTTGGAACAAATGAATAGTAGCATGTGGAACTTCTAATGTAAGCTTTGAGTAGAAATTCTCTTCTTCCTCACCACATTGCCATGCAGATCATCATTCTGCAAGTTCACAGCTGTGTAACTTTAACAAAGGAAGTTCTATCATCTTCACTGTGACTGTGTGCATGCACACAGTAAATTAGTGTACAGTGTATCACTTGGGAACTAATTGCATTGATGTGAACTAACATGCTTTCTTTTTGCAATAGTTCAATAGTTCAATCAAAAAATGGTCAGTTGCTATAGGTGACCCAGCTGGTATTCCCTTATTGTGCCACTGACTACTCTGTAATTCCAGATTAGAGATCAAAATTAATTTCCTGTGGTGTAAAAGAGTCTTCACTGCCTATGAAGATCACTCAGCTTATTTTTGTTCCTGCTTTAAACAGAACTTCACAGGTAATATTTACATAGGATGAGATTTGCAATAGTTGAATAACTGGAAGCCCCAGCTATATTTTGCAAGTATAGTTTTCAGAAGTAGAGCATAAAATATTTTCTCTGCCTTCTATCCAAGAGTTCTTATAATGAAGTTCCAGTGATGTTCTTGTTTGTTTGTTTGTTTTTTCCCTAGGAAAATTTCAATTAAGAAGAAAACAGATGACCATTTGGGAAACAGACAAAGGAGAGGTAGTGAAAATCAGGGATACATTCCAGAGGAACCACGTTACATAAGACAAATCCCAAGTGAGTGAATTGCTTATGCCTCTCAACAAAGGCATTTTGGCAACAAGTCATGCAATTAAATTATAAGATTTCACAGCACTTCGTTAAGGATTTGTGAGACACATGAGTGGTTATTGAGGGGGACTGAGAACTAGCTGAGTGGCAGAGCTAGAGTGTTGTGATTACAGGCACAGAGTCTAATGGAGGTCTGTAACTAGCAGTGCTTCCCAGGGGTTGGTACTAAGTCTGGTCTTGTTCAATATCATCATCAGTGATGTGGACAAAGGGGTTGAGTTCACCCTCAGCGAGTTTGCTGATGATACAAAGCAGGAAGGAGTGGTTGGCATGTTGGAAGGCTGTACTGCCATTCAGCAAGACCAAGACAGACTGGAGAGCTGGACAGAGAGGAACCTGATGAACTTCAACATGAGCAAGTATAGGGGCCTGCACCTGGGAAGTCATACACCACATGCATCGGGAACAGATCAGGGGGAATGAGCTATGAGGAGAAGAACCTGAGTGTCCTAGTGGGCAACAGGTTGGCCATGAGCCAGCAGTGTGCAGTGGCCAAGAAGGATAACTGAATTCTGGGGCGCATTAAAAAAATGGCCATCAGGTTGAGGGTGGTGGTCCTCCCTCTCTACTCTGCCCTGGGGAGGCCACATCTGGAGTACTGTGTCCAGTTCCTGGTTCCACAGTTCAAGTGAGAGAGAGATTTCCTAGGGAGTCTAGCGGAGAGTGACAAAGATGATGAGAGATCTGGAGTGTCTCCTGTATGAGGAGATGCTGGGCTGTTCAGTTTGGAGAAGAGAAGGCTGAGAGAGGATCTTATCGTTGCTTATAAATATCTGAAGTGCAGGAATCAAGTTGATGGGGGCAGACACTTTTCAGTGGCATCCAACTACACAAGGGGCAACAGGTACAAACTGAAACGTAGAAAGTTCCACACGAACATGAGGAAAAACTTGTTTACTTTGAGAGTGACAGAGCACAGGAAAAGGCTGCCCAGAAAGGTTGTGGAGTCTCCTGCTCTGGAGATACCTGTACCTGCATGGACACTAACCTAGGGAACCTACTTGAGCAGTGGGGTTGGACTAGGTGATCTCCAGAGGTCCCTTCTAACCCCTGTGATTCTGTAATTGTGTGATTATGTAATAATCAATGTAAACAATACTTTGCACATTTGAAAGAAAAACAAAACAGAATAAAAACAAAATAAAGACGAGAGAAATAAAAAAAATCCACAGGGAACACAGCAGACATGACATAGTTTTGATGTTCTTCAGTTACTTCTAGGACTTGTGCTGCATTTCTAAGTAAAGCTGATCCTTTGAAGGTTTTAATTCATCTATAGGTTTGGGGCTTTTGTTTTTGTTTTTAAAGGTTTTTTGTCCATATCTTTTTTGTTATCTATGTAGCTGAACAATGGCCATATTTTTATTCATTCAATAAATTATTGCAATACCAATTTATGTAACATTGTAGTTAAAAATATTCCCTTTGGTAATGATATTTCAGGATAGCATACCAATATCCTCAATATGCTCTTGGTGTTCACATAGTTTTGGGGGATTATACAGCCATGGATGAGAGAAAATGTATCCATTAGTTTTTTGAGTAATTTTATTAGTGTGTGGCCTCTTTAAAATGGTTACTGCACAGTGATTGCAGAGCAGCGACAGGGTAGAACAACAACAGCTAGAGGAACAGAGATTGGAAAAAGTCCAGTTTTTAAACTCCATATTTTCCATAAGAAAGCACGGTTGAGCAACCATCCTTTACCATCCTTTTCCTCACATTGCTGACTTCATTAGTAAAAATATGCTAGTGAATTATGATTCTACTGGTAGATGACTGAGGCATTGTAAATTCTAGTCCTTAAGCACATAGTCTTTTCAAAATCAAAAATAAAACTCCACCAAATCTTTACCCAGCATTTGCATTTAGAACCACATAATTATCAAAACATTTAGTCAGACATTTAATGACAAAATTATCATGTAGAGTCTATAACCCAGGCATACACCCTTGTCTCTCTAACAAATACATTATGAAGAAATAAGTACAGTGGAAAGATTTCAAGAGCATGTGGTATTGTTAAATGCAGAAGTTACAAGATAAGTAAATAAAAGGAAAATTAAATCAAAACTAGTCAAACTGATTCTGCTGTTTGTGGTTTATACTATGATGGATGTTGATAACAGTAATCTTGTATGTTTTTATTACAGCAGTTGTTTCTCTTCCTCCAATGTCTACAAAGTTCACTGTCCCTCGTCCGGATTTACGTACCAGCTCTGCACCAAAGGTAATTGTTATGCTGGTATCTTGATTTTTTTTATATTTTATTTTTTTCACACAGTGGGCATTGTACTGTACGCAAACATAGATTTTGGGTGGAAGTAGATGTTTAAAAGTCAATTAAAATTTTAATTAGATAAGTAGAAAGATCCCTTAAACATTCATGACTCTTGCTTATAACCATACATGCCTCTGTATGTTAGTCTTGCATTTAGATAGATTTACTGGGGATTGGGAGGTGCAGAAGAAACAGACACCCCTGATATTTGGAAGAAATTTCTAATAAAAAATTAAAAGCTTTAGTTGCCATCTTTTCAGTTCAGATCCCTGCCATGTTTTTCTTCCCACCTCCCATGCTAGAGTTAGAGTTGCAGTCTGCTCCTCCTCAGATGTCTGCTTTTTGCTTTGCTTTGCTTCTCATATTTTTCTTCTTCCAAACACCAGCAAGGCCTTTCTCCCAGCACAGTGGGTAACCCTGAGTAGGGTGAACCTGCCACAGGAAAAGATAATTGTCTTCTCATCATTCCCAAGATCAAAAAGTCGCTTCCTCTCTCAACAGCCCGTTTATACCACTAATTAAATCTTTCAGATGTGCCAGGCAGAAAAGCTCTGGCTCAGCTCTTCAGAATTAACCTCTACATATACAATACGTTAACCCATTATAATGCAAAGATGTTTTCTGTTTCTGGATGTATAAAGATGCTGCACAGTTGTTAGACATGTGCTGTCACAAAAGTAGATGCCTGCAGTTTTTTTTTTCCCAGTTGCCAGACCTGAGGAAGTGTGGATATGAAATGGAGGCACAGATGAATGTGAGGCTTGATGTTCCTTTGTAAACAAAATCCAGTGCAGCTTTTTAACTGAGAGGGCAGTGAGGCACTGGAGCTGACTGCCCAGAGAAGTTGTGGAAGCCCGTTCCTTAGAGATGTTCAAGGATGGGCCCTGAGCAGCATGATTTAGTGGCTGGCAATCCTCCCTGTCTGTGGCAGGGATGTTGGAACTAGATGATCTTTGAGGTCCCTTCGAACCCAAACAATTCTGTGATAACACTGGTGCTTTTTCTCTAGATAATTTCATGATTGATTTTCCAATTGCATTTCCATACTGCAGAATTTTCTTCAGTCAAGAGCTTTGCAACCATTTTAGATGCCTTTGGTATCTCAGCAGTGAATGCTGGAAGGGGAAGCAAAGAACTAACATTTGATCCACTCTCATGTGTAGTCCCCTTTCCACATTGCTAAAAGCATAAATAAAAGAGAGTTTAGTGTTTCCTTCACTTCAGTTCTCAGCTGCCACTATTGTGAAGCATAGTGTTGGGCTCTCAGCAACACGAATCACAATTTATGCTCTAGATTTGTAAAAGATTTTACATCTTTGTGATATTTTTTTGCCAGTGTTCTCTTGTGAATGCAGCAGTGATGTGATACCAAGTTCACGATTCAACACAGTGATAACTCATTTATTTTTGAAGATATGTTTCAACATGTGCAATGCAGAAATCTGTCTTGAGATGACACTGTATATAAATCATAGCAGAATATGTTTAGTTCTTGCAACACTCAATGAAATTTAGGAAGTACTCAAGCCATGATTAAAACAATGATCAAAATAATAACGGTAAAAATAGGAATGATAATGATGTGTCTGTGGCTGGTAGCTATCATGTTTGACATTAATTACTTGTTAAACAAAATATTATTAATGCAAAGCTGAAAAGCACGTACGAAACAGCTGAGAATTGAAACACAAAACTGAAATACAAACATAGATACAGGCCTCCATGAGCCTAGATGCTAGATTAGATAGTCATGGAGATCCTTTGCAGCTCAGTGGCTAGGGAAACATCAAAATCCATCAGAGGGACTTAGCATACAGTTTTTGTTTAACCACTTGTACCTGGACAGTACATGGTATAAGTCTGCTAAGGTGGCTTCTACTTGCATCAGTAATTGCATGTATACTTTGAAAAATATCAAGAGAGAATCTACAGGTGAAAATTATATTATGAAAATATATTTTTTAATATGTTGGAGGAATGTTTAGCAGTCTGAAACTGGCTTGTGAAGACAAATTGCTTCTCAGCTTGAACAGAGCTTCTCAGTATATAGTGGTGGCACCATCTTGTGTATACAGGAGTTGATAAAGCAAATATCGCTTGATGAAAGTTTACCTTAAATTGTGGATTTGCAGTCCATGATTTAGGTTTATGTGACTATATACAAACATAGTGAAACATTTCCTAGACAAAATAAAGTTTTCTTTTTTTCTTCTTTTACATACATAACCTTCCCTGTTAACTGCGAAGTAGAGATTTTCTGACAGAGTTGAGTTACTGGATGCATTAAGAAAGTTCAATCTCCACTGTAGCCAATGTGTTGCATAATAAATGCTGTGGTGCTCTTTCCTTATAATACAATCCTTGTCAAGTGGAAGAAACCAGATGGCAAGCCATTTAACTGCTGATTAGCTGCGTTTTTCAGTTCCCTATATGGATTCTGGAACATTCCCAAAGGTTTTTCTTCTTTTCATCTTTATGTTTTTCTTTATTTTTGAATGAGAAATAGAGCCAGGGAGCAATAGAAGGAAAAGTAGTTATCCAGAAAATTTTTTCCACAGTCAAGGAGATCATAAAGGGATGGACTCTGCAAGTCGCCTCACTGTCTAGGTAATTAGGAAAAAGGAGCAAACATGTATGTTGTGGTAAAGAAACCAGGTTCTCTTCCAGAGCAAGGTGGGGAGAAAACACAGGAACCAGCTGTTGATGGAAGGAGTCATGTAGACTGAGAACCTAAGGCCTCATCTCTCCCTCTTTATGAAATAAAAAAAATTTAAGATTTTTGTGGCTGTCTTCCTTATGACACCTTATGTGATCAAGATTAACCCCAGTAATAAGGTCAGAAAATAAGACCGAACAGGAAAATTATGAATGGAGAGTTTCAAAATTAGAAAGAAGCTCATGGATGTGGGGACAAAATGGAAAGCAGAGCAATCATAGTGAATGAAGGTCATTCAACCCAGTATTTTGAATGGGCAAAGGTGAACATACCTGCTGCATGGCGCATTTCCCTCACTGCCAGGAGAAAACAAGATGGAAACTTTGATTATATAAGCTTCACCTAATGCCTCCGTGGGCTGGAGGCATTAGGAAGTCTTCCTGGGTCTCTGAGGGCATCAGCTTCAAATTTGGTACCTTCTATTCCATATGTGAAAAGGTATTATTTTAAATGACTGAGAGATTAAGGGAGCACTTCTATCAGAAATGCCTCAGAAGTCCTTGCCCATTGACCCAACCTGGTACAGAGCTTGAAATATGCTGGGTGTCACAGTAAAAGGTGGCAAGAAATATTCACTTAGATCAGCTATTCTCTGTTCAAACTCACTGAATCAGATACTAAAGCAAAATGTTCATGGAAGATAAATGTTGTCCAGTAATTGCACTGATAAATTCGCAACATGAACAAAAGTTCTGGCAAGTCATCCTACGGAAAAATAATAGCGAAGAAGAAGGGAAGGAAAAAAAGATGTGCAAGACATTTAAAAAATGATGAATATTGAACTAAATTATTGAGCTCAAGAAAAAATTACCAGCTACTGGAAGAGAAGGCCAGGAGTATAAGTCAAGAGGTGCTGGAAGGTCTCCATTCTGATTACATTAGCCAGGAAAAGGTCAAATGGAGAGTAGAGTTACAGGCTTCTGTTTAATTGCGTATTTTGTCACCGTCAGCAATGGCAGGAGAGCAATCCTTGCTCCTAGTCCCAAGAGGGCTGATCTGCAGACCAAATGCCCAGAGAGCTGTTTCACATGCCCCGACTCATTATGCAGAGCTCCTTCTGAAACCCAGGTTCAGTGAGGGAGATCCCTTAACCTGGCTCTAGCATATTTTGCAGTAATACCATGGACACTTGTGCTTTAGCACGGGCATAGGGCCATTTCTGAGGAACTACATTTTTGCGAATCCTACTGCTAGAAAAAGAAATCTAAGGACCATCTTGCAGGACCAGAGAACCTCCTATACAAGCTTCATAATTAGTCCATTTAATATGGCATTACATGTCTCTATGATAAATCAGAAGACCATCTTGTAAAAAGGAGCGCTCATTTATAGTGAGACAGATTCATCCCTGGTATAATTCAGCTAACTTCAGCAGAGCCATGCGAGGCTTGGATTTACCACCACAGCCACACTTTTCCTCTCCAGTCCAGAGTGAGTCACCACTGTTAATGGAGACAGATCTATTTTTCTCCGTAACTACTCCAAATGATACTTTATAAACTGGAAATATTATTTGGTTGTGGTTGTGGTTTTATACCAGAGAGGAAATGAGTGATGGATTGTAGCTACATTTATTGCTCCGTATATAACCACTCTGACTCTGTGGATTGTTTCAGAAGAAAAATTAAACTATCAAAATCAAATTAAAAGGCCAATAAAGTAGAAATATAAACGAATGACAGCAAATAATTTTTCCCTTACTGATGAAACATACTATAGAGTATGTCATGTTATGATATTCATTGGGCAGCATGTCTTGATTAAGAGACTAATAAATATTGATGATACAGATGCAGAAAGGCAGGTGCAGCTTATAGATTAAAGTATATTTTTTCCAAGTGTCTGTGAAAGAAGGAAAGGAGTGAAGTTACGTGGGTGGGATTAATACAAAAAGAAATAAGAAGGAATTGCCAGTTTGTGTGTCTGTTGATGGACAGGGAACTGTGCTGAGTGTACTAAAAGTTGACAAGATGGAACTGCTTTGCTATTTGAAGCAATGCTTTATCTGAAATATTGTGAGGGTATCCATAGTTTTTGGGTGGGTGTTTTCCTGTAAATGAAGTGAGTTTGGAAAGAGAATTAAAAACTGAGGGAAGGGGGAGAAATAACCTCGAGAAACAGAGAACTATGCCTCCATGGTTTTTTGTTCTAGCAGCAGAACGTGTGATGCATGCAGATACATTTGGAAGTACTCCTACTACACTAATTTCAGCAATTTGTTCTAATGCAGTTTGACTTGGATTTTTTTGGCTAGCTAATAGCAGGCAAAGCCTTCAGCTTGTCACGCATTTCTACAGTGTCAGTATCGGAGGAGCTGCCATCTGTCAAATCAATTTAGAGATCGGAGCCTCTGTTTCATAATGCCAGATGTGAGTTCATCATTCATATCACTGATGTCATATGGGTTGCAGAACTGACTACAACATGCTTGCAATAGCAGAAGTCCTTCCTTCATTGACTGAGCATTGTTGTCCAAAACACCACTCAAAGATTCAATCCTGAAATCAGCTGGTACACACACTCATTTTGCCTTCTGATTCATCTGCATATTGCTGGCTCTTTTTGTTTGGTTGAGGAGCTGAAAGAGGTGAAAAGATCTGGGAATCTGTTTCCTCAGTCAAACCAACAAGCTATGCAACCCTTTTCCCAGTATAATACTTCCTTTACAGTAATCCCTGTAAAAATGTATCCAAGGCAGATAGGCAGTCAGCGTACAGGTTTTGAAATGTGTGACTGTCAAACGTCCATCATTAGCTAGACACCCAGCTGAGAGTATAGAGTCTCCAAACTATATAAAGGAAATGCTGATGATGTTCTGTTCTGACTGAGAATCAGTGTTAGAAACTTGCTCCTGTAACATGGGGCTGTGCAGCAAACCACTAGAACGATGTTTTTTTCTTGAACATGTAGGATGTAATGAATAATGAAGCTTTTTTTTTTTTTTTTTTTTTGGATTAGTGCTGATGGGACTAGTAGAGCACTGGATTAGTCTGAAGAAGAAACAACTTTGAAATCAAAATCAAGTAGATGCTCTAGCAACTGTAGCATATCAGAGTTTAAATATGAAATGGCTATTGTGATACTAGTCTCTGCATTTTGTATTTGTAATGTGTTGCGTTTGAGACCTTCTGCATCATCAGAAAATGAAGTTCAGGTCAGTGAACCAGCAGCCTCAGTGTCAGTGAAGTTATATACAGCTTACTGCAACCTCCATGAGGCAATGCTGCTTCAGAGAAGGCTTCATAGAAAATGGGCCAGTACACAGCATGAATTTATTGAAATTCAGAAAATTATTCTTAATTGATATCAGAGCATAGTGAGAATAAAATATAGGATACTCAGGGAATTTGCTGTAAAGCAAACAGCTATGAAAGATGCAGAAGGGCAGAGGGAGACCTGGTCAATCATGGCCACAGTACCCACTCCAGAAGTAAACTTAGTCCTTGGTTTCTACTTTGCTAGAGAGGAGAAATAGCATTATGAGGCAGGGGTTGTGTGACACATTCTTGCAGGTAAAATTTTTAGGGCAAAAGAGGCATGCAGGGGCTACATTTTCCCCAGTGGTGTTAGGGAAGAATAATGCAGTTTAGATCCAGCTGGCATGAGTCCTCTGGCTCCTTCCTGTTCAAAAGCAGATGCAAACCAAGATCTTCCATAGTATGGCCATAAATATTGCTTCTTTTGGTAGCATTACCTAGTGAGCTTTCTAATTAATCATAGAAACATAACGGTTAGAAAAAACACTAAGATCATCTAGTCCAACCATCAGCCCATTATCACCATGTTTTATTTTATTTTTACCAAATAAGTGTTCTGCCACAAATGGAGCAAATTTAATCACATATTAATCTCCTGGGCAGCACAGTCCAGAAGAAACTTTTTATGTGCTCTGGAAATGAATGAGCAATGTCTTTGGGCTATTGCAGATCTGCAAGAAATTAATAGCGGTAGAGAAATTCTGAAAAAAGTCTGAGAAGAGACAGGCAACCCTCAACCCTCTGGCTATGACCTTCCAACAGTTCCTTATCCACTGAATAGTCCACCCTTCAAATCCGTCTCTCCAATTTAGAGACAAGGATGTGGTGAATGACCATGTCAATGGCCTTACAGAAGTCCAGGTAGATGATATTAGTTGCTTTCCCCTTGTCCACTGATGCCATCACTCCATCTTAGTAGGCCGCCAAATTGGTCAGGGACCATCTTCCCTTGGTGAAGTCATGCTGGCTGTCTTGGATCACCTGCTCATCCTTCACTGCTTTAGCGTGTCTTCCAGAAGGATCTGTTCCATGATCTTTCCAGGCAGCAGAGATGAGGCTCACCAGCCAGTAGTGCCTCGGCTTCTCCTTCCTCCCTTTCATACAAATGGCAGTGGTTTCCCTTTTTTCCATCCCTGAGGACTTCTCCCAGCAGTCAAGACTTTTCCAATGTGATGGAGAGCAGCTAGGCAACCACATCAGCCAGTTCCTTCAGGACCATGGGATGCATGTCATCTGGTGCCATAAACTTACCAGTCTCATGAGTCAGTCTTGGACTTGCTCCACCCTCACAGTGGTGAGCAGTTTGCACCCCAGTTCCCACCAACAGCTTAAGGGATGTGAGGTTCAGGAATGTGAAAAATATGAGAATCCTGGCAGATAGTTCCCAGAGCACCACTCCTGTCTTCTGAAATAAACAAAGCAAAGAAGGGTAAATTTGGGAAATAGCAGTATGCTCTAGCAACAGATAAAGAGGAGGGAAAGGGGGTGAATAGTGTTGTGTTTCAAATAGAAGGCAGCTGTCCTATGAAATGTTTCTAGGGTAGTTATATTTATACCATGGTTTTCCTTGAGGTACTTGGTCTCATTAAATACCAGAAAAACACTGTCCACATTTGTTATCTAACATTTTCCTCTGTGGCTTGTTTAATAATATATAGGTACCAAATTCATTATTCAAGATACTTAGTACTGGAAGAATACCAAAGCAATACAAGCTGTGCCTGATTAGTGTTTGAGAAAAAAGTATACGAAATTCAGTCAATAGCTGGAAAAAAACTTAGGGTTCATAAAAATTTTCATTGAGAAGAGCAGTGGAATTTCCATTAATGCCTGCACCATCTGGGGACATTGCAAGGAACAGTAGCCAGTAGATTGCATCTTCTTGGAGGAAAACCAAACCAACATCGGAGCTAGGCCCAGCAAATCATTTAATTGTATTGCTTCTTTTGGGAAGGTATCTAAAGATAAAGGTTAACAACTTTTGTAAGTCATTTTCACTCCTTAGAAGTACTTTATAATTGCCTGTGTGAGATCGCACTACCACATTTAAATATTCATAGCACACATTTCTTGAATGCATTTAAGAATAAATTTTATTATTTTCCTCTGCAATGATATTCATAAAAGTACATAAGTAATTAGGACTGCAAATCCACAGCACCAGTTTCAAATGATGACAAGGTTTTCAAATCTGCCAAGCGCTTGCCTTGCTCTGATCCCACTGGGGTCAGTTTGGAAACATGCCGGTGTCAGTGGGAGTGGAATTGTGCCAGTCATAGGAACTTAAAAAAAAGGCCAACCTGGAATAAACATGAAGATGTTGAGAATGGCATTTCTGACACGTGACCGACTAGCATGCTTCTTGGTGCAATTTCCAGTGTACTAGGAAAACAATATCAGAAGTTAAGCATTTATTACAACTTATGGGGTATCTTCTTTAAGAAAACACCATCTTCTGCTTAAAAGAATACAGAATGCAGAATACACAAGAACTTCTCAGATAGCATAAGACCAATTAACAAATTCCCAGTAATGCCAATAGTGCATTGCATATTAGGCTGTTCCTTCTGTTCTTTGTAATTAGATTTTGAGTGGGTTGCTGATGATGGATTTAATTTTGGCATAATGCTTTGCGGAGGGTGGTGGCAGGTAACCTCCTGAGGACCCTTGAGTGACTGCTTTTCTAAGACTTTTAGTTCTCTAACTGCTTTTTATTCTGCTCTAGGGACGACCTCAAAGACATACCGATTATCCAATCAACCCAAAGAAAATTAGAAATGTGACACATGTTTAGGATGGACTTCTGAAAATTCTTAACCTGAGTTGCATTTCATGCTTCCTGCCACAGGGAAAAGTCACCACCAGTTCTTTCAATTTAAGCTATAAGTTATTATTGTTTTTGTTTATTTCTCTTGTTATGAAATAAAATTGCAATCTTCACAATACAATGTAGTATTTGACAGCTCAGCAAAATAATGGATGCAAATGACTACCTTAAATTCAGAGGCAGCAAGTATGATGAGAATCTAAAAGAACAAGAATGTATCGTTTCAATTTCAAGAAAATCAACAGAACTCCTACCAGCCAGAAATGTCCAACTATCCATGGCGAGGTGAAGGACTGGAATTTAA
Organism: Lagopus muta; assembly: GCF_023343835.1. Taxonomy (NCBI): domain Eukaryota; kingdom Metazoa; phylum Chordata; class Aves; order Galliformes; family Phasianidae; genus Lagopus; species Lagopus muta. The sequence goes on from NC_064433.1 coordinate 107,310,288, forward strand.
TTTTGGCATAATGCTTTGCGGTGGGCGGTGGCAGGACCTCCTGAGGACCCTTGAGTGACTGCTGGTGATTAAGTAGTTCAGAGGAACTGGTTAATAGTCATACTGGTTAATGCAATATCTACTGCATATAAAAAAAAAAACTACAGCTGATTATCTCAAGATCATAGTACTTTTCAATTTATGTTCTGTAATAAAATCAAGGGGAGTTTTGACAGAAAGCAAAAATCTTAAGCTGAAAAATGTGGATAAAATGACTGATTTTTAAAAGCTGCTGCTTCAGTGCTTAATGTCTCTGATCTACTTGGGACTGAGTTTGACAGCTAAATGATGTGGATCACAATAAAGGATGGCTGATGGTGTTCACCCTGTTGTTCCATTGTGGATAAAGTTGATAATGACCAGGAGAAACGCATTTTAGCTGAGCAACCCATCCAATGGATCAGGTCCTGCAGAAGTATGCCTTCTCAATCTAAAAAGTACACTTTCTACCTGGAGTGTTTTTTCTGAAATTCTGTATTTCATAAAAGAAATGCTTAAGCAATTTTATTTTTATACAAAGGCAAACTTTTTCCATTGCACTTGTCTTTTTACCCACTCAAAGCATTCTGAACTTCAGTGTTTCAGTATTCAGTGTTTTGCATGTTAATTTTCTGCGTGAACCTTTGCAGGTGATCTTTGAGTAAAGAAGCTGTTGCACAGAAGTACTTTCAGTGTTAATCAGTGCAATGAAAATAAGAAATTTGAAGCTTGATCTCAGGAAAAAAAAAAATATTGTTTTGTTTGTTTAGCATTTAGGATCTCATTAAATTGTGACAGATTTTGCATTGCTGGTCATATTTCCAGTCAGTCTGTCAGAACAAGTTCTGGGATTAATTCATCTTCTGCCATATGTAATTGTATACATAGCTCTTTCAGATTCTGGCTGCCTCCACTCTTTCTGCCTTGTCTGGTTGAAGGAGGAGCTTTGAAATGCATTCTCTTTGAATGGAATTGTAGCAAAAACATGGTATGTAAATAACTATAGTGTTATACAGAGAAAATATAATTTGTGAAAATGTAAGTATTTGTGGAATATCTGCATTTTTTCTTTGAATAACCATGCATTGGGAGAAAGAGCTGCATTATTCTGGTATGAGTATTGGTACTGCTGACATCTCCTAGTTGATAATGCAGCTCAATGCAACCTGAAAACCAATAAAAATCCACTTTATTACAGAAATCACCACTGCACAAAACAGATAGGCTGAGGATAACATCAGCCTGTGCCTTTGGGTAAAAGCCATGGACCTTTGGCTTTCTGAGCACATGCATGGTTAGCAAGTCTACTCTCATGAGAAGAGTAACCTTGCAGTACAAAAATGAAAACTGGTTGGGAAGCATTTGTTTCCTTGCAGAAAATGTGTATTAATCAGAATGCATTTTGAAAATGAATCAAACTGTACTGTGTTGTTTATCTCAGAACCCTTGCTCTCAAGCTTAGCGTTGTTATTGTTTGGTATCACTGTCCTTGAACCCAAGAAAACCTTTTCTACATTTAATCTGTATCCTTCCACATTAATTTAAAAAAAAAAAAAAAAAAAAAGAAAAAGAAAAAGTGTTTGTGTTGAGGACGAGGACAGGAGCCAAAAGATGGAGACCTCATGGAGACTCACATGGCGCTACCCGGTGCTTGAGGATCCTCAGATGATACCAGCAGTGCTACCTAAATTGATTGTTAGGCTGTGGTTGGGCCAAATTTCCTGCACTGACTGCACAAGCCTATGACCAGAGTGAGCAAAGGGCTTTTTGCACAAAAATGTGCCACATCCATGGAAACATGCCTGGTAACTAGAGTCTGGAGCAATTTTCCTTCCTGACAGCTACAAGAATGCATCCCATGTGGCTGTGGTTTATTTTTTGCAGAATTACCATCAGGTTAAAATTCTTATAGTGTCCCTGAAATTTATAGTGGGGTGCATTTGTATGCTTACAGATTTGTTTTCTTCAGGCATGTTATACAGCCTGTATATCATCTCCAGTACTAGCTGTTAGTTATGTTTGCAAATAGAGCTCTGCAAAAAACAATGCATAAAATAGAGACAATTTTTAGCACTCAGGGAAAATAAAATATGCAGGCACTTTCAGAAGACAGAGTAGGATAAAAATATTGAATTTCAGACAGTTTATGGAGACACCAATCTTTTGTACACTTGCGTGTTGATTTATAATTATGACTTGGGGGACATTTTAGTAATCTAGAAGTATCTTATTTTTTTTATTGCTTACAGACTGTGCTGTTTGATTATATACAACCCTTCCATGTTCTCTTACATAGTGTTCTGATTGGAATTCCATACATGTGTATGTGGGAAAAAATACACTGGAGATATCCAGTACTTCATTCTACAAGAAGGTTTCCTAAAGTTGTGCCTATACAGTTTTATATTTCAGAGAGAACTCAGGCTACCTGAAGAGAAGGCCATCTAAAAATAACACTGACTCCATGTGAAGCTTTCTTTTTCTAACAAAAAAGCACCTCATGTGGGCTAAGCAGAATCAACAGATATGCTCTTAGCAAAGGGTACTCACAGTGTTGGCTAAACATTTGGTTTCATACTGATCAAATTGAATAGAATTGCTATTTTTGATATTTGCTTGGTAGTATAGCTGTTACTAACCTACAGTAGACCACTTTCAATCTAGTGTGTGGGCATTCCTAATGGCAGAGGAGGGTACTCATTGCTTACCAGTCAACCAGCCTCAATATGTCTTTCTTCAAAAGTATCCTCCATGAGGCAGGAAGGACACAGCTTCCAACAAGATTCGTCAGCAGAAGCTCCTCTGAAACCAGAGCATGGTCCCCTGGAAGTGTTGCAGAAATCTTATTCCCCTGTCCATCCAAAGTAGGCCCGCACCCTAATTCTCCCTCCCAGAATTTCTCACAACCCCACATCTGTATTCTCCAAAACATAGTAAAATTAATCCAGTGGCCTCATAGTAGCTATACAAATAAAATTAAGCAATCTGTATGCTCCTGAATGGTCCCATATGGTCAGCCTGTAACTGGAAGAGAACCCCGGCTGCCAATACGGGAACACCTTTGCATCTTAGTACTCTTTACCAGATCAGACTCCAAAAAACCTCTGCTAAAGAACAGGCCCAGACCAGGAATTCATAAAGCCCCTGATACGGAGGTGCATGCTCTCTGTAGATGTGACTGTCATGATTAATCTCTCCGCCTACTCACCATGAACCACTCTTGTTCCCCAGGCTATGAACTAGCTGTCTGTTTTCCCCCTGTATGATAAGTAGCTTTGCTTAACTTTTTAAACTTCCTTTGTCTCTCTCTTTCCTCTCTTTTTACCATCCTTATTTTTTTTCTATTATGGAATATCTTTTCTTTAAACAAAGGGCTAATTGATACATATCCAATTAACATCTGAGCATTTGTTCTCAGCTTGTATTTAGCTTTGCAAATTGCTGCTTTTATTTCAGACCTGAGGAAGGGCTTGCATGTCAGAAAATTTGTCTAACATTTCCAGCAATGCCAGCTGATCCAATAATGCACACAACCTCTACCTGCACACTTTGACCTACCCACGCACTCATATTGACGCTTGTCTACTTCAGTCATCCCACTCACTGGGACGTCAGGAGGACACTATGCAAATTTAAGCTGACCTTTCTAAATTGCTATTGGGAAAAAGTGAAGATGTAACTAAGGGGATGATTTTCACCTTGACAGTAAATGACAGGAAGTCGCTCATCTCTTAAACTCACCAAGGTGATGGAAAAAACTATATTTTCAACATAGAAGAGTCTGAGCTGGCTTCCCACATACTTAGCCCCTTCAAACACAAGGTATTTACATGTAACCACTTAGAGAAAGAACACAGTAATTTCACTGAGAGGGCGATGAGGCACTGGCAAAGAGAAGCTGTGGTGCCCCATCCCTGGAGGCACTCAAGGCCAGGTTGGATGGGACCCTGGGCAGTCTGAGCTGGTGGGGGGCAGCCCTGCCCATGGCAGGGGTTGGGGTGGGTTGGCTTTGAGCTCTCTTCCAAACCAAGCCATTCTATGAATACTAACCCATCATGGAAACAAAACTTGTCAATAAAGAGGAAATTAAACAAAATGTTACTGATGGAAAGAGAAACTAAGCCAGGCCCACACTAGCATGTCTGCATCAAACCTCGTGATGACGGAAAATTAGCCACACTGTTGTAAAGATTGAGTGTGATAGGAATGCTGTGCACTGTGGCAGTCTGCAACTCCAAACAGAACTGGAGATTTCCCATAACCCTCCCTCCCCTGCTCTCTGTTCTTTGGGAGATGTGGGTTGCTAACAGCGCCTTTATGTGATCCGAGAAACCACTGATCATTTACACTAGATCAGTACTAATATTCTTTTAAATGAGAGTGGATACCTGCAGGCACAAAGGCTATATAATAGAATATTCATTTTCAGTTCAGAGAGGCTTTCGGCATTAGCTCTCACAGCAGAACTCACGTCACACAGATTATATTTATATCGTTTATTTGCTACTGTGATATGATTACTCTCCCAAATAAGAGATTACATTAAGTGCTTTTCTCAAATCATGTTCCAGCAAAACACTCTGTTTTTGTTTTGGGGAAAGAATGCCAAAATCCAGGGAAAACAATACAGAGATGTTTTAATTAGAGAAGCCAACCAGATCTATATTTGCTCTGCCTCCATCTCATTAGCTTCTCCTCATGAAAGGCCCAGTGGCTGCTCTGACCTTGTGCCAGATCCTCTGTACTATTGATCTCTTCAGTTCCAGTGTCCCCTCAGCCGGGTACGACTGCTGAAGCCAGCGGTCTTCATGAGGTTAGCCTAACTGAACTGAAAGGGTGGTGGAGCAGCAGCTCCTGCTTGGAATCATAGAATGGCTTGGGTAGGAAGTGACCTCAAAAATAATCCATTTCCAACTCCTTGCTGTGGGCAGGGCTGCCAACCACTAAATCAGGCTCTAGATCAGGCTGCCCAAGGCCATATCCAAATCAGCCTTATGGGTTTCTCCAAATGGAGAAGCTGGGCAGTTACTCACTGTCTCACACTGTGCACAAACAGTCTGCCACATGCTCATGGAATCAGGATATTTGTCTGCATTAATCCGTGCTCACCGAGCAGTCTGTGCATGCCAGTACAGCCACTCACTCCCGTCATGCCATGATGATGCCTCTAAACAGATGCCTGAAGAAAACTGCTCCTGTCGGAAACCTCTCCAGTGCAGTCTCTCCTGCTCAATTGCCACAGTGATGTCACCTGTGGTGATCCATATGTAAGCTGTACCACTGCAAATAACAATTTATTTCCCTCCAGAAATGTCTTCCCCCCCTCCTTATTTGCAGAATTTTCTTTTCTCTGTCTCTGCCCTCGGTTTGGTGTCACCTCTCACGGAGTTACGTGTTTAACTGGGAGTCCCATGCCTTGGAGTGGGTGCCCATGTTCTCCAGCTGGCTGCGAAGTACTGCAAAAGCCACATGGCACCGTGGGAACAACAGAGACAGACATCTGTATCCCCTTAGCATCAACAGTCAAACTGCTGACAGATTTTGCCCTGCATTGCAGGTGCTCTTCAATTATTGCAATGAACCCAATCAACAATAATTGATGAAGACTTTCTAATGAATACTGGGAAAAACATTCAGCATACTCAAGGAGGATTCCTTTCTTCTCTTGATACACTGAGCACCTTCATAGCTAATTGGTTACAAAGCCTTAGTTTCCTTCATTTCAACACCTTTAACAGGGCAGATGTAGAAACAATCAAAGTCAGGCGGGTGATTATGAAGATGATGCACAATGGAAACAGAAAGAAGAGCCATGAGCTATGGTTACTGATGGTAGGTGATTAAAGTCACTCTGCTCCTAAAGGATAACTTTGCAGCTGGCTTAGATATGCTGCGCAGACACTTCCGTCCTTTGTGCCCTTTGTGCCTGCTTACTGGCCAAAGTGACAGCGGGCAGGGAGTGACAGCGCATGCCACCTCCCAAGCCCTGTGTTCAGTCTGCCAGGGGAGCGCTGCTCCCAGGCATGCTCATGGGTCATTGACTACATCAGTTCTAAACAACATCTAAATAGCCTATAACTGCAGCTATTTACATGCAAGTGCTAGGCTGCAGCTACGCGATTTTCCCTACTATAGATGCAGAGTGCAGAGCATTCAGCTTTTAGAGCCTGAGCTGATGTTATGCCAGAGACCGCATAGGTAAGAGTTCAATGCACTGTTTGCTCCTCTTGCTGCGTTTTCTTCTTCTCCTATAGTTTTCAAATGAACATAATTGCTAACAGAGTGTTGCTTTTTTTTTATCCTGTAAAGGAGAAAGAGGACTTCATGACTGCTTAGAGATCTTACAAAACTGTGAATTAGCGTAATCAACAATTTCAGTAATAAATCCAGTAGTATGCTTTCAATTTCATCAGCTCAATTCAAGATTCTTCCTCCTGGGTTAGAACTGGCATCTCAGTGCACAGATCACAGCCGTTCTCATCAGTCAGGTATATTTCTGAATGCACTTTATGGCCAAGACAATTTATAATACAAAACCAAAAAGGACATAATGGTTACTTTGTTCTCTAGGCATCAATTGTGCACTTCTTTAAATTAGAAATGTCTAAAATGGAGCAAGGGGAATAAATACCTAATATGGAAATGGGCTCAACTTGGGATATTTATTTAATTGCTCATCTTTTTTTTTTTTTTTTTTTTTTGCATGATGTTAATTGAAACTAACAAGAAGCATATTCTGCCCAAGGTTCTGGTGACAGCCCCAAACACTTCCCACTCTTTTCAGGACTGCAGGAAGAAGGTGAACAGGGAAAGGGGGGAGGGGGGGGGAGACACATTTCAACAGCAGAAAGGAGACAGAAGCTGACTCCCATGTCTTTGCTGTTGTAAATCAAGCCAACCTCACTCATTTGAAACCATTTTGCTCACACTAAGACCAAAGATCCTCTGGAATGACTGAGACAAGATCCTGGTGTATTCTGCTAACAACTTTCCCTGGGGTCGGTCATGCAGAACTAGTTTTCTAGTTCTATGAATCATAACTGAAACCCATATATTGCTGATATATGGTGCATAGGATAACAACAGTGTTTATCACTGCTTTTTAATACAGGATTTAAATGTGGTCTAAGCAGATAAGTAGCAAACTGTTTACAGATGCAGAACCAAGAACGCAATTAAACATCCTGCTGAATGAGATATTAGCAGGTATCACTCAAGACCTTGGGGATATGTATAAAATATGCTTTCTCTTGCTTCTCATGCCTTGTCCTGATCAGTGTCTCATCAAGCTGAGCTCTCAAGAATGAACAAGAAACCCCATTAAGAGGTGAGGCTTCAGGGTTCATTAAAGACACTGAGTCAACCTACAAGCTTAACAGGACTGGCAGGGTTTTCCCACCAACTAAGATATGCTCAGTATGAGGCCTTGCACTTGGGGCCTGGATTTGAAGGTTTTCTGCCTCTCAGACGTCTTGGGCATATGTTAAAACCCAAAAAGTGCTGTGGCCTCTAGGGGAACACCTTGGAGAGACACATCCATGAATCCCTTTGAAGGAAAAAGCAAGGTAGATTCACGCTCATCAAAATGGTAATGCCCTCTGTAAAAGCAGTTAGCAAGTTTTTGGCCTTTCCTAGAGAAGAGGGATGTTATTTTATGCCCTTCCTCAGTATCAGGTGATCTCATTGCTTACGGTTGCATAACATCATTAAAGTTTCAGCTTCTGAAGCTTTAAATACAGAGATGATAAACTAAATATTTAAGAGATCCTGAGTTTAGATTCCACTGACCTTCACAAGCTCCTTCTGGTAATTTATATAAATGAACCTACTAATTATTCATAGAAACAAAATGCCTGAAAAGAATGTAAACACAGCACTATTATTGAATTTTACAGCTGGGATCAGAGCTAGTCTTCATGGGCCATAGCCAGCACTCTTTCACCCTGCAAAGTCTACCAAACTGATTCAAATTGTCTTAAAGCATCATTTTTTCTGGTTGTTTGGGGATGACCAGGCACTATAATTTTATTTTAGTCAAATCATAGTGTCCCCAGGTAAATGCCAGATCTTTCTAAGCTTCATTGCACTAGAGCTGCACAGGGACCAACTACAAAAGAATGCATTAAATCTCAGGGTGCTTTTTACTAGTACTAAGTAACACGAGGCAGCTATTTTTAATTTCTGTGCAGCAGCAAGTCTTGAACAAGCTACATGTGACCTACCTTGCATTTTAAAGAGGGAGGATAAGAAACAAAATGTGTAGAAGCTGCACCCTGCTAGTTAGCCAGTCCACAAAGCTGAAAATGGAGGTCCCACAGGCTGGCTTTGTTCACACTCTCTCCCATTGCCATCCGTAGAAGCTTGTCATCTTTTTAAGGAGGAGTTACTGTACCAGTTTCTACCTAAGGGGATATACACAATGGCAAAGCATAATAGTGGGTACCTTCTTTTCCCCCAGCTAACTAGAAATTTAGAGGAGGAGGAGAAAAACATAGATGCTCTTCTGGGACACAAACCAAGGTGTCCACTGGTGTCCTGAAATACCTTCAGGGAAAGTTGTCATTTCAGAGTTCACATAGAGATACTCGAGAGAGCAGCCGCTCCAAGCTTAATTTTGTTCCTCTTACTGTGCTTTGGAAATGCCACCGAGGAAAACTCTGTGCTGCATAAAAAAGCACTGTAGTGAGTCAAGACAGAGAACCACTTATCTTTTGTATTCACGGATCTATTTTAGAGTTATGCTGACCTTTACAAGAACCTTTAAATAATAACACCTCAATTAGAGATACTGGGTCAGAGAGAGCACTTTCTAGCAAGAATAGCAGGTGGACAAGGCCTTCAGAAAAGTCATCAGCCATTCAACTGAAATGTCACCGTTAGCCCATAGGAAACAGCTGAATTGTGCATTATTATTGGTGACAAAGGCTGTATAGAAAAAAGATGAAGGAAGCAGATCTAAACATTTCTTCACTTTTAAAAGTGAGATGCTTTTCATGAGAAGCATTCATTCCCAATAGTCAGCTGGTGGTTGCTTTGATTGCCATCTCCATTTCCAAGCGAACAGTGACAACAACCAACCAACAAACAAATGAACAAAATCCCCAAATAGTTTTATTTTAGAAGTTTCAGTCAAGTTAGCTGTATCTACATATGAGGTTAGATCTTTACATAGTGAACAGACATAGCTGCTTTCTTCTTTCATAGGTTATGTCATCTTTCCTTTCAATGCTTCATACTCAGCAAGCTAATATTTTCTGTAAGGAGAGATTTAACTAGGTGGCACAGAGCAGGCTATGTTAAAATTCCTGGCTTTGGATCTCTGAGTATGCCCATTACTAAATTTCTAGAAGCCAGCACAATCTGGTCTACTGTCATACTTCACAGCTCAGCAGTCAAAAACTGCTGACCTTGCTTTTTTATTTGACTAGCCCAGTTTCTGAACGGTAACTAAATATTCTTACCTTGATATGTGGAATGGATCTCATTTCATGAATAAGCAGAGAGTAGGAAATATGCCGAGGAGAGAATTCTTAATCAAGTCCAAATCCAGCTTCCTACCTCCAGCCAACCTTTTAGATAATGTTAATTTTAACTTGCTCAGTTTCTAAATCAGGTACACAGGGGTTGGAAGCCCCAAAAACTGAGGTTGAGAACCTCAAAACTTCAGGTGTTGGTCCTAAATATATCAATAAAGATGTTATGGAGAATGTTGTTATATTAATAAAGATGCAATGGGAACAAATTCTTCTTCCTTTTATTGGCCTTCCTTTCTGGTGAGTTTGGACATCAATAAGCTTTTCCCTCTACAGATGACTACGTAGTCTTGATTCACACTTCAATTGCATCCATCCTGCACAGCAGAGGCAGGCTACTGCCTTCTGAAAAAATTAAGAACCTCTGTATATTTGTATGAGGTGAGATCAGAGTTGGAATACATTTACATTGGAATCTTTATTCTGGCAGCTGCCAATTATATATCACTTGACATGGTGACCTTAACTTCCTTTTACTGGAATATGTTACTTGTATTTACTGGCAGTACAACACTAAAAGGTTTCTAGGGCAAATGGAAAGGAAGGGTTTGGATGCCTCGACTTTTTACTATTTCCTGCAAAGTGTTTGACAAAACTTGGGAGTGCTACAGCACAAAGATCAGAGGTTGTTTTGAAGCCTTTGCTCTGTCTAAAGAAGAAAAGCAAACAGGACAAAAATCCTTCTGAACTTCAGCACTATTCTTCTGCAGAGAGCAAGAAATCCAGTAGATTCAGCAGTCACTGTAACAGTGCTGGGTGGTGCACAGAGGAAGGGTTCTGACAGCAATATCTTTCATTTTTGGTCTAACTAGCTTTATGCACCTGAAGTAGGAGAGAAGACTGGGATCACTGAGCTTCAAGCAGCATTAAGTACTAGCAGTGATGTTATCTTTGCAATGTACTTCAGCTTCTCTGAAGCTGGTAGCCTTCTAGATCCATTGTCTAAGCAGAATAAGGACATAGGGAGTACACAGAGGGGGAAAAGATCCTGAAATCTGGCTCCTGTGCAACAGTCAAGAGCCAATGAAACTCTCCTAGATATCTTAATCCTGACACATGCTGTATAAATACATGCATGTACATATATATATATACACCTATGTGAATATGTGCTATATGTGCATATATATGTATGCAGCACCAAATGATCTCGGCTTGTACTGGAATTAAATTCTTCACTTCTGTAAGACACCACTGAGAATTTTTGGGGGGAGGATTTGATTTTTTCTTTGCTTTGCTTGTTTAATCTAAAGGGCACCGAAAAGATAATGAGAATGGAGTTTGTCCTTAACCTTAATTTCTCCAAAGTCACTGAAGTGAAGGAAGGAGTGCATTTAAACTCCTTTCTCTCTCCACACCGCAAGCTGTAATTGTTGCGGATCTTTTTAATCACGTTAATTCCTTTGTCTGCACAGAGATTGAAGATTGTTAGCTGATAATTAATATGTCTTTTTACCATTTAATTAAAAAGTTAACTGCTGTGGTTAAGTGCCAAATAATACCTGAGTACTACACATTTTCATATCCTCTCTGCAAATCAAAAGCCAATCAAAAAGTCAAAACCCACAAGCACTCCTTGGGCTTTGAAACATTTAGAGAATTTAACTTACGCTGAGACAAGCTTTCTTTGCACCAAAGCTCAGGACACGTCTATGAATTACATCCCTCAAAATTCTTTGGCTTGACTGAAAAATTCACACTTACATTTGGGTATTTTTTTTTTAATGTCTGTTTTAATGGTACTTTGTTTTTTAGGATAGAAGATCACTCACACTGTGGAGTAAGTCATATCATGCAGATCTCTGGATAAAAGTCTCAAATTTTCAAAACAATACTTGATATATTTTTGTGACATGGATCATGATAAGGTTTTTTTGAAACCACTGGCTCCTAGCTCTTGTATGGGAACACAAATTAGACTGTAACACAGGCTTTAGGGCACAGATTTTCAGAGGTGCTTTGTCCCTGAAATACACACAGCCATTAGCTTCTTAATTACAAGGTAAAAATACATACTAATGGGACTTAAGGCTGTGGAAACTGCTTTGTTTTCCCTACTTTTTCAATTATTTAGTTGGGCAAATTAGCTGATCTGTATGAGTGGCCAGTCACAGAGTGCAGATCTATGCTTGTTAGATCTATTGCTATCAAGAAGACCAAAGCCTATAATTACAGCATGTTCTCTGTAATGAAGGTCATGTTCTAGATCCCATTCCATTTTCCATATTCAAATATACACATCTTTCTGAAACAAAACCTTCCAATTTGAAATCAGCATCCTTCATTTCAGTTGCAACACAAGCTTCTTTGTCAAAAAGTTTGTGTAAAATTGTTCTATCTCTAGAAATTCAAAGAATAAAAAAGAGGCACAGGCTTCACATCAGTGTACTGATCTCAAGTTCTTGGAAACTTCAATTTCTGCAGTCAGAATCAAAATGCAAATCTATTCTGGCACCAGTGGAATATAGAACACCTTTCAAGGCACAGTCATATGTTCATTTTCATTTTTTGGGGGGGTTTGATTTGATTTGGATCAAATTTTGAGTGAAAATATGTCAGCCTAAGAAGTTATCTTTCCCTGCACTTTCTGTTTCTGTGCCTTCTGGAACAATCCTGCAGCTAGCCATACTTTAATAAAACCACCCAATTTCCTACACGCTTCAAATGGTGGGGTTTTAAAGTGAAGCAAGACTTTGCAATTACTATTACTGCTAGTGATCAAGATTGAGAGTACAATTAGGTTTTTTTGTCATGCATTTGCAACATATGAATCTTCAATTAGGCTTCGATCACACTAGTGGGGAAGAGCTGCTATTGGTCTTCTTGCACAGGTGAAACTCCTTGGAAGTATGTGAGCAGTTCTGCTTCAGAAGCCAGCTCAGATGCTCTTCTCCATGTTAATTCTTTCAGGTAAGTGGGAGTAAGAAACAGTGAAATTGTAGTCATATGCCAGCAGACAAGATTGAATGCATAGCAAGTGCAGACATGATGAACAAGAAGGTGGTGTTTTAATAGTCAATTTTCAGAATATAACAACTCTTGAAAATAGAATAGCTTAGAACATTTTCTCTATTTAGAAGTGTCACTGCTTAGCTGTTCACTTAAAATCTGAGCTGTGGTGTACCTTTAAGGTAAAGTATTACCAGAGGCTGGAAAGACTTTCAGCTAAGGGGTACCTCAAAATGAAAACCTGGTGCCATCACATAAGATAAATGACAGAACAGGAATACTAGAGGTATCTTTATTCAAAGCTCCTCCTGAGACGTTCAGCTTGCTACTGCATTGCCAGAACACAAGGAATGTTAAACTAAGCTGGCTCATACATTATCATGTCAGAACTCAGTCCGCACCCAGGATTAGAACGGATCTGTGTGTCTGTGTGTGTAGGCTCAAGGGCTATGAAGTTCAGAAGATCCACACTAAAAACAAGGTGAGGCATGTAGCATCTCAACCTTTCGTTTGTCTCTGGGTTGCTTTAACTGTCTGTGGAAATTTTCTCCAGGGTATGATAAACAAATCTGGAAGGCAGTGAAGAAAGCTTGGGCTGTCAGCTGGGAGAAGGGAGTCCTCTGCTCACCAAGAGCCTGCTGATAGCATCTTGTGCAGCTTATACTGCAACTGCATGCTGGAATACACGCAAGTAAAGGGGATACTGCATGCAGGGCACTGCCATCACCATCAGCATCATTGCTCTAGAAGAATGCTGTATTTGGAGAAAATAAACTCAGCACCTGGTTAGGAACTGCCATTTAACACAGCACCCTGAGAAGCGAGGCACTTCCATTCTCCTCCATGTTTTCTACCATGAAGATGGGGAAGGGTATGGGGGCAAGGTATGTAAGGATCAGCTGAGGCCCCTCGCTGTGCTCAGCCCAGAGCAGACAAGCTGAGGGAACGGCATGGAGCTGTGTTGGGGAGGGCAGCTGGGGGTCAGGGAAAGGGTCTGCACCACAGGGCGGTGGGCGTGGAACGGGCTGCATTGGGCTGTGGGCATGGCCACCAGTGATGGAGTTCACAGAGCATTGGGACAGTGCTTTCAGACACAGGGTGTGAATTTTGGGTGGTTCTGTGTGGTTGGACTCAATGATCCTTGCGATTTGCTTCCAACTCAAGATACTCTGATTCTATGAACTGTGTCTCTTCTAGCTAATGTCAGCAGCTAATTCCTCAAAATACCAGCTCTCATTGCCCCTGCTCCCAGGTCTTGAACTGGGACTGCGGGACATCCTCCACTGTCTGGGTACTGAGGCCCATTGTGCCTCTAGGCTTCCTTGGGTGCAGCTCAGTGTGCTCTGCAGAGGGTCCCTCTTGGAGGCTATAAACTCCTCAAGGCAGGCCAGAAAGTAAAAACATTTTATGTTCCCCCACCGAGTCTAGTGCAAAGACTCTTCTCTGTTCACATGCTTCTGTGTGCACTGTGGAGTACAGCCTGAATTACAGCAGTGAGATTTTCTGCTTGGATACGACACATATATTTTGATGATGAGAGAGACCAGCTCTCAGACAGAAATCCATTGTTATGTCATACCTCACCAGCACACGTTCTTCATGCAGTTACAAAATAAGCATGTACTGCTTGCCACCCAGACGGCTAACTGGCAACTGCTGCTGGCAGTGGCCATACCTGGGGAGGACATGTGCTGGTGTATAAGTATGGCCCACCTCACTGTCGTACTGCTCTTTGCTGGGCTCTCACAGGACTGAATGAGCAAATATACAGAAGGAAAGGTAGCTGATCCTGTTTGGGCATGATACAAGCAGAGACTGTGCCACACTCCCAGGATGTTTGTTTCCCCACCGAGGTAAGCAGCAAGAGAATTTCAGATCCAGCCTTATTCTCCTGCAACCAGCAGGGCTCTTAGCAATGTCAGTGGAAGCTGAAAATGTTTTCTTTTAGCTGTCTCTGTCACCTACTGAGTGTTTGTGAGTCCGCTGGTCAGAAATAACCCCTTGAGCACACAAGAATACCAATGGTATTCTTGTCAGAATATAGATACTAATGCAATGCACCAATGACTGCCTTTCTTGGAAAATGTTGTCACATAACTCAAAGCTGCTTTAGGGGCTTCACCATTTTTACTCTGGATACTCACACCATAGTGACACTTCTGAAGCAGCAGAACAAGCAGCTATTCATGCAATAAACTCCCACCTTGTTTATTGCCCACTTGGTATGCTCACAACAAGACCTGGGATAATTTACATGAGTTCTGTAAAATGCCAGATGCCAGGGGAGGTGAAGACAGTATTTTAAAATAAGGTCTTTCCCCTCATTTTCTATAGAAAATAACAGGAAAAACCTATAATAAAAAAAAATAATAATAATAATTAAAAAATTAAAAAATCCTGCAACATTTTGATCCCTAGTTGTAAATCATAGAATCATAGAATGGCTTAGGTTGAAGGGGACCTCAAAGCCCACCCAGTTCCACGCACCAGCTCAGGCTGCCCAGGGCCCCATCCAACCTGGCCTTGAGCACTTCCAGGCACGGGGCACCACAGCTTCTCTGGGCAGCTGTGCCAGAGCATCACTGCCTTCAAGGAAAGGATTTCTTCCTAACATCTAGCCTAAATCTCCCTTCTTTTAGTTTAAAGACACTCCCCCTCATCCTATGACTATCTACCTCAGTAAAATGTCACTCCCCCTCCTGCTTGTAGGTTTCCCTTGAGTTCTGGAAGGTTGCAGTGAGGCAAGGCAAAGGGGCCTTCCATAACGGCATTGCAAAATCTCTTCCACTGCCTCCATCCAGATGAGCCCTGGATGTGGATTTTGACACAGAAGCTGTTGGCAGGCTGTGGAAAGGCTGACAATCTTCTTGGGCTCTTCAAAGTGCTACTTTAACTTTTTTTTTTTTTTTTTTTTTTTTTTTTTTTTTTTTTTTATAAATCCATTTAAGAGAAATTTGAGGGAGTTAAATGCATTCTCGAAGCAAATTGAATCTATATTTCTTCACAGATACATGAGTCAGAGCATCTGAACGTGTATTGCCAAATATAGGCATTGTGCTACATCAGAAGATGGATGCTGGAGGATAACTGCATAATTTCCAAAGTTTTTGTTTTATTATCTTTTCATTTTTGTCAAGCAAATGACAGAGAACACTCTTTTCCATCCCTCCAGGAAAGCTGCCTGACAAAGAAACACTGTATATTTTAAAAGAAAAGGCAGCAAGATTCATGTTGTGACTGTCTGAAGTCTGCCATAGGGATGGAGTTAGGTGGGTGACACAGTGGCCATGACACTTCGGTGTCCCATTGGGACTGAGCACGGGATCCCACATTTTCAGCACCTCCAGCACACACCTGAAAGGTGGCAGAAATGGGTGGAGAAATCCACTCTCAGACCCTGGGCTGAAAGATCTGCCTCCCAAATGCGCGACCACAGGATGAGGCAAAGGGACGCAGATCCCCCGTTTGCCGCGGACGAGCGTCCACGTTCAACTCCTTCTCAGCGCGTTCTCCGCCCTCCGCCATTTTCCCCCTTTTGCCCGTAGCTCCGCAACCGCCCGCCAGGGGGAGCCGCGGCTCCTCGGATGAGGGGTGCGGGGGCTCGGCGCGGCCGAAGGCACTCATTGGCTGCGGCTGGGCGGGCCGGGCGCGGGGCGCCGCTTCTTAAAGGGCTGCGCGGGGCGGCGGGTGTGCGGTGCCGGGCGGGTGCTGCCGTTTAGGGGCGCGGGCGGGTGTGTGCGTGCGGGGCTGCCGGGCGAGATGAGCGAGGTGGGTGAGCGGCCGCTGGGCGCGGGCGATGGGAGGGTAAGGGGGAGCCCTGCTGCTCTTAGGAAGTGGGAGGGTGGGACGGGGGGTCTGCGGGTGCGGGAGGCGTTGAGCGTTAGTACTTTCCTAAGGTCAGGTGGGGAGGGCAGGGTGCTTCTGTTGCGGCTGAGCTGGGAGGTGTTTGTTGGCTGTGTGCGGGGTCTAGAGCTCGTAGCTTCTGTAAAGCTGTATTTAATGAGTCTCTACAGGTGTGTGTGTGCCTTCAAAGCGAGAGGTGTTGCCTTGTTTTGTGCTATGAAGGACTGTGTGCTCCGGTGGAGAATTTGAAAACCAGAGTTTAAAGGTGTTTGCAGCGCTTTTCCCTGCGTGGAATCATCATAGAAGAAATTGTGCGGGAGCCAGATGTGGGAGCTCATGGAAAAAATGACATCTCTGTAGTCTAATGCTAATGTGAACTTCACAAAATCTGACCTGGGAAGGATAATTAAGGAAAAGAATGTAGATACTTTTATAGCCTGGAAAGGTTGCTGCCTGTTTGTAAGTAAATAAGCTGTTTTAGGAGAAATATTCTGGGGGCAAACCAGTCAGTCAAGTGCCAGCCAGAGTCAGCTTGCAGCATCCCAGATTCTCCATTGCACTTTCCCTTGGGGATGAGTAGTGATATCTGTAATTACACCTTACCCAAGCGCCTATTTCTGGAGGCTATTTCCTGTTACAAAAAAACCTGCCGCTTCTCTAACAATTGGCTATTGCTGTCCTAGCAACACAAGTAAAGCAAAAAGAAGCACTGAATTAGTTTCTGACTAGCTGATGTGCAGCTGTTATACGTTGGTGCTCTCTTAGGTAAAAGACTTGAGGTGAGGACCTGAGACATAATTATGAGGAGAAACATTTTAGTTTGCTGGTCAGGCAAGTGGGAAAAGCAGAGAGAAACCTCATTGTGCTTTCCTGCTGCTTGCAGGGATCTGACAGCCCAAGTGTACTTGCACCATGCTTTCTGTGACCTCTCCCTATCGCTGCCTGCATTTGGATTCACTGGGTTGAGTCCATGCTGTAGCCTTTTAAAGTAACTACATGTTTGCCACACACACTGGCTGCTCCTTTAAGGTAATGTTTGGGGAGAAATTCTCTGGTGAAGAGGAATGGTTGGATGATCCTGCTATACTGACTGCAACTGTGCAAGGCACTATTACATTATATTCATGTGCTAGGATGTACTTGTTCATTAATTTCCTTTTCATAGTTTGAAGTATTATTGCTTGCTTTGTACATAGTGTGTCCTGATGAACATTAAGATCACTCTTAATGCCACCATAGGGGTTCTTTATTCATATTAAGTTTCCTGGTGCCTCACAGGGCAGTATTTCTAGCACACCTTCAAAGCTAGAAATGTCATCTTTCTATGATTCTTAAGTGCAATCAATATCTTCAGTCCTACTGTCATTCAACAGATAATACTGGAGCATTTATCACCCACAGCTATACTGAATGAAAGCCAACAGTCAGAAGAATATTCTTTTTCCAGAAGACAGATAGGAACAACTGGACCAGCCCAAACCACCCCAGTTCAGAAGGCTGCTTAAAAGCAGAGGCAAAAAAAGATTAGAAAGCAAGCTCCTTAAACATCTGTTTGGATGGGGGTCTTGCTGGATTTCAGTTTAATGCTGTAACTGAATTTTTTTTTATTTTCTTTGTCCTAATCTGACAGAATCTGAGGACCGTGATTAAAAAAGGTTCATCTTGAGCCCCGAAAAGATTATCTCAAAGTGGTGTTGAGATGGCTGAAAGCTTATGTTTGTAATTGGTAGTATTTGAGTGGAACTTAAAATGCAGTGGTAGCAAATTCTGAAGAAAGCTTTCAGATCCTTTGGAAGTTATTTCTTGAGATTTTTTTGTGGCTTCTTATTTTACTGCATCAAGCAAAATTGACTTAGTTCCTGTTTATGTGATTACCACTCTCCTGATGGAGAAAGCTCCATCGTGATGGAGGAAGCAGCCATTAATCTGACTGTAGTATTCCTTTATTTTCCAGCAGCTACTTTTTTTCAGTGAGGAAAGAACTCTGCAGGAAAATCTTGATCTGCAATTAGTCAAAAAAAAAAAAAAAAAAAAATGTATTTAAGATACTCTGATTGCTGGGCAAAGATCTGGCATTGTAACTCCAGGGAACTTAAGGTATAAGGGTTTGCCCAGTTGGATCACGGAAGTGTCCAAATGTATTTCTTGCTGGATGCTTTTTTGGTTTTAGCTGGAGATAGTTCATTATGTACTGAAATGTGTTTTTAGGTGTTGAAGTAACTTTGCAAATCTATTCCCGAGTAATTGAGGAGCCTTTTCTCTAGATCTATAGTAGATTTATTCCTTCAACTTTAATGAGCTTGGAGAGAATGGCCAAGCTGTTCAGATTTGGCTACTGCCATACAGCATCTATGAGACAGATACAACTGTTGTTCCATTAAGGATCTCTAGTCACCTAGGATGAAATGGGGAAAGTCATCTTGGGTGTTGGTTCACAGAAGAATGCCAAATAGCAATATACACTTGCTAGTGAGCCTTTAAGCTTAAAACTCACCTCAAAGAGTCTGTCAGCTTATCAGTGGAGTAACTATCTGACATGCTGAGTTTGTCAGGCCATGCAGGCAGTATTCCTCTGGTGTGAAGGCTTGCAAGAAGCTTTTTTTTTTAACTTCATACAAATATTTTTACAGCAGTCATTGCCACTCTTTCCTTCTGTGTTGAATGGCTCTGGTTTTTAGGGATCAGTCTTAATCGTAGAGTTTGACTGTAGAGTGCTTAGGTCTCTTAGCTGGGCTTGGAATACAAAGAACTCCAGCTGTTGTTTCTCTCTGGAGCTGCAGCAAGCTCATTCCTGTTGTCTTATGGCTCTTTAATTTGGCACCAACTGCTATCTTGTGCCCACCTCTGGGAGAATATGAAGGGTACATGATTGTGTTACCTGTAAAGGGGATGTGCTGGGTATTTCTGGCTCATCAGCTCAAATCTTGTGGGGAATGCCAAGCAGCTTCCAACTACAGCCCAGAGTATTTAATCTGTATAATTTGGAGCTCAGATTACCTTCAGATAGTTACACAGCAGTTGTGTTGGGAAGATGTTGACTTCACTAGAAATATGATATGCCTAACACAGAGGTCGAAGGCTTGTCCTGAAACTTGAGCTTCATCAGTCCTTGGAGTGAGAGGAAATGTCTTATAACCAAGGCCCCTAACCTCATGGTGTGGGTATGTTTCCAGTCTACTAGAGCAACATGGGGTGTCTGCTTCCTTATAGGTTGAAAAAGGCCCTGGGATGCCTTTCCATCACTTCAGTCAAGTACCCTAGCCAGGAGGCTGTTACAGAAGGAGAGTAATGTAGCCAAGAATGGAACTTCTGGCATAAGTGCTGGTTTCTGCCTGAAACTGTAACTGTTTCAGGTAGTTAAGTGGGAAAGCTGAAACTTGTTCATGGACTGCTTTCCCAAATTCAGTTCAATATTGCATAGAAACCGGGCTAAACTGTTGATACCTTGAGTCTCGGAACTAGATGTATTTAAACACTGAAGTGGTGTTTCCAACATCAATAATCCTGATGGGAATAAATCAGATGTTTTTTATTGGGGGGAAAATATGCCATGTTTGTTCAAGGGAGCTACCGTACTCTTATGTGGTTATTGCAATCTAGGTTGTGGAGGGGGCTGATGTCTTAGCAAGCAGACCTTTTGCAGTAGGATGAGGGGGTGGAGATGTGATGATGATGACAGTGCCTTTTTGTTCAGATACTGCAGTGATTCTCTACTTCTGAACTATCAGTTTCACTGAGGTTGCACCCACAATAGGTACACAACTGCAGAGATCTAAAGTGCAGCTAGAATGTGGCAGGCATCTTCTCAAACAGCACTTATGAATGAAGTTGGAATCTAATCTTAGTTTGGTGAAGGTGGTACAGGTCAGAAAGAAGCTTGTGTTTGTTTTTTTTTTTTTTCAATGTGTATAATGCTAACAGATTAAAAGAATACTCTAATAGGGGACAGTTGGCTTCAGAAGTGTGCTACAAGATAATATTTCCTTGTAAAGAGTAACTTCAAATGAAAACCTCTGTATTTGTAAAACAAGAGAACTGCATCCAGCACTTCAATAGGAAAATTGAGAGTATAATTTCAGGCTCCAAAGGCATGTAACATATTAATATGTCCCTACAATTCTACTGTATCATCAAGCTTACAAGGATTGTCTTTCCACCATTTCTATGCTGACTTGGTCAGGCTTGTGATGAAATAAGGTATATGGTCAATGTCTGCTGTTATTTGTCTTATTTTCCAAGTGTATGAAATAAAAAGTATGTCAGTGTTTGTTTTCTTTTTCTGTAATAACAGTACAAAATAACTTCTAATAGAGTGGCTAGTCCTAGACATTGGGTGTGTAAATCATGTGATGCTCATTGCTTGGTTGAAGAGGGCTGAGAGAAGGCTGTGGGCATCAGAGGAAAGCTATGCCTTTCTTCATCCTGTCAGTTGCAGTGGAGCTTTAAAATCACAGGGCCATGCAACACTTTATTCTCTGTGAGGCATAGGATCCTTTAATAAAGATGAATAACAGCCTCTCTTTTTCTAAGAAAAGGTGTTCTGTTTCTTTTTTTCTCAGTTGTTTAGACACTAGTTTAACAAAAATAGACATGCCAAATAAATAGAAACTAGGTGAAATCATAACTAACATTCTTTGTCCCTTTACTTTTCCATCTACTTTTAATAATGGCAATCATTCTTTATTTCTCTTATGGAAACAAATGGAGGAGACAGATCAGGTAGGCTACTTGTCTCTTCTCAGGAAAAGAAATGACAGACTTTGGAATGGGCTCAGAGCAAGCAACTGCAGAAGAGTTGTAATTGTGAAACTTGCTTTAACGACAGGGCTGGGGAGAAGTAACTCAATTTATCCTCGCTCTCCATTTTTCTTCCCACCTTCCATGTAAAAGAGTGTATGGAATAAGTGTTGCATTGGTCAGTCCTTCAGCTGTTATTTTCTCACCTGATCAATTCATGTCAAGTGATACGTACCTTTATTTATGAGCAACATGAAACTTGGAGGAAGAAGCACAAGTTCAGTCAGAAGTGAAAATTGCCTACATGCCTTGAATATTATTTACAGCTGAGTTGTCTCTCCTCTTAAAGAGAAAAGTATTATTTTGTGGACACTGAATTTTGTTACCTTATCACCTTAGTATGCAGTGCATGAAACATGACCCAGAATGGAGGTGTACCTTATACTGTGAGGATGGTGAAGGTAGACTGAATGATGATAGAATGCTTTTGTTGAAGTGATAGTAAAACCCAAAAAAGGGATGGGGGATGGAGGTGGGGGAGGGAAGCCATTGAAGGTGGTATCCTTCTGACTTCAAACTGTAAAGATGACCAGATTAGAGACTGCTGAATGTTGTACTTGATCATTGTGTTAAATCTGCAGGTTCATTGGTTGATACTTGGCTGAACATGAGCCAGCAGTGTGCCCAGGTGACCAGGAAGGCCAATGGCATCCTGGCTTGTAGCAGCAATAGTGTGGTCAACAGGAGCAGGAAGGTGATTGTCCCTCAGAACTGTACTCAGTTCTGTGAGGCTGCACCTCGAGTGCTGTGTTCAGTTTTGTGCCCCTCACTACAAGAAAGACATTGAGGCCCTGGAATGTGTCCGGGGAAGGGCAGTGAAGCTGTGAGGAATCTGGAGCACAAGTCTTATGGGGAGTGGCTGAGGGAACTGGGGTTGTTTAGTGTGGAGAAGAGGAGGTTCAAGGGAGACATTATTGCTTTCTACGACTTCCTGAAGGGAGGGTATAGCAAGATGGGAATAATTGTCTTCTACCATGTAACTAGCTAGAGGGAATTGGGTTGTCTCAGGGAAATTCAGGTTGAATGCTAGGGAAAAATGTCTTCTCTGAAATCTCTGAAAGAGTGGTTAGGCTCTGGAACAGACTCCCTAGGGAGGTGGTGATGTCACCAGCCCTGAAGGTGTTCAAGAAGCATTTAGATGCCGTACTGAGGGATGTGGTTTGTATGGATGATATGTGGATGTGTGATATATGGATGGTTGGACTAGATGGTCTTGGAGGTCTTTTCCAACCTTGGTAATTCTGTGATTCCCTAATGTGTGGAGAGGGAGTGCTAGCTATGGCAGGATGTGTGGTAATGTTTATTTAGTGTCACAAGCACATTGGTGTCTAATGGCCTGGCAGGAGGTATGAGCAGCTTTATTTGCTGCTCTTTAGTTAGCTCATTTGATTCCAGTTACTCAATAGAGCCAGCAGGACTAGGGAAGCCAGTGTAGAATAACCAGATAAATGGGTGTCCTGGTTTTAGTTGGAACAGAGTCTATTTTCTTCATTGTGTCTAGTATGATGCTATGTTTTGGCTATAGGAGAAAAGCAGTGTTGATAATACACCAATGTTTTAGGTCTTGCTGAGCAGTGCTGTATGGAACCAACAGCTGCACAAGGAGCTGGGAAGAGACAGAACCAGGACAGATGTCTGAAACTGGCTTAAGGGATGTTCTGTCTCATAGGATCAGAGAATGGCTTGGGTTGAAAGGGACCTCAAGGATCATCAAGGTCCACCCCCCCTACCCCCCACCACATTCAGGGCCACCAACCTCCCCATTTAATACTAGACCAGGCTGCCTAGTGCCCTATGCAACCTGGCCTTACCCACCTCCAGGGACGGGGCATCTACAGCCTCTCTGGGCAGCCTCTGCCAGCACCTCACCACTCACAGTAAAGAACTTCCCCCTGACATCCAACCTAAATCTTCTCTACTCAACTTAAAACCATTTCCCCTTGTGCTGCTGTTATCTACCCTTGTAAAGAGTTGACTCCCCTCCTGTTTGTAGGCTCCCTTCAGGTACTGGCAGGCTGCAATGAGGCCACTCTGCAGCCTTCTCGTATAACATCATGCAAAACTGTAAAACTGGGAAGTTGGCTGGGTGGGCTGTTTCTGCTCAGGGACTGACTGGGCATTACTCAGTGGGTGGTGAGTGACTGTGTTGTGCATTGCTTATTCTGTTTAAAAGAAATACATATTTTATGAGATATAATCACAATTATTTCTCTTTATTTTCTGTCTTATTAAATAACCTTTATCTCAACTTGTATGAGTTTTACAATTTTTTTTCTGAATTTCTCCCCCATTTTACTTGAGGGCTGGGGGACTAAGTGAATGGCTGTGTGGTGCTTAGCCACCTACTGATTTAAACCACAACAATGGGAACCAAGTGTTCAAGTTCTAATGATTTAAACTCAAAGGATGTATGCTGCTGCACCTGATCGGGGAAGATTGTGTGTTGGTTCACAGCACAAAATGACTACACTAAAAATGGGGAAGAGTGAAGAGCTGCAGGAAGCCTGGCTGGTTGTTTTGCTCTGGTGTAGAAGTATTTGTGGGGATTATGTCATCATTGTGTGTTATGTCATCCCCAGAAAAGATGCAGTTCAGAAATGCCCAAGCAAGCACTGATCAGGCTCATATCCTCGGAAGTAGGACAACTCTCAGTGTAACATTATGCTACAGGTTTTTAATCTTGTCAAGAGTTAGTAGGCTCTTTCCATGCAAATTGGTGGCTCTTTCCAAGCTGAACCTATTAGCATGCAAGATATTAAGGAAGAACAGTGCTTTATGAGTGTTTTTATTGATACAGTTATACTCTCCCACAGAAAGAAGGTTGGCTTTAGTGTTTCTGAGCCAGACTCATTCAGCTGAGTCATGTCTGGCAAGTCAAACAACTTGACATGCTGCTTTGCCTTTATGTCTCCTTGAAGAGCCTGTGTGCATTTCAGCAAAGCCCTGAATAGGCACTAGGATTAAGTTGGATTAGTGAGAGGAAAGAGTGCCCTCTTCTATGAGAGAGCAAGGGAACTGGGTTTTGAATGTGCAAGATAGACTTCCCTTCAAAAGGGCCTAAACAATGCATCATACAGGTGAATGCAGGTCCTAATGTAACTGCAATGTAGTGGTTGGTAATGGAGAGTAGCTGGCCTGAAATGAACCAAAGCATGTAGCTAAAAATGAAAACATTTGAAGTGCTCAAATCCCAAGTCTTGGGTGAGGCAGTAGGGAGAGGTGCATAGGCAGAAAAATAATTCAAATTAAAAAATCACAAGTATGTATTTCATTTGATTTCTAGTGCTTTTTAGTTTCTAGTTCCTGTGCTCCATGTAATGGGACTACTGCTGTCTTTTTTTTCTTTATAAAAAAATAAGCTTTTTCAAATCTCAAGGACTAAATACTAAGTATTCTGGTTGTTGAATTTCTAAGCACAGTTTCAAAACTAGTTTGAAATACCATGAACAATATCTTTTATTGGAACTTGAGAGATACCATGTGGTGTTCTGGAATGAAATCTGAGCAGCACTGAAAACCAATTCCTAAAGTTCCAAACATATTTTAGTGGAATGTGAGGTGAAGGAATACGGAAGATGGAAACTGCTGCAAAATAAAGCATCAACTTGATTGGAAGGAGGAGGAAAAGCAGACTAGGCAAATGGAGGTAGCTGGGCAAACAGGTTTCTGCAGATTACGTGGTGGAAAAATAAGATGTGAGGTTTCGTAGCTGCTTTGTACGTATCACTACTCCACTTAGATCTGACAGATGCATACTCATCACTTAAAGAGAGAACAAGCACATTGTTGGCTTGGCACACATTTAAACTACATGTGCCAGCACACGTGTGCTGCAGTTTAAGCAGGTCAACCAAATGCCTAAGGCAGGCTGACTTCATGCCAATTTTAATTGGCCAGTCAGACTTGGCTAGCTATCACTTCAGCTTATTTCCCAAGCTATGGCACAGCATTAGCACCCAAGCCAAGCTGAATGCGTCTGTACAGAAAGTCTGCAGGAGACCCTCAACTTGTTTCTCAAGGATTTTGTTCTGAGTTCTGCCTTCTATTCCTTGCTTTGAGTAGAAGCTTGGTGCATTTTCACCCTGGAGCTGGTTAAAGGGGTGGATCTATGTATGCAGAAACAATTAGCTAAGGATCTAGCATTACTCTTGTAAATTGTGGGGGGAAAAAAATGAGAGTTACAAATCCAAATTCTAACAATATCTCTTGTGGTCATTATCATATAAGCCTTTAAAATTAATAGATGTTTTCATCAGACTGCTACATCAGACAGTGCACAGCTGGATCTAAGTGAATGTTGTAATCTGCTTTCTGTGTGAAATTTAGGTCTGTTGGGATATTAACAAAATGAATATGTGGCTTTATTTTCTGGAGGAATGTATTCAGGTCTTTTTTAATGACTTTAATGACCTCCTGTGGAGCAGAAGGGCAAAAGCTTGCTTGATCTTGATTTTCAGTACAAATACAGACCGTGAAAGCGGGGCCTTACGATCCTTCTGACTTGTTCTCTCTTTAAGTCTTTCCTGACTACAGGAAAGATCAGGAGAGACTCTCTTCCAGGGAGTATAGTGGTAGGACAAGGTGAAATGGCTTTGAACAAAAAGAAGGGAGATATATATCAGATAATGGGAAGAAGTTCTTTACTGTAAAGTGTGGTGAGGCACTGGCACGGGCTATCCAGAGAAGCTGTGGAGGTCCCATCCCTGGGGGAGACAGGACCCTGGACAGTCTGGCCTGGTGGGAGGTGTCCCTGATCATGGCAAGGAGGTTGGAACTAGATTGTCTTTAAGGTCTCTACAATCCCAAACCAATCTGGTAAGTCTGTCCTTGGAGTCAGGGATGCTGGGAACTACCTACAGCTACACTGGAAATTGCTTTCCTAATTTCTCTGCCACTATTGACATCAAAGCTGATAGTAGCATTAATTTCACTGAGCAGCTGCAGGGTCCAGAGAGCTTCTGATTTGTGGAAATCCGTGTTTTTCAGCCAGCTCTTAGATGAAGCTAGTGATCTATCTTCTTTTTTTCCTCTGCGTTCTATGTGAGCATGTATGAGTGCTGTCCCTGAAGCTTGGCAATCGGTGTGACCTTGTGCATCACCCCATCCATTTTCCTTCTTAGTGTTGTGGGGTTATTTCTAATCACTTGGCTGCTGCTTGGACGCACAGTGCCAAGGCAGCTTTGTTAGGAACTGCATCGCACTGGAAACAAAGCTGTTCCCCCAGAGTCTCAGTGGGTAGCTTTCAATGCATATCTGAATAATGAGGGACAAATTTCTGTCAAGTGCAGCCCAATTTCAAGGCAGCTACAGCTGCCAATCCCTGCGTAGGGATGTCCTGGTGGCACAGAGCCAAAGATAACGGGTATGCATCATCTCTTTGCGCAGCCCCTGGGTAGGGTGTGCTGCCAAGGCTGCAATGTGCTCTCAGTCCAGTGGTTTTCCCCTGCTGCTGGAACAGCCCCACAGAAGCTGCTGTCAAAACTGCAAATGGCTCTCGGGCTGCTTGCAGTCGCTGTCTGTGACCACACAGCCTGCCTGGAGGGTTGAGGAGCAAAGTGATGCGTAAACATCCATGTTGCTTCCTCATGCTATTGTCTTGAAAATCAGAAGGCTTTTCCCTATGGTGGGGGCAGGAAGTTGCTTTGTATAGTGACTTGAAACTGCTGTAATCAATAACTTCTCAAAACCTGGCTGGGCAGTTCTAGAAGGTTGTGGTAACATCTGTTTACCCCAGAAATAAGTAAGGATATGGGAAGAAAGTGAGAAGGAATTTTGTTTGAATTGTACAGCTGGGGAAAAAAAAAAAATGCTAACAGAAAAAAACACCCAAATTTCTGCAGTCTGGGAAGATGCACAGTCTGTTTTAATAATGATAAAGTTGATATGATCAGATATGAAGCAATTTGTCAGTGCAGACTTCTGCCATCAATAACCAAGTTGTCCCTTGAAGACAGCCTCTAACTCAATTACAGCTGGGTTTGTATCTTGGCAAATTAAATTACCCTCAATTTCAGCAGAGTTTGGAGGAATTACATATAAAGTAAATATTTGTTTAAGAAAACCAACACCATCCATAATCAGCTATATCATGCCTGAGCAAAGAGCCTGACCCCTTAATTGGCTTAGTGCATTCTTCCCACCTGAGACTGGAAATATTAAAGGGTACCCATGATGCCCTCTGAATTCAGCACTTTGCCCAGGTCCCCAAGATTCTGATTAACTCCTCATCAATTGCTACAGTCAGCTGCCATTAACTGTGCCTGCATAGCTGGTTAGGGCTTATAATGGAGGTATGCTGTCTGTGTGTGGCTAGACCTCCCTGTCACTGAGCTGCTTTAGTAGTGCCTGGCTGCCTGGTGTTTCTTTGAGGTTGTGCAGCATCACCAGGAGATATGGATCCATGTTGAACTGGTAACTGATTAAATGTTTGGGATCTGTTTAGCAAATAGTATTTCGAATCAGGGGCATTAGAGTATTTACTTTAAAATTTAAAAAAATGTAATACTTCCAAATAACTTCTTTTCAGAACACCACAGCTTCCAGATTCTTTTTATCAAGAACTTTTGGTCCATCTGCAGTTTTCAGCTTTTTAGGAGAAAGCCAGCTCAGAATAAAATTAGCTGCTGAAATCATTGGGGAATGCAAGGAGATCTTTCTTCTTAGGAGTGTCGTGCAGCAGTGCTGGAGCAGATCACCCAGAGAGAGTGTGGATTCTCTGCCCTTGGGACTTGCGAGACCTGGCTTGGCAAAGAATTGACAATGTTCTCCTTCAGGCTATTTGTAGGACCAGAGACTTCCAGAGGTCTCTTCCAGCCAATGCTACCTTGGTGCTATTGTTGAAATTCTGCATCCTTCCATCTGTACCCCCTCATTTTTGAGCTAGGGCTTTTTTGAGCATCTTTGCTCTCCTATGGAACAATCTCCTGAGATCATAGCAATTCCCACTGTGTCTAGAGGAATTAAGGAGGAAAAAAAAAAAAAAAAAAGGAGATTTGAATGTTTCAAAGCAAGTTATGTTTTGGTACTCAGTTTCCAGAATCAAATTGTGGTTCTTCCTCCCTATTGCCTGTTCTGTTGGACTGATATAAACAATTAAACTCTTCTTAAGCCGGATGACTCCTTCCAGTGATTAATTTCAAGACAGCTCTGCAGAAAGATTACTATTATCTGGAATAATCTTAGTGATGCTATTTTCTGTATGGCTTTGCAAGCAATTTTATTTGGACAAATGAGACCTTGAGGATGGAGAGAATCATCATTATCAACAAAGAATCATCATAGAATGGCCTGGGTTGAAAAGGACCTGAAAGGTTACCTAGTTTCAAACCCCCTGCCCGTGGGCAGAGTTGCCTACTGCTAGACTAGGTTGCCCAGAGCGACATTCAGCCTGGCCTTGAATGCCTCCAGGGATGGGGCATCCACAGCCTGGACTGGATCGTATTGGGAAGGGAGTTCTGAAGGCTGGTTTCCTGTCCCAAACTTCCTTTTTGGAACTGTGGTGTCAAATTTAATGCTACCAGTCGATAAGAACTGATAGGATTAAAAAAGGAAGAAACAATCTGAAGAATTCTAGTCATTTTTTGTTTATACTTCACAGCTTAATCAATCTATTTTTATGTAATTGAAATACTCCTCTTGGGTCACCTTGGTATTTCCTATTTATCAATTTGCAGTGTAATTTGTGGATACAGGCGTTACCATCCTTGTCCAAATGCGAGCTGAGGTATTTTTTTGTTAGTTGGTGTTTGAAGGCTTATTCCATAGTTAATTTTACCCTGTTTATCTTGTGCTTAACAGAACTTAATGTGCAGTTTAGAGATCTTACAGTACCGCAGTAAGATTCCAACTCTCACTCAAGCAACTAATGCTGCTGAAGTAAACACAAGTACTTGTTCACATGCGAGTTCTCCTGTAAATAAGCCTTGCAGGATCAAGCCCTGTTTCCTGCAGGAAAAAAAAAAAAAGATTACTTCTCAAGGCTGGCACGGTAATTAACAGGATTTGGGAAATACATTCTTGCAGCTGCTTTCAAAATTAACTTCAAAGATTCCATTAATCCCTGCCTCAGAAAAAAAAGAAAGTGATTACAAATGTCTTCGGAGAAATATCTACTTAATAATGTTTTAATTCAGAATATGCTAATAACCTAAATATTAAGGAAGATACCGTTTGTGCTAATTATGTTGATTATGTTTGGTGTTGGTGTAAATATACTGTTTGGAACACTGCATTGAATATGAATACAAAATCAGCAGGTTTTCAGTGAGTTGATTTATAAATTGCAGCACTGCTTTGGTGAAAGTGGGGCATAGTTCTCCTCTGTGCTATTAGAATCTATAAATACAGCACTGTAAGTGGGTTTCTGCGTCTCTGACAGTGATTCTCTCTGCTCCTTCTTATTAGCTGCCTCCTTCTTCAGCCTGGAATCATACTGGGTGCTAGTGCTGAGGACTCACCTCAAACCTAAAAGCTCTGTCTGGTAAAAAGTGAACTAGCTGCACCTTGCTGATTGAGGCAAATGCCTGAACTCTGTGAACACCCCCATGCTTAAGGCACTCTGTCCATTGGGTGAACTAAGTATTTTATGTAGACTTATTCTTAAGTAGTTTAAATGACTAAAAGGTGCAAGGATGTGAATGCTGTGAGGTTCAAGTTATTTCATTTATAGAAAGATGTAAGGAAATTGCACAGGTAGATTTTTCTGGAGATGCTATATTTCAGTAACTTGGTTCTACCAAGCTGTGACTTCTGGCCTTTTGAAGCTAGGCTTGCCTCTGGGCAAATGGGGGGAGAACATAACAATCCTGAAATTTGAATCACATCTGTTCATCTCAGCCCAGTTCTGGGATTTTAATGTATAAAAATAGCCATAGGTGATCCTTAAAATTAAGGACAATCAATAGCTAGTCAAGTACAACACTGCTTGACCCATGAAGATAATTACAAAAATAGTCAGAGTGCCAGGGATTGTTTAATTTTGACAGCCAGTATTGAAAGATGAATCCTGGCACTCTTCTGCTCTGGCAATATTATGCTGCTCTGGCAACACAGGACGGCCAGAGAATAGAAAATTCCCACTGTGCAAAGGGACATGAAGAGGGTGCTACTTAGGTTTCTACTCTATCACAAGGACCTGAGATCCTAGGGTGACAGCAGGCAGGAAAAAGTGGTAGTCTCCAAAAAGTCACTTCTACCAGAAACTATTAGTCGTATAAATGACTGCTTTGTACTGAAGTATACATTGATAAATGTTTTTCATTCCTGTTGAGCACTCAAAAGATATAATCTGTGATTTCATGCAAAGATGTGCAAGAAGTCAGCAGGTTCATCAGACTCACGGGTACATTCAGATAAAGTATTGGCTAGATGCTCTGTGTTTGTTGCTGTTACCTTAAGTGCGGGCTTTGAAGAACAATTTTATCTCATAAATATTCAGTCTGTGGTGTGGGGGGAAAAAAAAGTGGAGAAACTTGTAAAGGTGGCAAAATAAACCAATGAGAAGAGTTTACTTCCAACAAAATTTTCATAGTGATATTCAAGCTTCTCTGGGACTCTTCAGTTCTGACTGTAAGCATTCTTTATGTAATTACTGGGGTTTAACATCAATCTACATCATGGACTGGTGTTGGAAACTTAAAATTGGAGTTAATGCGTGACAGCTTGTGCATGGCTCTCCTGTCATATACCAAGACACATACTATTGTTCCCCATTCATCTTCATGCATTTTGATATACAATTCCCAGGAACCTCCAGCAAAGAAGAATTTCACCAACTTACAGTGAAATTCCAAATTTGACAGAGTATATCCACTTGTTCCAGGCCATAGCCATTTGCTTTTTGCCCCTACTTACATTTTGGCTCTTCATCTAGTTTCTGACCTAAATTAAATTTTTGCTAGAGCTTGAAAGAGGAGCAGTTGCACAATGCCCATTGATTTCAGTTAGTTCCAGATGTCACTTCATCAAAGAACTGTTTTCCTGTGCCATGCATGTGTAATGTAGTGATTAACCAGCAACAGCAAATGGTTTCCTCAGTGCCCAATACCTGTTTTTTTTGTTTTTTTTTTTTTAATTGAATATTTGATCTTTGTTTTCAATAGCAAATTCATACCCAGTATAAAAAAGCATGGAAAACATTATTTTCTCATAATCAGGAATTGCATGTAGTGCACTTGGACAAGAAGTATATGGAAGATGAGGCTAATTGAAGGACGTAGCTTTGTGTGCTTTCTGTCTTTATTTATATCTAGTTTATCACCTTTAGTGTGTAGGAGTGCGCATGCAATTCTAATGCCCTCAAAATCCCACCTAGGGAAAAAAGAGAAAAAGCACTATGAAATAATGATGCAGTAATGGCGATGTAAGTGTGCTTTGGGATCTTCCTGCACCTATAAGCAAAGTGAGTTCACTTGTGGCTTATTTCATTAGTCCAAACTTCTCTGGTATCTCCAGAGATCAACCAACACTAAATAAAAATCAGCCTAGAACTTTGTTTCTTTCTTTGTTCCTGGATGAAGTCCACACTGACTGCACAGATCCAAGGTGCTCAATAGGAGATACTTAGTCCTGTAATCAGTGGGCATCAGCTCAGTGCGTTTCCAGGTTGTTCTGCTGCAAAGTAGGAAAGCTACAAGCTGTACCTGGAAAACTTGGGAAGTCCTTAAGTGAATACTTACAATGTTTTTATTTGAAGAAAAGTTATAAACTTATAAGTTACTAAAATATATTTTTCACTACTGTTCTCATTCTAGTGCTTAAGCAGCTGCTTTTGTTAATTAAAGCAGAAGGCTGTGAAAAAAACACCGATAAAATATTTGGATACATCTTATACACTTAACAGAAAATTCTGTATAGAGATCAGATACCAATGATAGCAGCACAAATTAAAGTCTCTCTTGTCTGGTCAGCCAGCTGTATGCCGTCTTTTATGTTGCACTGTACCAACATGTATTTCCTTCTGTCACACCTGTGCCTTTTCTGTTAGAGCAGACCTGGTAACAAAATGAGGGTTAAGAAAAGCCTAGGATTTGTGCAGATTTCCCTGCTGTTATCCAGTCGATGAGAACAGAGCATATTAATGATATACAAAATGTGTCAGTGAAATAATTGTGTTTAAAAAAAAAAAAAAAAAAAAAAAAACACCAAAAAACCCCTGATTCAAGGCCACACCAGCCATTTCTGATAATAATTTTACAGAAACTTTCCATTGTTTCTATTTTTTCTTTTATTCTTGAGAGTTTTTTTTCCTTTTTCCTTTTTCTTTTTTTTCCTTTTTCTTTTTTTTCCTTTTTCTTTTTTTTCCTTTTTCTTTTTTTTCCTTTTTCTTTTTTTTCCTTTTTCTTTTTTTTCCTTTTTCTTTTTTTTCCTTTTTCTTTTTTTTCCTTTTTCTTTTTTTTCCTTTTTCTTTTTTTTCCTTTTTCTTTTTTTTCCTTTTTCTTTTTTTTCCTTTTTTCCTTTATGTAGAAACAATATACTTTTAAACATCTGCAACCCCTGCTTCACTGGGATACAGCATGCCCTGTACATCATGTGGGCCCTGCACTCAAATGAAGGATAAAACCGTTTGACCCATTTGTCAGAGCTTCCTGACAGTCTCATCTCCTGATATTGGGCTTTCCATAGCTCCTCAAAAGTCATTCCTCTGCCTCAAGAAACTTCATAACCAATGCCTGGATACAGTCCCTAATGCTGAGGTGCAACTTTAAAGTGTTGTTGAAAGGGTCCAGAAATCTGAATACAAGAGAGAATGTAACAATGTTTGGGATTGCAGGATAGGTTAGGAGAATGAATAGAAAACCTCA
The DNA here is from genome assembly GCF_023343835.1 of Lagopus muta. Classification (NCBI taxonomy): domain Eukaryota; kingdom Metazoa; phylum Chordata; class Aves; order Galliformes; family Phasianidae; genus Lagopus; species Lagopus muta. Next base: position 107,343,229 of record NC_064433.1, read on the forward strand.
CTGCAGTAATTTAATGTTCTTATTGAGAAATCCTTCTGGCTGAAAGCTCACTTTTTGCCCTTAGTTTGTACACCTGGGGACTAATTCTGTAGATTTTACACTACATTAGCGAGCTGCACTGTATGGCACTAAGAATTTAACAGGAAAATAAACCTATTCTTCTCCTACTGTGGTTCCTGGCAGTAGCCCTTTTTCCTTCATCTTCTGACAAATTGGGAGTGACTTTGATTTTTGGAGACATTTTTAATGATGTGCCTTTGATGTTCAGCAAAACCACTGAGTTAAAAATTAATATAGCCCCAAGCAGTCATAAACTATGTTTCCTCCTACGCAACGTAGCAACAAAACTGTTTATCCTGTTTTACTGGATGATCATTATGGCTTTGGACTCATGTTCGTTTTGGCTCAGATGTTTCCTCTTCAATACCCAATGGACAGTTTATTCGGTGCTTCTATCCTAGTCCTTGCCTTACAGAATCTGGGGAACTTCAGAAGCTTTGAGTGATGGGAGATGGCTATGAGTTACAGGAAGCAAAAGGATTAGACTACTTTTAGCTTTTAAAAGATGGTCAGCAACTTGGGGATTGCTTGTTTAAAAACAAAGCTCAGAAATTAGTACTATTTTTTTCCTATTTCAATGTTATTAATTTCATTTGTTGGCTTTGAGGACAATATCTATTACACCAGCTTTTGAAGGGCTTTAATCCATTGCTTCTTGAAGATACTCCTCCTCATGTTCAGTCCTTTGTTTGGAATGATATTGGAAACCTAAGCCTTGTTTGCTGCCTGTGGTAGCATCGTGAAAGATGAAGAAGGAAGCAAGAGGCTAATGCTAATAGTATCAGCATCTTGAAAATGTGTTGGTTTTTTTTTGTTTGTTTGTTTGTTTTTAATAGGGCCAGTGAATGTATTGAAGTAAAATACTGAGGGGTTTGCAAGTGGATGAATATGTTGTATGTGGCTTTTTCCAACACAGTTGCAATGCCCTGTTAACAAGAAACTGATTTTCTTTCTCAAATCCATTGGTCTTTTTTGGAATACAGCACAGTGCTTTTAGATGAAATTATGTATGCAGCACAGAAGGAAGTACTATCAGAAGCTTGTTTAAGAGTCTTTAAAGCGTTATTCTATGTCTAATGGTCCCCAAACAAGCATTGTGTATTTAGTCTGATTTTAACTTAGAAAACAATTTTGACCTCATGAACAGAAAATATCTTCAGTAACTGAAGCTGAGATTTCATTTATTTTCTTTATCAGAACTTTCCCCTCTCCCAAAGGGGAAATCCTGAGACATGAAATGCGTGCTTCCCTATTCCAGCACTGCATCAGCAGCAGACCAAACCTGACAGGTATAGCCTGGGGAGGAAAGAGAAGTCTTCATAACAGCTAGGCAGCACAGTCTGAAATACTCAGAAAAAACATCTAAAAAAAAAAAAAAAAAAAAAAAAGGATTGGAAAGTAAATTTTTAGAAAAATTAATATAGTTACTGGATTTTTACCTTCTAGAAATTGGTATTTTATTTTTTTTGGGAGGTCCTGATAAATTTACACTGAAATCTTGTTTCAAATTGGGATTGAAATTGAAATATTGACGTATTAACAAAGCTTAATTTAAAGGCATAAATGTTAATGTCTTTAGCAAAATTGGCTTCTGGGTGGATTTAGTGACTTATGGCAATTGTGAAGTTATATTTTCACATTCAAAAAAAAAATAAAATGCCCTTTAGTATCTTTTTTTTTTTTTTTTTTTTTTTTTGCATTATTAGCCTAAAGTTTTCTTTCCTGTTGTAGACTTTGAAGCTCCAGGGAGAAACAAAAATATATTTCCATTGCATGGGGTGGTAGCTACGGACTCAAAGTTGTTTTCTGTAGGGATTCTGTCTCATTGCACAGTGTGAGATGAGGCAAAGGCAGCGGAACAGAGCCATGCACTGAAGTCTGCCACAGGGAGGAAGATGAGAGACCTCACCATGGGCATGTGGATGCACGATAGACCATATGTAGCTTTTTTGCTGTCCTCCTGAGGGGTTTGAAGAACTTCTATCTCCCTCTGGCTTTATATAATGAGAGCTAAGAGTAAACATGAAGGTTTTGTACTTACATCATGAATACTCTGAGAAGACAAACACAGTGGGAGATGAAAGACAGACACTAGAGGAGTTTTTAATCAGCAGTCCTGATTTTAATTTTAATACTGCTCTGCAGTAAATACCTGAGGATAAGTATGCCTGTATGATTTTTCATAACAGAATGAGTATGATTGTCCATTTTTTAGTGCAAACCATGTGGTTTGCAATGCTGCTGCAGTTGTTAACTTTCCTGATGCATGAAGATATGTTACCCCTGAATGCAACTAGATTTATTCACTGTAAACTTCATACTCCTGGTTTTTCACATGGACAGCCCTAGAGGATGGATTTTTTAAATCTGTTTCAGTAATATTTATAAGTATAAATAATTTTGCATAAGGAATGCAAATTTTACCAAACAAGTTTATTAAGCACCTTAATTCTACCTGTGAGATGCTCCCTCTGAAGGATGCAGTATAGGGTTGTTTGGTTTTTTTTTGAGTAACCATTCCTATGCTAGTAAATTATATAAGTGTAACAACGTTAATACAGCTTTGCCATGGGGAATATCTGTTTGGGCTGCACTGGCATTTGCTATAAGTCACTTCGTGTTTATTCACGGTATTTTGCATGGAATGTCATGAAGGTGTTCTTTAGTCTAAGTGAGTTGAAGTGGGAAGTTCCATCTGTGTTTGAGGACAAAATGGAAAGTCTGACCAATGTCAAAAGAATCCCACAAATGGAGGCATGGCAGAGACCCGAGGGAATGTTCTACTGTAGCTCATACCTTTGCACTGTTTTAACCTGACTACACATAGCCCATCACTAGCAGGTGATAACAGTGTACAATTGCACACATATTTACATAGCTGTGCCTAGATGGTACCAAGTGTTCCTATTTTGACTGCTGGTTTTTCTAAACAGCATCGTAAGAGGGTGAGTGACTATCCAAGAGATTGAAGGGAAATCTATCTGTAACTGCTAGCAATTCCAAGGTGACAATCCAAGTTTGTTCTAACTGCTTTTTCTTTCCCTCTTCTACCAGAGACAAGGAACCGGAGCTACAAATGGAAAAGATAAGACATCTGGTGAGAACGGTAAGTGTAAACTTTATTTCTGAATGAAGAATATAGAGCCAATTAAATAGATATTGATATTTACTGTAATGACAGATGTCAGACAGCATCAGTCTTGTTTTTTTTTCCACTAACCTTTTGCATGTTTTTGAAAAACTCTAAGGGCTTCATGGGATTGTGTCATTGTGTCCTTTGTATATTCAAACCATGTACTTAAGTAATGACTTGCTCCTGAGTTCACACTACTTAAATCAAATATTAGAAATCATCACAGATGCAAATGAGGCAAGGACAAGACAGTGTTTGGTATGTGAGAAAAGAACAGAAGAGAGAAGATTAAACATTATAAGTAGTTGCTACATGAATAAGGTATACAAAAGTAAATAATTACAAAGACTTGTCCATAAACATAATTTTTGTGGTCTGATTAATTCCACCTAACTTTAGGCTGATAACTGAGGTACTAAAGTTAGAAGCCACTTGCACAGAGCTCATCTGAGAGTTGATGGAGAGAAGATGTGAATGAGCAAATGCATGCTGCACTGTTCAAAGGGGCAAGTTATGTTTTTGGCCCCTAACAAAGGGGCAAGCAGAAGCCAATTCGTACTCCACAAATTGTGCAAAAGATTCTATCCAGAAAATGTTTTCTTTTTGTTTGCTTTTAAAAAAAAAGAAAGAAGAAATCCAGCTGAATTTTCAGTAAAAACATTTGTATTTAGTTGAGAACTGATTTTATTTCCTATAGGAGGCAGAAGCACATTGCATACCAGCAATCATGCAATTAAAATCCTGTTACCATCAGCAACATTTTTCAGAGGAAAACATTTTGATCATCTTTAATTATAGACTCACCCGAATATAAGACAACATCATTTTGTAGACTTTCATGAACAGGGGAGTGATTGAGCTAAAAAAAAAATAACACTGTTTGCTCTGTTTGATCATTTAGCTCTAATCAAAAGATGTTCTGGTAGTTCATCTTCTCCATGAGAAGCAATAAGAATGTAAGTGTCTTCTTTGAAAAGTTGAGGGTTTTATTGGGATGAGATATTTGAGCAGTGATTTTAGATGTGCATTCTGGCCTTTGTGTTGGTCTGCCCAGAAACGTGGGGCCCTCTGAGGCAATATATCCTAAAACACTGAGTCCTTTTTCTGCTTAGTTTTCATATTACAGTGAGGTGACTTTCCCATAAGAGTTGTTTGCGTAATGCTACAGTAAATGAAATCAGTAGATGATGTTCCCAATATGATAAAACACAAATTAAAGGATGGAAAAAAGAAATAAATATTTTAGCTTGTTATACTGTTGAATTAGTGGGAACAAATGTACTCTGACAGCAAAGCCATTTTCATCCTGAAGTTAACAGGAAAGGAAGGCAAGCAAAATTATGCCAACCATTCAGGCAGCATGGAAAGCATGTTTTTCTCTTTACTGTTAAAGCACATTATGAACTGAGCTCATTTACTATGAATTTCTTTACAAATAAGATCGTCCTGCTGCCAAATTCAGCTGAGATTTACTTATTCTGCAGCTTTTTTAGGGGCAAATTTTCTCCTCGAGGAGAATTTTGACTGGCTTGCGTTATTAATTCAAATTTACAATTCTGCTTAGTTGTAGTGTAGTTTTATGCGTGGTATAAACAAGCAAATGCTTACTGCATCTTATTAGATAACGTCAATTATTTTTGTAGTGAAATTATAACCAAAAAAACTTGTCACCTACATAAAAGAGAGCAGCAGCAGGGAAGATAGAACACAGTCCCTTTTTTTTCCCAAATCCGCATACTTGCAATGAAGTCGAATTAGAACTTTCAACCTGAGACTGAATTCTAAATCAAAGAAGCAGAAAAAGTCTGTCTGTCTGCACTTTATTAGCTACGTGTAGTTAGAATTTGAGCAAATGTGACTTATTCTTTTAGACACCAGGTGTGCTGTAAAACCTACTTACAAAAATGTAATATACTGTGTATTGCAGAAGTCTCCAAAATGTGCATGTCTTAAATTTGTACTGTGGCTGTTCTTATCAGCCACTTGTTCAGATGGTCACTTCCCTGTCAAGATAACTTTCCCTCTTGTTGGAAACGGGAAGTAGAGAGGAAGAAACAAAACTGCCTTTCATTTTGGTGTAAAATACAGAGTCATACTATGAGAACTGTTTGAGAAATTGAATTGGCCTGGTCACTGTCCTTGCTCTTGATTATAAATCCAGGAAAAACGGCTGAGAACTAGCCCTGACAACTAATAATGATGCTCAGATCTTGTTGCAGTTTTGATTCACATAATGGAGAAACTGCTGTGGGTAAACTTGTCTGTAGAGAGTGAATTTTGGGTCCATCTCTAGGATGAATCAAAACTGGAGAAACTAAAGTCAATGTCTATGACAATAGTACTCTCCCTCTTTGAAGATGTATATGGGGTTGCTGTCACTGTAAAGCATTTAAGGAAACAATATCTGAAGACTCCTTTTATAGTAGTGGTAGGTTTGGTAATTGTTAATGAATGTGTGTTGTTTGATCTTTGGGCAGTGATACTATATACTTAGTCATATTTAGTCACCCCAGCAACAGCTTCTCTTAGTCTTGTTAAAAACCTCTGCTGGAGGTATTTACAATAAAACACAAAATGCAGGTGCAGTCCCATCCTCCACTGAGTTGAGGCCTTGTTCTAGCAGCCTTACTCACTGGCACATAGGGATGTGCAGTGGGAAAGACAGCTTCAGAAAAAACTGTATAGAGCAGTGATGTGTGACAGTGTGTTAGAGCTTGTGATAATGAGAGAAGAAAATCTTGTATCCAAACTGTACTGGTTATGTTGATAAATTGAGTGTACCTATATGGGACCTTCATTCATCAGCAGTATCTTCCTGCAACTGCCTTGAATTTTCCAGCAGACTGCTTAGTGTTAGTGTCCTTTTTCACTTTCAGAGTACTGGACATTAGCAGACCTCCACTATATTTGTATAGTATACACCACTATATCCTCCTTGCTTTAGGCAGCAACAAGCCAGTAATTCTTGAAGGTGTATCTGTAGTATAAATACTGAATAATCGCTTGGGTTGGAACAAGTTCTACTGATGTTGAAGGTTAACAACAAAACTCTCAGTGACCACACAGGATGACATTTATCTGGCTTGACCTTTTCAACAAGTTGTAGTTTGGTCTTGATCATGACCGGTAAAAGGGCAGATAACAGTTCATCTCTTCCTAAAGAATAACAACTATTGCATTACAGTGTTTTATCATGGAATATCGGTGGCTTGGAAAAGGCTAGTGAAGTCACTGTAAGAGTACCTGACAACTTCAGTGGGCACTGAATGTTGCAAGGTGGTACCATGCAATCTACTCTTTACAAGACTAGCACATTTAACAGTAGCAGCTACATCAGAACCAACTATTATTTTCTTTAGATTACTCCTTTTTCCTATTAATAGATTTAATTATCTCTTCTTTACCTAACGCATGTGATTTTCAGTTGATATTTGTAATCATTATCTCAGGATATTATGATTACATGATGAATTCTGTAAGTGCCCAGCTCTAAGTAAAAAGAAAATGAACACTTTTGAATTAAGTAGCATGTCATCATAGAGTCAGCCTATGCAGTAAGGAGAAGATAGTTGTACTGAGAAACTGAATCCATTCTTTTTCAGTTTCTATTCTGTTCTCAAGCATTTATCCTGAGAGATATTTGCTTTGGGTGGCTAGAAAACTGTAAATGGATAAAGACTTTGGGTTTCTTCATCTTTTTTGTGTACACCATGGGTTGGCTTAGCATAGGAGCTTATCTAAAATGGAGGCATCTGAACTGACTTAAATCTGAATACTTCTAGAAAAAAAAAAAATAACAATAACTGTAACTAACTTGTGTATGCTAGGATGGAGCTCCTATTAGTAAGTTTTCCTTTTTTTGCAATTTGTAATGTGGTCAATTGTCCGTTCACCAATTTCAGCTGCTGAAGGAATTTGGTAAATTACACACTCTGTGCCTGCTGCATTCAGAGGAGAATGCTAGGTCCAGCAGGGTAAATAATCATCTTCATAGTAAATAATCATCTTCATGAGGAGTGCTTGGATCAACAGTGCATTATTTCCTGGCTAGAATTCAGGATCGTTATTATAGTAGACTTTAATATAAATATTTGTTTGAGAACTCAAAATTAATTTTCCACTAATATTCTCCAATGACTATTTAAAAATATACTGGTTTTGGGAACAGCCCAACAAATGAACTTGTGGAGAAAGATTTCAAAAAAGAAGGGAAAACATAAGGCTGATTTGTGTAAATATTTAAATACGCTCATGGAATGTGGGTTTGCCATGTCCGCCCAGATCCAGAGGTCACGTTCTTCACTCACAGGGAAGGATAGTGATTGAGCTGTAGTGTTGTAATGCCTTGTGCATCTTGTTTTTCCCACGGAACAGAGCTTGTGAGGCAAAAGATGAAACAGGTCTCTCTCTCTTTGATATTTCATCCTCACAGCACTAATCAGAAGATGAGAAGTGTACCATTGTCTGGAACTATGTGTAATACTGAATTTTCTTGGGTATTCTATCGAGTGTTGGGAGGAAATGGTTCTTGCCACCTTAACTTTCCTCACTATGGTATTCTGCTAAAATACTCTTGTCCCTTGAAAGCGGAGCCTCACAGAAGATGATCTCCTAGTCAGGAAATGTCTCCCTCCTCCATTTCATTTAATCTATGCCCAGAACCAATTTTTGTTCCAACTCATAAAACCCACCTGATTCTGGTGGGGATTTAAGATATGAAAGATTCAACATGAGCCGGCAATGTGCGCTTGCAGCCCAGAAGGCCAACCATACCCTTGGTTATACTCTGCTTTTGTGAGATCCCACCTGAAGTATGGCATCCAATTCTGGAGTATCCAGCACAAGAAAGACATTGAGCTGTTGGAACAGGTCCAAAGGAGGCCACAAAAATGATCAGAGGGCTGGAAAACCTCCCCTGCAAGGACAGGCTGAGAGAGCTGGGCATCTTCAACCTGGAGAAGGGAAGACTCTGAGGAGAATTTATAACAGCCTTCAGTACCTGAAATGGGCCTACGTGAAAGCTGGGGAGAGATTTTTTGTAAGGGCAGATAGTGGCAGGGCAAGGGGAAATGGTTTTAAACTGGCTGAGGGTAGATTTAGACTAGAAATTAGGAAGCAATTCTTTATTGAGAAGGTGGTGAGACACTGGAACAGGTTGCCGAGCGAAGCTGTGGATGCCCCTTCCCTGGAAGCACTCAAGGCCAGGCTGGATGGGGCTTGGAGCAACCTGAGTAGAGGGGGTGTCCCTACCTATAGCAGGGGGGTTGGAACTGGGTGATATTAAAGGTCCCTTCCAACCCAAACCATTCTATGGTAAGTGTGAAGTGAGAATTATTTGCTGTACGTCAGCCCCCAAATCTGAGAATAGAAAGTCTGTGTTTCAGTAACATTCCTAGATGTCTGTGCTCCCATCAAATGTAACACCTTCATAAAACCTAAATACAAAAGTGTTTGAACCCTTTGCATAGTTACGTAAGTTGTATTTTATCATGTACAGATTGCTCAGGCTCAGACAAGGGTGTAAAAATCCTGTGTGAACTCAGTGCTGTAATCTGCAGCTGAGAGCATTTAAAATGACAGCTGGGAGAAAGCAAGTAATTCTGGATGAGTAGCTATGCAGTTGAGATGGGTTTCATGATAAAAACCATACAGGCAACCTAATCCACTGAATTTTAGTCACTTTCCTGGGGACACCCACACAAAAAAGTTTAGCCAGAACCAAACCAAACATGTCCCAGGTCCTCTTCTGGCCTGTATCTTTTTCTTCGCCTTCCTGGTCTGTGTATCAAGGACTCCAGCAGTCTCCTCAGAATGCCAGCATGTCTCAGCTGAAGACAGATCTAGCCTTTAATAATAAGGCTCTCATATTGTTCACAGATCTTCCCTAGAGAGGATGCTGAAAGGAAGAAAGGGGAATTATACATGAACTTCATTTCCTCTCCTAGGTGAATTTCCATTTCTTGAGGCCAGGGATAAGTTTAAGTTCTCTCCGGAGAAATGTGGTGTGCTTATTTATTTAGAAGAGTGCTAAACAAGCACATCCTAACAAGGATAGTTCACAAAAAAATTTATCAGCAACTTCTGACACAAAAACTTTCAAAGCAACAACTTACATGTTTTTGATAAACTGAACACCTTCTTTACTGAAGTTCCGTCTACCCCCACGTCTGCACACACACAGTGGCCATCTGGTTTCTGGAGAAAGATGTCTGTTAGAGTTTAAAGGAGAGAATATACCTGACTGAAACTTTAAATAATAGTTTTGAGAGCCCAAATGCTGTTTGTATTCTTCTGTTATCTGACACACCTGGTGTGATGTTGTGTATTACTGCTGGATTTCACCTGGCGAGGAAGACCTTTCATTTTAAAATGTTTAGTCAGAATCGTCTTAAAGCATCTTATTAAAAAGTTTCAGTGATGAACAGAGCCAGCAGTGCTCATGTGGTCCTGGCCAATGTCCTGTCTTCAGACTTCCCTGGAAGTTTTCATTTTGTGTATTGTTTGCAACTACCCTCATGACTTCCATATAAGTCCATTCCTAGATGCAAAGAATACTACATTTTGCACATGCAGTGTTTCCACATGTATGTTGATTTCTAATGTTAGTTATGCAGCTTTTCTGGTGTATCATTTTGTTGTTGTTGGTTTGTTGGTTTTTTTTTTCTTCTTAAAGTAACAGCACTTAAGAGGAAAACAATGGTTTCCTGTCTGATAAAAGAGTACCAGGAAAGCAAATCGTATGCAGAAGTTCCCAGGGGAAAAAACAAAACAAAACAAAAAACAAATCAAAACAGCACAACTATAAGGAACTGTTTCAACTTTTTGAAGTCCTTTAAAGGACTGAAAAATACTTCAAAATATTTTTCTCCTTTTTTTTTTTTTTCCCCTTAGAGGTCTCTTAAATCCCCAGCTAGCTGGCACCTTTGAGTTGGAAAAGCCCTCACACTTAGTGTTCCTCCCACAAATGAATCTGTCTAGGTACTTATATGGTCCTCACCACTGTAGTAACTGAATGCTTTCCAAGTATTTAAAAATAGAGATAACAATAACAATCCCTGCCTCATTTCATCTCTTTCTTTCCAGCTTGCTACAAGAATAACTTGATTAATTTATGAGATCTTTGTTGTATACACAGTGCCTGCATACAAGCTGGGATATGTGTGTGTATATGCCTGCTTACATGTGGTATTTTCAAACTGCATGCATACAGATTCAACTCAATTTCTGAAACATAAAGAAGTGAACACATGTATGTAAGTGTACATACTTACCTATGGTCACTAATATGGACCGCTCCTTTGCACAGTTTTGCAGGAGGTAGCAATTAGTAGAGCTGCAGCCATCCTGCACCACTGCGATTAGAAATAGCCCAAGGAAATAATTATGAATTATGCTTAATGATGATTCAGTTTCAATTGTTAATAGATGGTCTTTGTCCTGTTGCATGACTTGTCGTGCATATACTTCAGGAAAGCTTATACTGTCAATAAATCAAGCTCAGTTCGGACATAGAGGAGTAGTGAAATTACCTAAAAGAAAGGAGTCTTAACAGAACTGTTAAATCCCAGACCTGAGCCTCTACAAGATCCCTGCAAGGTTATTGGCATAGTCATTTGTCTTTTGGTGTTTTTTGGTTCTTTTTTTTTTTTTCTTTCTTTGTGGGCGTGTTTTTTGTTTGTTTCTTTGTTTGGTAGGGGGATATTTGCACTGACTGTGCCCTTGTCTTTTAATTTGTTCTGTTTTATTATTTTTTTTTGACTTCTAGTTTCTTCCCTTTGCTGATGGCCACAACTTTCCTCTTTTGTAAGGTTTTGTATCAGCTGCTTTGATATAGCAATGATCAGAGAATCATAGAATGGTTTGGGTTGGAAGCAACCTTTACGATCATCTAGTTCTAGCCTCCTTTAATAGGCAGGGATATCTTCCCCTAGACCAGGTTTCTCAAAGCCTCATCCAGCCCGGCCTTCCAGGGAGGGGGCATTCACAACCTCACTGGGCAACCTGTTCCTGTGTACCACCACCCTCACAGGAAATAAATTCTTCCTAATATCTCATCTAAATCTACTAGTGTCCTGTCACTACCCTCCCTTATGAAAAATCCCTCCCCACCTTTCCTGAAGGCCGCCTTCAGGTATTGAAGGCTGCTACGAGATCTCATCAGAGCCTTTTCTTCTCTAAGCTGAAGATCCCCAGCTCTCTCAGCCTGTTCTTGTAGGAGAGGTACTCCAGCCCTCTGATCATGATGACTATGTGGCTTTGATCTTACAGCATTTTGGATCCAGGCATTAGGGAGGTGTCCAATTTTTTTTCATTTCAGTGAACATTTGGGCACCTGGAAGGTGGTACAATCTCTCATCCTTTCTGAGAAGCCTGTATGTAAAGATTTGGGGTGGGGGAAGCAGTTGTAAATTAAGGAAACAAATGCTGATCTGGTGGTGCTGTAGGTATTGCCATTCACATGACTCACAAATATGCTGGAGTTCCTATCAGGTTGGTTTATATGGTTTAGTAGCTTATGGTACTGGGAATGGGAGGGTGGTTGGAGTAGATGATCTTGCAGGTCATTTCCAACCTTGCGATTCTATGATTCTCTGATGAGGAAAGACAGAACAGAAATTATGCCTTTGACCATATTTCTTCTGGAGATCAGTTTGTAATTATCAGTATTCTGCCTGCCTATGCACCAGGGTAAACAAGACCTCTTTCCATGACTGGTACGTGGCTGACACGCGCAGGCTTGCTTCCACAAATGTGTACTCATCTGAAACAATGCTGTCATCACTACTCTGAGAAGAACATTCAGTTCTGCTGTGCTGCTGATAGGAACCCAAATGAAGAACACAGGTCTGCTAGTTTCTAGATAGGACTAGTAAAACTAATAATGGTACCTCAGAAATGAATCTGTCCATATATCATCATGGATAGTTTGCCAGTAGTATATAAGCATTAGAGTCAATGGTGCAAGATGTGGTGTATTGACACTGGAAGTCCTTGGAGCTAGACTGACACAAATTACAGATGTCTCTTTCCATGTCCACAGACTCTAACAACAGGTGATTAAAAGGCCAAAAGAGGTGGATGTAGCTTAGCAGCATGATTTTTCTAATTTAGTGGAAGTGAAAAATGAAAGCGGAGCACAGTCAATGCACAACAGAGGTTACCAGAGTTTACTGTTACAGAAACATCACTTTAACTACACGTTAACTGCTTTACTTCATATATAGGCTTTTGTTCTGTTTTTCATTTCCAGAAGACTTGGTTTTCTAGATGAAATGAAAAATCTTTTCCACTTACGAATTCCTTGTCCATTAGTAAGTCACTAAAAAATCTTTTTTTTTTTTTTTTTCTGATGGTTTTCAAGCTTTTAATTTGTAGCTCAGAGCCCTTAATATACTTAGCTTGATACTCCAAAATTAGCTTGCAATTTGGTATTATCAGGCTACCTTCTGCAAACAACTAGCATTTAGAACAGCAGGAGTGTTACAGACATGATTAAAGTTTGGTCCTTAGCTGAGCATCCTTATGGGATCAAGGTAGTTAAGTCTGCAGAAAGAAACTGGATGCTTCAATGTAAATCAGTGCACCTCCCGTCTTGACATTCAGAATTGGATTCTAGGACATTATATAAAGTGCCTAGGCTCCACATACATTGCAAGAGAAGATTTCTCATCCAATTATATCTTGGGTTCCTAGGCTGAACAGGAGCCATTAAAATCAATGACAGTAAATTCTGCTCCTCTTTAGAAGTTTGGGGTGGAAATCCTCTTTTCTGGCGGTAAATGTATACGTGTGAGACACCTAATGCTCTATTTATCTCTCTAGTGACAATTCTTCTGTGACATGATAGGACATGCAGAGATGGGATTCAGAAAAGCCAAGGTGCAGATAGAATTAAAATTGGCAAGGAATGTGAAAAAATAACAGAAGGGATTATTTGGATACATTGGGCAGAAGAGACAAGAAAGGTAGAGTGTACTCCCTTTGATAAATAAGAAGGGAATATTGGCTTCAACAGACAGGGAGGAGGTTGAGGTACTCAATAAATTCTTTGCATCTGTCTTCACTGGCAGTCAGGCTTCCCACTTCTCCCATGTGCCTGAATCTCTAGGTGGGGATTAGGTGGGCAAAATCCCCCCCCACTGTAAGAGCAGAGCAAGTCTGAGACTACCTTATGAGGCTGGTTGTGTACAAGTCTATGGAACCAGATGACATGCATCCCAGGGTCCTGAAGAAACTGGCTGATGTGGTTGATGAGCCACTCCATCATATTTGAAAAGTCATAGCTGATAGGAGAAGTCTCTGGTGACTGGAGAAAGGGAAGCATCTCTCCAGTTCCTGGGCAGCCTGATCTGGTGGCTGGTGGCCCTGCCCATGGCAGGGAAGTTTGAACTAGATGATCTGTAAGGTCTCTTCCAACCTAAGCCATGCGATGATGCTTATTAGAATGAGCTTCTCTGGAGAGCTATGTGTTTGGAGATCTCAATCTGATTTAGCAATAAAATAGCTTCTGACTTGCTCAATCCTGTCAAGGCTGAGGAATCTGTGGGTGTAATGGAAATGCTAAGTAACAGCCTGAAGCAGTAATTGAGAACCTGGTGGGAAGGCAGGGACAACCCAGGGGAGCTCAGGTGCATGCAATGTACCTGAGTGACTGGAAGGGTTGGAGCCAGCATCCATCCCCTCTCATACCTCTTTTAACAGTTGGCAGTGAAGGTGAGACTATCTCCCTGGAGATCTCTGCTTATGGCCTTCTGAAGGTGAGCAGCTATTATCCTTTGTTTCTGCATCCATGGCTGCTGCACTTGGGCTTATTCTCTCTTGCTGCAGCCTGAAGCTCTGCTACCCTGCTGTCTTTGCTGTGTTTTCCATCACATTATAGTGTTACAGGGGGTAATATTACAGAGCCTGTGTGTCTCTGAAATCAAATAGATACTCCATCGGATTTTTCAGTATATCAGCTTTGGATGTGGGCATCTAATTTCTCCTCAATTCCGTCTCAAACAACTCTGTTCTTATTTACATCTGGCCAAACTTAGCTTCTTTGTGCAACCTCTTCCAGCCATTTTCTGTATGGAAGTCTAGCATCCACATATTTCCTGGCTTGAGGAGGTCTTCGTTAGATAGGATACTGGATTTGAAAACATTTGCTTTGGTCAAGCACACTCACTTCAATTTTTTTCTCAATCTGCGCTGGTTAGGAATAGGAAGGACTGAGAAAAATAGATGTCTTCCAAAGAGGAATTTTCAAGAAAAGAGGAAACTTAAATAATGTCACGATATGGAAAAGGCATTTCAAGAATCACAGTGGAAAATAGGACAGGGTGTTTTGGCAACTTTTGGGAGATACTTTCAGTATTGCAGAGACTGGAACTCTGCTCTCAGCACTTCTAGGGTCTCATAGCAGTATCATTCAACAGCAGTTGATGAATGAGTATTCTAACTGTATTTTGAGTATATCATTTTTCATTCAAATTTATACTGAAAAAACCCTGAGACTGCTGGTTGACTCTAGGTAGAAAAGCATTAATTATTTGTTAGGTATTAGTGAAACACTGTCACTCCACAGTGACCAATTTACCAGCTCCTCTAAATGCTGCCAATAAAGAATGGACGTGTACAAATGTATTCATTAGCACAAACTAATTAAAATCCAGGCTAATAGCCAGAAAAAGAATACTTTATTGTAAGATTTTTGAATTCATTTTCATTATTAATCTAACACTAACTGTCCTGGCTCCACAGTTTCTAGTCCTGGAAATCTCATGCCAAAAACCCAACCAATGGACAAGAGTTAGCCTTTTGGATTGCTTATGACTTTTTAACCCTACTTCTAATTTCATGGCTATTTCAGAGGTGCTCCTTCCTGAGAATATATTGCAGCAACTCTTTCAGACACAAAGAGTAGGATAGTGTCCCTTGCCTGAACATCTTTAGTTTGATTGCACTGTGGTGATGCATTAACTTCTGATGCAGTGTGACTTTTTTCTTCTGTAGTTCACAGTTTAGGTTAGCCTCAATCAGTTCTTTTACTTTTGTAGTTTTTTTGTTTTTTTTTTTTAAGGATTTGTTCTGTTCATTCCACCTTTTACTCTGCACTGTTTTTTCCAGCCAGACAGCACTGCTGTGTCCTTTTCAGTATTCTTAAAATAATTTAATTCTCATTAAAATTGGCAGTGAAAAATTGGCATTATTATTTTTCTGACTTTATCAATTTAGAAATTGTAAATGTATAATTCAGACCAAAGGGTGCTAGATACAAAGAGGGCATTAAGTCCATTCCCCTCACCCCTCCATTCTTTCCACCACACACTGCAGTACGTGCCTTGCTTTAGTGACAGTCCATAAGCTGCTAATTTTATCATATCCCTCTTATAGAGTGGGAGGCAAATTGGAGAGGAAGGATCACTTGTATCTATTGCAATTACACCAGTCTTTCTCCATTTCAGTGTGAGGGCATAGGGCTGGGCAATACATGACCTGGAGATTGCACCCTTCACTGCTCTGCCTACACAATATCACCACAGTATGTGGGAAATGACTTAAGTTCAATATTTCATTTTCAAAGCAAATGGCAGAGTTTCTGAAACTTGTACTTCCCATTGTGTTCAGGTGAAGGAATGTCAGATACAGCTCTGCAGCTATAGATGCTGCAGAATTTCTGGCTACATTTAAGAAAGGAAGTAAAAAGTAAGAATGATGACAATTCTCCGCTGAGTTCTCTGATTTGTAGCAGATGCAGTACAACTAAGCAGAAGAATGGGAGGGAAGAGGTTAAATGCAGGCTGAAGATAGGTTTAGTCTTCTGGCCTTAGGTTTCACTGGATTAATGCTCAGGGTAGTGTAGAATATCAGGTGTGGTACCTTTGAGAAAAGATGGTGATGTTGCTGCTCCTGTGTAATAGCAGAGATCCAGTTATGTTTGGGCAGCATGATGTGGGTGCATTTATCCCCATACTGGTTTATACAGCAAAGATGAGAACCTGATATCCAGATCCAAATATCCCACTTGCCCCTCTGATAACCAGCAGCCTGAGCCCACAAAGAGAAGGAAGTTGAGACAGATAATGAGGCAGCTGCATTCAAGGCTGTTTGGCATCTCAAAGCAGCTACCTCTTGGTCTAGCAGTCAGCAGGCTAATTGCTGGCAGACAGCACGAAGCACGGGTAGAGTATGATCTCATCTAATGATTTTGTTCATAAAGCAGATAGCAGTATTTTTCACTAGCAAAAGTTTCTTTGTGACCTTTGTGACCAAAGAATCTATTCTTAACAAAACCTTGAAATCTTTTGTGAGGTCTGACTTTAGGAGACAAAGATGTTCTCTGTTGCCTAGAAGCTGGAAAAAAAACAACAATCATATCTTCTGCTATTCGAGAGGGCAGGAAGGCAGATGGAAGATGTGTGATTTGGGGCCTCTTTGTCAGTGAGTGACAGATAAGATGCTGTCAATGGAGGGCACAGACATGGGCTTTAACAATCAGTCATAAGCCATCATTCTGTCAATAGGCACCATTTTGTCCCATCTCACACAAACTTAAGACTTAGGCTTAAATTTTTTTTTTCTTTAAAAGCCAGGAGAAAGAAATAGCTCTTCTAGACTCTAGTGCAAAGAGCTCTGGAGATAAAGGATCTATGGACAGTACTGCATATGTGCAGCACAACAGTAGATAAACCCAGTAGAACCAGGTACATGGCTTAGAGCTCTTCTTCCTGTGTGTAGAAGTCTGATGCACCTTGCCTGCCTTCACTATTGGACCTCTTTCAAACTGTGACCCACACCCAATGCCATAGAAAAGCATCACAACTGTTTTTGAAGTATTTATGGTTTTTGAATGAGGGACCATATAAATAAAAAGCAAGAGATAGATTCGTAAGATGGAGTCCACTGGGGTCTTTGAGCTAAAAGCCATCCCATTATGGAAGAGCCTCAAAAAGAAGCTGTATTTATGACTATTTTCTCCATACCTGCCATGCCACAGGTAGACATTGCAAATAATGCAATCTAGAGGCTGTTCTCAGATGAGGCAAAACTAGTGTAGAATTTTGGTCTTTGTTCATCTTTTTAAGATTATTTATGCTAACACTAGCTTTTTCATTACTACGGGGTAGACTGGTTGAAAAGCAGTATGAGTTAGAATGAGCAAACTTTTTTTTCTTCACTCTTTTTCCCCAATAGAAAGTGCTGCACGCCCAGCCAATTAAGATAGCTACATCAAGTTGTTTCTAGTGCTTCTTTGTAGCTTTTCCTCTATAAATATTTCTGTGAGCTTCTATCTCCTACTGCCTTTGGTTCTAAGTTTCAGTTTTTAATGAACTGAAGTGTAAGGACATCCATAACTACTGTTATTTCTGGAGTGTGCACCATGCAAGGTCATTGAGAAGCTATTTTACTCTACAAAGCATAAATAGATTCGAATTTACTCTAAACTTGATATGAAAGCATTTTATAACTACTGGAATTGTGACTTCACACACTTCTTAAGAGATCACAGTAATTTCCTACGCCTGTAAGTAGTTTTCTCCAGGAAATACTACCATGAAGCATATTTAGGGGCACATCTCTTGACTGAACTTTCTGGATGTAAACTTGGAAGTAATTAACCTGACCTGAGATAGAGCAGCTGCTTCTACTCTGCTTTGTGTTTGTGAGGTTCTTGGCCAAGCAGCAAGAGGCAGAGTACAGCTTCTACTTTTGTTCAGCACAACTTAACATTTCAGTGTAATTACTGAGTTAGAGAGTGATCAGCTCGTTGTCAGCCTCCTTTTCAGGTGTTGGCCATACCTTTTGTTGTTGTATGTTATGCTGCTTGCATGTGACAAAGGAATTGATAAACTTGACCATGTATGCTAGAAAGTAGAACAATGAAAAACAATGTAGATTTTTCCATTCAGACAGTTCAAGAAAATATGTTTTGTTTCTCCATCATTAATGGCTTGCTTGAGAGGAAAGATTGATTGATTTTGGGGAAAAAAAAAAAAAAAAAACCAACAAAAAAACCACTGGTAATTTCTAGAAGAGTGTGTATAGATTGAGGTAGGCAACAGAAAATAGAGAATCAGACCTTCAGTTGTTGCAAATTGCCATAGCTGTGTTGTCTTCAGTGCTTACTTCAGTGCTTACGCAAGGCCCTAGAGGCTTTCACTATCCTGAAACTTTTTACCAATCCCTGTCTGATGACAGTATGCAGTTTTCTGCCAGTGTGTCCTCTCATTCTCCTTATTCTCATGGATGACATGAGTGTGTCCATGAGAGTGGGGTAAAGAATGTGATGCAGTGGAATGCCCTGGTGCAATTCCAAGCTACTGGCCCTCCTGCCAGGCAAGTCATACTGCTATGATAGGTCAAGTTACTTGCTCCTTACTTTCTTTCCATCTCCATAAAAGCTGAAGTTTCCCTTTCATCTCTTCTGTGAGCTGTTTCTTTTCTGGTGGGCTTTCTTACTGTCTCTTTCATGCTGTGTTTCTGTCTTGTTGCTAATTCTTTCTCCTCCACAGAGAATTTAATGTCTCCTCAGGACAGATAGGTCAAGCACTACTTCTTCCTCTAACTGCCTCCGCTTATTTTCTCAGGCAAACTTTGTTTGCATCTATGTTCAAGAATATATGTTCATCAGAAGAGAGTAACTGACTAATGCTCTGATTTTTGGATTCATGATTAACCTCAGCTGAAGTCTCTAGTTTCTGCATGGTCTCAAAAACAGTTAGTGTTTTCCAAACTAGATTTGACTGGAGCTCAGGTGAGTAGACAGCAAAGAAACACTGGAAAGAAGAGCACCACATTTAAGGAGATAAAGCGATCTTTAAAATAGTGTGATTGGAAATGAGCACTTTCAATTGTCTTTTATTTTTTAATTTTTTTTTTTTCTCTCCTTGTCAGCTTGGGAATGAGAGAGGGAGTAAACACTGAGTTTCCTGAGGAAAAAAGAATAAAAATATTTAATTTGTTATCTTTACATTCAGGTCTGAAATTCAAGCAGTAAAGAAAATGAGGTGGATTTTAGTTAGGAAGAAAGGAGACTGGTTTGGGGCTGTACTGTATATTGTGTATTGTGCATTCTGCATGTGTCAACACTTGTAGTTTCAGCCAGTGACTTATGTCCTAGCTTAAATCTGTTACTGCATTAACCCAGCTTGTGTTCTCCGATGCAGAGGAAAGACGTGAAATTTTGTCATTCTTTTAGATGTTAATATTGTTAAGCTCACATTTTTGTAATCCTCAGAAACAGAGGAAGAAAAAAAGCCTATATAGATTAGAAAAATATGGGCTGGAGTAATGATCTGAGGTTGGTCAATTGTGTGTGTCAGCTAAGATGGTGTTTCAGATTGGTTTTATTGACAATCTGACATGTCTGTAAATCCAAGCAGAACTCAGAGTGTCTGTCAAAGCTTAAATCCAGGTAAGGGAAAATGGTTTTTTTTATATGTTTCAAATAAGCAACAGAATTAAGCATGAGATAAATCCTCAATCACAGAACATGTGATGGAGAGCTTTGATTAGCTTCTGTGTTCTGTGTAATCATTACAAATAACAAACAAAAAAAATTTTTGAGCCTAAAACTTTGAGGAATCACTGGCAACCCTCAAAACACTAATACAACAATATCCACATTCCCTTTTTGACCCTATTCGAGATTTTGTCTATCTATATCTTTATTTCATTTATTTGCAGTCTTTACTCGCATTATGTATACTTATTTTGTTTGCTATTGTCTGGATTGGTGGCAAGGCTGAATCACTGAGCTACTGAATTCTGCTGGTTATCAAATCCCTTTTCGGCTGTATACAGCCTTGCCAAAATTCTACTGCTTCAGCTAAAGTTTGCCATGTTAGTTGCTTGCTGTCAAGCAGAATTTATTTTGGAGGGGTTCAGCAAAGTCATCCCAGTTGTTTCCAAAAATGAGTCTTGAACAAAATACTAGCATGTCTACCATTTAAAAACAATTTCTGGATGCCTCTATTCAGATTGCTCTGAACTGTTATCATTTTGAACAGGAGCTTCAGATTTACCATTTAATATGTGGCTTTTCTATATTCAAACATTGCCAAGTTGTAAATGTTTGGAAAGGTGAGCCTTACATGTGTGTGCATTCAGTGAAGCAGTTAATTTTTTTAAATCACTGAGCAAAGTAGTAGGCACCAAGACAAATAAACCAATGCTGTCTTTGTGGGGCTTGGGGAACTTCGGTTTTTTCTAATTGCTTCTGCTTGCTACATTTTGGCCAGGAAATGGAGCTGTGAGTGTGGTGTAGCCTCTGGTATTACCAAGGTAACACAGTTACTTAGGAGAAAGTGTACCTTCTGCCTTGAATCCAGAGGGGACAGAAAGTACAGCTCTGAGGTCAAAGGATGGAATGTTGGATTTCAGTAATTCCTGTCTGGAAACTACAGCCTCAGAATATTTAGAGAAGGATTAGTAGTTGTGAATGGAAACTGGGTTTAGAAGGGAGGAATGTGAAAAGGCGTGTCGTAACTGGAAGAGACCAAGAGCCAGTTAGTGTGGGAAAGGGTTGAATGGAGTTCTGGAGTTAGGGGATACCCTGGTACGATTTTGTGGACTAGGACTAATCAGATTTAAAAAAAAAAAAAAAAAAAAGCATTGAGGTCTACTGGGAAACCTCATCTACTGGGTATGATGAGGATCTCAGCTGAGGAAGAGATGAGGTTAGGCCAGAGTTCTACAGAGAAGGTAGAACAGAAAAGGCGATTACATCTGAAGACATGAATGAGCAATGAAGTCCCAGCCCCTGATGCCCACACCTTCCATCTTTTAATTGTTCCTTTTCTGTCAGCCATGTAAAACCCACGAGCAAAATATATAGCTCATCTCATTTCCTACAACAGCCTGCTACTGCTATCAGTTATTTAACCAAGAGGTCTGTGTGGTGGATCTAGCAGTTTCAAACAGTTGTGCTGAAGAGCCATGTGGGTGTCCACATGTTGCAGCAGAATATATATATATATATTATTTAAATCTAGGAAATACAGCATGCTGCTAAGACTACAAAGGTTGCAAAGTCAAGAATTTGAAACAGAATTTTCTGGAATTAAAGTTGTCTGCACAAACTTAGCAGATTAATTGCACTGTACTTTGTCATTAAGTGACTTTTTTGTGCTTAACTTTGCAATGTTAATATCTTTTCAAGATAGTGCTATGTATTCGATAAACATGCAACTTAAGCAGGAGGGAAACCTTTATTCCCTGGCCTCAGTTAGATTTTCATGTCAATTAAACTATCTGGCAGTGGGTTTAATAACTCTCTAATTGCAATTGCAGCACTTTGCTAAATCAATGACCACCCTTCCTGATAAAACTGTTTTTAAGTAGCAGTTGTTAAGATGCCTCAGGTGAAAACTTAGTGAGGTAAAAAGAAAGGTAGCTGGAATAGGAAGCCTTCGTGGCTTCTAATCTCACCTCAGTAACATTTGTCAGCTTTTAAAATTCTTTTTGCGTTTTCCTTTTAATTTGCGACGTTTTATAGTCAATAGCAAACTCCTCCATCATTTTCCAGATTGCAGGGGTGCCTTGTGAATCCACAAGGGTATGAAACATGTAGCATACGTTTGCAGCAAAGAATTTCTTTTTGAACCTTGCTGAAGCTTACTCTCTAGCACTTCTCAGTTCGGTGCCTGGAAGTTTTTCTTTTTAAATTATGCTTGAGATACGGGGTTGCACCCATCCAGTATGTAAATATTTTTATTAAAAAAGGAAAAAAATAACACAATCACAATGTTCTCCTCAAATGAATGAACAAATGTAATAACCACATCCCAAAATCTCTGTGCAGACTAATGCCCTTTCTCCCTTTTGTCTCACTGTAAGTCTTTTCAGCACAAGGCACAGATCTATCTGCGTATGGAGCAAAGACAGGAATCACATCTCCCTGTGTCTTTGACTATGTTCTGAGTCCGTGTATATATATATATATATATATATATATGCCATACTATATTCCATAAAGGTGAAAAGGGCAATGCTAAGGGGATTCTAGTAGGGTGGTTGTGCTTGAATGTATTTGCTGGGACTTCTGAGGAAAATGAGGTGCTGCTGAACCAGAATGGGGAGTATTTCAGGGGAGGGAAGTCTTGTTCTATAGTTCTGAAGGCTGAAAAGCAGCCTCAGTTGTGGGCCGATACTTCCTTGCCACCACTTTATTGGCAGCTCAGGAATGCACGTACAACCTTTCTTTGTGTCCTTGATGTACTGTATTGGTTTGCAAAGTGTACCATCTGTCAGGAAAATGAGACTATTTTCTCCTCTCTATTCCACAATCTCCTGATATATACAAAGTGTTAGCAGTACAGGCTTAACTTTCCTGTTTTTTTTTGTTGTTTTTTTTTTTTTTTTTTTTTTAATTGGAAAACCTTGCTTGCTTCTGCCAATATCCGAAGGAAAAAAAAAAAGAGATGATTCCTATACATGGTCTGCAGAAGGTGGACATTGCTACACACCAGAGAATAAGCCTGCTGCAACCTAGACTTAATGATCTACACTGTAGTCAGGTGCTTGTCAGAACCTATAACTGCATTCTCATGGGAGAACAGTCCCTCTACCCTTTTTTCCTGAAATAGGATCTGGTTACCAAATGGTGTTGCTGACTCAGTGCCTAGAACCTAGGAGGTTTGGAATATCACTTTTTCATGACATGGTCAAAGGAAAAAAAGTTCAAGCAGGGTCTGAAGTACTCTCTGGTGCCTGACCTTGATCGTTAAATCTCTGCTACTTTGAAAAAGCTTGGAAAATTACATTACTCTCTGCCATCAGTCCTCACTCAATAAATACAGGCACTAAAGTCAGGAATGAGAAATCCCACAGAGCTTTGGTATTGACTTGTTAGAATTCCAGGCTTCAGCCTTGCAGTACAGTAACTGCCTATAAGTAATGAGCAAGCTGCTGAGAAGGACAACTTGCCCTTCTGGATGTGTTCCCGACTCTTTCAGAAAATCTATTCATTGCCATTTTTCACTCTGTTATGCCAAACAATAAATTGTCCTATGTGCCAATAAGGGCTTCTCTATTACTCTATGAGAGGAAATTTGTGGGAGAGCTGAGCTACATTCATGTTCTGTCTCAGAGCTAATAGACTTATCATTAACCTTAGCATCAGTTTCTACAGCAGGAAAAAAAGACTACAATGTGTGATATTTGTGTATTTTTTCCATTAAGGAGTGATGAAACACTAATTTGTGTTATTTAGCATTTAAAGAACAGAAGTGTATCCTTCTATAAAATCCAGTTTCTCAGCTGAATCAGCCAGGACTTCAGTGCTGAAGCCATGCCTCCTCCTCACCCATAGGTGCTGCATGAGACCTAGGAACACAAAGGAGAGAGGATTTGTGCTTGGGAACTGTATTGAGAGTTATTTAGTATGTTTTATGTTTGCTTCAAGAGCTTACAGTCCCTTGTCGCTGAGGACAAGGGTACCTCGGCTCAGATCAGCAGTGAGAAGCACCACTTGTAATGCCTTCAAGAAGTTACTTGTCTTTCCCAGCCATTTTATTTTTCCTTTTTGTCGTATCAGTCAAGAAGTCAAGTGATGGCTGCCTTTGACTCCTGGTAAGTACAACAAAGTTCCTTTTGAGTATCTCCACTTTTCAGCAGAACAGTCACAGCCATCACCTGTCTCATTATTGGCTAAATGGCACAGCACAGATTTGGTGTTTGCAGTAGTTTGCAAATTCAATTATAGTTCTCACAGTAACTGTCGTTTGTCTGCTTATTCAAATGAAGTATTCAATATTGCTTGTTGTGGTGTTAACTGTAATTCCTTTTAGGGAAACAGAAGTCTTACTGAGGTATGCTCAAAAGAAGGTTTATATAAATGAAACAGTTTCTCCTTAGCATGCAGAAATATGTGCATACACAAAAATTTACTATCCTTGAAATAAGTGGAAATTACGGAAAGAGGTGCTGATATGTTTTTTTTGTCCCTTCAACTGTTTATCTTGAGAAATGTATGCAGACTGTTCAGTCAGCTCCTGAGGGAACATAAGAGGATCCAGATCAGCTGCACAACTGGCAGCTTCACTGGCAATCTCAGCAGAAGGAACAAATGTTCATTTTGACCCTTTGTTGAAGGTGAGCTGTTCTCTTCCTCACTAGCAATGGGATGGAAGCACACAGATGGAGTAGTATGAGAAGGCACGCACTACTTCTCCTTTTGTCTTCCTTCCTGAAGCAAATTAGATTTCTCAGCTGCTGGAGTGTCAGCACAGTACCATTTGTTCAGTTTACGTAATTTATGTGATGAGAAGAAATTTCACATGAAGTAGCAAATAAGTTTGTCCATATGAAACTCCTCACTGTGGTTCAGGTGTCTCTCAGAGTCAGGGAATGTGATCCATTAGATTAAGCATCAATATCGACATTTGAGCTCATCACCATGAACTCCCCTTGCTAGAGAACTAGATAATGTAAGAATGGAAATTGAAGATAAGGTTGATGTTACCCTAAATGGGATTCCTGAAGTAAGTCAGAAGGATGGCACCCTCAGTGCTTGTTTTTCTCCACTGGGCAGTGGGTTTCTTTGTAAGGCGAGTTTCTGTTAAGTTCTGTTGTAAGCAACTACAACTCAGGTTAGCTGCATTGTGCTCAGGAATTGGAGAGAGTTTTTTATCTAGAATCCATTCTGCAACCGTTCAGCCTAATGAATTTCTGCATGATGTGTAACAAAGCTTTCCAAATGGCTATTGGGCAAGACAGCCCATAATACACTGACAACACCCTGCAGCATATAATTCCTTCTGATCCTTTCAGAGCCATATTGCCACAGGGGAAACAAACTGAGATACTTACTATTTCTGTTTTACATTCTCTTGAGGTGCCCCTCTTCTGAAATGTAGGCAGACCAGCCTGCAGGGGAAATAAACATATAACGCGGTTTTCTGTGTTCAGTGGAGACGTAATAAACTGAAATTAACGATTCTGTTCAGATAACAGCCCAAGCAAAAGCAAACAGTGGAAATTTCCTAGTACACTCCTGCAATGGAATTACTTTGCTTTGTCTTGGAAAACTACATCTGAGAGCAGAGGCTTTCAGGAGTCAGAGAAATTTAAATTCTGTACATTTAATGAGAGACTTTTACTATGTGGCACGTTCAGCAAAAGACTACTTGGGGCTGGACTGCATCAGTTCGGTACTATAGTGGTTGCACTTGTGGATGCTGGAACTGAAGTTACAAGTCCAAGTGATGCAGGAGTGTTCAAGATCTACTGGTGGGTAATGGTGAAAGTCAGCAGAAGTCCAAGTTCTGTGATGAATTGGTGTCTATCAGGGTATACTGTGCTTTTTGCTCAGACTGTGACCTTGGAGCTGCTCCAGGACATTAGGGTTTACATCAATCGCATCTCTGGGGATCTTCTGATGAGATATGTTTGGTTTTATGGAGGAGTGACAAATTCTTTTGCCAAATACATTCCTAAAAAAACCTGAGTAAGATCGTTCAGCTCTGTCTGAGGGCTGGATCAGGTATCCCAAGATCCATTTTGTTCTGTCTTCAAAGGATATCTGCTGCCTCCCTGGTCATTTTTATGACCAGGTAGCTGCAGGACTTTGAGAGTGGCCCAGCTGATTCCTCAGGCACTCCCAAGCTGACATGTAAAGCAGAATGTTAATAGCGTGTGGATTATTAAATCGGTGGCTTTTTCATAGCAGGGCTCTACCAAAGTGGTTATCCTGTTACCAACACACAGAAGTGCCTGTATTTATCCAAATAGAAGTTGCTATGTTTGGACATAATTTATTTCTTTTGCATTTAACTTATGCAGTAAAGTAAATGCTTTTTATGGACAATCTAATTTACAAGGCATTTATAGATACCGTGTGATAAGATGGGATATGGAGGTACTGAAATGACTCCTTAACCGTACAGTGATGCATGGCAAAGCTCAGGGTTCTTATACCTTATGCTGTCCACTGCTGAGTGTGCAGTTAAAGACATTGTAAACGTGGTGATGGATTTTACAAGAGGTGAATCTTTTCTTTATCATGATTTTCCAAGCTCTCACGTAATGGTTTTCATAGAATCACAGAAGAGTTTGGGTTGAAAGGGAGCTCAAAGCCCACCCCAACCCCTGAGCCCCTCACCAGCTCAGGCTGCCCAGGGCCCCATCCAACCTGGCCTTGATCACCTCCAGGGATGGGGCACCACAGCTTCTCTGGGCAGCCTGTTTTCACAAAAGTTGCTCTGAAAAATTAAAATAGAGCTCTCATTAGTTGCTAACAGAGTTCTGCTGGTGTACATGATACCTAGAAATTGCCCTAATTTTGCTTTGAAGATGAGCAGAGCAAAATTGGCCTCTTCCTTTTTTTTTTTTTTTTTTTTTTTGTGTGTGTGTGTGTGTGAAGAGAAGCATGTTCTCACTCTGTATCATGGTTCTTTTGATTGATTCTTCTCCTCTTTCTGATTGACAGGTTTTCTTCTGTAACCTGTGCCATCTTCCCCAGCTTCCCCATCTTACTTTGGCAGTATATGAACTTGAGCCCCATTTTTTGCTACTTCTGTGTGGCATATTGTGATCGCTGCAATTTCTGTGAGCTTAATCCTTAGCTAACCTTATAAACTGCAAAGAGAGAGAGATGGTAAAGAATAGCATTCCTGGAAAGTGCCACTGCTGTGCAACACAAGGGAAGCAATATTACATTTGAGGATGGATAGCCTTTTTTTTCATTTTCTTTGCAAGGACTCTCAGGTACAGTTGGTATTCACGTAATTAATAGCATCTGCCAACTCATTTTGAATTTGTTCCCAATGGTCTAGAGTTACAAAGCATTTTGAAGGGCTGGAGGCTACATCTCTATTAGAGTATAAAATGGGATAGTGTCTTTTCTCTGACTTGGATGCAAAGTGGCATAGCATGGCTTGCATCAGTAGGGCTAAACTTTCCATCCTGCAAAAAAACCTGTGTGTTAACATCTCTCCCGCCCACAGGAAAGAGCTGCTGGCCATGCCATCTGACCACAGTAGCCAGGCAATACCTGGCAGAGGGCTGTTTAGCACAACCCCAGCCATGCCAGCTGTGCCACTATTTCATGCTGTAGAGAAGCTGTGAACAGTGACTAAGCCCTACTGTGGCCCTGTGAATTTTGCTGGTGCAGCCACAGCCTTCAGGCTGTTCTCCAGCCTTTATTTTAAACGTTTGCAGCTGAGGACACTTTTGCAAAGGTCATAGAACTGAGGAGTGGTGGAGAGGAGAGAATTTATTATTCTGCATTCGTAAGTGCCTCCACATTAGGGTTCCCATCTATGACTTGGAGTGCCTGAATGCTACCATAATAGGAAAGTAACTAATCATATATTAATCAAGCGGTTGACTAGAGAGGCAAGAGGGTGGTTTGCTTCACGCACTGCTGAAATGCAGTTCTTTCCACAGCAAAGCTGTTTAAAGGCACAGTGTTAGCAAAGATAGGAGAATTGGAAATTGCACAGGAAATTAAAAACACATCACAACAATTCCCATTTAAAACTTGGCTGGAACATTGGGGATTGCATTCATGCAGACACTCGCATGACTTTGGACTGAGATTGTGAGGAGGGTCATGGCTCGCATTCTTAAGGGTGGTACTTTGGGTGGATCGCAGGGATCCCTGCTGATAGGGCATCATTCTGCAGTGATATACAGTCATGTCTGTGCCCTCTCTTTGTCCCCAGCACCATTTCCTTTCAAATGCCAGAGACTTCTGTTGGCTTTGGAAGTCAGTCTAGCGTTCCTCAGGTGCAGGTTTAGCTAGCAGGAGTTGAAATTATACAGCTGAAATGGCCATTTTCATTTGCTCTGTAAATAGTTAAACTTCCACAGTTTAGTCTCCCCATGGAGATATGAATTATACCTTGTAGTTTCTTAGCCAGAATAGCTTGTAGATCCCCATTAACACATACATACATATCTATGCATCAGTTATGCATTTGAAAGGTCTTTAATTGATACATAATTTTTTTTGGAAATGAGGAATGATTGCTTAAATAATATTTGCATTTAAAGAAAAACAATATTTATTTCTGCGTTACTTGTTGAGCGAAATCGGTCTACCTGAATTCGGCTATGAATTAGTTGAAAATACAATTTTTGTAAATTGAATTTTATTACAATTTGTTTTGACTTCATTATATTTTACCCCGATGTGTGTATAGTTTTGTCCTACTTCACTGAATAACAGAAAAAATATAACTGCTCTTCCATATTGTTACAACTAGGAAAAAAAGATTAATCAGACTCATACTGAACTAATATTTTCAAATTCATAGGAGAACAACAACTATTTTGTACAGAAAAACTAGTTTTTTGAATTAAAGCTAACAAAGCTGCATTATGAAAGCAGAGGTCGATTTAACCAAGAAAAGATTTTGATTCTCTAATGAGGTCATCTTTTTAATAACAGATTGTAATTTATAGTGTAGTAGGAAGATGTTAATTCTTTTCTAGCATGTTTTGAGTAATATCAAGGGGATGGCTAGCGTGGTTCAGATAAAAATAGCTGCTACATTTAATCTGATCACTGATGATAACCTTTATTTTACTTCACACCGTGCTTCTGAAGTCACAGGAGCTTACTGTGCTCCAAGGGTTGTTCTTCAGTTTCAGAAATTATTGCTGTGTGGACACTGCACTTCTCCAGCACCTCCCATCTTCATATAACTGGCCATGGAAAATTAACACCTTTGTATAAGCCCATAACTGCACCCACCGTTGAGTGCCTCTTTGCTGATACAGACAGAGCAGGCAGCTTTTGACTTTGGAAAGTGGTCCTTGAATGTCTGAGTTTGCTATGAAATGCAGAAAGAGGAACAAATGTAATGATGCATTCCTTGTCACAAAACGCGTGGATCACCCTGCAGCATTTTTAGAAAGTAGGAAGGAAAAGTATTGTGTTATTCTTAAGCTAATTTCTGTCCATAATAGGTACAGTATCTGAACCTTTGGGTTGGATTATCTCTGTGAGTCAGTTAGTAGTGCGCTGTTGATTATTTGACTTTTTATTCAGCAAAAGAACGGGTTAGAAAATAAATAAGTAAAATGAGGCAATGTCAGCTACCTTCCTTTCTTCTCCTTGAGCTTGGGCAACATCCACTCCTTCAGCATTCCCATCTGTTCACATGCCTTGTGAAGTGAGAGCCTTCTTGGGAGCAGCTGGGTGACCAAAACAAGGGCTCAGAGCCAACTGCAGGGTTACGTGGCCTCGGTAACTGGATGGAGATATTTTAGTGTTGAGAAATAGATTGTTTCCTTTTATCAGTCATCAGATCAGTTTGGGTGTTATTTTTCCTCATCTTGCAGAGGAAGAAAAGACAAGGGTGAGTCCCCTAGCTCTTCCTCCTTTTTGTCCTTCCTCAAAAAGGCAAGACCTTGTCTTTCACTTCCTCACCCCTCAATTGAATACAGAGAAGAAAGAATGGTTGTCATCTCTTGGCTTTTAAATTGGCAGTTATATGGACTAAAATGTGGCTGTCTGTACACCTAAGCACCCATGTGTTTTCTCTGTCTGTTTGCTTTGTGCAGCCTAGTCAGAAAAAAAATAACTTCTTATAACATAAAGGTAATGCTCCACATGAATGTCAACATCTGTGAGATTTCTGCCCATTTTTGTCCTCCTTAATTAGAGACTGTTCTGCCTCATTGGACAGACTGGTGTAATAGCTTGAGATCAGGGTGGCATAAACACTGTCACAGCTTGAACAATCTTTTGAACAGTAGGAGGTAATGATCCTGCCTAAGGCAAAATACAGCTTCCAGCATGTTGTGGGGCACTGTGATTCTGTCCCACATTTCATTTAGCCTTTTTCTAAATGCTGCAGTTTACCCCCTGAAAAAATGCAGTATTTTCCCGAGTGCATTCCATCTTTAGTATAGTCCCATAATTCCTATTGAATGTGGGCTGGGTGAGCAGAGATGGAGGATAGCACTTAAAGACATGAAATGACACTTAGAGTCTCCAGCCCATACAATTTTTCATGCTGTGTATTTTTCCAGTCAGTGACAAGCAAAAGAAGTAGAAGTGACTCTACTTCGTCTGGTGAATGGAGAAATTCTGATGATGAAGAGTGAGTCGTCTTTTCCTCCAAATCCAGCTAATCAGCTTTTGTCTGTCAGTGAACACATCTAGGAAACATTGGTCTATTACCTCTTTGTTCAAGGCCACAGAAAATTTCTTTTTAGGTTTTTGGCCTATAGTGAATGAACAGTGATCTCATTTTCCAGCGTTGTTGTAATTCAATTTTTCTTCATACGAAAAAAGTAAATGAAAGAAATTGCTGAAGGCATATTTGTGAATAATTACACTTGCACTGCATTTCTCTAGAGTTGTCTGCTGGGTAGATTTGAACGTGTAAAATTTTATTGTTTTCCTTGTTACAGACAGTTTCATTATCCATCCAGTGTTTGCAATGGCTCATGAGGCACTGCAGCAGATTACATAGATGACTTTCTAACGTTTCATCTGGAAATTGAATAAGTAAAACTTTTTCAATTGCAGCAATGTGAAATGAGCTTTCAGGATTTTGGATTTGGAAAAGAGCTAATTAGATGCAGTTTCAGGCTCTCCTGCTGGGATGACTATTGATATACGGAAGTAAAGTTTGGACTGTGCAAGTTGTCTCAGTCTTTAGGACCATGAAATTAGTCTGTAGTGCCAAACTGGTCATGGGCATGATGATGATGGGACTCAACAAGAAGTCAGTGTTGTGCTCCATGGAGTTCATTCTGTCACAGCTCAGATTTCCCTGAGATGATACATAGCTATGGTTGGTTTTTTCCACCTCCCCTGTTGGTGGTGATCCTAGCTGTTGATACAAGCTGGCACTCTTGGTGACTCTACCGATTTCGATTTCCAAACCCCTCAAAATCATGAGCCCTTTTTGAATTTTGAAGTCTACTGACACAGACTCCTCTTGTTGGCCAGTGAAAGAAGACCAGAGATCTTTGATGTCTGTGTGGAAAACCATGCAACCAAATTAGTCTAAAAAGTGTAGATACCAGCAAAATTGTGTGTCTGACAAAGAGGGACGGGAATTCAGAACTAGACTCAAAGTCTGGTTGTAAACTATGCAAGAGCTTGCAGGCCTGCTGACAGGGAAAATTGTGTTTGCAGATCACTTCCAAGCTAGTTATTACTTATGAGAGAAAAGCTAGGCATGGGAGTCAGTGAACAAAAGAAGGACATTTGCATGGACTTGCATTCAATTTACATTGAGCAATTTAATCTGAGCATTCAAGCTTATTAACCTGCATGTTTGAAATATGTGAGCAGAATTAATGGATAAAGCTAGCATGGCTTAGGTACATACATTGTAGAAAGGGTACAAAAAAGCTTTGTCATTCTTACTGGTGCTGTAAGGTCATGTCTAATTTGTGCAAGACCTGCGTATAGGTTGGATTTTCATTGTGATTAAGTGAGTCTGTTTTTAACTCATATTTTTAACGTTAGCTAACCAGTGAAACAAAAGCAGTGGTCATAGTGGGGTGTGATATTTTTCCAATCATTAGGCTACTTTTAGTAAAGCAACATACAAAAATCTAAAAAAATATTTTTCCTCTACGTAGACAAACCTGAAGGAGGTACACCATTACATTCTCCTCCAGATCAACAATCCATCTGTTAAAGTGTCTGTGTTTTGACAGACATCAGTAGAAACTGTTTGGGGGAGAACTGCAAGACAATCTAATTCCCAGCTTTTATGGAATACCCCATTTAGCTCTTTTCAGTTTAACACAAGACTTACAATTCTTTAAACAAATGTCTGTGTATTTCTAGATATATTCATGTATACTCTCTATGAATTCAAATGTGGGTATACACATACATGAAAAATAGAAAGATGAGGATGGATATAGGAAGAAAGAAAACACAGGTATGTCATATGCATTATATGTAGATAATACACATGCTTCATTATAATATACATTAATCATTTGTGTATTTCTGTACTATTTGTAAGCAAGCAATGGAAGTCTTAGTTACGCTTTAAAATATCTTTTATTTTGAACGCTTCTGATTTTCAAGTCAAAATCATGGCTGAAAACAGATGGTCCATACACTCCTATTGATTGAAAAATAGAGGTGCAGAAAGAATTCATTAGGAATTTTGGTTTTCATTTCAACAAGAATGGATCCAAAAATAGAAGTAAAATGGATCTTCAGGTATGCTGAATTGTTGTAGCACAGTTGATTTTAATGCAGTAATAATAATTCATACAAGGCAAGATTAATTAAAAATTCTAGTGAATAAAGCCTTTTTTTTTTCTGAGACTATAAGTATTACTAAGATTGCTGAGTCACTACTGCAAACTAACATCCTGTTAAGATTGTTGCAGGGCATAAATTATACAAGCCAGATTTCATCAAGTGTTACCAAGGGTGTCAATTCATCCATTAGAAGTGAAGTCAAGCAACCTGGCAGAACTACAGAAATGCTGTTCACCATTGAAGAGAAAAAAAATTGTATGGCCAAAGCTCAATTAGAGTTGAAGCTGGCCACTGTGGGGGACACTAAAAAGGGCTTTTTAAAGTATGTTTGCAGCAGATGGAGGATCAAAGGTAACACTGGGTTGTTACTTGATGAGGATGGTTGTCTCACAAAAAAGGACATAGATAAAGCAGAGATATTTGATGCCTTCTTTGCCTGTCTTCAATGCTGATGATGGTCTCTGGGGGTCACAGAGTTGGAGGACCATCACTGCAGTAATGACACAAAACTCCCAGTCAACCCTGAACCTGTGCAGGATTTGTTGCTCCAGATGAATGCACAGTAGTTTATGTTGCTCAATGGGATTCATCCCAGGGAGCAAAAAAAGCTGACAAATGTCACTGTGAGACCTCTCTAAATTATTTTCCAGTGGTCTTGGGAATCTGGAGAGCTCCCAGTTAACTGGTAGCTGGCAAACGTTGAGTTTTCAAGAAGGGCTGGAAAGAAGATTCTGGTAATTACAGGCCCATTAGTCTCATTTCAGTGCCTGGTTATATTTTGGAGATTATTCTGGGAATTACGGAAAAGCACTTGAAAGACAGTGCGGTCACAGGTAACAGCTAACATGGGTTCACCAGGGGAAAGTACTGTTCAACAAACTTAATTTCCTTTTGCTGCAAGGTTACCCATCTAGTTGTCCAACAGAAGCCAGTTGATGTTATCTTTTTGGATTTCAGCCAAGATTTTGATACTGTTTCTTAGAGTATCCTTCTGGACAACATGTCCCAGCATACAGCCAGACAAAACTATAATGTAATAGGTGAGCAATTCACTGATGGTTTGGGCGCAGAGGGTTATAGTAAATGAGCTGGCAGCCAGTCACCATGGGTATTCTGTAGGGACCCATCTTAGGACAAGTTCTCTTCAATGTCTTCATTAATAACTTAGGTACTGGTCTGAAAGGTATATTAAATAATTTTGCAAATGTCACTAAATTGAAGGGGAGGCCTCATGGCGGCTGCAGCTCCTCACAGGGAGTGGAGGGGCAGCACTGAGCTCTGCTCTCTTTGACAGCAACAGCATTTAGTTTCATTGGTTTCAGAGCTGATTAACTATTTATTTCATTACTAGTGTAAAATTTTTGCTAAAACATATCAAGAATATTTCTCTGTAAGTGATATCCTCTTCAGAATAACATTAACAGGATCCTACTAATGGAGGATACATTTTGATGTAAGGAGGAGTAAATCAGTTTTCATTTTGTTATTGCTGATTTCACAAGGGCACAGTGGGACTGAGACACAACAATGTGGGTTCAGCAAATAACTAACTTTATAGAGCAGAGAATCTCAGTGGTATGTTGAGGCTGGTGGAGTGGGTATGTGTTCTCACTTTGTTAGTCCAGGCAGATTAGAGCTATCATTGCAAAGAGGGCAGAAGTTTTCCTACGGCTGCACTTTTAAGCTGTGAGTGGATGAAACAAAATTCAGCGAAGTCAGCTGGACTGTGTCTGTGTGGAGACCTAATGTAATTGAACTGAAGCTGAAGAATGGGCATAAAGGAAGGCAAGGAGCCAAGGATTGGGGCTGAAAGGCAATAACTGAGCCTGTGAAGAGTGACAGTGGCAAAGAGATTGAACATAAATGATTCAGTGGGGAAGAGCAGTATGTGCTGGAAGGGATGAGGCAGGAAACAAGTGAAAAGGATGGAAATTAGACTTAGGAAGTAATATCTCTTCCTGTTAACACCGGTGATGGGATAGGAATAAAGATCCTGTTCCTATTTTAAAATATTTTAAGGTGCCATTGTCCTGAAGTAAACATGGGGATGTAACTTCTGCCTCATGGAAGCACAGGAGCATCCCCCAGCCCCTCACTGTTTATTTCTCAGACAGAAGAGGACTTCGTCATGTGTCAGGTTATTGGGTAATGAATTCTGAGCACCTCTTGGACGTCACTTGTCAGTGACTTAGCTATAAACAGGTTATCACAGCTGCTGCTGTTTTGGGGGAGGGTTGGGTTTGATCAGCTGTATTAGCCAAAACTGGTCACAGAGATTTTTTTTTAATATGCTCCCCATCATTGTGGCTGCGTTTGTGCAGGAGAGAGGGACATGATATTCCATGTGTGCTGTCCACTGATTGTGTCTATGTGAAAAATGTATTGATATTTTGTTTTGCTTTCTTTGGCAGATGGACAAAAGAAAGTTCAAGAGGAATTTGACATAGACATGGATGCACCAGAGACAGAGCGGGCGGCGGTGGCAATACAGTCCCAGTTCAGGAAATTCCAGAAGAAAAAAGCGGGGTCCCAGTCCTAGCAGCTACCTTATAGCTGAAAGCAAAGTAACCCTGAAATGCTTTATCAAGAATATGAGAAATATCACAAAGATGCATGTACAGAAATGATCAATATTTAAAGCCCCATTGGCAGATAATAAACCATAAGCTCCTGTGTGACTTCATCCCAGGTGTTTCACACCCATTATCCTCTGTAACTCACCATTTTACTTGATGTTGTAATAAAAAGTTAGGGTGAAGTAATTAAAGTGTCTGCCTTCATCTGTCGTTTCATATAAATCTAGCAAGCGCAGCGTTACAAATGAACCCAGCCCAGATGCCTATTTTCCTCTTCACTTAAAGCTTGGAGACATCACAGCACCGTATGTTACAAGGATTTTGCTGAGGGATGAAAGCATGTGCCTCAGCCCTGTTTGCCTCATTTGGAGAATTCCAGCTGCCAACCAAATGTAACAATAAAATCCTTTTCTCATAATAAGCTTAAAGTAAAAAGTTGCAGACAGAAGCTGACAGGAGGATAAGAGCTGTAGGAAACCACAGACATTTATTTGTGTCTTGCAATTTTGCCAGTAAAGTGGCTTAAGTGGGGAAATTGTCATTGTCCTTCCTGTTTGAATGATGAAGTCCAGCTTGGACCACATTGACTGTTATGGAGGAAAAAAAGGAAAATCCAAGTTCAGATGTCCTTGGAAGTTGTTTTTTTTTAATTTATAAAAATAGAAGCTGACCCTCTGTGCTCTGTTCACTCTCCATCTAGTCAGTAACAATTTCTGTGCCATTTCTCTTATTTCCTATTGTTTGTAGTGTTTGATGAGTAAATCATAACAGACTCCCTGTCTCCATCTACACTATTTGTAATTTAAAGCGATTTTGCATGAAACCCTGTATCACTGTATTAGTCCAGTTTTTTATTAATAGAAAACAGCCACAGTGATGTTTCTTATATTGGGACATTTATTTTCTCCCTACTGTAAAAGGGCAGCAGAACAACTCCAGGCTAAACCTGAGTAAAAATCTTGCCTGGATTCACACTTGATCAGAAATTAGCAGCCTATATAAGGCACAGGAAATGTTCAGGAATGGTCTTCATGGTTTCTTGTAGACAGAAAACTGAGCTATTTAGATGGAGCAAACAGGGTATTCACTACACAGAGACATGGCCAAAATCCCACCCTCTTCTCAGTTTCAGCAGCAGGTGTAAGGGTCCCAGCAGGCATCTTCATCCCTGGGGAAATTAGAGACAGAAGTGTTTTCAGAAGGATTGGTGATTGCAGCAATTCTCCAAGAAAGCAGCATGATCCTCACCTCCAGTCTGACAGAGATAGGTGTGCTGAGAGGTGGCAGTCTGCCTACTCTTAGCTAAACAGCCTGGAACTGAAACTGCTTCAGGTGTGAGAGATTTAGGTTTAATTTCCAGCTCTGTGTAGTGGCATTTGCTGTCTATTCTCCCACCTGCCAGGACATGACAGACGACAGAGCGTCAGGCTTCTCACATAAACTGGAAGCTACCACAGAGGGATAGGAATGGAGGGAAAGTGAAGATCTTATGCTGTGGCAATCACATCCCATATGTGGGATGTGGAGCAGTCACACCTTGGAGCAGTGATACTGAAAAGGTTCAAAGCTTTGAGTGAAAGTCAGGCTGCAAGACTGCAGTGGGACTTATATGGATTGAGGCACTTAAAGCACTGGGCAGCCAGTTTAGTGAGAAGCTAAAATGTGATAGCAGGCAGTAGAAACTCTGGTACCATGCTTATTAGGAGGAGCCCTCAGAGATATTGGGTAGAGAAAGTCTTATGGATCCTGTGGCAGTGCAGAAGTGATGTGCAGAGAGAGTGTGTGAGGTGTTCAATAAACACAGCAAGACTGGTCAGGAAATGACAGGATGTTTTTAGATCTTAATTCAGAGATAAGCCCCTAAATGCTGCCTAGATGCTGCCTTAGGCACCTTTGTCAGGCCCCGGCTGTGTGCATGACATACTACTGCACATCACTAGTAAAGTCAGAGTTCTTTGAGCCACAGCTGAGTGCTCCACTCCAGGAGAAGCATTGATTCTCTGTATTTAGGAATTTCACAGATAAACCTCAGACAACATTGCTGCTGTGCTTGAAGTGTAACTTATGGAGGCTACATATCCCCTCCCTTATCATTCCCAGAGACTGCTCATCATCTAATAATCACCTTAGTATAATAATTGAAAAATTGTACTGGGTTTGGATTGCGTTGGTGTCATTTTGTTTAGATGAACATATGTCTGTAATAAGGGACTGCGTTTGCGTTCCACATTATGTCATGTGAAATAGCATGAGCTCTGTAATAGCTATTTAATTGAATAAAAACTCTGGGTAAGCACTAGGCTTTTATATTTGATCTGACATTCCTTGGACTTAAATTTCCTACACAACAGGAATAATCATATGGTTGGGACACAGTGAAAGCAATTACTATATTGGAGCACAGCAACGAGGGCTGTTAGTAAATGAATTATGTCTCTTTCAGTAGCAGGGCTATTCTTTAATGCAAAGTTTAGAGTGCATCTTATAAATACAGTCTTAATATACAGCGAAACGTAATGAGGAAATAGTGAGCTCATACAATATTGGCTTTAATGGTGGCTGCCCTTGTCAGACAGTGTCCTTTTTATGAGACTCCTTGCATCACACATTCAGTTCATATTCCCAAAAGAAGAAAGCTTCCTCACTCTCAAGTCTTTCTTTTCATCCTTTGTGTATAGCCAAGATGGCAATTTTAAATTTCCTTTCTTATCACTAACTCATACTTTTCTAAGATCTACCTGGGTATTAGGGATATGAGGGAAGGAGTTTGTTCCAACCAAGAGTTTCACTAAGATAGGAAAAAGAGAACGTTTACACATTGCAGGTATTAATTTGAGTCTTTAACTTCCAGACATTAACCAAGCTTTCTAGTTCACTGGCACTACGTAGTTGGGAGTTACCAAGTCATGAAAAGCAAGAATTAAATTAGGTGGATATCTGTGCTGAAATCCCACCACTTCCTGTAGGTAACACGAAAGATCATTCAGAACAGCATGTATTAAGGAAACAGGGTTATGACTCTCAACACGTACACCCACGCCCTCCCCACACACATCTGTTTCTGCTCCAAATTACGTATCAGATTTCCCAAAAGAAAATAACCTATGCTTGAATAATCAGAACAATTACCTGAGCATTCGATAGCTCTTGTTCACATCATTGCCTGGACCGTGAAAGCAACCTATAAAGCTGAACAACAAAGGAGTCTATTAGAAGAAGAGAAACACCATCGGAAGGAACAAGAATGGTGACATTAAAAAAAACTAAAGGACATGAATTCTATCAAATTAAATACAGAAAGGAGAGCCAAAAACCAGCCTGCATCTTGCAGCTATAACTTTTTTTGAACTCTTCTCTGAGTACTAGCCTACTGGAGGACTATGGGGATGTGGGGAACCTGAGGTCTTGCAGAAAGTAGAAATTCGTCTTGCATTGACACTAGCAGCAGAAGCTCCCACAACAGGGTTTTTTCTTTTTTTTTTTTAAATGATGTATCAACCTGAGGAATTCATTGTCAAACTAAAACCTTAGGAGGACAGAGCTTGTAGTAAACTGACAAAATGAATAATAACAGACTGCTGGGTAACGGGTGAGATTCACCTGCATCTTCTAGAGGAACTCATAAAGAGCAGCTGTTATGGGTAACCTTTGCCTCACGCTGGGAAATAAGCTGTGGCAAATTAACAACAGATTTTAGAAGGGTTTCTAGGAAGGTTTGGGGATTTTACAAGGACTGTCTTCATAGGTAAGTGTAGAGAAACTGTGGTGTGCCATCATGCAACCTTAATACACTAACACTTGCCTCGGTGAGGCCACAGCAGGGGTGGACTCCGGCTCCCTGCAGACCTGCCACGAGCCCTTGGTCCACCAGAAGGTCACAGATGCTGTGGAAATAAGCACACTTCCATCCTGCTGGTTTTGTGCCCTCTGTTACCCAAGTGGTGTACAATGCAGATCAAAACAAGCCTGGGCCAGCCTTTGCAGCTGTACAGTGGGGCAGAGGAGTCATAGAATCATAGGATCACCAAGGTTGGAAAATACCTGAACGATCATCCAGTCCAACCTATGCAGCAGTCCCTATGCAGCAGCCATCTCTCTGGAGATGGTATGACCCTGCCGAGTTGTGGGTGCTGTATCTTATGCCTTAGTGATTGCAAAGATCACTCCAAGCAGGTCTGGGCAGAGTATGAGTTCCTTACTGGGTAGGACAATGAGGAATTTCCACCAAGCCCTCTTGTTGGGTGTTAGCAGCAGCTGAGAAATCTGTTTCAGCCAACAAGCAATAACTCAGCTTGTACAACAGCCTTCTGGAAATTGTTCTAAAGCACAGTAGCCAATATGCAGCTGTGCAAATGTGCAAGTAAAAGCATTTACAGCAGTATGAAAAAAGAGAAGGAAGGGTGACAGGGAGGTACTGGAGCAAAAGGGGAGCGTATTTGGGAAAAGAGAATAAAAGACATCTCTGCTGAAACACTCTGAGTCATCTGAAGGTGTTTTCTATTCAGCTCAAGTAATTTTTTGTTGTTTCATGCTTATCTGCAGCCTGCTCTCTGCCAACTTCTTCCCAGCGCATCACACATTCTGTCACAGCCATGT
This sequence comes from Lagopus muta, assembly GCF_023343835.1. Taxonomy (NCBI): domain Eukaryota; kingdom Metazoa; phylum Chordata; class Aves; order Galliformes; family Phasianidae; genus Lagopus; species Lagopus muta. The sequence continues at coordinate 107,382,770 of NC_064433.1, forward strand.
CACTGCACTTAGCACTGACTGAAGAGCTGGTGTGATGGGGCAATGGAATCTAACTACCCTCAAAATCAGGAGTTTGGGGGCCACTGAACAGACTCCATGTCCATGTCCCTCACAGTGAACCCTCACATTTGTTTTTATTCCAGGGATAACACTGTAAAGAAGCAAACCCTCTTCAAAGCAAAGTTGCCATGGAAAGGTATGTATGCACTCCAGTGAATCTTGGTCATGGTCACACACCGTGCACAATCACGGTCCCTGCTCGGCTACCTCAGAAAACCAGCTGGAGCATGTCACAATTCATTGGTCAATTCATTGGTCTTGAAAGCCAAAGCTTGAGGGGGGTATGTGTGGAAGAGGGAGGAAATGGTACTCAGCTACGCCATATAATGGCCAATAGGGGATACATGGCTATCTTGTCCTAGGTGATGCAGAACCTGAGGCCTCTGCATCTGAGGAGGCATCTTAGGTACACTCTGCTACCCTCAGTTATTACCTGCCAGATCCTGTTTCAGAGCTGGCAATTGTCTGTGGAAATTTCTGGAATAAAGTCAGTACAGCTGTATCACCACTGAAGACCACTTAAACTAAGTTGCTTGATATTTCCTTAAAACCCATGAGCCAGCAGATGCTTTGCAGCAAGGAGAAGCTCACTAAGGTGTCTGCTGAAAGTCAACAGTGAACTCTAAAAGATATTTAGGCTCCAGTGTCATCTCAGCGCCATAAGACGATGCAGTCATTCCTCTATATCCATTATCGACAATTTACCACTCAAAAATTTGAACCATTTTAAGTTCCCTTAAGTTTCCCTGAAGAACCCCTTAAGCTCCCTTTAAGGACCTTTAAAATTCTTTACTGTGAGAGTGGTGAGGCTGCCCAGAGAGGCTGTGGATGCCCTGTCCCTGGAGGTGTTCAAGGCCAGGTTGGATGGGGCCCTGGGCAGCCTGGTCTACTATTAAATGGGGAGGCTGCCAGCCTTGCCTATGGCAGGGGGGTTGGAGCTTGATGACCCTTGATGAAAATCATGCAATGCACACCATTCCGTGATTCTATCACCTGATCTAAAATCTCTTTGAATGTGGTAATCACAAGTCCCAGGAGAGGTCTGGAATGGCCCATTATTTAGTTGCCTCAGTAAGGGATACGACAAATGGACTAATCTAAATGCTTTTTGTTTCTATATCAGCTTTAAGCTGCACACTATACATACATTCAAAGCATGATGGAGAAAACCAGGATAAAGTGTTCTTACTGTGATAAAATTAATATTAGATACCTATTCACTATAAATATTCAAACACATATATCCTTCCCTATCTACAATCCCCATCATACAAACATAATTGTCGTGTTGTTTTATACAATAAAGACCATCTTCACAGTGAAAAGGTAAAAAGAGTAGCCATGCCACTTCCAATCTGTTAAGATCTAGTCATGAATGGATTATTTAGTCCAACTCCTAAATTGTGATAACACTTTTTTTTTTAATTATCCCTGAACTCTCCCTTACAGATGGTCTCCTGCCTTTCAGTATCTGTAGCAATGGAGATTCTAAAACCTTCCTTGACAGCGTGTTCTGTGGCTGAACTTTTCTTAAAGCTTTTGAGTTTTGTTTATATTTAACCCAAATCTCCCCTCCTGCCACTTCAGTTATTCCAAATCACCTATGCCCACTTGTAGGCCTCCTATATTTAAACTTTTAAACCATTTTTGTTATTCTCCTTTGAACTCTGCCAATTTATCTGTGTGCCTGAACTGAAACGCAGCCATCCAAATTAGACTTCACCAATGTCAAGCACAGCAGAATAATTATCTTGACTATCTTACAAGCAACAGTCCCCATACCACAAATCTAGACAGCTCTTGGCATTTCCTGTGACAGCATTATTTTGTTGGCTTAGAACCAACACATCATTTCCTAGGAATCTGGAGCCTCTCTGTGATCTCTATGTCTAGTCTTTCCCTTCCCTTATATGAATATCCCATTTTTTAAAGAGACTATACTGACTGTAAAACACCTTTAAGTTTATGGCCTCACTGTACCTCTGCAATATGAGAACGATACAGAAATCCATGTAGATGTCCTTATGCAAATCGGGCAGGAACTGTAACTGGTTCAGACTTTTTTGTGCTTCTCCATTTCCCATTAATAAATTATTACAATCAGGTGCAAAGGCTTCAATAATCTCTAAATCTACCTTTTTTTTGGAAGCTTAGAAGAGGTTTAAATGAATTCCTATTTTATTCTAAAAAGTTAGCTTGCCTTTACTTGCAATGTCCAATTATTTGATAAGAAAAGTCTGCATATCTTATCTAAAAATAGGCCTTGAAATAAGCCTGAGGACTCTTGCCCCTTCTCAGTGCATTATGTTTTAATGCAAAGTTAAACTGATGCTATTACTCACATTTGGTAGTAGCTTCCACCATAAATACTCCCACTGAAGATTTCAGGACTAATGTGACAGAGGGAGGGAGCATGAGGAGATGACACTTTGCCTCATCAAGAACACAAAGCACAGTGACTTTCTGAACTTCGTCTGCAACTTTCAGCGAAGTGATATCACCCTTTTTCTTCTTGGGAGCCACATCCACATTTAATACATACTGAGTGACACAAAAATAACCTGCAGTATAGTGGCAATAACGAAACATTGCAATGATAATAATAATTACAGCACAGGAAGCAGGGGCATGTTGCTTAACACTGTGACATTTCACCTAAAGGCATTAAAATGGCTCATACCATGCACACATGCTTTGTGCAGCACAGGCTTACCTACAGTCCTTCTCTGGGTGTAGCCAAGCCCAGTTGTGGTGATGGCATTAAGCCAGCTGCTTTTGGCACCAGGGGCCTTGGTGGTCACATCCTGAAGAGCACTGGCTCCCATAGAACCAGACAAGGGAAATGTGTTTGGTGTCCACTTAAATATCATTTGGAGGTATAGGGTCAGCTTTGTAGGAATACAAAATTTTTTGTTGTTTTATCTGAGATTTTCAAACAATTACATGAAACTTCTCACAGTCTTGTTCAGCCTTGAGGTAGGACTAGCTTGAAGGATAATTTGAAACCTGACTAGCACACATCTGCTTGCCTGGCTGGAAAGGTGCCTAAACCAATCAGGCAAACCTTACTGCCAAAACAACAGGCAGCTCAGAAACAAGTACCACCACTAGTCCTTTTGTTTGAGCGGCCACTGGGTGGTGGAATCAATACACCTCCTTAAAGCCCTGAATGGTTCCAACAGCAATCAACCCCTCTTGAGCTACAGTGATTGAAGAAGAGAAAGAAGTGGATGCAGTGGTGGGAGACAGTAGCAAAGCATGGTGACAAGGCTGAGAGGAGGAGGGTTTTATAGTGGAAAGGAATATGGGAAAGGTGAAGGGAACATAAATAACGACAATGCAGTAAGGAAGAGGTAGAGAGTGTAGGTAGAGAATTAGATAAGAAGGGTAGGTGGAGGGGGAAAAGTGGCAGGGAAGGGAGCAAGCTGCCTGATGTTGAAAAGCTGGAGTATTTCATTCCCCACTCACTCTTTTGCTCATATAATGAATTACTTTGATATTTCCCATTCAGTTATGTAAAACTAAAGGGTGTAGTGTTGCCTTTGGGGGATACCTGAGCATCGACACTGAGGCATTGCAATGTGTTTCAAGTTATGCAAGGCAATTGGCAGGCTTATAGGAATCACAGCTGTGCTGTATGAGTTCTGTCTTAGAGTTAAAAATAAAAATATCAGTGTTTGATCAGCCATCCTGCAGTTTGCCCTCCAAACTTTCCTCTGACATATGGTACGTACAGTCCCAGGAGAATCTGTGAAACATCTCTTGCACCTAGGATTTAAAAGGGAATTGAGAGACATTGTATTTGAAGAAATTAAAATCGTTGTTTAAGAGGGAAAGGTAATTCTTTTTCCCCCACTAGAATTCTTCTGTTGCCAATATTCCCCTGATGATAGGAGGTTTTTATTCTGCAATGGATAGGGTAAGGCAATCAATTGTTTTTATCCGGCAAATGGAAAGGGATAAAGCACAATTTGGAGGTAAGTAAACACAGAAGTCACTTTCCTCTCAGCATTAACTCATGTCTCAATGGACATTAGACCTGTGCTTATTGAAAGACATTATTGCTTGGGATACTGGGGTAAAACACAAACTCCATCTTGTAGACATCTGCTGCATAGCAAAAAGATGATCAGCTCCTCTGTTTATGTGGATGCACACAAGGAGAAAACATTCATTAATCACCGTATTCTATATACTTTTATACAGAAGTAGTAAAAGCTATTTTTATAGTTAAATAAACACTTTCCCATAGAGGTTACTGTTCTCTTAGCATGACAGAGGTACCTGCACGTTTTTCATTGTTATGTATGTACACGAGTTAGAGCCTTTTATATGAATTAAATGTCCATTATCCTGAATCTGTGCATTGCAATTGAAACTCTGCAGGCTCTGCTGTCAATAAGACTAAATTAAATAAGCAATATTCAATAGTATTTATAGCTCCAAGGCTTCAAGGTTAAGGCTAGAAACAAAGAAAAGTGCAAAAGAATAAGGGAAATCCTGAAAGCATCCAGTCAGAAGAATTCTCTTGAGTAACATTTTTGCCTGCGTAGAGGCAGACTTTGATGAAACACACACAAAGTACTGAATGTCACTTTTTCATATGCACAGCATTTCTTCAGTGCCAGTGCACAGTCAGAGCTCCAGCTCAAACATTCCAGAAGTGTGCAGCTGGCATACAGGAAAGTAGGAAAACTGGAGAACAGCCCTGACCTCCACTGCGTGACCTGCACTTACACCATGTCTGCCCTTGAGTTGCATTTGCACTGTGAGCCATCATGCTGCACACACAGTCTGGAGCAGGGAGCTGGGCTGAGGGTTACAGTGCAAGGGAAGATATGAGATAGAAGTGTTGGATCAGCCAATACAGAGCCTACCAATAATCCCTTCTTGCTCTTGGATACAACAGCAAGCTGGACAGTCCATGGCTGATGGGGCCCATCTGCATAAGGGCTCCTCATCCTCCCTTGAGAAGCAGCTTTGGTGAGGTGTTCCCACCCAGCAAGGCTTGATTGATAACAAAACAGATCGCAAAATGTGCATGTGGGGAATGGATTGCTTCACCAAAATAGATATTCATCAGAAAACCTTGAAGATATCACCCAACATCCTTTGCAATCCCCAGAGCAGCAGCCCGCTTACCAATTCTGGCAAGTCCTAATTCTCTGCCTTGGAAATAGCTGACAATACATAGGTGATGGATTTAATGCTTGCAGAATGCCACTGAAAAGAAAATGCTTTATATCTTGAGAATATAAAATCACATAGTCAAGGGAGACCCAGTTACACAGAAGTTTGATTTCTCAGCTATTGCAAAACTTTTGGGGAGTGCCAGAACCATTGTGGCTCATACAGGAATGCATTTGTGTTGCTTTTCCTTTGCCCTAGCCACTAAATTTCATTCCCTGTAGATTTTAATGCTATTTCTTGCTAAAATGTTCTCAGATGAACAGCTCTTCCCTTGATACACTACCCATAAGGCGTGCTTGGGTTGCTGGAATCAACATTATTATTTTTAGAAAACAGGCTGAGGACTCTGATGCAAATCAGTGTTTACTTTTGTTTGCATGCTTTAGGCTATGCTATTCCCTCTTGTGAATCCATTTTCCTGTGCTCCGTCAGCAGTAATATTTGCTACATGCAATGATTAGTCCAGGTAAATTAACTCCCTTCATTTGCCTCTTCTCAGACATAAACTTACCTGTTGATTTACACCTGTTGTCTGCTCTTAGCAGCTATGGGCACCTGCATTATTGACCATAAGACAAATATTATTCTAAACGTTATAATAGCTGAAAAAACAGGCCTTTGTTGTTGTTTTTGTTTGTTTGTTTTCTCCTTATAGTATAAGTCAGATTAAAATGAAAGCAAGGCCTGTCAAGCTTATGTAAAACTAGGTAGGAATTCAAACAGTATTATTTTTTATGTTTTTAAGTTTACTGTAGTTTCAGGGGTTGACATTTACAAAAGCAAGTACCATTTGAAGTCACTGGCACTTATGCACTTTAATCTCCTGGGTGCTTTTGAAGATCTTTTGCAGACTGTATAAGTGTGCTATATTCAGTTGCAACAATTTTGTGATGGATGAAGTTTCTGTCAAGCAGGGAGGCTGAACACCAGCTCTCTTCGCACTGCATTTCAATGTTATTACTAAGCTCTCAACTAGAGCAAAATCAATCTGATTTAATTTGTATCAGCTCCCAGTTATTAGCCACCCATTTATAAGCCTGACTGCAGTGCCATCTGATTGCTTTCATGATACCTCAGTTGCATCAAAAATGAGAATCATTTTTCTCTTGCTGTATACCTGCACCTACTAGCATTTGTGTAAGATGTACCTGCAAGTACACGCTGGAGAAAGAACTAATACTGTAGACCAGATATTTTCCTCACTGCTGTTGGAATTAATCTCAGACCTGCTCTTTCCCTTGAGATATCCCAACTTGAGAGACCAGGCAGGTCTCCACCACATTATTTGCAGCATGGTTCAATGGATTCTGTCCAGGACAAGAAGCTTAGCTCCAGAAATTATACAGTCACAGAAAGAACCTTCGTTTTCCAGTTCAAACAATTTCAAAGAAATTCTGAAAATGCGAATGGAGTGCAACCAAAGCAACAGTGCCTGTAATCCCTGGCAGCTGCAAATAGCATTGCTGAGGTACAGCTACAAAACACTTCTTGCTGGGATCGCAAAGTGCAAGAAGAATATGAAATGTCTCCATTTATCAGGAAAAGAGTGCAGCCTGGTAATCCTCATGCAGGATCCTCAGGTAGGCAGGGATCTCCAGCAAGACATCCACACCTCCACTGCCAACCCTTAAATGAGGTTTGGGAAGGGGTGGCTCTATCCCTCCCAGTCACTCATTGCATGCACCTGAGCTCCCCTGAGTCAGCCCTGCCTTCCTACCAGGTGCTCAGTCACCGGTTCAGACCATGACTTAGCATTTGCACTGCAACATACATAAATATATATGTATGTATGTATATAGATACATGCAACTAGTCTTTCCTTCTCTCCTTCTCCCACTCTCCCTCTCCTTTTTTTTTTTTTCTGTGAAGGAAAGTGCTCTTTGCCCTGCTGTAATAGCCAAAACAGGGGTGCCTAAGAAGAACCCCATGCCGTGACTTTCTGTAATAACTGGATCCAGCCCCATGGCAGGTCTCAGAAAAAAATAGGTGCTTCTGGGTTGAATAGGATGCATCTGCTCAGTCAAACCCACCTTCTTCTGGTACTGAAATTCCTGTTTCTGGAGGGCAAAGCACGCTCACCCATTGCCTATTAAGGACCTGCTGCATGCTTCAGAGGCTGCAGTCATCTGCCTTCCAACACAGCTTTGAAAGTATCCAGCCACTTTCTCCAGTGAGAAACTCACATTAGCTTGATCCTTTAGAAAGAGCTCCCGCCTGAGATATCAAAGAGTTTATCCCATTTCCAGATGGAGCTGATCCAATCCATTATTCCTTCATTATTTATATAGCACATACATTTACTCCAGCAGTGCTTATGTTACACGTGCTCATGTGATACCAGATGTAAATAGTTAATAAACTTAGTAACTGTTAATGCAGACTTGGAAATGCATCTAATAAATCCCTCAGTAACAGAGGCCAGGCAATGGAGGTAGACAGCAAGGACTGTTTGGTTTTCACCTAACTTGGAAAAAAAGAGATACCAGAGAATGATACTAAAGGTATTACTTTTAGTGAGAAGATGAGGCTGTTGTTGTATAACCCAGGAATTTTAAGACTTCATTTCATAGCAATTTAAAGATATTTGATGTAGAGTCAAATATCAGTTAGAAATCTTGGGAAATGGTTTATTCTCACATATTATTTTTCCTCTAGCATGAAAAGAAGGAAAGAATGCTACAGCTTAACATTTTGCTTTTGTAACCAATACTTGAAAGAAATCTGTTTCTCATTCACATAAAATCAAATTAATTGATCTAATCAAGATTTCTTTCTAAAAACCCTCTTCAGCAAAATAATTGTATTATTTTCCCATTCACTGCAACATGAGAGACTTTCCATTCTGCTGAAGTTTCAAAAAGTGTATTGCTTCTTACTTAGGTAACGGTTGCATTGCTCATATAAGATGCTAGCCTCGGTCTCTGGGCTTTTTTTGTGTGTTTTGTTGTTTTTACAGTTTTTTGTAAAAAAAAAAAAAAAAAAAAAAAGGTGTACTGCTTAGAGGAGTAACCTTTTCAAATTCTATTGGAAGCTGATAAATGATTGTCCTTGTGCTTCAGTAATAAAAAAACCAAAGCAGCTAGGATTTCTTCTGGGTGCTGGGCTCTAGCTGTCGTCTTTCGTCTTGGAATTGTTGCATTTAGTGAAGTTGAGTTAGGAAGAAATCAGGGATAATACATTTCCTTAACTGTGGCCTTTAACTTCAGACCTTCCAGGAGTGTCTGTGTAAGACATTAACTGAACTGTGAATTAGAGATGATGTTATTTTCAGCTCTCTTTTAAATGACCAATTTATAAAGATGCTGGATAGGGGTTAATTAAGTCTGAGGGTAGTTTCCAGCCATCAAATACAACTGCCATATTTAGCTATAAGTAATGTAGGTACAAAAATGTACACTTAAAAATTCTGAAAGACAAAAGCATTTAGATTTGATATTCTGATGTCTATAAACCCTGTATTTCATGTAAGAGCTCTGACAATTTCTTCTGCACAGGTGTTCAATTCTTTCAAAAGTGCACGTGTGACCTTTAAAAGAAATTACTCTTTTAAGAACCCTCCTACGTGGGTTATTTCTGCTTTACAAATGAATTTGAGCTCCAAGGTCCAGGGGAAACTAATGGGAAGTATATTCACTAGGCAGTCTTTTTCTCTAATTGAATTCCTGGAAAGGAATAGTGAGAGGAATTGGTGGCTGATCTGTTTGCCTTGGCATCTGGTTAAGGCATTTGGGATTACATAAAGCAAAAGTGGGAGTGAAAGAATACGTGCTGATGCTCTTTGCAGTCCTAAGAAGCTTCTTACGTAAATGCTGTGCATTTTTTCTCCTGTGCACCTCTATATCTTACTATACTTCATACACCTGAGTTAATCTGCTATGTTTGAATCCATGTGATAGAAAAAAGAAAAAAGAAAGTCACATTCATCACACATCTAAAGCATTTGTGTACAGTTTTTCATATGAATCAAAACAAATGAGAACATTCAAAGTTCAAACACTCAGGCTTTTTCTGTAAATCAAATACCAACTCACCTTCCATCCTCAGAGAACGACTGCACAAGTCAGCATAGAGCTGTACAGTGTCAGATGATTTTTCCTTAAAAAACAAGGCAATTATTTGAGTCTACCAACTGTTCCTGTTCATGTGTAGGAACTTTCTTGAAATGAGAAATGCAAAAAACCAAAACTGTATAACAATTACTGCTGTTATTATTTCAGAAAACTACCTTAACCTTTTCAACAACACATTTGATAGGATTAGTCTCAGAAATATAAAGAGGAGATATCAATTTAAAGAGAAGAAGGTTATTAGGAGTAGTCAACATGGCTTCACCAAGGGGAAATCATACTTGATCAACTTGGTAGCTTTCTATCATGTCATCAATGGCTGGGTAAGTGGGGAGAGAGCAGTGAATGTTGTCTACTTTGACTTCAGCAAGGTGTTTTATATTGTCTCCCACAGCATCCTTGTAATGAAGCTTAGGAAGTATGAAATTTACAAATGGACATTGAGGTGAACTGAGAACTGAGAGGCAGAGCTCATAAGGTTGTGATCAGTAGTGCAGAATCCAGTAGGAGGGGTGTAACTAGAGGCACTCCCCAGGGATTGGTACTGGGTCTGGACTTATTCAAAAATTTCATTAACAATCTGGGTGAACAAATGGAGTTCGCACTCAGCAAGGTTGCTGATGATAAGAAGCTGGGAGGAGTGGCTGAAACACCAGAAAGCTGTGATGCCATTCAACAAGATCTGGACAAACTGGAGAGTTGGGTGGAGAGCGACTTGATGAGATTCCAAAAGTGCAAGTATAGGGTCCCGCATCTGGGGAGTCCTATACCACACGCATCAGTAACAGATTAGGGGCTGACCTGCTGGAAATAGCTCTGAGGAGAAGGACCTGAGTGTCCTGGTGGGCAACAGGTTGGCCACGAGCCAGCAGTGTGCCCTTGTGGCCAAGAAGGTCAAAAGAATAGTGGGGTGTGTTAAAAAGAGTATAATCAGCAGGTTGAGGGTGGTGATCCTCCCCCTCTACTCTGCCCTGGTGAGGCCACATCTGGAATATCATGTCCAGTTCAAAAAAAAGCCAGGGATCTTTTAAATAGTACTCAGTGAAGGGGAATAAAGATGATGAGAGACCTGGAGCACGTCTGATATAAAGGCTGAGACCGGGGGCTGGTCAGTTTGGAGAAGGGAATGCTGACAGAGAGATCTCGTCAATGTTTATAATATCTAAAGTACATTAGTCAGGGGTGGACTATCAATAACACAACATAATGAAACTGTATTTAAGTAATGTGTTTGCAAATTCTGTCTATTAAACAGCTCAATTATTAACTGCACTTACAGATGTTGTATTGTCCAGTCACTTGTTTTGGAGATAGCTATTATTTGCTGTCATATAAATCATAAAACACAAGAAGAGAGAGAAAGAGAGAAAGGAAAGCGGCGTCCTACAGCTCTTCTATGTCATTATTCATTTATTAAAACATTAAAAAATAGCACCCACTGATATTCACTGACATCTGTTGAATGTTTATGGAGACCAAACAGTGGATGTGAGCACAGTGGGGCCGTAGGTGATGCATCCCAGCTGTGGTGACAATTACAGTGGCTCACTTCCTCTGGTGCAGATATTTACAAGTGTGGCATGCAGGCTCTTGTTCATAGCTGTCAAAAATGCAGAGCAGAGAATGGTGGTGATTGTGTTGATAAATACAGTTCTATATATGAGAATCTACTCAATCAAATAGTGTTATTTTGTTCTTTGTACCAGCTACAGTTTCCATGGAACAATAAAATAATCCCTATTTCTTTATTATTTTCAGGGATTATTTTCAGTGCAACCTATGTATAATGCTAAGGTCGAACAATTGACTGAAGGGTCAACCACAAAGACTTCTAGTAAATGGGGTTTCACCAACCTGGTGGCTGGTCACTAGTGGTATTCTACAGTGCATTATTTTAGGGCCAGTTCTCTTCAATGTTTTGATAAATGCAGGATGCAGGACTTGAATGTGTGCTATCTAAGTTGCATCTGAGCCAGCAGTGTGTCCTGGAGCCCAAAGGGCCAACCATACCTGGGGATGTCCCAGGCCCAGCGAGGTGAGGGTAGGAGCTGTTCTCTCTGTGCTGGCCTCACTTCCAGTGCTGGGTGCAGGTTTGGGTGCTGCTATTATCACAGTTCCCTCAGGGAAACAACAAAAAAGGGACAACACGAAAAACAAGGGACCTTTCAGAGAGAAATGCTTCCATCAGCATCCTGGGATTTTTTTCTTGTGAAATTTTCTATGTCTCTAAAACTCACAGCTTTTATAAACCTTAAATCATTTTTTTTTTTTTAAATATTATGTAAGTTCAATAAAATTGTAACGCATTTTTGTATTTCATAATCATTTAAAACTTCTTTGCATGTGTGACTGAAGCCTAAGCCTTAAGGGATTTAATACTTAGCATATTTCTGCAATCTGGCAAGGTTGCCTTTCTGCTAATGCATTTGAGTTAGGAATTTATACAATGAATACCATGACAATTAAGTGCAAGAAAAGGCTAGAATTTTGAAAATTAAAAATATATAAAAACAGAACAGGACTATTTATAATACAGGATTTCTGATGCTCTCCCCACCAAACATATATGTTTTACTTAATATTTCAGTTCACATCACACATTGTACAAACATGAATCAGTCAGGATTCCCTCTTTTTCATCTGTCCAAAATTATCTTTTTCTTCAGTAAATGTAGGTCAGTCATCAATGAATAAAAATTTTATTCTCAAAAATTAAAATGTGAATGCAACTACGTGACAACAAATGTGCAACAGCAAATTTGATATTTCTCTATTTTTTAAGGGAACAGTTACTTTTATGAGCAAGTAAGCTGTCATAGGTTCTCTGTTATAATTTACACTTCAGCTAATGCAGAATGTCAAAACTCAGCACATGAATGATGAGACTGTTGTAGTTTTAAGACTGCCATAGTTTTTAGTGATACTGTATTCAAAAAAGCATATTTTACTGCAACTTCACCACCTTCAGGAGGCTTAAGAATTATGACAGCAAATATAAATGAATACAGAAATGTAATTCATAATATCTGTAAACATTTTAGGTTTCTTTGTGCTTTCACATACAGAGCTGAGTATTCTCAAAAATTCCCTGTGGTCAGGGCTGACATGGTCAGTCTGCTGGTAGATAGGGAAATGTGACTGAACCCTGCTATCCTACAGGCTTTACAGTTTAACTGATGCCCTAGTGAGAGCATGCTTTGCTATTGCTGCAATATATGAGCTAAACAAGCACTCATTAATTGCCCTTCCTACTAGGTTGAAAGCAGAATGAATGCTTCCAAAGTTATTTTCAGTGTTACCAGCTGGACATCACGATATAATGTCAAGCTTTAGGCAGTTTTTTGTGTTCTATCTATTGTATCTATCACTACTAATGATTCACTTTGGATAGACTTTTGAAAACCTATTCCTCTTTCAACTGATTGCATACCATGAGACACAGTTCAGAAACAGTTTGATATTGTTTTAGATTGAATGGTCAGAGAAAAACAAACTTCACTCTTCAGAACCGGTCTTTGCTACTTCAGCTGAAAATGGAGCTTATAATACAGGAAAAGTACTTGCTATCAAGATTTACCTTTTCAAGGTGTGAAAAATCTTGGAAAACAATCTTCAGTCATTATCTAATCATTGATGAGGGCAAGCATGGACTATTCCATGCTATATTTTTATGCTGTGGCAGTCACATTCTCTTCTGTATCTCCACATTTCTAAGCTAAAGAAATAGCTTTACACTGTTATTCTCACAAGTTGTATTGGATCAAATACTGTGAACTGCTCTGCAGGCTGCTTTGCAAACAGCCCCTGCAGTTCACTACTGTGTCAAGGGAATTAGAAATGGCTTCTGCTGAAGCTCATGGCCATTCTCTCCTCAGCCATGCAATATCATTTATGTACTCACTGCAAAAATGCAATGCTGCTTCTTCTTTTTGGAGATGCAGTTTGACTCATTGATGGATCATTACAACTGCAGTTACTTTTACAGTCAGATGTAGTTTTGCCAGCTGACATAAATCAAACCCTGCCTCAAAATTAGTCTATGGTCATGCTGACTGTTTTGCTTCCTTTGTGTGTTGGACTAACAAATGGCTCCAGATGCTTTGCCACTTACAGCTTGTATTTATTGCCTGGAAAATATTCATGGAATAAACTGATCATCAAACACTAAGCTACAGTAAAATAGCAGAGCAAACCTAGTCCAGCCTGCCAGGGTAAAGTTAGCAGGTGTTTACATAATCTGCTATATTCTGGAACATAATTTCTTTTTTTTTTTTTTTACTTTATAATTGTGATTTTTCTGATGGCTCAAGGCACCAAAATACAAACAGCAAAAATAATATAAAACAGCAAAACCTGAAGACCTTTCGGTGGTAAAGATGCACATAAATACATTTTCTCGTGTTAGTGTGTCAGGATTTAAACTCAAACAATTGTGTGGCTTAGGGGAAAGAAGCAGAGTGCAACAGCCAGCTCAGAGATTCAGGAGGTAGTGGTAGCTCTCATGCTTATTCTCTGGTGTCCCAGGTCTCTGCACATCTCTGGCAGGTTTTGAAGTCATCAGCACAGCTGAAGGTACTTCCCACCCGTGGTGTGTGGAGGGCACTTATTCCCTGCAGTTGTCACACAATTCCTGCTGTGCTTGGTCCCAAAGGATCCCACCTCTCTTTCCAGAACCACTGTCTGGTTGTGATCCCCTCCAGCCGTGGCCTCAGCAGCACGGTAGGGCAGACCTTCCCCAGCTTGTGCTTGTCTTTTTAAGTTGGAAAAGCCTGGATGACAGCCTACAAAGCTCAGTGCTCCATTTTTACTGAAGGGCCCACCAAAAATATAATATCGAAATGGAAGGCCAGCTTTTGGCATATAGTGTAGAATGAGCAGCATTGTTTGTCCTTCTCCTTGCTCAAGTGGCACGTAATCAAAATAAAGTTGGTCCTTCAAGGCAGTGTCGTTACTCTTCCATACAGTGCTCCTGGGAAGGATTCAGAATTTAAAAGTGTAATTTTATTTTGTCTTCCAGGAGCTTTTATTGACTAGAAGTGATTTTCCAGATTTTGAATTTTTTTTTTTGTAATTGCAACCCACAGGCAACAGAGTGCCATAAAACTCACATCCACTGTCACCTGTTCCCTTCTGCTGGAGGCTTTTTGTCTGAGGCAAACTTATTCCCTATTCACTTGAAATCAAATTTGGGGAAGGGAATCTGCTTCAACCTAGCAAAAAGCAGCTCCCTTCTTTCCTTAACCTTTGTGAAGGGCTCCAGTAAGTGGTTGCTCAGAGGGCATAAAATGCACCCATTTAAACAACTCCATTTGAGCCTTTATTGTTCTAAAATTCCTCTTCAGTCCAAATACTTGAAACAGTCCACATTCCTCAAAGAAAAAATAATAGAATGTAACAGAGCACTTCAGTTCAGATTGTACTTCTGCAAAGGTAAGATTTTTCTCTTTAACTCCCTCTTTTATTCCCCCAGCTGACCCTATCTCAGCTAAGCTGTTGGCAACATTTTGTTCTACCGCTGCGTTCCCTTATCACTTCTGTGCCTTCTATCTGTCCCTTTGCTTTCTGCTTGGCTACTTGATAAAGCCACAGCGTTAATCACCGGGTAAAATCATTCTTCTTTCCATGATGGATCATTTTTAGAGGAGCTGTTTTCAATCAGCACTAGCTAGTCTTCAACAAGGCAGGCTGCTGAGTGCTCAGCTCTTCTGATGGTGTAACAATTTAACCTCCATGCCCGTCCGTGGCTCTAGGAAACTAGTTTGAGGTAGCAGTTAAAATTATGCTGTATCTTATATATGCAACTTCAGGCACTTAAAAGCATTTTTGCTTCCAGCAGAGATGAAAAGAGTAGGATGATATGAGAAAATGTAAGTACTTCTGAATTTATCCAGCAATCCTAACAGATATCTTCTCATTCTCTCTGCAGCCTCTGTTTCACATGAGCTCTCTGCTGAAGGTGACTGGAGGAAAAAACCTTTAATCACAGACTGTGCCAGCTAGTTATCTGTCAGCAAGCCTCTATCACTCCTATCAGTAATTTAGGAAGGAACGCTGTAATGGGGATGGCTACTGAACTACTCATTCGAACAGCTTATTGGAAAGCAGAGTTTCTTTGATGTCCATCCTCCATTTCATCTTTCTTTGCTTTCCTTCTCACCTTTAACCCTCTCTTGAAGAGAAAGGTACTTTGTGGACATGGTCAAACCCCATCAAAAAAGACAAGTGCTGGTGCCTGATGAGATGCAGCCGTCAGCCTTCAGTGATCAGACATCTTTCCATCTGCATAAGCAGGAAACTTTTCACTATTCAAGTTTGTTTATTGCCTGAGTTAGCTAAAGGCCATGAAATGCTAATGTTAATGCTACAAGCACATTACTGCCTCTTTAATTTATTTCAGCTAACTTCTGTTGATGGCATTTGGGTAAGCTAAACTGCCAGTTGAACTGGATTTGTTGTGCAGTTCGATGTAAAACCATGCTGGAAATAGATCTGAATTCAGGCTCATCTAATTAGGGAAGCATCATGATAGTCAATGCAAATGTTTTCCAAGGCACTGCATCTGTGCACCATGCATCAATTGCATATTGAGAATGCAATATCCATTTCCTAACTCATAAAAGCCATATAACGAGAGAAAACATGCACTTTCAGCCCGCCTCTGTGAAAGGCGGAGCAGACCTCAGGTGGTGGTGCTTAAGCCTTTGTAAGTAAATTTTCTAGGTGAAATAAAATATGAAAGAAGAAAGAAAATATGCAGGGCAGGATATAAAAGAATTCTGTGCAATGTGTATTTGTAGCGAGTGGCAGATTAGAAACCCCCCCAACTTACAGCATTAGGCCGCATACATAATACTGTTTGATGTGTGAAGTATCAGCCCAAACGGCTCATTTTTCCAGCCTCCAGCACTGTGAACTACCCTGATCAGTCTGGCCTGCTCCTCCTCTTTCTTCCCTTCTTTAAAAGTGTGTTTATATATTAGAGTACAAACATACATGTATATGTATACACACGTATATACATATACTGAGATACACATCTATGTGTATATACACAACCCTCAAAAATGCTGCTTCCTGAACAGCAGGTGAGGAACACAATCTCATGGTACAGTTCTTAAATAGTGCAAAAATAAGGCTGAAAGGGGATCAGATTCTGCATCAGTTGCATTAGCACGGTATTTCTTATGCCTTCACTGACTTCACTGGGGAGAAAAATGGCGGCGTTTGATCACTGGGCGTGCTCCCAGATGTGTGATCAGTTTCCTTGCGGACTGACCTCCTAGACCTGAGCGTATTAGCAGTGATGGAGAGTCTGTCCTATATACAAATTCACTTAGTGAGTAATATACTTCTTTGCTTTCTTTTTGCACCTCAATACTGAAGGGAATTAGCTTTCCACGAAAGGTGAAAAGCTATCGGGAAAATTATTAGACATAAAAAGCCTTATTAGAAAATAAACAAATAAAAACAACAAAAACTTCAAATCCCCAAACACCCCAAAGCCTAAAACATTTCCAAGAGTTCTTACATATGCTAAAATTGGTAGCTACTGGCATGCAATTAACCAGTCTGCCTTGCAGGGCATGAAAGAACTAGATTTTGGATAAAAACAGCGAAAAAAATCAGTAACATTGCTAAGGCAGAAGTGTTAGTACTCTTACAGATAGAACATCATTTTTTGGAGAGGCTTTCTGAGCTTTTTGTTAGAGCATTTAAAATACCATAAAAGCATCAGAAAGTGCTGTAGAGTGGTTTTCTATGCTTCTAAAGTAGTATAGAAACCCTTAAGATCTGTGCAAACCCTATCCTCAAAAAAAAAGAGCTTGTTTCCAATGACTAAACCTAACTAAAAATAACTAGCCCATCAAGCTGAAAAGAACAAGTGACTTTATTCAAGTTCATTCTGGGATTTGATTATTCTTTTCAAAATGATAGAGAATGGCAATCCTGAAAATCCAGGCAGAAAATTATTTTGATCTCATGGTTCTGTTTCCTTGCTGTCCTCCATGGTAGCAAAGACTGCTCTGCAACAAGGTCATGAGTGATAGGACAAGGGGTAATGGTTTTAAAATGAGACAGGAGATTCAGGTTAGATGTTAGGATGAAGTTTTTCACACAGAGGGTGGTGAGGCACTGGAACAGGTTGCCCAAGGAGGCTGTGGATGCCCCATCCCTGGAGGCATTCAAGGCCAGGCTGGATGTGGCTCTGGGCAGCCTGGTCTGCTGGTTGGCGACCCTGCACACAGCAGGGGGGTTGAAACTGGGTGATCATTGTGGTCCTTTTCAACCAGGCCATTCTATGATTCTATGACTTGTGTGTGT
Source organism: Lagopus muta (assembly GCF_023343835.1). Classification (NCBI taxonomy): domain Eukaryota; kingdom Metazoa; phylum Chordata; class Aves; order Galliformes; family Phasianidae; genus Lagopus; species Lagopus muta. The sequence goes on from NC_064433.1 coordinate 107,400,409, forward strand.
GTGAGTGTGTATGTGTATGAGTATGTATATCATATTTAAGTATATATACAATTTCTGGTCTCTCTCACCTGTAAAAAAAGAACTTTCAGGAAGAACTTATTCAGAAAGTTAGCACTGTTACATTTGTAGATCAGAGGGGTCTTTAATGTCTCACACTGTTATGTGAACATTCATTGTAATGTGCATTTTCCATTAGGAAATAATTGTGTCATAACCAATCACTCTGATTACCTGCAAAACACAAATCTTTTAGAAAACTCATATACGCTGATTCTGTGTGAGACTGAAGAAATTGCCATGTTCATTAGGGAAACTAAAAAGACCATATGTTTACATGTCTTGACTGCCGTACAGAAAGCAGATAATTTCAAAGTTATTCATAGTTATAAATACTAAAAATTCATAGTACTAAATGCTTTACAAAATGCTATGAAAGCTGCCCCAAAAGTAATGTCTCCTGATTTATGGCAATGGCCCATGACATCAGAGGAGGACGTTGTTGGGATTGCAGTAGAGGCTGAACCTTCCCACAAATACTCTGCTATGTTTTGTTGCTGTTTGATAGATGGCAGCAGAGGAGCCATCTGACACAATGGGATCTCACGTGGAAATGTGTGTGAAGCAGAGGTGTGTCACTGAATTCCATCATATGAAGCCAGCTAAATCCATGGCAGAGTGCAGCCCAAACACTACACTGTGGCAGTTGGTCTGTAGACCAGCATCTTTCTGCTCTAGGTACAGGCTTTTCCCTCCAAGTCATGAAGATGGTTGGGACTTAGTGAAGATAGCTGTGCACATTAGCCAAATATTTCTTCATGGATATACTTATCAACATGGGTGCACTGTGATTATTTCACACAGAGTTTTGGGATCTCTTTCAATCGTTAGTCATGGATAATATCTCTTTGGACATTATACTATCAATAACACAACATAATGGAACTGTCTTAAGCACTCTGTTCCTAAATATTGTCTACTAAACAGCTCAATTATTAAATGCATTTACAGATGTTCTTTTATCTGGTCACTTAGAATCATAGAATCACAGAATAGATCAGGTTGGAAAAGACCTTAAAGATCAAGTACAACCGCAATCTAACCATCTACCCTAATTCTAACAACCCTCTGCTAAATCATGTCCCTGAGCACCACACCCAAATAGTTTTTAAACACTCAACTACCTCCCTGTGGTACCTATTCCAGTGTTTAACCACCCTTTCTCTAAAGAAGTTTTTCCTGATATCCAACCTAAACCTTCCCTGGCACAACTTGAAGCCTTTTCTCCTTGTCCTGTCACCTGTCACCAGTGAGAAGAGACTAACCCCTCTCTTGCTGCAATCTCCAGAAGGTTTTGGAAGAGAGCAATAATGTCTTCCCTCAGTGTCCTCTTCCCCAGACTAAACAGGCCCAGTTCCTTCAGTCTCTCCCTGTAGGACATATTCTCCAAGCCCTTTACAAGGCTTGTTGCCTTTCTTCAGACCTGCTCCAGCACCTCTGTCCTTTCTGTACTGAGGTGCCCAAAACTGAACACAGTACTCATGGTGGAGCCTCACCAGTGCCGAGTACAGGGGCAGGATGACTTCCCTAGACTTGCTCACCACACCATTCCTGATACAAGCCAGGATGCCATTGGCATTCTTGGCCACCTGGGCACACTGCTGGCTCATATTCAGACAATTGTCCATCAGTACACTAAGATCCCTCTCTGTCAGGCAGCTTTCCAGCCACTCCTTGCCAAGCCTGTAGGGTTGCCTGGGGCTGTTGTGACCAAAATGTAGGACCTGACACCTGGCCCTACTAAAACTCATACAGTTAACCTTGGCCCATCAATCCAGTCTATCCAAGTCCCTCTGTAGTGCCTTTCTGCCCTCTGGCAGATCAACACTGTCTCCCAACTTGGTGTCATCTGCAAACTTACTGGGGATGCACTCAATCCCCTCATCAAGGTCATTAATAAAGATGTTAAATAGAAGTGGCCTCAGTACCAAGCCCTGGGGGACACCGCTCACAACTGGCTGCCAACTGGATTTAACTCTATTGACCACAGTTCTTTGGGCCTATCCATCCAGCCAGCGTTTCACTCAGTGGAGCACTTGCCCATACAAACCTTGCGCAGCCAGCTTCTCCGTGAGGATGTTGTGGGGGACAGTGTCGAAGGCTTTACTGAAGTCCACACTGACAGCCTCACCTTCATCCACTAATCACATCACCTTGTTATAGAACAAAATCAGGTTTGTCAAATAGGATCTACCATTCATAAACCCATGCTGACATGGGTCTGATCCCCTCGCTTACCTTTGATTGATCCATGATGGCTCCCAAGATTTTCTTACCTATGAACTTCCCTGGCACTGAGGTGAGGCTGATAGTCCTGTAGCTACCAGGATCATCTGTCTTACCCTTTTGAAGATGAGCATCACATCTGCCAGTCTCCAAATCCACCAGGACATCCCCAGTTAGCCAGAACTGTCAAAGGATAATGGAGTGTGGTTTGGCAACCACATTTGTCAACTCCCTTAGCACTCTAGTGTGCAATCCATCCAGCCCCATGGACTTACGAGCATCCAGCTTTCGGAGCAGTTCCAAAATGATCTCATCATGGATTATACATGGCCTATTCTGTTCCCCATCCTTATCTATCAGCACAAGAGGCTGTGTGCCCAGGGAGTAACAAGTCTTACTATTAACGATTGAGGCAAAGAAGGCATTAAGTACCTCAGCCTTATCGTAATCCTTGGTCACTGTGTTGCCCTTGGCATCCAACAAGGGATGGAGATTCTCCCTAGCCCCCTTCCTCCTGTTGATGTATTTATACAAATATTTATTGTTGTCCTTCACCTTAGTGACCAAATTCAGTTCTAGCTGGGCTTTGGTTTTTCTAATTTTCTCCCTACACAGCTTCATTACATACTTGTAATCATCACAAGTTCCTTGCCTGCTCTTTCAAAGACCATAAACTTTCCTTTTATTTCTGAGTTCCAGCCAAAAGTCTCTGTTCAGTCAGACTAGCCTCCTTGCCCAGTGGCTCAGCTCTCATAGATTAAACTATGAGAAGAAGAAAGCATCTTTCTTCTCATAGTTTAATCTACTTCATTTTTAGCTTGCTATGTACTAAAGAAGCAACAGTATTCTAAGTATTTCCTCTGTAGTTTTTGATGAAGAAATTGCTGAACTCTCAAAATCCCTGTGTTACCGAATCTATTCACCCTGAAATCTCCAAAGAGAGTCCAAACTTTGTGCCTGATGTTTTCCGGCTGCTGGATGCAGGCCATTGTGATTGCTCTTGCACAGTGACAATGCAGTGCTGACTCATTGAGTGCTGGCCCCAGGCAGGACAGGGGCAAAGGAGAGTGAATCACTTCTTCTGATCCTCAAGAGCAGAGACGATCTACACAGTTGGCTATATATATATATATATATTTCTCTCTGTATTGTTATGAATGTGCATTTTCAACACACAGAAAATATCCATAATCCCAGGTGCAAACCTTTGTGCATCACGGGCGTTTGTGTATCAGAGAGCCATCAGGGCACATTTTTTCTTAACCGCTTAAAATAAAACTAAACCATTACTTTTTTGGGTTGTTTTTTTTTTTTTTTTCACTAGGAGCTTGCATTTAACTGCTTTCCTTCTCCAGAGGTTATTTTGTTTTGTGTTAGGTTTTCTCTAACAGATATTTCTGCTGACAAACACATTTTTTTTTGTCCTCTAAGTATATAATAGAACACTTAGGGAAGTCAATAAGATTGGGGAAACCACTTTGACCTGTCTTTACGTAAGCCAGATCACAGTGATGTTAAATGAACTCCTTTTAATAATTCATCCCAGCAGAATCTGGTTTACTTTTAGCTAGTTCTTACAGAAGAAAAAAGGTTTTTGGCTTCTGTGCTTCATCTCGCAGAGCTGATGAATTGCTCCCAGGCTGCTGTCCAGATGCTCCTCCAAACTGAACCGCTACAGAAAATCCTCCACATCTTCCTCTCTTTTCTTCTAGACAGCCAAAGCAAAATATCTGCACACCTTATGTCAGCAGCCCTGATACAGGCAGTGATAAATCGAAAAGACAATTACCTGTGCATTTTCCCATTAAGAAAAGGAAAGCTCTTCACCTTCTGATGGACAGGATTAACTAAGCCTTCTTTCCTTGGTCACTGCTGCTGCCAGGAGATCTCGGGACCCCATGTGGTCACTGAACAGAGTAGCTGTGCTACGCATTGCAGTGTTTGGGACTGCCTAGGACAAATGGATTTTCCATGTGTTGAGTGGAAAAAATTCAGATTTGCTGATGTTGACGAGTAAAATGTGGCAAAGCAACCCAAATATAAGAGAGAGAATTAAAAGTGGTTTTCCATGGACACACAGTGGGCTCTATTCAAAGTGCACAAAATCAAAACCAAGAAGAGGGATTTGATAATATGCATTGATATATCAGCATCACCTGGAAAAGAAATGGTGTTCATTTTTTGTATCTGGGGTTGTGGAGGTAGCATGGGTTCAAGTTGTGCAGCAGCTTCCCCAAGGGCCAGGGAAGAAAGGCAGGGAGGTCTCTCTACAGAAACTTTTTGGGGGAGGATCCCAGTTGCAGAAGTCATTGCTTCTTTGCAATGTAACTCCAGGACAGGAAAGCTGCTATCTGTCCCTCAAAAGTGTTGTGGCAATTAAAAAAGAATCATAAAACATGAAAATTGGAGTAAATTTGGGTTAGTCACATGGGATATTCTCTTATATGTTCAAATGGCTTTAAAACTTTACGCAACATCCTTATTTTTATAGTCCCACTGCTCTTTTGTCTGTCAAACAGGAGCTTTTTGCCCTCTGACAGATGCTCTTTGGGTTGGCTGGGGTAAAATCCAGCTGTCGGAGAGCAGTCACATGAACACTACCTAGGGCTCAGAAATAGCCGAGAAAACAGAGGGCTTCAATAAACACTTATTTGGATTACACTTTGGCTTCAACTTGTAAGCTGCACCAGCAGGAAAAGAGAAATGGAAATGTCAGAAAAGGTTGTGACCTTTAATATGTATGAGCATTTATGGAAAGCAAAAAACAAAACACCAAAAAACGTCTAAATATGTATGCACCAGCCTGTAGCAGTGTTCTTTGCCTTTGGTAAGATGACTTCACCACAGCAGCCTGCAGCTCTGCTGTGCTATAGCGGTACCTGACCTTGGGACCCATCACTGGCAGGGCAGCCGGCAGTCACTGCTGCTGCTGCTGGTCCCCAGAGGGACCCCGGGTGCCACCAGGAGCAGATTTGCTTGGCTGCCCTCAACACCATCTATGAGCATGGAACACAGGATGCATAAACACAGTTTTGCCCTTGAGAGTGGAAAGCATTTTGACAGCACATGACAGAAAAGTGCATGTGTTTCTCCTTTAGGATCTTCTTTTCAGGTGGTTGTTCAGCTGTTTGAGGGATTACTGTTATATCTGAAGTTGTCAGATATAGCCATTGCATTTAGTTTATGAAAATACTGGAATGTCTTCTATCTCTGCTTAGGAGTGCTGTTCTGATAATAAAGAAGTTTGGAATAGAAGCATCTCAGGGTAAAAACGCACAGACCTTCTGCAAACATATGGAATACAATGCCTTTAGAAATCATGCAGTAAATTCTTGAGTAGAAAAGGAGGGATACATCTTCCAGAAGTATAGGAAGGATTTCAATTTTTAAAAAAACCCATCAACTTTGCAAGTTTTTCTCCACAGTAATATACTTTGTCATAACTATTGTCTTCAGAATTTTCTTTCTTTCTTTTTAACAAACATTTTTGTATATACACATGCACGCATTGGTTCAGTAGATGTTTCCAAAAATTCTGCAGTATTCTGAGATGTAGTTGACATCCTTCATTGTAAAACTGCAAAGGAATTCTTTTTTAATTTAAAATTGACACTTCTTCAGGCAGTGTATATTTAGGTTTGGGCCCAAGAGAATGCTGCTGGTTGCAAACATTAGATATAAAAGTTATCTGGAAGTCATTAGAATATCATAGATGCTCTTTCCAAACACAGTCATTGGGTAGCAAAACATCAGAAGATTTCTGCACATCTGGAAAAACTAGGTTGCAAAGCCAACCTAATGAAGCTGGGAAATGCCAGAATTAGATACCCTTGCAGTACTGTTGGCACTTACTCTTCTATGATTAAATGCATTATGACATAGGTTTCGACTTCTTGAGGCTATATCCTTCACCTCTCCAACTCAATCCTACTTCCATGAATGGAAAATTACTTCCTGTTTTAATTTATAGCACCTATGTTTCATGCAGAATTCACTGCTCCGTGTCCAAACTGAATGTAAAACCATAGAGGTTTCATGATTTTCATTTGATTTCACGAATGCTATCACCAGTGTCCAAGCACCCCCCCAAACATCTCCGAGTTTCTTTGCATGAGAGTGTGGTGAGATGAAGTAGCAATTACCCAAACCCTTTATCACAGCAAAGGAAGACGAAGGCCAAACTTTCAACTGATTTTTCAGAGCCCACATATGAACAAATTTGGAGAGCCTAAAGCTAGAAGCTTCCCCTCAATGCCTTATAAGATGTGCAAATGAGGAACCAGAGAAATAAGATTTCTTCTTCTTCTACTTCCAAATGTGGAAGTATTCATCTTTTTCCTGAGGTTCAGGATTGGTGCTCTGCTACTACTAATAAAGAAGAAATCTGGTCCTTGCACACAAGCTCTCCATGTGCAGTTCTTCTCCCCAGTAAATCACAGAACAATTTAGATCTGGGGAGTTATCCTGCACCTGCTCAGAGTGGGGCCAAGCTCAGATGTCTCAGGGCTTGCCCTCTTGAATTTGGAGTACCTCCAGGGATGGAAACCCCACCGCCTCTCTGGGCAACCTGCCACCAAGCTTGGTGGAGATGAACAAAGCCCTGAATTAAAACACTGAGTGACCTTGAAGAAAATACATGATCCCTGAAGCCTTCCCTTCCTCATAGATACAGTGTGGGGGGGATAAAGCAATCAAGCTTCAGAGGCATTTGGTTACACTCCTGATGTATGCTGTAGATGTGCCAATGAAAAACTATACCAGCAGATTTCTCCTTATAAGACATACAGTTCCTAGTTGCCTAGTGTCAGAAATGTTGCTGTACTCTATTTAGAGACGAGAGTCCTATTTTCTAGGTATAAAATTAAATGAAAAGTTCACAGACATCTGAACATAGTGCTTTGCCATCTTTGAGGTGACATCATGTCCCCATCAGAGCCACAATAATATTTGACACTGCCACTGTTTCTAAATGCTGAAGTTTTCAATTTTGATTAAAGCTGCAAAAAGAACTGTGCTGTCAAGCATCATCTTGATGCATCAGCAGCACATAGCATGTCTACAAGGCAAGACCTGATGAATTTCAAATTGTGGCAATTTTTGCCAAGGTGTTAGCTCTTGTTCTTTGCCATTTTTCATCCCTGAAAAATGCTGCCATTTGCTTTCTTTATTACAAGCTTATTTGCCTGCTTCTCTTAGCCTAACCCTCTCCCAGTGGTGGACTATATCATGCTTTCCACACACCCTAAGCTTGCTGACAAGTTCAGGCCCATCAGCATCAGCTGGTTTCTCATTAACCTAGAGGATAAAATTCCCAGCCTCCTTCAGGCCCGGCATGCAGAGATACACAAGTGCTACGCAGGGACACAAACCAAAGTGCTAGGTATGGGATTTTAATCCTGAGCTCAGTATTGAGTCTCAATGTCTGTCCAGCTGCTCCCTTCTTCAGAAAATGCAGCATGGATAAAGCATGATAATCCTTGGATGTGACCCAGAATTCTTTGTGTATTCAGATAATGGCAGAATGTTGAAAATGCCATTATTTTGCTCCCAGGGCAAAAAAAGAGAAACATGCAGCTTACCAAGAAAACAGAAAGTCTGAAACTTGACTTTTCCTATTTTATGAAGGAAAAAAACGAACAGTCCAAATGTGTTCTTTCTGTTTCCAGCCTGTTTTGAGGTAGAGGGTGGTATCAACTGCTTCCTGACAAATGAGGAAGACTACCAACGTCACCTAAAGGGTGAGGATCTGTTCTGGTGTCTGGGAGGAGCCTTCTGAAGCTCCTACCTAGAAGCTGAATCATAGAATCTCAGAATCATAGAAGTGCAGAATGGATAAGGTTGGAAAGGATCTCAAAGCCCACCCAGCCCCAACCCGCTGCCATGGGCCCCACCAGCTCAGGCTGCACAGGGCCCCATCCGACCTGGCCTTGAGCACCTCCAGGTATGGGCACCACAGTAACACCTTTTAGGATGATGCAGCAAATACACTTCCTAGGCATCTCCTGGTTGTAGGACTGCCTGGAAAGTGGTGGCCTGCACTGTTGAGAGGTGTGCAGGGAAATCCTCTTACAACACTGATGACAGCTGGCTCTGAAATGCCAGACTGACCAGAAAGGACCCTCAACCCTTCTCCAATGCCCCTGTTTGGGTTGGCAATACACACATGCCCCAGGAAGAGCCAAGAGAGGCCCAAACATAGCCCTGCCCTGCACTCTGCTAGTTGTGTGAGCAACCCCTTGCTCACTAGTTTTGCTCCAGCTACTAAATTCCTAGTCTCCCACATGTCCAGGCTGCCCTGAAAGGAGTTTCACCCCCTCCTTCAAGTTGTATCTTGGCTGTCTTTGAAGTAATGGGAAAGCCTCAGAATTATTTTTAACAGGTCTCATCAGCTGCATTCTGCTAATGCCGGGCCGCTCCACCCGCAGTGATGCTGCTTAGAAGTACTGGAAAGGGTTCACCTTCAAGGATGATGATTTAATTAGAAGTGCAAAGAGCTATGGCCCAGTGTGTCAGAGACTAATGGAGGAGCTTTTCTGCTCAGTGGAGAGCAGCTTGCCAGTGCAGCCATTCATTTCTTTAGGCATATGATGACACACAGCTGAAGCTGTTAACGTTTAAAAAGAAAAAAAAACAAAACCCAACTTATTAGAGTCCAGACAAGGATACTGCAATAAAATAAACAGCTTTTGGTGCTTAATCTGTTTGTATGTAGGTTCAGGTGTGATTATGTACTCTGCCACCAACTGTAATTAAGCTTTCTCTTTTCTCCCGACCTTGGGGCTTAAATGTAATTTGTTCTATAGGTAAGACTGGTATGAGCTCAGTGTTTTAATGTTCAAATTGATTTAGGTTACATTCAATTAAAATTTTCTCATGGAGGCATATAATTTTACTATTACTAATGTCGGAGCAATTACCCAGAGGTGAAGAAGCTGACACAGAGCAGAGCCTTACAGCTCTCAAATACTTTCCTTCACAAAAAAAGTATCACTGTCAGGTGCTTTGGGGATAGAATAATTCACCTCCAAAACAGTCCCAGTATCTGGGTTTCCCAGATGCATGGGAGGTAGCAGTTTGATGTTGTTCATCAGCATAGTGATGTGCGAGGGCACGGATCGGCTCTTGCACCCATGGGTGGGAGGTGCTGCTAGGCAGCAGGGATTAAAGGAAGGGGAAAAATATCCCTAATGTGAATGAAGCTGCATCGAGAGTCTATTTTTAAGCTCTCCATTCACCTGACTCACTTTAGGGAATGCTGCATCATTAGGACCATCCACAGCAAGGCTTTGGATGATGGAAGATCTGTCACAACACATGGGTCAATGCATGCTTTGTATTTCCAAGTCCCCAGATGCAACGCTGCCTTCACTCCCTACTCCCCCCAAAGCCTCCACTGCACTAAAAATAGCACCAGAACCAAATTTCCTATTACACTGTTGAATCAAGTGAATTTTGTCATCTCACAATGACTGGCACTGTTAAAAAATCATACTGGAAGAATTTTAGAGATAGTTTAATAGAACTTGAGCAATATTCCCTAATGATATTACTGTATCAGTTTTGGTGATGTGTTTCTTTAATGACTGCATTTCTTTGTGTTTTTAATCTTGTTTCTGTGTTGTGTTGTGGATTTCCCTGCTCTCTCACCATTGTGTGATGTCCTTTTATGAGACATCTATCTTACCTGTTTTCAGTTGAGAGTCTAAAGGTCTGAACAGCGTTGTTTTTTCTTTACATTTTCTCACAGAGACTCAGATAATGAAAATCTGACAGATTCAGACTAAGACCTGTAAGTTCCAGAATTTATCTCAAAGTAAAATTATTTATTTCCATACTCAAAGAAATTGTCTTTGGCACAACACTTCCATGAGTGAAGTTAGGGATCGTTCTCTTTCAAGCTCAGTCCCAGAGATTTCAAAATCTTAACTTCTGTCAATATTTCCCTAGAAGTTCCATTTGTTTCCAGTCCAGCAATGCCAGAACAAGTACCTGTCACATCCTTCCTACTGAAAACCATAGAAAGCACATCCTACAGAGACAAGTATGCATTTAAATCCCAACTACTGTCACTGGAGAAGAAGCTGCCACTTCTTGGTGTGACTGTGTCAGGTTGGTTCCAGATGTGAATTCTTGCTGGCGAATCTACATTGATATTTATATTTATACCTGGACAGGAGTTGAGATCCCCTTGCCCTTGGAATGCTCATGAAAGCCCAGAGAAAGTTAATGGTGCAAAACACTCTCTTTTCCCTGTTGTATCCCTGTGGCTGGCCACGAGAGCCCATTAGGCAGCTGCTGTGACATAAAATAACCTGACTAACACTAAGAGCACGAAGGAGGTGTCCGAACTGTATTGTTTATTTTGCTCTTTCCATTTATTTATTTATTTATCTTTATTTTAAGAGAACTCCATTACTTCCCCTGCTAATATTCTTGGCTCCATTCATTTTAAAGCCTGAGTAGCTGGGTTAGCATTTTAAGCAGCTGAGCATCTAGGCGAGCATTTATGAACAAGCTTTGTTTCAGCTCTCATGAGACCCTACCTGGATTACTGCATTCAGATCTGGAGCCCCCAGCACTAGAAGGACATGGAGCTGTTGGAGCAGGTCCAGATGAAGGCCATGAACATGGTCAGAGGACTGGAGCACCTTCCCTACAAGGACAGGCTGAGAGAGCTGGGGCTCTTATCCTGGAGAAGGGAAGGCTCCGGAGAGAGATTATTGCAGCCTTCCAGTACCTGAAGGTGCCTACAGGAAAGCTGGGGAGGGACTTTTTATAAGGGCATGTAGTGACAGGACGAGGGGAAATGGTTTTGAACTGACACAGGGTGGTTTCAGTCTAGGAAGAAATTTTCTCCTGTGAGGGTGTTGCGAGACTTGAACAGGCTGTGCAGCAAGCTAGCCAAGCACCTCTGCTTCCCACTAGAAGCATTTATCTGCTGGTGCTAGCAAAGAGCTGTTTGCCCTATAGCCCCCCCTGCCATCCATAGGAAGAAGCAAGGTGTCTGCACACACTGCTATGACTCTCACCTGGAGGAAGACAAGTGCCCACACTTTTCAGCCAAGATAGGTTAATAACATGCTGGAGGAGTTTGCCTTTCCAGATATCCCCTTTATTCCACCTATTCAATGTCCATACCTTAAGAAAAACAACAACAACAAAAACCAAACTCAGCCAACCAATCAGCCAATCAAAAAATCCCTTCATATATATCCAGCTGTGCAGGAAAAAGTCTTTTGAGATTTCAGAATAGAAAATATCTAATGGAATCACAGATTCATAGAATGGCTTGGAATAGAAGGGACTGTAAAGATCACCCAGTTCCACACACACTAGATCAGGTTGTTCAGGGCTCCATCCAACCTGATCTTGAATGCCTCCAGGGATGGGGTATCCACCATGTCAAAGGCCTTGCACAGCTCCAGGTAGATGACATGGTTGCCCTTCCTTTGCCCACCAATGCTATCACTCCATCATAAAAGGCCACCAGATTGGTCAGGCATGATCTGTACTTCATGAAGCCATGCTGGCTGTCTTGGATCACCTCCCAGGTTTTTTGTATTTATCCCTGCTTACTTAAACCAAGGAACTAGGCACAAACTTCTTATTGTCATTTACCAGCTGTGAGCTGGAGCTGGACATCATCTGGCACCTGACTGGGAAAGTGGGAAACCTACTTGCACAAACCTCCTCTTCACTCTCCAGTTGTCCCAGCTAGTGTCCATGGCTGGTTTTGGCTTTTGATAGTACTTGGTTTAATTATACCTCAACTTGCCTATAAATCCTAACTCCTCTTAGCTACCTACAGTAACCCCGCTATAGATCTCACTTGGTTAAAAAAATAAACTATCAAAGGACAAACTTTTAAATGTTCACTACTGTCTTTGGGTGGGAATAGGAAAAACAAGCTCATACCTAAAAACAAGGAGAGGGAATAACTGCACTGGGTTTAATGTAATTGTGTTAATGAGAAAATTGAAGTTAAACAGTTAAGGGAATAAAGAGGAATAAAAGGGTTCTTACAAAAGGCAAGAGTGAGGGAGTTGCTAATTCATTTGAGACAAAAAGGACAAGTTAATTAGTATCTGTGAATCACTGAAGGGTTAGCTAAGGTTGAGACACAGGGAAAAGTATAACGTAAAAAAGAGTTGGTCTCTCTAAGGAGGTGTGATTTTTAGTAGACAGAAGGCAGGGAAGAATTTTAGCTCTTAATTTCATTCTTTGAAGTAGTTTGCAGGTCTCCTCTCACCCTCAGGACTAAGAGAGGATCACAGTTATACGCAGGATGTGCTTTCCTTGATGGTCTTGTACATTAGTGCTTGTCTTTTGAGATCTCAAGCTCTTGCAAAATGTGTTTGTTGTTGTTGTTGCTGTTTTTTTCCCATTTCCACATATATTTTCCAAGAGGGCATTTAATGTGACAGATGTGTATTATATATGATGGGATGTAGACATATAAGATCTGTGGATTTTGATTGTTATGTTACAGACAAGTCTTTAAAATGGTACTGGCAGAGGAGCATCAGTGCATTTTCTCTTATCTTGTCCCTATAAAACAACACATACTGCAAAGAGGGGACTGTTCCCAGCTATATTGATCTGGGACGACAGATTTCTCCTACCTCCAAACCCTGCCTTGATGAGAGCAGGACAGGCATTCCTTTCAAGCTCCTCTTACACATTTAACTAGCTCTACAGCTCCAGCACTCTTTTGAAAATTAAGAGCCAATAAAGCCCCAAATCCAAGGGGACCATGTGTGTGTTTAACCAATTTTAACCAGTTGTGGACCTGCCATCAAATTATTTGAACATGGGGCCCCCAAAAGTGCTTTCACTGCATAGCAGGCATCTTTCACACAAATGAGGAGAAAGCCTTGTTAAAACAAAGAAAGTTAGCACTTAAATGTAAATTTAGGAGAATACTGAGGGGCAAGAAGGATCCTGGAATGGATGGTGAAAATGTCCTGAGATGCAAATCCTGAACAGTACAAAGAAAATCAGCTTTTGTATGTAAACGCAGTAGTGATGCCCCAGTCAGCTCAAGCTGAGTACACTGGAAATACTGTTGTGGGAATTAAAAAGAGTTGGATTGACTAAAAATCACATCTCCAATGAAAAAAAGTTTTTTTGTGTGAAATTTTCTACTGGATATAATAAAATAAATGTATCTCTGTATGCCTAAATTAGGTTCTTATTAAGAAAACTTTTCTCTATGAAAAAAAAATCAGCAAAGCTAATAAATAAGCTCATCTTTTTTAAACACGTATTTTTTTTCATACTATCTGTAAATACTCTGTGGCCAATCTTTGCATCTTTAAAATTATTCTTTACAGAAGCAAAAGTGGGTGGTTTGGTTGTTGTTGTTATTGTTCTTTTTTATTATTTTTTAAAAATGTGTTTTAACAACATATTGGTAAAATAGACCAGAAGGGAAATGCTTATTTAGTTGAGCGAGATCTCAGCTCTTCTTGGTATTCTACAATAAGTACATACCTCAAGGACATCTTCATATGGCTTCTTCTGTAGAACTTTCCAGAAATTTAGTGCTTAGGCTTGACAGAGCTAAGGATGGAAATGCAACTTGATTCATTTCAAGACACTTAAGAACTCTGCTAAGTTAGTGCCATTATAGCAACATAATTGCAATAATAATAGCAATGAAACAATTATACATAACTGCATTTTTCTATTTTAAAACAACTTGAAAGGAGCATGGTGCAGAAATGTTTGAATTAGCGGTGCCCACACTGTCAGCAGCCTGGGAAATTGCATGAGTTTCTCAGCATGCTCAAGCTAAATGAGTTTTTACTGCTTTCAGATCCTGGTTAATATTTCCAACCAGCACTGAGCAGTGTGAGCATGAAGGATCACTAATTGGGGATGCCCTACACCATGTTTTCTTGATCAGGACACAAAAAGGTAGCCAGAACACACTCAAGGAGGCACTTAGCAAGACAGCTCCAACACTGTGTTAAAATGAATATTCAATCATTTATACGTACTATGTAGAATTACTTCTCATGTAATCAAAAGACACAATAAAGTAATATGAGCTGACAGCTTCACCATAAAATGATTTTCTTCCTCTAGAGAAAGGCATGTTGGTCTTCAAACTGGAATAACATTTTCCTCCCTTTTCTCCTATTACTGGAAAAGCTGCAAATTTTTGCCAGTCTTTACGTAAGCAACTCACTTCTGTGTGCACTGCTCCCAAATGAACTAAAGAACCAACCCTGGGGAATAAGTCAAGTAACAGCAACACATTTCTTCTCATCCAGAATACAGTGAAACCCAACAAAAGCCTTCTGGCTTCAGATGAAGGCAATGCAGCATCTAGGTAAGTCTGATGGGGAAGAAGTTGCACTGTCCCTATCCTGGCTCTCTGCCCTGTTAGCAAAAAAGCTTTAGGAGAGTGAATCCAATTACTTTTTTTCTGAGAGGCATTACTCCACTTTTCTTTTCTGACCAAAGTGCAAGAATACATATTTTAGAAGACAGTAATGAAATGCTTAGGGAAAACCAACGCTTAGGAAACACAAGTATAGCAGAAGGCAATGGAAGCAGACATCACAAATAAAGGCAGAAGACCCTTTTATTTCGCATAGACAAAATGCAAAGAGTGTCTCATTAAATTAATATTAAAAAAAAAAGCAAAACAAAACCAGTCCCCTCACTCCACAGACATCACTCATCCTAATTAACAACAAAAAAAAGAACAATCAAGGACCCATTTTCTAATTAAAAAAAAAGTGCAAAACATGACAAAAGACTTTTTGTTTTCCCAAATCAATGCTCCTGCTGAATTCACAAATAGGGTGATTTTTTTTTTTTTTAGTGATTTTTTTTTTCCCTTTTTAATCTTGTTCGATGGAACTTCCAGTTAAAATGTTTAAGTTGAGTCTCCATGCACTTCGTAGAAAATCAGTAAAAACACAAATGCTTGTGAAGATCAGAAAACTGGACTCTTTTACCCAAAAATTCAGATGCCCAGTCAGATGAAGGTCACACTCAGACAGAAAAAAAGCAAGAGAGTCTTTGCACTGTCTGTTGCTCATATTATTAATTTTTTTTTCTTTTTTTGTCAAATATTTTGGCAATCTTCTTCTTTAATTATAAATATTGGAATTCAATAAAAAAAAGGTAGCTTTCATTGGATTTTTTTTTTCATTGTAAATATTTACAGCCACTGTCCAGCCATGCTCTTTTTGTTATACCAGGGTGTACGATTTTGCGTAGGGGTTGTTTCCTTTCAAGTGGCCCCGGGAGTCCAGCAGGGATTCTTGAGAGCTGCTCATTTTGGCAGCCTGTCCTAGCTCAGCTCCTTCTCGCTGAGGTAAAGTTGCCACAGCACCGGGTTGCCATGACTGAGCTTCTCTCGTGGAGGACGCCTCCATGGGGATTGGCTCCAGGACAGTGGGGCGCTTCAAGGTTCGGCTTTTCTGTGGCTCCAAGCAGGCTTGCCCCAAACCCAGGTCTCTGTTTGTGCCTTGCACACCGCGGTTCAATAAAAAGTCCATCCGAAGGTACGGTGGCAAATGCACAAGATCACCTGGGGAGGCAAAAAGGAGAAATACATGCTTACTTACAGCCCATGCCCTTGCTGGGGGTTTCAGGTGGGTGGGTTTGGTCAACTCAGCAGAGAATCTGTAACCGCCCCGGCTGCAGCACTGACGATTATAACAATAATACATCATCTCAGATACATTTCTCAGATGTAACTATGTTGTGTTCTTATGCAGTCAATGGCAATGGACCAACCAGCTACTTGGGCAGCTCCCTCAGAATGTTTAGCTCATATTTCTTATCTTGAAATAATGACTGTAGTGAGAAGTGCAATGTATTTTATGTACTCTCAAGGCACGAAGAAGATAAATCAAAAAAAGCCAGTTGTTTTTCTCAAAATCCTAAAACAAAAGATCTCAGTCTTCACTTGTCAAAACCTGAATAATGTGAATGGCTGGGAGAGTTCCATGCCTTATTTTTCATTTTGAATGGAAACCTCCATGATTAGAATCAATGACTTCCAATCTAGAATCATTTAAAATCAATGCAAGAAAGTTAAGGTTACAGATTTATAGATAATTCTGAATAAAAGTACTCCTGTCCTAAATATAACAATATTTTCCTGCCATCTATCATCGTTTTTAAGCCACAATGATTTTCCACTATTAACAGTCCCGTGGTCAGCAATATGCTGCTGTTCTGTGGCAACAAAATGCACCGCAACTGGCATCCTCGCTCTGGTATTACCCTTCTTCCTTTCTGTTCCCTTTTGCCAAGTAAAGTCTTGACAATACTCATGTGGACATACTTGTGTTGACATGAAATACATGCAGGAAATAGCCTTTTCAGTACTCCTTGTTTATTATTTTCCCTGATTCATGAGCATTTCTATTTGTGTGTGTTGATGGCTCAGTCCAGAGGATCTGCCTTTGCAAAGCTGCTGAGTTTCAGTAGGTGCCTTGGCCCTGCTATCCGGAATTAAGCAGACGTAAGCACTACCTTCCATTTATCTGTACATCTACGTGACCTGCTACAGAAATCAGATTGACTTATTTATTCTCCCTTTGCCTGTTAGGTATTCATGAAATTGCTTCAAGGAAATGAGGGGCAATCAGATATATAACGACATTAACTTCTAAAAATATTTGATGGTGTAACCTCACATGTTTGTATAAAAAAAGCGCTGTTACAGGCACAGTCAAAAACAGCATTTTTGCTTCTTTACAGACCTCTGCAGGTATATCTCTTCCTTCTTATGGCTGGTATCAACACCATATTATCCACAGATGGGATGCAGCCTGAATGTTTAAAGCAGAAGTCTCTTGGTCCTACCACTTCTTTGTCTACGTGAGCTATTTACGGCCATAGAAATCAAGGCTGACCTGTGCCAGTGGCATAAACAGTAGACCAGAGAAGCACTTATTTGTAATAAAACAAGCTATAAAAATTTCATTTTTCCTAACCAAGGTAAAAGCTGCTCAGTGCTCTAAAATAAAACAAGTCCTTTACTGCAATTCGTACCCGAAAGACTAACAGCATCTGTTCAACCCAAGATTTCAGGTCACAGACCAAGAATTGCTGAGAAGCTACATTTGGACAGAACCACTCTATATTCCTATAGAAATGCCCCAGGCACTGTCTGACACCATATGCTTTGTTCTAGTTGCACCTCCCGCACAGACGCACAGGGTGCATCTGCGGTGGTGTAGAGTGTTTAACCCCTACGAACATATGCATATCTCAAGGTTAGGCTGACAACAGCAACATTTATGTAAGGTTGGAGAGAGAGGGGGAGGCTTGTACACATCATCACACATATTACCACTTGAAAAATGGACTGTGGCAGAGTTAATTAGCTTTACTCGTTTGCCTTATTTTCTCATAGTACCTCCCATGCCAAACACATCAGGCATATGAGAGCTGGTTCAGCTGAGACAGCAGCGTGCCTGACTCTGAGGTGAAGTACGTCAGGACATGGACAGCCATTTCTGTAGCTTAACATATCACTGTTTCTTGAAAGCAGTGGGTAGGCACAGACTATTAAAAGGGATGAGTGTTGAACCTTACAGAGATGAAGGCTGGTTTTCAAGCTGCTGTCTAGACATTTCTCACATGAAATTGAGAGCCTTGGGTTATATAAAAAAGACCTGTTTTACTTTCCCCTCCATAAATCCACACAAGAAGACATAATCAATAATCTGTGTAAACAATATGCAGTCACTTTTCTGTGATTTTTTAAATGACTTGCAGCAACGTTTCAACAGGACTGTAGTAATGAGAACTGGAGAGTGGAACTTCTTCTGTGGAGCTAGAAATGCAGTGCACAATATCCAACACTTGCTTAAACTGTGCACTAATTATTTGATGTGCTGTACACTTTTTTATATCATAAGAAGTGCTCTTTAGAATCTGCAAGAAACATCTTTCCCTGCAACTTCCTACACAATAAATCTTCAAAAACCACTGCAAAAGAAAAAAAAAAAAAAAAAAAGATAATGTAACTTCTTTTCCTAGGATTGAAAGGGTATCACAGTATGAAACCAGCCTTTGATTTATAAGAACTAGCATATTTCTGACTTCAAAACATTGTCTTTGAACTGCAACCACACTTTTGGCATTCCTACATCAATTCAGAAGGTATTTTAAAGAAGATTAAAAGACACTTGCCGTATGGGTTTACTTGGAGATATTTTGGTTGTTGTCCTCCTGTAGACATTTTTGGTTTCTTACTAATCAGCTGAATGATACATTTTTTCAGGCAAAACATTATGAAGTTTCAGGATGGTTCACTGCCTTTGATGCTCTAATTACCTCTTCTCAGCGGTGTGTGCGCCTTATTAGTAATGAAAGCAAACCTTTCAAGTGCGTGAGCACTACAAATGAGCGTGTTTAATAATTCATGCGCTTTGGCTTTAATTAGCACAAAAGTCATTCAAAACCCATAGTTTTAAGATGCACTTTTTAAAAAAGGGAAGCTTGCTATATTTAGAAACTCAAGAGTTTGTACACAAATAACAAGCATCCAATCAAATCCAAATGTGGCAACTTAAACCAAAGCTACCTCCATGTGTTTTTTTGTTGGTTTTTTTTTTTGGTCAGCCCTCTAATGAATTATTTAGTACAGTACATTGAAGAAAATGTTACCTTCAATAAACATTTGTAAATAAATATCAAAAATCCCCTACCACATATAGCAGAAACAACTGAATTTACCAGAAAGGGAGTAGTTTCTCAGTTAATGGAGCATTGAGCAAAAACAGTGTACTTTTATTTCAGTACAACAAAGCTGATACAAGAAGTTTGGAAAAAAACCCACACAATATGTATTTTTATCCTCTTCTAGAGGTCAGCATCAGGTACAGGGAGGCTTGGGTTGAATTTCACATGAAGAAAAAATACCACTGCTTATCTTTTCTGTGATTTTATTCAAGATAGCTTTCTTGTTCGCAGAACTAAACCACACTGCCATGTACTCTTTTCTCCCTGAAGATTTACCTCATTCTTTCAAATGCCAGAGAATTTGCATGTATTTTTGCTTTCATCTGCTCCAGAAAAATCTAAAGAACTATGCTATATTGGATCCAGAGATCATCACAGAGTGTAAAAAATATACTTTTAACAAGCTATCATGTGATAGTTATATGCATTTGATCATGAATCATAACTTCTACTAAAGCAAAGGCAATTTTTCTTCACAATGCTACAGCACAAATCTCTTCAGTGCCGATGACTGATGAGTTTCAAGATTTGATTGCCATGTGAAAGAAATTCTACCTCACTTGCAAATTATTTTAGGAAAGTTTATAATGTATAATGTATAATGACTGCTAACTGTGACAGGATATTTTAGTCAACAAAGGTAAGAATAAGGTCAGGTGAACGGGGTGCTCACATGACTCTTATTTGAAGAAGGGAGTGGGTACAAAAGCTCTTACAGATCTCATAGGATCAGAGGGTATGCCAGAACTGAACCTGTATAGCTCAGTCAGCAGGGAAAAACCACCTCACTAATGCAGTTATTTTGACTTGGGAGGCTTCCTTCCATTGTGCAATGCTGTAGGAGTGTGCGAAGAGCTGAAGTGCTGGGCATTGTTTGCCTTGCCCTGTGTTTGTAAGAAAGAGCTGATGGGATTATTGTGTTCTCATGTGAAAGGAAGCAAAGGAGACAGAGCTGCTGACAGCTCGCTC
Organism: Lagopus muta; assembly: GCF_023343835.1. Taxonomy (NCBI): domain Eukaryota; kingdom Metazoa; phylum Chordata; class Aves; order Galliformes; family Phasianidae; genus Lagopus; species Lagopus muta. The sequence continues at coordinate 107,420,383 of NC_064433.1, forward strand.
TAAGTTCAGGTTTATGCTGATTAAAAAGTCGAGGGGGCTTCCCAGCTCTCTAGCACAGCAAATAAATCAGTGGAGCCTTTGCTGATGCTCACAAGCTGGCTGCTGATGCTCACAGGCTGTTTTTCAGGAAAAGACTGCCCTTAGGAAAAGTGCATACTGTAAATGAGGAGAGACTGGAAAGTTTGCTAGACAAAGGTGAGAGGCTTTATGAAGAGAAATAGCACAAGCTATGTTTGGAGTCTTTGCCATTTCAAAACTTGGCACACCATTAAAGCCAGCAAGCAGAGCTTCCTTAAACAGCTGCAGCTGGATTGACAGCAGCAATAAAATTTGCACAATTGGTGCTGTTGGTGTGTGAAGCAGGCTCATGCCCTCTTGCCCTTCACCTCCTGTCAGTGTGTCCAGCACAGAGCAGCCCACACTGCACCACCAGTGCTGCCACGGCAAGAAGACAGGCATGACATAAAATCAGCCAGAAAAATGTGGATGAACTGACAAGGATCACTGAGTCCAACTTCAGGCTTCATGCAGAACCACTCAAAAATCAGACCCTATGCCTGAGAGCACTGTCCAGATGCTCCTTGAACTCCAGCACTGGTGGCCGTGCCCACAGCCCTGTGCAGCCGTTGGTGCAGCCCCTTTCCCTGACCCCCAGCTTCCCTCCCCTGATGCCGTTCCCTTGGGCCCTGTCGCTGCCACACAGAGCAGAGCTCAGCGCTGCCCCTCCGCTCCCTGTGAGGAGCTGCAGCCGCCATCAGGCCTCCCCTCAGCTCCTCTGCTCTGCGCTGAGCACAGCGAGGCACCTCAGCTGCTCCTCGCACACGTTGCCCTCCGAGCCTTCCCCATCTTTGCAGCCTTCCTTTGGATGCTTTCTAACAGCTTTATGTCCTTTTTATATTGTGACACCCAAACTTGCACACAGTACTCTGGATGTAGCACCACCTTCCCAGTGCTCTTTATTTAATAATCACTTTCTTAGGAAGGTGGCAGCAAAATGGAACAATCAAACAGTAAAAAAAAAATAATTCAGAAAGATGTTTTAAACAACAGAGCTCCACTCTCTGGTGTCTGTATTGATCAGTATTGGTGACATTCGCCCACACAGATTACTGACTGCTCATACAAAAGGCCACCTCAGCTCCTCCTCAGTGCATGGGAGTGCATCATTGGCAAGTTCAGGAGGTCCCTCAATAGCTCTGCAGCCTAAGGCGTTCTAGAATAAAAGGTAGAAGTTCCAAGCACTCCCTTAAATCACAGCTTCAGTGAAGAGCCAGGTAGGAGAAAGGAAAGGAAGGAAGGAGGAGGCATGCCCAGCTTGTTAGTGGAGAAGCTGCAGTGAGAGCAGGTGCGCAAACTCTTCATTTCTTTTGTTTTCAGCTCCTGCTCAACTGCCCAAGAAAATGATGGAGCATTTGGGTCCAGCTTTTATACTGACTGAATGCATAATGATTTGTCCTTGCTGGATGAGGCCAGCAAAACATCTTGATGCATTTCAGTCGCTAACCTGCAGCCTGCCAGGTTCCCTTGTCCACAGAGGCAAACAAGAGAGCTCCGTGCTCCATGCCTTTGACACTTATCCCATTAAACATCTCATGCTTCTCACAATGTTTTGGCAGATGAAATAAAATCATGTTTGTGATCACACAGGAAACAGACAAAGTTCTTCAGAAAAACACCAACTTTCCCATTTCTAGACTGAGAAATCAGAATTCCCTATCACATCTTTGAGGCTGTATTTTACATCTGGCAAGTTTCATTTTAATTCCTCCATAATAACTGCACTCCAAATGTTGTTGACTGCAGTCACTGGAGTTACCTCTTAAGAGACATCAGGGTATGAATAAAACTGTAGTTCAGGAGCCAAATTTTCTGCCAGTATAAATCAGAGTAGCAATATTGATTTCAGCAAGACTGTAAACTGATTTATACTTACTGGAGATTAGGTTTAAGTGACTGAAAATGAGAATTCCACCTAATGTGGATCATTTTTTTAAAGATGATTCATTTTGTTGTTTAGATTTAAGCCTCCTATTTCCAAGAAAAAGTCCTAAATCAATGTGTTTTAGAGCAGAAGTATGGCTCGTATAGTTAAACTGAGATCATACATCTATAATACATCAGCATAACACACTGTGCATCTGTCTAGCAGGGTGACCGGAGATCTGATTATGATATTGTTGCCTTGTCTTGAAATGTGTAATGAAACAGGAACTGAAGCACTACATTTTTGCTTGGTATTTGTAGAAGCAGAACTTTGGTCTTACATACTGCACTTTTAAAAAACCCGTCAATAGGTTTTGTCCCTTTCAGAAGTAACTCCAGTGTTTATGGTAAACTGTGTTATTGTCAAGGGCTTCCCCACTGCTGCACTGGGGATGTAACAGGAAGAACTGATTAACTCCAGGGGCCAGATGGATTTAGACCTATGAAGTACTCCTGTGGATGTTCAGTCTCAGAAGACCAGTGCTCCTGCAGAAATGGGTCTGTTCTTTTTCAACTTAATGCAACATCTATACTTAAAAAAAAACTTGTAAAATGGACCTCACCATATAAATCAATACGTACTCCAAAAGTGAAAGTTAGACAAATTGTCAATAAATAATGAAACTGTGATAGAAAAGCACATTCCTCTGTTTCCATCTTCGCCTTGTCACGCAAGCCGCTTCATGCATTTTTAAGGATGTTCTGAGCCAGCGCTCTCCTGCCTGCTGGCTGAGCTCAAGAGAACTGTGCTGCAGCCTGTGCTCAGGTGCCTGAAGTTAGCAACACTGCAGTTTCAAGACTAGTTTGCTGATCCTGGGTGCAGTGAATGGAAACCGTTTAATTATGCATCACTTCAGTTGAGGGTTAAATCAATTGTGGCTCCATGGAAAAGGGTTTTCATCACAAATTTATTCCTGGGATATCTTGGGAGTGCAGTTTCACCCACCACTGAGGATGGAGGGATGAAAAATCTGAACTGTACTTACGGTTCATTGGAGTCAGTGGGAGCCACTCTGTTGACCTCAACGTGCTTTGCACTGTGCCCATCAACTCTCAGCTAAACCTGACTTTGCTTGGGTGATGGGCAGGCATACGGCTCCATTAATAGTTACAGAGAGGTCAGGCTGCAGCAAGAAAACCACTGTTAGCCCCACCCAGCTGCTCTTCTGTAGCCTGTCCATGCATCTATTAATGGATGGATTGCTGTAGCCTTGTCTCCTTGGGTCCATCAGTTTGAATCACTCAAGCGTTGCTGACAAGGCACATCGCTGCATTTTTTTTTTTAAATTAATCTGGTGGGATAAGAAGCCCAGCTCTCACTCTTAAGGGTGCTGGTACAAAAAGGTGAACTATACTGAAATATGCCCATGTATATGTACAACTGTGTTTTAAAGGCAAGTAGGTTAAATAAGCTTTTACACTGATGACAAAGGTTGTCACTGCAGTTTGATTAAGAATATATGGACATAATATTTCTCTAGTTATATCAGTTCTCTAATTAGTTTAAATAAATAATGCAAGTATATTTTGTTACAGGTAAGGCTTGATTTACATTTTCATAAGCCACAACCTCTTACAAATCTAAAACTACAATAGTGTTCTGTGGCACACACTTGGGCTGACTGAGGCACACACTGTCTATCTCAACGCTATCAATTTTCATCACTTTGACATTCTCCAAACTAAAATGGTATGAACAAGCCATATCCAGTTATAGTGGGTTTTGTTTCTTTCTTTTTCTTTTTCTTTTTCTTTTTAAATAAAGTGAGGTTTAAGATGCAGACTTAGAATTGCTTTAAAAATGTATTATTTTAATTGAAGAGGATGCAGCATCTTTTGTTCAATTTTGTAAATTTTCTGGTAGTTCCAGAAATTTAACATTGCAGTTATGACTGTAAGAACATGAAAGTCTATGAAAATTTAATGATAAATGTAATCCTTGCTTTAGGCATAACATTCTTCACTAACTGGAGTTGAATCCAATGCCTCCAAACGTACAGAAAACATGAGTAGCCTATTTTGTTACTTGCAGCCGAGGACAGAAAAGGATCACAAATAATCAGCTTTAGAAAAATTAAATTGAAATAATGAAAAAATCCCAACTACTCTTTTCTATTAAGAAAGATCTCGTTCCTAATAAAAAGATGGGCATTCTGGCAAAGGGCTTTCCCTCAGTAAGCTGCTTTTAACTGAGAAGAAAGCCGAAAAAGAGTCCAACCAGTAGTGTTACAAACTAGCACAGTTTGGGATACGGTATTTTTCTACAGGCATTGTTAATTTTCAAATTAAAACAACAAATCAATTACAGAGCAGTAGGAAAAGATAACTGTGCTGTCAGACACCCCTATTAAAATTTCCTGAGGACCCAATACCAGTTGTTCCTTTCCTCTAAGAAAAAAATAAATCTTCCTAACAACATTATCACTGATTCATAGATGAGTGTTGTAAAAATAATTCAAATTACTTCTATTGTCACAGGATTGAGTTTAGCTTTCAGACATCTTGTGTGCTACCTAAAATGGAATTTTCACATTAGAATTGCACAGAAACTTTGGATGTGAACAGCTGACCTATTTAAAGTCTTGAATACACCAATACAATTCTCCCTTTTGATCTCACAGCTCTTTAACTTCTTATCTGATCCTGTTTAGGTTTCTTTTTCATTATACTAGCATGGTTAAAAAACTTGTAGTGTGAACCTTCCTCTGCAAATCCACCAGAAGAATAATGCAATGAAGTGATTTCAAGTATGTATTCATGTCAAATTAAATGTGGACTTAAATAGGTTTCATCTCAGCAGAACATTCAGTTTTCACAGCAGAAGGAGAAAAAGCTCCTGATGTTCTGCAGAAATAAAAGCTGAGAGAGGATAAAAGCAATTTAGACTCATCCTCAAAGTGCCATTTCCATGATAAGGAGCAAACAGCACAGTCTGTCTTTTTGTGACACATTCCTAGTTTTCCTACAGTGTAATAGGAAATAAAAAGGTGTTCCAGTTACAAAAGAATCTAGTAAGATGATAACATTAGAGATGCACATCTAGGGGAATAATTTCAGAGCATTTTATATACGTGTAAGTAAGCATACACAAAAGTTTATGTGCATGTTAAAACCCTATGCAACCCTACAGGCTTGGGGCAGAGTGGCTGGAAAGTTGCACAGAAGAAAAGGATCTTTTGGACCCCTCACTACAAGAAAGACATTGAGGCCCTGGAGTGCGTCCAGAGAAGGGCAATGGAGCTGTGAAGTGTCTACAGCACAAGTCTGATGGGAAGCAGCTAAGGAAACTGGGCTAGTTCAATCTGGAGAGAGGAAGCTCAGGAGAGACCTTATTGCACCCCACAACCACCTGAAAGAAGGCGGTGGAGAGGTGGGGGTCAGCTTCTTCTCCCACGTAACAGCAAAAGGACAGGAGGCAATGCCCTCAAGTTGTGCCAGCAGAGGTTCGGGTTGGATGTTAGGAAACATTTATTCTCTGAAAGAATGGTTAGGCATTGGAACAGGCTGCCCTTTGAGGTGGTGAAGTCACTGTTACTGGAGGTGTAGTACTGAGGGACATGGTGGGCAGTGTTGGTGGTAGCTTGAGTGTTGGACCAGATGATTTTAGAGGCTTTTTCCACCCTTAATGATTCTATGATTCTATTTTCTACAGATATAAATATAGGCATGGAATTAATTTTCTCACTCAACATCTCTGCCTATCTTGTTGCTTTGCCACTTGCCTTTATTGATTTGTCTCCTGATGTCATTTCCTCAGAACTGGACCTTAATCTCCCACTGCAGAGTCATACTGATGATTTCTTCATTCTGTATACACACTATATATGGTGTGCGCATATGCATTTATATATATATGTATATATTCTATTGCATTTGCAACCAAGCAGTGCAAGGGTGGAACGAAAAAAGGAAAGAACTCATATGTAATACTTTTCATAGTTTGCTTCAGAATTCCTACACAAAAATGTCAAATGTAGATTCCCCTGTATCTTCAAGAAATACAGTTTGGGATCTGTAAACTATGGAACTGTACAACGATATTTCCAGTCAATCCAGAAAAATATAATGTGCATGGGAAAAGAAGGCAAAAGGTAAGCTGGAGGCCTGAAGTAAAGAGTTCCAACCATTAATGAATCCCCAGTGGCTGAATTTGTATTGAATTCAGTTACTGCTGCGGCTCACAGAGCGTTGTCAGCATCTTTTCCATAGAAAGCAAGTCTCTAAATAGATTCTCTAGCTATGTTACGCATGTATTCATCATGTGGAAGAAGGAAATAACTCCTTCACCCTTCAACTCATAGATCAGTGGAAAAAAGTTCACATCTTTTTATCTTGGATTACAAGGCTTACATTGGAAATACACTGTTCTGTTGTTGCATACTTCATATTTTCCTTACTATGCTAAGCAGCTTATTTTAGCTGTAGTGATTGAGTACTAGAAAAGAAGATTTGTGTCTTGTCCATAAAGTTTACCTTGCTCTGAGTTGTTTAAAACTGCATTTATGCAATGTGGATGAAGTCCAGTCTCTATTTAAGGGATGCCTTTAGACAATTATTCAATAAAGTATTTTCATTCTGTAGCTTAACGGTTGTCTCTAAGCTAAGGTGTTGCCATTAAAGTCTGCAGGATTAGTCAGAGCAGCAAGAAATTTGTTAATTGGACCAACAACACTAATTAAGGTATCTTAAAGTATCTTAAATACTGAAAGAACTTCAGTGTTCATGCCTTTTCTAGTAAATGTGCAGCAAGCCTAGGGCTGTACTCATGCTGCTTGACTTAGATGCTCAGCTGAAGAAATTTGGACTGCAAGAGGAACATACTTTCCTTCAAGTGAGGGATTAGCAAACTTGTGTTCCTGCTTTGTGCAGTTCCTGGGACACATTAAAGCATTCAGCTTTCCCATGGAGTAATATTTTTCTTGCCATCTTCATGTCTGTGGAATCAGTTTCAATTTTTATTTTTCTGTTTTCTGTTTTCCACACCCCCATGTAGGTTTCTTTCCCAACTGACTCCCTTCTGCCATTTGTAGAGAAGGGTCTGAGAGTTTATTCTTGGGGTCCTTTAAATGGATTTTGAAATCTTCTGGTCTGATATACCCAGTGAATGAAATCTTCTCTCTAAATGCACATCTGAGATGTTGTTTGTCCTTCAAGGTTCATAAATAAAGAGGATGTCCAAACAGGAAGGGAAGAAAGACTGTCTAAATGAGCTTCTGTTTATTTTGTGATGGTAGACAACTTTCATCAAGAGACTTGAAATTTTCTAAACATCTCCTGTTCAAGCACTGGTCAGCAATTATTTCTTCTAAGAATGAATTCCATTACCAGAGGATGTAAGCAAGTGATCTGACTACAAAGAGATATTCATAGAACTGGGAAAGCACAGACATATCAAAAGATCGCCCAGTTAGTAAGTCCAATAATTTAATTGTAAAAGGAAAAAAAAAAAAAAAGCTTCTTGTCTGAGGCTATTACCGAGATTTAAAGATATAAAAGAAATATATTTTTAATAAACATTACTACTGCTGCCTTTATTACAGTTAATAATAACTGTCTTGATAACTCGATTTGTGGTTAATATTGTTTGAAATAGAAAGGAAAAACAATATTAGAAACCTTTTTCAACCTCTACAATTATCTTCCACCTTTTTACATTACAGGCTTTGGCACAGTTTGTGAGGGAAGGGACAGTGTATATTTCTTTCTAATTTCTGTCCCACCCAGTTTCTGAATGCAATGTTTGAATGACAACTTTGGAGGACAAAGGACTGTTAACCTCCCAGGTAAACTTAGGAGAACAGCTGTTGAAACCTCTGACTATTAATATGACAGGGTGCCTCAATCTTGATCTGGAAGGATCTAGCATAGCATAATGTTAAGATCACTGCCCAGAGTGCCAGTTTCTTGAGGACTGACCAAACACTAGTAAGCATGTCTTTACTGTGTAGCTAATGGAGCACCAGCACAGGCTGTCCAAAAGCTGTGGAGTCTCCTCCTTGGAGACCTTCAGAAGCTGCCTGGAAATGGTTCTCAACAAGTGGCCCAAATGTGCCATGTTTGAGCATGGGGTTGGACAAGATGACCTCCAGAGGTCCCTTTCCAACCTCAATCATTTTGTGATTTTGTGGTGCAGTAAGTTTTGCTGATACACAAGGACATGGACTACAGCACAATATGTTTGGCTGTCTGAATTATAAAAGAATAACCATGCCAAATATTCAGATCCTTCTGAAGTCCTGGTGCATGTCTCCAATTCAGTATAACAAAATAGTTCCATTTTTGGTCAGTTAACACAACAGTAGCCATATTACTCTATTTTTTTAAATAAACATATGATTACTTTTTTGTGGCAAATTATGGTATTTTTAGCTCCCATGTCTGAGCTGACTTCATGAAACTGATTCTTGTTTCTGTAAATTAAATGTCAGGAAAGAGGAGCAGAAATACAGAAGTTGGAAGTGGTTCTGATTGCTAACCTGGGTGTGTATCTGCATTACCTGCTGACTGGAAGGGAAAAGGTCTATCAGAAGACTTAAAGTGAGCTAGAACATGAGGCAGCCAAACATTATGCATTACTAATTGTGGAAATAGAGTAGTTGTGTAGAAGTTCTGAAAAGACAGTTGTAATTCATAGTTATAGTTCTAGAAATGATCAATTATTATGCTTGCCTAGACATCTGATGAACTATCAAATCTAATTGAAGATGATGGAGTGAATGAAGACAAATATTTTGATTCAATTTCTAAATGAAAATGGTTTGCAAACATACAGGTTTCTTTGATTAATTATAGTTGTATTAGTAAGAACTTATGCAGAATTTCTGAAATGGTGACTGAAAGAATAAATATGTTTCATAAGTTTTCCCTGACTGGTTTTAGCACTAAACATTGGTTTGTATTACTACTAAAAATTCTCTTTACTTACATGTTTTATTTAAACTTCTTCATAAAGTATCCTTTAATAGCTTATATTTATGGGCCAATATTGAAGTTGCTCCACTGGAACATTCAATTTATTTTCAAGATTTTGCAACTAATAATTCAGTCCACAGTACATATCATTTTCTTACTGCAAAGTAACGCATAAAGCCAAACAGGTGAAAGAGGTTCAAATTCAAACCATTTCAACTCAAAGATTATACAGGTCTGTAGTTCACTAGAGGGCCTATGATTATTTTTCAAACACAGAAGCTTTTTAATCAAGTCCAGGGACTGAATTTTAGTGCTGTATACCCTTAAAAAATCTTCTTTATGTGAATATATTCAAATAATTCCAAATACTAAGTATACATAAATAATGCATATGGAACAGAAAAGGAAGAAAGTAAATTATTTGTTAAATGATTATAAAAATGTTTGCTGACTAACTGAGAGGAGATAATTGTGGTTTTGCGAATGTAGATGGTTCCCTTCAGCAGAGCAAGTACAAATATCTTTTCTTTTTAATAGAAAGAAATGAAAATTATTTCTATCTTTATCTATTTTTTCAGCTTCTAGGTTTGCAGTTCTGCTCTGTGACTACAGAGAAATCAGCCATTTCTCTCACTATATTATTTCCTACTTATTTTCCCTCTTATCTGTCTGTACGATACAGTAATTTCCTGCCTTGTCTATTATAACTTCCTACCTTCTGCTTGGTTTTATTCTTCCCATGTTCTACTTTTAGCCTTCCCTTTCAAAATCCTTAATGCTCTTCTAGCAGTGTCAGGTTCTGCTTTTGAATGACCTCTCTGGTGCTGGTGCTACTGTCTGTCTTCCATTCCTCTGTCGCCAGAACAACTACTTTCATTTAAAGTGTACATTAAGCAAAACTATTCTTTTTCACATGTATCAGAACTACTGCTTACTTTCTGTGTATATAAGTAGCTTCACCCACAGTGGCAAATGTATATGCAATAATAAATAAAATAAAATAGATAATGTTTTCAGTAAGCACAAAAATAGAAGTGTGGTTTTCCCAGTTAGAATCCTTCTTCCCAAGGTCACATAATGTATTCTACAACAGAAAGTCACATATTTTCTGAGAGGATTTAATAACATACTTGATCTCAGAGTATCACAAATAATCTACCTATGCTGTTGGGCACTAGATTATCACTAGAAGCAGCATTCTTTTTGAAGTGGAAATATGATTGAGCCTTATAAACAGATGTCTCTAAGGTACTTTCCGTCAGTAAGAAGCTGGAGTGGGATTTAAATTTGTCTGAAGGTATGAAGTTCTATATCCCTTGAGCTCTTGCACTGTATTTATTTTTTTCGTTTGTTTTTATTTTCCCCCCTTTAGATAATCCTAACTTGATATTTGGAAATGTCAAAGAGAGCGTAACAGCTCAATAGCATTACCAAAGGGATATTACATCCTCAACAAGCAACAGGGCAGCAGGGATAGTGCATCTTCTACAATCTGTCTTCCTGAATTGTTGTGATAGCAAATTTTGCTCGCACGCAGAAATTATCGCTGTAAGACATGTTTTATTAGTGGGTGGCTTGAGTTGGAGATGGGCATATGGTATTTTTTCGCCCAGAAGGGTTTATTTGCCTGATGGCTGCAGCTGTAGGGGAGTGAATTTAATGGCCAAGACTGTGTCTCTCTATTCCTAAATTTCCACGCTCCTTTTACTACGAGCATATGAGAGAACAGATTTTACTCAAATGTTATATTAACTGGGATAAAAAGCAATTATCTCTAAATACTTACAGGATATATTGTGAGCCTTCTTTCCTTCCTGTGAAGTACCTGTCCTGTTAACCAGCCTAAGCACAGAGTGAAATGCTCGCCTCAAGAACTGAAATGTTACCTCTAGCATCTCACCTGGCCGATGTGCCTTTGGAACGGCCATGTTCATCACTCGCCCTCCATCCTGAGGTTTGGGAGGGGATGCGGTAAACCTGCAAATCCCCGACTCTGACGGCGTGCTTGAGGTCAGACTGTCTGTGTAGTCATTAGTCCCTGCCGTGAGCTGCTCTGACGATGTGTCTGATATGAAGCATTCTGTAATGGTGAACTTGGCATGTCTCAGCTGCTCTTCCATTTTTGCATGCTCATATGCTCTTGCTAGCTCTTCATATGTTGAGGAGGCACTTTCTGTGGAGACCATGCTGCTTCTTGCTCGATCTGTACACCAGAAACATGAATAGTGAGAGAAAGAAAACACCTGCAAAATCCTTTTTCAAATAAAAGAGAAGAGCACAACAGTGCTTCTTAATAAAAGGCAGAACCTTTGAAATGATCAAGGTGATTTGAATTAGTTCGCTTCACTGTAAATGTCTGCACAATTTTTAGTCAGTAGCTTGATAACTACAGAAAATATAAAGTGAAGTCTTACTCTGCTAGCAGCCTTATGTGATTTAGTACCAACTTGGTAGTTTAGAAGAAATAACCTTTAAAGCATGGGAAAGGTTTTTTTTTAATATCTATGTACAAAAATAATTTCTCTAAAAGTTAAATGCCTTAAAAAATGTTAGAAACTCAGAGAACAGATTTAGCGAAACTAGGAGTCTCTTAACATTATCCTTTTAATGAATCTGAGATATTTCTGAGGGGTGACATCTGAGGGAGAAAAGAGTCTTTCTACATCTGTTTCATGCTTATACTATTTTTTGAAAAATCCCTGAGAACAAAGGCCAAATATATAGACAGTGACTCCGAGACACCTATGTTCAGTTTAGACACCAGTTGAAATACTGACTCCTTTCATACAGAAGAAATGGTCTTAAGAAAGCAATACTCTTCAGTAGCTATCAACCTGCAGTCATTCAAATACTTTTTTCAGTGTTGCTGAAGTTAATGGGGACTTCATATTTGACACATGACCTGTTGTGACCTAGAACCCATTCTGACATTCTGGAAACATAGCACTGGTTTCTGCTTTATTATGGGGTCAAATCACTGGTCAGCTGCACCCATCATACTTCTATTTCTGTAGGCTAGAAGAGAACTTTCAAAAACTCCTTGGGCAGAGGTCATGTTTTCTTAGAAGATCTGTACAGTTCCAGACATTATTGGTGATGTTCAATAAACAGGCTTAATGTAATAGCTAATTCATAGAAATGGGAATCCTGTAGCAGCTAGAGGATTGTGTTGTTACTGCAGATCTTCATCTTTTTATTGTATGCTAGAGTCCTTGCATCAGTTTTTCACTGCACAAAAAGAACAGTCCTGCTACTTACAAACAAGACCATGCACTATTTAAAATGACAAGCGTTTCAACAATATGCTGTAACTTGCTTAAGATTGTGAGCTGGCCAGAACTTCAATAAAGCTTTTCTTTTTTAATTCACTTCCCACTCCCTTGCCCAGAAACATCATTCTATTTTTCACATTTGTTTTGTAAATCAGACCTAAACAATGTCTTTTCAAATTTCTCATCAACTGGAAACTCCTGGAAGGTTGCTGTTTCCCAGTGGTCTGAAGCAGTATCTGTAAAGATGCTGGTATTATTTACATGCAGTGCTCCCAGTTTGATCCATGAGGTTTAGGACTCACAGACTCTCATATTCCAAACCCTGGGGCAGATATTCCAGGAAGGCTTGCTTGAACATTTACTTTACATCTACTTCAGATATGATGAAAGTTCATCCAAGCCCAGGGTGAATAAGAAGTTTAATTGCATCGGAAAATATATAATGGCCCCTAATTAGAATACCTGAAATTAGTTACAGGTATGAATTGCTGCAAGACATTTCTACAAAGATTAAAAACTACTACTTTGTAAAGCTGGAATCATTTTAACATGAAATGATAAATTCTGCTAAATATCAATGACGTCAACTGGATTCAAAAATCTGAACACAGCATTGGGAAAGTGATCAAAGATGTATATTAGTTCTATTGATTACTGAAAACATGATTTGGCTACATATATCATGTGGTTTACTTGGGTTTACTTGGTAATTTTAAACATTTGAAGTACTTATGTTGCACTGATTCTCTTCTTTCCCGAGAGATGAAGAAGCATAGTACAGCTACATTTTGCCGCAAGGAATCCTTTCTTGAACATGATCTAAAGCTCAAGATCAATTACATAAATCACTGTGCATTCAAGGGCAGACAAGGAGTAGGAAAGTAGTGATGCTAAAACATAGGCTATGAAGTCTGTTTACAGAATTGCATGTAGTTTGTCAATTAAACTAGACAGCAAATTGAATTTCCTGCCTTGGTCATGCTCATTGGAAAATAACTGTGGGTGACAAAAGGCAAGCACACCTGAAATCTGGACTGTCTATAGTAAGAGTTTCTGAGACAACACCTGCTTTTTATATTATTATTATTTATATTATTATTATATAGAGCTGTTATAACCAATTTTTAAAGACTCAGGATCCTTCTACCTGAAGAAATCAATGAGAAGTCTGTTAGTTGGCTGGAGATATCTGCTGAGTGCCATTACTCTGTGAAGACAACATACTGGTCTGCAAGTTTAAGAGAATGAATTCTGAAGAGATGAGAATTTCAACCTACTGGATGCAAGAGAAATCAGATCCCTGTCCTTATAGAGGTAATATTGGTGGTTTTTTTTTTGTTGTTGTTGTTGTTGTTTTTTTGTTTTTTTTTTTTTTAATGGTGAAAGGCCAGTTGCATCTACTTCTTTTTCTCTCTAATACACAGTTCTGTTACATGACCCACGTTTTTTCTCCCAAATCAGGAGAGGAGATAGGCAATTCTTCTGAGGAGGCCAGAACATGCCCAGATTCATTTCTGTCAGGTCTACATTTGAAAAATATTTTACTTTTTTTTCAGATGTAATCTTTATTAGATTTGCTTCCTAACTATTCTTCTGTATGATTATTTATTCATTCATTTTCCCTGTAATTTTGTGATTGGTTCGGAGTAAGGCAGAAGGAGATAGCTTTATTTTCCATTAAAATTCAATTTATAATGTCAATACATCAAGAGGAAATGAAGACAGGCATAATGTGTATTAAGTTTCTCCCCACTTACATCTAGAGGAACAAAAACTATGTTGTTTCTCAGGAAACTCAGAGCTAGATGCTACAATATTTAGCGTTATGTAAGGGTTTTGGTTTGGACTCAAATTGCAGATGCTCCTCTCTCCTTTTATTTTCAGCTTAGACTATCCTTACAAACATATTACATGGCTGGGAAAAAAAAAAGAAAAAAAAAACAAAACAAACAGAAAAAAACCCCTTACCTTGTGGGGTGTATAGCTCAAGTCTTAAAACATCTCCACCTTTGACCAATTTGTACTGTTGCTTGCTAATACTGTCCCTTCCTGGTCAATGCCACTTCATGCAGCAAGTTCTACTTTTTCCTTCAGACACGGGAAATACAGAGCTTTGGCAACCAGAAGAATTACTACCATCACTTTCAAAGAATTCTATTATGCATGTAGCATGAGAAACTAAAGTAACAATATTTGTTTTCACTAGGACTATATGGAGTTGTGGCAGCTGTTATGAATAGCCTACTGAAAAAAACACCCTAACAAGGAATAAATAACAGTACCTAAGCACCAAATGAAATATATAATGGACCAAGACGTTATTGCAGCTAGCCCCATACCTGTGTCCTGTGAGGGGCTGACACTGTAGCTATCGCTTTCCTTGTCCACAGATCCTGTTGGCCTGGGAGTGGGCAGCCTCCAGTCTGTGGTGAGGGTATGAGCTGATATGGTGGGGTGAGGTCTGTTGAGGGTCCACTGACTAGCATAGCGGTTGCGAGCTGTGGGTCCTGTTTTGGCACTCCTCCTTGTGGTAGGATCTGCAATAGGTAACAGAGAAAGGTCTTTGTTACTGAATACAGAAGGAAACAATTCCTCTCAGAAGGGACCGGCGACTCATGTTGGTTAATAAAGCATATGTAACATTTTTTGTAGAAAATGAATTAATTCATTAATTTAATTCATTCAATTTGAAATAATTGTTCATTATCAAGGAGCTACTGCTACTTATGTAAGCTCAGCAATATTTATCTATCTATCCATCTATCTATCTATCTATTGCCCAAGAGAAAATCTGGTGACCAACAGAGTGAAAATGAATTATTAACCAAAATCGACCTCTACGACTTTGTTAACAAATAATTCTTCTGTAAAAGTGATTCTGGTACCTAAGAAAGCAAGTGGAATAGAAAAAACATTATTAAGCAAAAAGAAAGTTACTAAATCAGCACTGAAAAAAAATTCTCTTACCAGCTTTTGAAGTGATATTACTAACAGTAGAGAGAAAAGATATTAGAAATGAAAAATTCAAATCTATGCAAATGTTCTTTGACATTCAAATGGTGCACTTGTCAGTCTTTGAGGTAACAGACTTTAGCAGAAGCAATTTTAAAAAAATAAAACCAACAAGACCCAGATAATGACTCTGAACATTTCTTCTGCCTAAGGATTCCCAGTAAGAATATGTAAAGAAGTAACAGACCATTTATGGTTTGTTCTGTCTCACATTTCACATCTTCCTCCCCCAGCAGCAGTGGAAAAATATGAACTTAGCACCATTGATAATTGATCCTGATGGTTCTGCAGCACATAACAGCTTCACATGGATAGCATCCAAAAGCACACTTGGCACAACATGCCCAGTGTAGTCTGTCAGTATGAAACATTGGTAGTAGTAGCTGTGGAAAGTTGGCATGTGGCTGCTGCATGGCCAGAAGCAAGGGAAGTCACAAAGGACAGGAGAGTGCTGGTGGGAAAGCACAGAGGATGGTGCTGGGACTGTTCCATTTGGGGTAGAGAAGGCATGGTGGGGAGGGTTATCATCAATATATTGTCAGAGGAATAGAGAAAACAAAGCCAGGCTCTTTCCAGTAGTGCCCAGTGTCAAGACAATAGGCAATGGGATCAAACTGGAGCAAAAGAGGTTGTGTCTGGCCATTAGGAAGCACTTCTGTGCTGTGAGGGTACCCGAGCACTGGCACTGTCTGACCAGAAACTGTGGAATTTTCTGCTTGGAGATCTTCAGAAGCCGTGTGCACATAGTCATGGGCACCCTGATCTCATTGTTCCTGCTGGAGCTGGGGTTCTTCCAGAACTCCCATCCAACCCGAACCATTCTCTGATGCTCTAACTCATTAGGACTTCACCTATGGAGGAAGGTGGGAGAGCTTGCTGCTGCCATGCAGGAGGTCAGCACTAGTTCTGCTGAGCATGTGCCGAGCAGCGTGTCTGCAGAAGGGACTTTGTAGTCAGGACTCAGCAAGCTCCACTGCCTGTGTGATGGAAAACAGAAGGCATCTGGTGCCCCAGCTGTTAAGATACCACTGCTGTCACATACTGAAACAAAGTGCAGAATGCTGAGGTGAGCAACAAAAAGGTTCATGAAACAAAAAGGTTCGTAAGCATAAAAGAGCTACACATCAATTTGGAAATAGCTGTAAGGGAAAATTTGGCAACTGCTGGACGTGAGTGTGCTCAGATAGGCATGTTTGCAACCTAAGCCATGTGTTCCTGCACAAGCAGCTTTACAAATACTGTAGTAGTTTCTCCCAAAGCCACATTAACGTCTCAAGTCCAGCTCTGTGCACTGCAATCAGGTCTTTACCAAATAACAAAAGTGTTGATGAATTTCTCTTGCTGGGTTGAACACTGATAATGCTCCTACTTATGAGTTAAGCACCAGTTCAATTTGAAGGAAGTTTCTCCCTGTATCCAGTGGACTGAAGCACATAACTATACATAAAGAAATGAGGAATGGAAGAAGCCAGTGCTATAGACTGCTGTGCCATGGGACAGGCAGGTAATTTTGGGGTGATACGTTTTTCCTTATTAGAAAAGACAGGAAAAAGAATGGACCTGCAAATTGGTTACTCATCCAAATTTGATCTATCCATTTGACAGAAATCTGGATGATTTTTTTTGTTCTTACTGGGTAGGTTTGCCACAGTGTACATGGACCAAAGGAGGGAGAAAAGATTGGTTCCAGAAGAAAAATAAAGGTATCTTGAGTTTCCTAATGCAAATGTCATAACTCTCCATAAACAAAGAAGGAATTCTACATGATGGTACTAATCTAATTCTCAAGAAATAATGAACCATATCTTAAAACTAACAGAATTAGAAAATTAGCAAGGTCAGGACTACAACAGCTGTCATCTATAAAGACTGGTGCGGTAATAAAGACGATATGAAGATTTCTTAAATAGTCTTCATTTTAAGTAAGGCACAAATTAATTTTCAGCATTTATGTTCACTGGACTCACCAAGTAAACAAATTCTGAAACTGTCAGGGGATGAAAATAATCCAAGAGATTTCAGAGATCGCATGCTGCTAGAGAACTGTATTTCTGTAATGTTCATAGTTTATATACATTCCATCAATCTGGTCAATTTCTTTTCCATTTGCATAGATATGGAATACATTCATGAGAAAAATTAAGAAGGAGGATTTTCAGAAGTGTATTAATTTATTATAGCTTTTAATCACTGTAAGAATAACTCAGCATGAAGATATCTGGGAAAAAATAATTCACCATAATAACTAAAACTGGAAATATGACTTTTTCAGAAAAGCAATAATGAGAAATTCATTTCTTCCCTGACAGAGAGGTAAGGAAAGAGGACTTATTTTGAAATACAATATAGATTGTTCACTAAAAAGAAATATAAATTAGGCATTAAAAGCCATTAAGTTAATTTACTCAATCCATTTTAGAAATTAAAATATACCATGCATTTGGTTTTATTAAAACCAAGTATGAACTATTTCAAATTACACCTGCATTTCAGATACATACACAATTTTTACCATATTAAATCATTAAATTCAATTGCATAAGAAATGTTCTCTCCTAACCTAAATAGACTTCTCTCAGCTTTCAGAGAAAACCCCATGAAGAGGCAGGAGCACCATATTCATTTTCTTACCACCTTCTACTCCCCAGATAACATACTCTCTTATACACTTACTTGTTCCTGGCCGGGCATCAGAAACATCCACCAGTGGTCCTGTAGCTTGTGACACAGACTGGTAATGTACAGTGTGGGTGACAGTCAGTGATTTTTGCTTAGATGTCTCTCCAAAGTCAGCATCAGTTAGTAGAACCGTGGATCTGTCATCTGCAAGCAAAAGTACCCATCAGATTTTGAAAAATGTATTTCATTTTTGTTCACATAATAGCTTTAGTGTAAGTTCCCAAACTTATTTTCAGCTGGGCTTCACCAAAGACAGTGGAAGCTCTCACCTCTGTTCAGGGCTGAAGATGGTTTTGAAGTGTGCACAGCAGCTTGGGAGCTTCTAGATTAAATTTCAAAGTTCACAAAAAAATAAAGAATAAGTGTATTTTTCCTCATTTTATTTAATCTTGGAGTTGTGCAACCAAGACAGGCCATTAAGCATTCTTCTAAAGCTCAATTTTGTATAAATATTTTTGGCCATAATTCCTTCTCTTCCATCTTTTGAATGCTGCCCTCTTGCCCTTCATTTTTGGAGGGCTCAGCTGATACCTTCAGCAATATGTTCATAGAATCATAGAATCATCAAGGTTGGAAATGACCTGTAAGATCATCCAGTCCAACCATTCACCTACCACCAATGTTTCCCACTAAACCATGTCCCTCAGTTCAACATCTACATGTTTCTTGAACACCTTCAAGGACAGTGATTCCACCACCTCCCTGAGCAGCCTGTGCCACTGCATCACCACTCTCTTGGAATAGAGGTAGTTCCTAATGTCCAACCTGTATCTCCCCTTGCACAACTTGGGCCCATTCCCTCTTGTGCTATTGCTACTTACTTGGAAGAAGAGGCCAACTCCCACTTCACCACAACTTCCCTTCAGGTAGCTGAAGATAGCGGTAAGATCACCCCTGAGCTTCCTCTTCTCCAAACTGAGCAATACCAGCTCCCACAGCCACTCTTCATAAGGCTTATATTCAGTTCATTTATTTTCATTTGCATAATTACTAATGTCCTCAGTGTAATCACCCATGTCTTTCCAAAAAGAGGTCTTCAGTTAATGTTGCTAACTAATCCTCTACATGTCAGCCTTTTCTCTACAGAGGGAATATCGCAGAGGGGTGACCATGACCCAAGACTTGTCTTAGGGATTTTCCTAGATTTAAGTAACTTAGTACCCCACTAAAGACAATGGAAATACTATCGTAAGGCAGCTAAGCATCCTTAAGTCCAGTGTTTTGCTCTTCTGGAAGCTGAAGACTTAGTTCTACCATCTTTCTCTGAACCAGAGTCCTGCCTGCAACAAAACTCGCTACCTACCATAGGTCTGAAAAAAAAACTCTGGGAGCTTTGTGCAAATCATATAATTTTTTCACAATATAGTCAGTCCAGCTGACTGTGAGCTTTCCTGTCAGCTGAAAGAAAGGGTGTGAGATGAAGCTGGACCTTAGGAAGGACTAGAAAGAATGACTGAGTATCAACCTTCACTGCTGTATATGGCTGCTTATTGCCTCTCTGTGGAGAAAAATATGTTCATCAAATTTCTACACAGATCATGCTGTCTGCAGAAAGCCAGTGCTATACTGCACTTACTTTTCTTCTCAGTTGTGACCGCCAAATGTATTTCTTTTGCTTCAGAGTGAGATTTGATCCTCTTGATTGCAGAAGGCTTTACAGTGATAATATTCCCACTGAATTTGTGCTCACAGCACAATTATATACATGCTATCATATTTTCTTTTGCATTCTTTATCTTCTTAGCCATTTGTAGCAGTAATAGAATCCGCAAAAAGTTATTGCTATGCTATGCTATGTTATTTTATATTGCATTTCTAGAGGCAATGGCAGCAATAGGGCTTCTATGCATTTGCAGTTGAGCAGAGGTTGATGCACTTCTAAACATTCCTGTGTTCTGTTGGTTTTTTTTTTTTGTTGGTGGTGGTGTCTTTTTTGAAAGTTTTTTATTTTGTTTTAAGTTGACAAGACACTATTAATGTCAGCAATTCTGCACAAAAACATATCTAGCATTTTTTACCCAAAGAAGGCCATAAATAGAAAGAACATTATGAAATCAAATTATTCTGTCTGGCAGAAGATGAGCTCTTGTTCAGGTTGGAAATAAAGCCTCTTCACAGTAAACTATGTCAAAGCCTGCCAAAGTGACTGCTTATCCTGAGTACATTGAGCAGAGCTGGCTATTTCCAAGGCACAAATTGCACATCTGTAATTAAGGCACTAATGGTTTTCTACCACATCCATGTATTGCTTCGCAATAAATTGTAAATCAAAAGTAAAAACTGTCTTCAGGATGAAGTCTGGCACAATATACTGCATCAAAACAGCAAACATAGGTAAACTTAAATTAAAACTTAAATTAAAAAAAAAAAGTGTTTCTCAGTTTGAGCATAGGTCTCCTCTTCTTCAAATCCACTGCACTGTTAACTGCCCACCATGCTAGACTACCTCAGGTATGACAGGACACAGGACTGAAGAAGATTCCCCTCTCCTAGTACGAGTATGAGTAGGAGATGGAGAGATGCTGCTTCCAGTTCATGGTGGCTTCTCCAGCTACACAGTCCCTAGGATACTGTTATATTCTTAACCATCAAATTTCTTTTTCTGCATAGATTTTGATCCCCAAAAGTTGGAAATTCAGTAAGATCAGTCATTCTGGAGGGTCTTTCCAGTGTGTACCCATAAAGCCATGAGATCAGGAACATGTTGTGTTTTGACTGTTTGAAAAAGCAAATGAATCTGTTTACGTGGGACTTCAGCTATTTGACAGCCACATGAGAAATATTGTCTTCTGACAACTGAAACATTCTGACTTGAATTTTGCATAGATACATAGAAGTTGAAAACAAATCAAAATATTGATTGTATGATTTGATACAAGAAGGTGGATACAATATGCAGAATGTAAGCTTAAGGAGATGATTGTTCAAAACCTTTGAATGCCAGTGTTGCAGTTTCTGAATTTCATTTTCCTTATGTGTAATGCCTATGATTCTGCCATCTAGTCATGGCCAAAAAAGAAATTAAAATGAAAATAATTAAACTGCCAGTCTCCATTTTCTTCAAGCTGTTCTTTCCACTAGTTTCAATTTCCTGATGTCCTGAATTATTTTAAATATAGTACTGAGAGCACATAAAGCAGAAGATAATTCAAAGAGGAGACAAAAACTGTTAATTTTTCAAATGTGCCAAATTACTCTGCAGCTCTTCTTTCTTGATGTGTGCAGAGAGAGGAAATGTGTGAGGTAAAGGATGTCTATCTAAAGTGCCTGTTACATTAACCAGTAAAAATAAACCCAACAAGAGTTTACCAATGGTCTCCATCGTGTCCCTCTCCTCAATCAGAAGCTGTGCTCTGGGAATGTCTATGTGCATCCTCAGTGTTTGCTGTTGCTTGTTAAGTGTGTCTGATGTCCTGGTATTCTTGCTGAAACAGAAGAAAGGTAAACATATTAAGAGTTAGCCTGACTGAAAAGATACTTGAAGACTTCCTAAATAGAAATATGTCCAGCTTAAACTAAAAATAATGGAATAATAATCAGCAAAATAATAATACATCTTATTTTTCCCACTTCAGAACAAATAAATGGTAATAATTTATGGTAGATTAATGCACAAAGATTTGGTCTATTTGTTTCAGCAGTGATCTGAAAATTTCATGCCGTTTTCTTCAAGTATTGCAATATAATGAAATCAATTCAAAGTTTGTAGAATTGACCTTTTCTTTCATTCCTCACAAATGTGAGCAGTGAAATATGTAGCTGATTGAACAGCTTGATAGGAAAATGATGTCTTGTAATTTCTAATTATTTTTCAAATTTTCATTATTTTTCATTAGATTAATTCCAAATATCACTAGAATTGATAAATGAAAAAGCAAATAAATTGCTAGGGATTCCATTAATACTAACAAATTACATAAAATAAATAAAGGTTTTCAGTATATTGATGTTGAGAAAGTAAAACTGCAAATCTTGCTTGCATTCATGGATTATTTCTAATTGATTGATGCAATATTCTACAAAAGAATATAAACCAATTGCTTTATCGTTGTGCAAATTGAAACAATTTCATTTTGAAGTTTGTGTACCAGAAAATGACTTCTTAAATAAGCTGTCTTCTAAAAGCAAATGAAACTGCATAGTAAAATGGAATGCTATAATCATTTCCAGTACAGAGCTTGCACCAGGAAATTTTCAGATTGCACTAAAAACCCAGGAACTTTTTGCCCTTTCAGATGTAATTACTCCTTTGAGAAGAAATACTTCCGAATACTTGGTTAGGTAGGGTGGCTGAGGAAAGTTGAGCTAAATGAGCTAATGGTATGATCCAAGTACTCACGTATCAAAGAGCTTTAAAATTCAAGCGAGGCTCATTTTCTGGTGTAAAGAAGCTGTAAATCACTCAGTTTAATTCCCCTTTGGCAATGAATTATTGTTATAAATGGAGTCTTCAGAGGACTATTAAGCTGCTTGATGATAAGCTCACTTCTTTCTTGAGTAAGGGCCCCCATACTGCAGTTTAATGTACTTTGATGTACGCTGGATGAGCCCACATTACTAGGTAATTTGCCTGAGCTTCCTCCTCTGTCTCTACCTAACTATTCCAGGTTTGGGAGGTTCCCCTAGGTCCTTCTTACAAGGAATTTCCTCATCACTCAATGGTCAGTAATTGTGACACACACATCGAGGATCTTCAAGGCATGCAAGTGCTTATCTCTGGCTGATTCTCACCTTCTGTGTTACACTGCTCTTGTGCTCCCCAACACAATCATTATCTATGGCATCTCACGGACTTTAATGTCCCTATCTTTCAGAGATCAGGCAGCACCATTGCCATGATTACAGATGGATGGCTGAAATGCATTCAGCCTACAACTGGTGCCTCATTTAATCACCCTGGAAGCAAAATATCAGGCGAGCTACCCAGGGCTGCCAGACTTGTCTCTATATATAATCAGTGGAGAATAGTAGTCATAGTGTCTTATTAAGCACATAAATTTTCACAGACATTTAGGATTCTTAAATGCAGATAAACTCCATGCTGATATTCTCGAAGACTCTGCAAAGTCTCTGCATGGATTAGGTGCCACTCTCCTACTTGTTTCCACTCAACCTACAGAAATATTAAGAGAATCAGAAACTCCTACGTTATCTGCATACCAAATATGCTGCCCTTCAAAAGTCAGGCTACACTGGGCTTGTCCAAAATCATACAGCAAAACTGTGACCAAGCAGAAAACTGAACTTATGAGATTCAATTTCAAACAATAATCAATGATCCAATAATTATTGGATACATACATCAGATACATACACAATTAATGCAGTATAAAATCAAATCCAGTAGATGCATTGCACCCTTTGTCTGCCCACCAGAGACATGGGAGGCAAAGTGATTAAATGACATATTTTCCTCAGAGGATGCAGACTTTGGGATCGTTGTTAGAGCTAGAAGCTTTTCTGCAGTGCAGAAACTCTGCACCCCCACTATTGCAAAGTATTTGACCATTCACAAATGAGTGTTCAGGCCACAGAGGGCGGGAGGACATTTCCACATCTTTGCAGGTGTACTGCTCACCTGTCCAGAGGGAACTCTGAATTCATTCTTGGTACGAGAGAGAGTTTAGTACAAAATGCAAGGAAAATCTTTCAAGTCTGAAGTGAAACCCAGGCCTTTTTACACTCAGGAGAATTCTCTCTAATCTTGAGTTTTGCCTCATCGTGGGTGATCTCTCCTCTCTTTCTTGTTGGTCTAATTAATTCTCCTCTATGTAGAAGCACTGCTGTATTGGAGTGTCCAAACACAGGACGGGCAATTGGCAGTGCCAAGAAGAATTACTGCTGATTAGCATGCTATCTCTTTCTAGTCGATGAATTTTAAATGATTATCTGTAGACCATAATAGCTCAACTTTCAGCTTAGAAAAAAAACAAACTGAAGTGCCAACAGCAATTAAGTGCCTCCAGGACTTGGCAGCAAAGCAGAGATTTTTAGGATTGCAATATAAGTTTGGTGCCCAAGTATTTTCTAACCTAGGAAAATCCAGTCATCTAAAACTTTTAACAGTCTGCTGGATGTGGAGTCTAACACCTAATTCTTTGAAGGGAGGAACCACATCTAACTGCGTTTTCATTCACTTACAGATACAGAATTCCAAAACTTAAAAATGTGCTACAGCTATTCTTCACCTGTCAGACTCTGTAAGGGTCTACATGTAATACAACTCATTATATTTCCATGAATCTCTGAGCTCCAAATTGTTGGGGATTGGAACTTTGTCTAGGAAATGAGTTGGTATTTACTTGCTGCTGTCTTTTACTCTACCGAAGAGTCTGCTTTTGGTGACTATTATAGGCAGGTACTTGGAAACACCTATTCCTTTGGGTCTGACAGGGTACAGCTTTTATGTATGGTCTGTGGATAAACAAGCCCTTTTCCAGAGCAATGAAGTGTGTGATGTATTTTAAAAGAGTGTTAAAAGAATAACCCCTCATTAAACAATCTTTCTAAATCTGTAATAAAAAAAAATACTGATCTGAGTGACTGAAAGTGTCTGCATGCACAGTGGAGTTTTAGAACACACCAGATATGTAAAGGGATTAAATGTGGCACTACATAAAGTCATTCTCCATGCTGGCAGAGTTAAACACCTCACTGCTTCTTAATATCTACATTGGTGGTTGTAAAAATATACGGAAAACTAAATCATGTAAACAATCAGACAAAAAGATATTCAGGTAGAAAATATTCTTCACCCTGTGTTCAAAATTAGAATGCTCAATCAATTTCTATACTAATTCACAGAGAACTACTACAAAGAACTTATCTGTATCTATCTTTTCACTGCAAAGAATAATCAAAAAGCCATGACTTTGCAGAAGCAGGGATTTTTATTTGCTTGTTTAAGGTATCGTCTCAGCCAACAAGTTGTGCAGCTCCAGTTAAACTGCTAACTGCTGGAGCTTATGCTGCTCCCCACAGATTTGACTTAAACAGCCAAAGCTGGCAACTTTCAAAGCAAAGACTAAAGCTCCATTCTTAATCTGCTTTACACACACTCATAAAAATCTCCTCAAAGGGCAAGGTGCACATAGATCTCCCTATCCCTCAGCCCTTCCTAGCAAGCAGGAATGCGTTGTGTCCAATACTCAAGGAACAAGGCACAACCCACTCTCTTGATAAGTGTACCACAGCAGATTTTGTTGAAATCTAAAAGATACAAGTCATAAGGAGATTTATAATAGGTCACAAGTGCTTTGGAGCTTTATTATCCTTTGACTGTAAATATACTAAATCGTCAGGAACACGCCTACCTGTGCAGCCTGTGGTAGGGGGCCTGCTTTGCAGTGGGGGTTGGACTCGATGATCTCTAGAGGTCCCTTCCAGCCCTCACAGTTCTGTAAATTTCATGATCTGATGATGGCTGGTGGCTCAGGTTTGGGTTATAGTTATTTCATAGCTGTATCAGAATCAACTGAGAATGTAGCCTGTGGAAAGCTCCCCAAAACAGCATCACTTTGAAAGATCCAAGATATGAGGTAGACGATTATGCAGGACAGCTCTCAGCCAAAGACTGGGAAAGGATCCAACTGCTCTCCTAGTGTATCAGGTGGTGAAGGTAAAAAGCTCTATAAGTTCACGGTAGCACTGGCAGAGGGAAAATGGGCCATTTAGGCTGGAAGTTTAATAGTTTTCTAAGCATCAGAGGAATGAGACTCTGAAATGGCTTTCCAGAAGAGATGGTAAGACTGGTGGGGCTAAGCAGGGCTAAGGCAGAGGTTTACCGGTATCGCAGAGATATTATGTGTAGTTGTCACTGGGACTGAATATCTTCATCCAGTAGTTCTATTACCAGACCATACAAGGTTTCTTTAGGGAACAGACACAATGCATATGCTAAACTGTGCTTTTTTGGGAGGGCATGAAAATATATCACAGCACATCTTCTTGAAGTTGTTTAAATGTGCAATCTACTGCTAGCAGGTTTCTAACTTGCAAATAGGAACAGCATGACCTGACCTTCACAACCGGTCTTGTTAAAATCAATGGGACTATGCACGTGTATCTGCAGACTGATGGCACAGAGCTGAATTCACACTAAAACCATCTATCACCATATCATGGGCAAGTGTATTCTTATAGTAGAAGATGAAATTTGTCATAGGTTAGTACAGTTCATTTGACAAAATATCTGTGACATTCTCAGTGTCTTGCTTAAAAATAAAAAGATTTTCTAGCAACCAAAGATCTCTTGAACTTAGAAACCCTTGTTGATCTCATTTTCAAATACATGCATCAGTTTTAAATGCTCAGTGTTTTCCCCAGACAAAACAGTAAACACTGAAGATATGAAATTTCCATCTCTAAAGAAACTGAGATGCCAGAACAGTCATTCTGCTGCAATTCCACAACTGAATTAGATTTCTGGTTCCTGAACTGATGGAACAGAATTGAAAAATAAGTGGATTTTCTGCTCTTATATACCTTAGGGTATAAGCAGCTATATAATATAACTGAAATATTACATAAATATAACTGAAAAGTTTGGATAGTTTCACATCCTGAGCACAGGCCTTATGAGGAGTGGCTGAAGGAGCTGGGATTGTTCAGTCTGGAAAGAGGAGGCTCAGGGGAGACCTTACTGCTCTCTATAACTACCTGAAGGGAGGTTGTAGTGAACTGGGGGTCGGCCTCTTCTCTCGTGTAACTGGTGATAGGACCAGGGGGAATGGCTTCAAGCTGCGCCAGGGGAGATTTAGGCTGGACGTTAGGAAATAATACTTCTCTGAAAGGGTGGTCAGGCACTGGAATGGGCTGCCCAGGGGGGTGGTGGAGTCACTGACCCTGGAGGTGTTCAAGGAACATTTGGATTTTGTGTTGAGGGACATGGTTTAGTGAGAAGTACTTGTGATGGGTGGATGGTTGGGCTGGGTGATCTTGTAGGTCTTTTCCAGCCTTGGTGTTTCTGTGATTCTGTGATTCTTAAGAGCAATTAGTTTGGCACATATTATGAAGATGTTTTTCTGAACAGGAAAAAATGTCAAATTGGACCTGCACATATTCTGTAATTTAATCTACTAATACAATAGTTCACATTTTTTTTTACTGATGTATTCACATTCACAGATACTGTCCACAATTGTTTTTCCCCTATTTCTACCTATCAGTGTGTCTTAGTTCTCAGCAAACAGCCAAATTGTGTGTTTTGAGAAGGGTTTTAACAATAGAAGACTTACTTCTTTGGACTCTAAATAATGTTTAAATACAGTGCCATAGCTGACAGATATTTTCCAACTTAAAAACATTAAATTTGTTCTTACCTCATGAGCATTTCAGCCAAACTCTTTGCATCTAGAAGAAAACAGAAGAGATGTCAGGCTGACATCAATCTACATCACAAATGAAAATCTATTTGATAGACAGATTACTAGGAGCTACTTGAATCAGCCATGCATAAAAATACTGTCAATTCTCAGATCAGTAACAAAGATAAATGTCTCTAAAAAATCCTATTTCTTTTTGAAACTGCATTTCAGTACATTATAACTTTTTGCCCCAAAAGAGTCCTGGTTAATTCCCCAACTGCACTGAAAATGCTCAGAGATGTGTTAACACCTGCTGGATTTGAAGCAAGCATAGAATAAAAAAGAAAAAACTGCAGATACTCTTTAGAAGTGGAGGCAGGCAGCTGAACAACTAACAAGACTGTTTCTTCATGCCATGGTTAGCAAGTGAGTGAGTGAAGAAGACAGAAATGCTGACGTCCATCACTGGGCTGGAGCAGAAGCCGATCTGGATGAGCAATTGCCAGTCTGCCATTTTCAAACCAAACCCGACTGCATGGAGGTTTAAGCAAGGGAGGTCTCCAAGGAGTCAGCTTGTTTGGTTGCTCTCAGGTATGAATGCTTTTCCACGAGTAATAATTCAAAACAACTTCTGGGTCACCAGAAGACTGTACACTGAACAGGAGATAGCTTATTCCCACATGGAGCAGCACTGCAGAATGAGGCATTGCTGAAGGAGAAATATTCCTGTTGTTGTCATTGCTGCTGTTATTAACATAAAAACCTGTGGGGATATCAATATTCCGGTGAATATCAGATCAAAGGACACAGCTGAAAGTTGGTTCACCCAGTATTCCTTGAGTAGCTTCCTGTGAAATTTCATCAAACACAAGTAATGATTGCTGTGATATTAGTTGGAAAAAAAAAGAGAGATATACTTTGCTCTCCTACAGTCTGCAACTACACAAACTCATTTAAAACTGCTGAGTTCAGAGTCCTTAAGTAACACTATCACACAGTAACAAAGCAGCCTTCTGTGCAACCAAGTGAAGCAAATCTGAGAAGAAAACCATTCAAGTCCCAAATCTTCAAGGAACTCTACAGTTACTTGAAACTTTGAACAACTTCTCTTAATTCCTGCTTGTAAATCTACCTGCATCTTCAAAGACATTTACTGAATTTGTCTTTGTCTTCTTGCTCTCACTTCTGAAACTCTTTTTATTCATTAATTACTTCTTGGGTCTCCTACACCTACTGCAATTTCCTTGCTAGTAATATCATTAAGTATCTCGCCTTTAAAATTCAGAGATTGCAGGCAAAAACAAGTCACCATCTTAATGTATCACTCTGACTACATTTATATTAATTCTTAAAAGGAATGAACAAAAGGCTTTTCATTTGTAACAAAATATCTTCTAATAACATTCTGTATTCTGCTCTGATGCTGTGCCAGCCTGCCAGTCTTAGGTTTTATAGCTCACCTATTAATGTAGCAGCTGAAATTCTGTGTTCCTTCTATGTCTGCTTATTTCATTCCCTTCTTTTTAATCTTCCCTTATCCCTTTTTAGCACAAAGAATGGAAAATTCCTACTGAAGGGAAGGGCTCTTTATGTTGTCTGATCTTATCCAAACAGTACTCCATTTGGGCATACAGACTTTCTGTTTTTCATACTGTTTGGGATTGGCTTTTTCTGTGAACACTCTTCTAAGTGGTACTAAGTAGTATGATACAAAGATGACAACATCTTTGTCATCAGTCATAAACCAAGCTACCAGCATGCTGCTGCTCCCAAATAACATCTGAGACAATTTGGCTACTGACTTCAAAGGATCCAGAAGTGGAGTTAGATCTGTCAAAGAATAAACAAATAAATAAAAAGTCCAGGTCCAAGTTGTTCTTTTTTTTTTCTTTTTTATTCCAACCATAAATGGTATAAAAATGTAAGAATTCCAGAGTTCTGAAGTGTGTAATGCAGTTTTTCAGCTGTACTGACTAGATTGTCAGAATGCTTTGGGTGACCAGCTCAGAAGAAAACGCTCACTTTGGTGAAAACTTCCTGAGGATCTGCACAGGTACGTTCACTCTTGTGCTTCTTCCCTATGATTGAAACAACTTCCCTTGTACATTCTCAGAAGCCACGCAGCATACAGCTATGATCCATGCTGTATCTGGGAAAGATGTCAAGCTATCACTTACATGTGACTAATATTCAAATGCACATTTACACATATTCCTTCTCACGGAAATGCAAAGGATATTGTCTGTGCATCACCAACCAAAATAATGAGGCGTCATGAAAGACTATGTTACATGTCAATATCTGAATGTAAAAGTACTGCAGAAAATAAAATACTGAATTCAGCAGAGTTTATCTTTCTAAGCAAGTTGTTACAGTGGACAGCAGCATTAGTAAAGATAACAGTGCCTTTACTGGACACAGACCAGACAACAGCCCTCACTTCCATTCACTTCTTTAAAATGCTTAACACGTTTGGTTTGCCATTTGGAAGAGAAACCAGGGTCCACAATAGAGTTTCAAATTGCATGCTGCCACTTTTGAACTGCCACCCTGCACTGACACTTTCTGCTTGGATTAAGATGAGAGTAATGACAACAGGAAAACGATTTCAGAGGTTAATACTGGAGAGTAAGTCATGGGGTTTATCTGTTCTAATTGATCTGCTCCACTGTTTCATGAACTCCAGCAGTCAATTGATATTCTTGAGCCTTGTCTTGTGGAACTACTGAATTGGGTAAAAAATAAGGGCTTTGCTGAAAACTAGATTTTCCTTCTGAAATGAGTGCTCCTGGACAAATAAGTCCTACTAGATGTGGCACAGGAGGAGGACAAAGATTTAATTGTTCCAGTGTGCTAAAACAAGAAACAAAAAGATTAAAAATGAAAAGACTACTGCTCTTGTGCTACATTTACTCCACAGAAACTGAAACCATGACCCTCGGCTGAAAGAACAGATCTGCAAGTCTGAATGAAGAATGTACAGAAAATAAATCTGCAATTCCCGCTCCTTCTGTCAAGCACATTCAAAGAAAACACATCTCTCAGAGCTACAATTGCAAGAATTACATTTGTAACTTGTATAATATCTTTTATAAAAACCCATGGTTTAAATTGTTATTTCTGATGTAGACTGAAGGAAAGCAACTGATGGATTTAATATCATGATTTAGGAAAAATTAGTCCTGTGCCTCAAGAAACACCACCGGGTGTTTCATATGGAGTGATAATAACAAGATATTTTCCATTTGAAAACCAATTCAGAAGGAAGTTGAACATGAGAACTACTATAGTAAAACTTTTTTTTTAATAGCTAGGAGGTCAGGAAAACACACAAACAAGAGCTTTTAGATAACCTAATAAGGGGTTCTCTGAAACAGCAATCTTGATTGTGATTAGGACTTTTAGAACATGAAATATTCTCCAGAAGAGCAAAATATGGTTAATAATAAGTCATTCTTCAAAACAACAACAACAACAAAAAACAAACAAACAAAACCCAACAAACAATTATTATCAATCTGATCTTAGGAGTGGATAAACTGATGGAAAAAATTGATATGAAGCTTGTTGGAATCAATGAAAGTAGTCTGAATAATTAAGACCAATGAATATAGCATGTCAAGATAAGACTGTATTTTTATGATAATAAAATTCTCAACATTTAATAATATTGAAAATACTCCCGCTGAAATGGGATTAGATAACTTCTAAATATTATATTTATTTTTCTGCATATTAAAGTTTTGGTACCTCAAAGTATTTTATGATTCTGTGATTTTACTAAGAATGCATAATGCAAAAAATTACCCATCGTATATGATTTCCAACACACAGTTTGATAAATATCAAAATATAATTTTAAGCAGAGTGTATATTTTTCTCATATATCATAGGATATTACACTGTTGGTACTTTCCTCAGTCTGGAAGCAAATAAGATAATGTCTGATAAATGTTAAAAAATGACACAAACAAGTTAGCTAGAATACAATGAAAATAACAAGTCACCAATCTAGACCATCAGGTAGGTTAGTGACTTAGCTATATTAGTATGTGGTGATATATATCAAAAATACAAGCCTTAGCTATACAATGGGGAATGTTATCCTTTTGTACTGTAATTAAAGAACTGAAGGATGATCTTAATGGATCAGAAGTTAAACGTAGAGATGAACATAAGGTAAAAGAAGACTCTTCCTCCTTATCTGGTGCTGATTGTCTGTTTCTGAAATACTAAGTTCATTTCTAGCATATACAGAAGAGGAAAATTACTAGGAGATTACAGCAGAACCAGGGAAAATCCACAAAATGAATACATGATGGGATAGTTACAGAGAAAAATTCAACATCTGTTTAGCTTTCCATTGAAAATATTAAGAAATCACTTGATCACTACTGTATAAAAAGAATATCACTAAAGATCTAAAATGTGACACAAAAGAACTTCTGTCCCTATCTGACAGACAGAAGTATAATGGAATGAAATGGTTGCAATTTTGAGCCATAGCTTGAAAAATTCAGATAAGAAGTGAGATGTAGCTTTACAGAAATGGTAATTAATTACCGATGACTCTCAAAAGTAGCAAGGATTTTTTTGTTACTGCCTATGTTTAACAGAACTTATTTTTCTAAATTCCTATATTCAGAAAGGAAATCATTCAGATAAGTTATGCAAAGCCATACTGGCCAGTGATCATCAGCCTTCCTTAAGGGACTGTAACTCAAGAATTTAAGAAAAAAGTACATGTGCAGAACCATGATTTCCTGGAGCCAAATTGCTCAAAATATCCTGCTCATTACTGGATGGAATTACACAATGTTTCTGAGAAGATAAGATAATAGCATTTTCATCACCGCTACCCCACCACTTACTTAATGAAAAAAGTATTGCTCAGAGGTAAATGACTTAAAAGATTTCAAATGAGAAAGTTATTATACAACAAGCTAAAGAATCAAAATGCCCTAATTTCCAGAGCAGTATCTGAACTATAAGGCTAGTTGTCCTCTTTGATCTACGAATTTATCCATGCCTAGGGGGCTCTGTGTCTCTGTCCTTGTTGCAAAAATATCCAAAATACTATTACAAGAGACAAATGAGACCCAAAAGAGAGAAGAACAGATGCTAAGGTGAGAAGGAATACCCAGGATGGACTCTGGTTTTAATATCATAAGCATATTTTGGTTAAAATATGAATAATTAAGCATTTTGGTAGTTCTTGGAAACTCTCAGAATTATGTTCGTGGATGATTAATGATGTTGCTATTTATTCAGTTTGTGATTTGGGTGGCTTTTTTTCCAGATATTTTCAGTGTAATGTTTACTATCATGTGCTACTGCAAAACTGAGATGACCGAAAACAGAAGTGGCAGAGTACAAGCTCCTAACACCTCACTGGGCTCAACTGGCAGCATTTACTAGAAGATCAACACAGAGGAGTGAATTACAGATCTAAGGCTTATTTACATGAGAAACATGATTTTGAATAAAGATTAGAGAAAATAACATGTCAGTGACAATGACAGGTCAATGAAGATTAAAAAGTTGTAATAGTTTTAGTATAATACATCATAGAGAAAAATACAGGATAATATAATAGAATAGGGATGTGCTTTCTACCCTACTTTAATTCTGTAATTCTGGAATCACTGATACTATCTGGTATAAATCTGAAATCCCTTCATCTTCAGAACACCTGATTTTACACTTCAAAAATATGATTTTAGTTTATTTAGAGCACTCAAAGGGAAAAGAGGGAGGAGGGGAGGGGAGGGGAGGGGAGGGGAGGGGAGGGGAGGGGAGGGGAGGGGAGGGGAGGGGAGGGAAGGGAAGGGAAGGGAAGGGAAGGGAAGGGAAGGGAAGGGAAGGGAAGGGAAGGGAAGGGAAGGGAAGGGAAGGGAAGGGAAGGGAAGGGAAGGGAAGGGAAGGGAAGGGAAGGGAAGGGAAGGGAAGGGAAGGGAAGGGAAGGGAAGGGAAGGGAAGGGAAGGGAAGGGAAGGGAAGGGAAGGGAAGGGAAGGGAAGGGAAGGGAAGGGAAGGGAAGGGAAGGGAAGATCAGCTGTGAGAACTACTTTCCCTTCCTTCATGCAAAATAATACCAATGGACACAGGAGTCTTTTTTTTTTCCAACCAGACTATAAAATGAAAATGATGGAAAATATATTAAAAAAATATATGGAATATAGAAAAATAGATGGATATATATATAATATGGATATAATATATATATGAATATATATTAAAAAAAATATGCTTTACCTGCTACATATTACAGGAAAATACTGCTCATTGGGGATACCATTTGGTAACATGCAGTGCCACCTGTACTTTCATGTTTGGTGAGTATGCACACATAGGAAGAAAGTGACACAGTGCTCATCTTACCTCGCAGCCTCTTAAGCCTCTGCTCCCTCCTCCTTCTCCGCACAATCAGCAGCATCACAAAAAGCAGTAAGACCCCAACCAAGATACAGGAAATGGTCACCAGCATCTTTAGCCCTTCGTTGGTTGCCAGTCCCTCCTCACTTTGCACAACTGACTTAATAAGTGGAGGGATTGTACCTGGAAACAGTGTCATGACATTAGATGCTTATTAATGAAGACAAAATATTGAGTTCTCAGGATATATAGCATGCTATATGCTTTCACCACATGCAAAACATTAAGGACTTATCATATGCAAGACGGATGCTAATGCTTGTATGTGTAGTGGTCATGCATGCATAATCGGTCTTGCAGGTGTGTGCGCCATTGACTGCAGATTGATTATCAGAAGCCCATGTTTGTTGCACAGACAATGTTGCAATCAATTTTTAAGTAACGTTATATCACTACAAAGTTGTAAGAGATCTCAGAATCGGTACCTGCCTATATTACTTGTTAGAACAGAAAAATAGCATTGCTGTAAGAGATTTATGCTCTCTGCTTGGCTTTTCTTTGTAAGGGACATGTATGACAACACACAATTTGTGCTAAAGACATCACATGAATCCTCTACCCAGATATCATCACATCTTAGGGTTTCAGCAGCACTACTGATCTTAGATTCAGATGGGCAATCTGATGCTAATTCATTACAGAGTGTCTGATGTTACATTCATCAATAAAACAGAAGACCAAAACTGGATAGGAATATGCAAATTTTGAGATTGAAATGAGGGAAATGAATCTACAAAGTACTTCCATTGGCAGGCAGCTCACTTTTTCATTTTGGGACATATTTGCATTTTGAATATACCTGGCTTCCTAGTGATACGTAATACCTGAACTTTCCTATTTTTTCCTTTATTTCTAAAGGACGTGAGAAGAATACAGCACTTTCTTTGGAAGGCTGTTTAGTTATGGAAGGCTTCTTGCCCATTTCCTGATTAGTACTAAACTGCTGCATGCAACTACAAATGAGGCTATAAAATGCAGATTTCTTTGAAATGGATAGAAATACACAAGTATTGTGAACTGTGATGACTGTCGATGGAAGCTATTAAATTTTAACCAGCTAGTGAAACATAAAATTGGCTACTCGCTTCCTAAAAGGATAGGAAGATGAGATAGAAAAACAGACACATCCTTTTTTACATTTTAATTGCTGTACTGTGTGGCATAGCTACATCCCATTATGGACCATACAGTAGGAAAAGGAGAGGAGAG
This sequence comes from Lagopus muta, assembly GCF_023343835.1. Lineage (NCBI taxonomy): Eukaryota > Metazoa > Chordata > Aves > Galliformes > Phasianidae > Lagopus > Lagopus muta. Next base: position 107,455,189 of record NC_064433.1, read on the forward strand.
GAGAGGAGAGGAAAGGAGAGGGGAGGGGAGGGAAGGGGAGGAAACAAAGCAGTACAATGGAAATATGAATTCTTTTGCATGTTTTTGGTTTTTTTTTTTTTTTTTTTTTTGTTTTGTTTTTGTTTGTTTTTTTTTTCTTTTAAAGAAGAACTGTTTGAGTTGCATATAGTGAGAAGAGTAGTTCCCTCAAGGGATGGAGATAAACAGAAAAGCTACAACCATCCATATCAGGTACTTCCAAAGAAAACATTTTCTTACAGTTACAATTTGAATATTTTTCTAATTTTCCATGGTTTGGAATAAACAGTAGGATTTTTTCTTCTTAACTGAGAAACCATTTTGGCACTACTCTAAAAGCAAAGAAAGGGATTAGATGGAGAAATGAAAGAACAATGAACTCCTGAATGAAAAGCAATAACTTTCCCTAAATCTCCTTGAATATTAAAGGGCCAAATTGTACTGAATTATAGTCACACAGACAGTTGGCTAAGGACTGCTGGGTTCAGTATTACCTAAAATTGTGTCTTGATCTTCCTAACACTTTGATTCAATCAAGTGGCTTCAATTTCAGCTAAACCTTAAGTATTTAGGCAAGTGAATATCATTTTGCATACATCTTCTAAGTAAACCTTAGACCACTACTTACAACTTAATTGAAAGAAAAAACTTCAAGTTTATGTATCCTTCACATTATTCATGTGCAGATGAACAGCAACTGAATTAAGAATTACCATAACCTAAAACTACCATCCACATAGAAAGCACCATTTCGATATTTGTTGTCTGTCCTCCTACTTTATGGTAAGAGTAGAAAAATGAAAGATTTTCCCAGAAAAAAAAGTCTCAAACAAATTGGGATTATTTATTTGTTTATTCATTCATTCATTTATGCATTTATTTTTAATTTCAGGTCAATTAATCATCAGCCTTTGTTAGTCTGCCCAACTGGTGCTTCATAGGAGTTGAAATATGAATGTTTCTGACCCAATTTGCTCCCACTGCTTCATGTGACTTTAGATCTGTCATGAGTTTTCCAGTGTCCTGACTGTTCTTCACACTAGGAAGTCCCCTGGTGAGTGAGAATCAATTAGCATAGCTTAGAGCAGCTACCAAGCTGATCTGATTTAATGTCAGGCTACTGAGTAGCTGATCTCTGAGTCAGGAAGCTGCTTTGCAGTGCCATATACTACAGTTGCAGAGTGCTAAAAATATCTCCTTAAGTGTTCAGTGCAAATGTTCTGAAAAACAAAGGGCAAGGAGGTCACAATATTCTGCAAGCTGAAAGTGGTTAGCTGAAATATCTATGAACAGAAAGCAAAGATCTGCACATAGATCTGTCATTAACCTTTTGACCCAGTTCTCCAGGAAGAGATTTCAGGTTAACAATACATAGCCATGATATTTCTCAGGAGCTCTAGTGCAGATAATAGCCAGCTACTGCAGTTCAAACAGATTGACTGAAAGAGGATGTAACTCAAGGATTTCTACAAAGTTTGTGAAGGTTTTACCTAAGACTGCTAATGTTCCCGACTTGTTCTTAGCATTTTGTACCCTCAAGCAACCACAGGAGCATTATCTAATCTTCAAAGACCTATTCTTCTATGTGCTTTACCTTAAGGGCAGCAACCCCTAGAAGATGGAAGGGGCTAAGCTCACATCACAAGAGAAATCAGTGGTAGAAGTAAGGTTGGCACTCAAAGTAAGTGTTGGCCAAAAGGTTTCCACTTGTGGTTTTCAGGAAAGAAAAATTCACTCTATGAAAGCAAAGATTCTGCAGGAATTACTTGCAGAAAATGTTTATTTCTAATCGGACACTATTTTCCAGCTTTGAAGCTCCTTTAAGCCTACACAGTGTATCAAGAATGAATGAATAGGAAGCTGGGACTCTGTAGAGATATCTTTTATTTTAGAAGCACTGAAATAGCTCTTCCATAAAATTCTTTATGTGGGAATACACATAATAATATGGTAATTATGGATGAACTTATCATTTCAGTTCTGTATCAAACCTAACAAATTTGGAACACTTGGAAACTGGAATTTGCTTTTCCACTCATGTTTTCTCCTCTCAACTTTGTGGTCATTATTTGAGATCATACTGCCTCTCTATGGAACAATATAGTCTTGACAAGTCATGCTTGACAAACAAAACCACTGATGCCGTAAATAAGAGATTTTCAAGCTGACAAAAAGCAGTGGCCCAGGGAACTTAATGCTGCAACCATTTTTATTGTTTCATTTTCTCACTTTTAAGGATGCCATACAGTAACTCAAGATTAAATGCCACGTAGATCACAATATGTGAAACCAAATTTTGTGTCATCACCTAAGGAAAAAACAGATCAATGCACTTTTTAGATCAATACACTTTCAGGAAAGTTTGATTTCAGTGCTTTCAGTAAAAGCTTAATATTCCAGACCTGCATTTGCAGATTATTCCATTCTAAGTTACGGATTAAGACTGCCCAAGACATGTATATGTGACAATTATTGTAGAAAATAAATGATTAGATGTCACTGGTATAAAAATACTGGAAAGGACAGAGGGTAAGCTTAGTAAAATGAAAGAAGTTAGCCCATAATATTTGAATGAGTTATTATTGGCAACATCATTATCACATAATAAAACAGCTCCTAGGTCTACCTGGCAAGATCTATCAGCATTTATACAAGAAGTACTTGAACCTTAGTTACTTGCAGGCCTTCAGTGCTGAGACAAAATTATTCTTTAAAATATTGTGAGGACCCTGTTGCTGCTGCAATGGCTGTGGTAGCATTATAGCATGTGTAAGATGCAGAGATTTAAGCCCTGCTTGATTCACAGCCAGAGGTGGAGTGACTGGCAAATGGATGTGTTTGCTTCTGCCCTTTTTTTCTGGCTTTTACAGAGGTGAGCAGTAACCCAGGCAGAAAAGCAAGATATGACATTTCCTTCATCTCATGTGCTGCTTCTGTCTGGGAATTGCCTGTTCTTCCCAGAGCCGTACCAGGTTATTGACCCAGACAGTGCTGCTCAGTGTGGGCCAGAACTGTGACTGGAGACAGGTTAATACTACAGATTTATGAATGGTTAGAATTGGGGTGCTGTAGCTGGACAGCTACCAGCTCTTGTTTGAACTTGCTCACTAGCCCTGTTTAATTTAACAGTACTGATGTAGCCAAGTGACTGCACAGTGCAGCACAATATCCCTGGCAACATAGCAATGTTGGACATTCCAGAAAAGCTCTGGCAGTTCACACTAAAGTAATTCAAAAGATTGCCATCTGGAGCCATCTGTACAGCCTTTTTGCCAGAAATATGGCCATTCCTTACTATAGAGTCAGCAGAAGCACACATGTGCCACCATCATTTCCAATAAATATGCCACGATATGAGCTGGAGTGACTGACAAATTGGAGTATTTACTCTCACTTTCTCATTCTGGCTTTGCAGGAGCAGGCAGTAACCCCTGGCAGAAAGGCAGGATGCAACAGTTCCTTCATTCCCTGTGCCCGATTGCTGGGCATGACAGAGCCATCTGCCACAGCCATTAGCTTCACTCCCCCTTGTCTGTAAATAGGAATAATAGCATCGCCATTGCTTTGCCCTTGGAGAATGCTGTCTGGAAGCTTTTCTGGAAGACAAGCTAGTTAGCCACACCGTTGTGTCACATAATGGGTTTTGAGTTGTGTCACAAGGATACTGTATGGAATAGCAATGCAGCTGGTCACCATAGTGAATGACTGTAGGAACTAACTGTATGGGAAAAAAAAAAAACTTCATGGAACAGATGCATGAAATACATGCCTCTGTGAGCACTGGAACTACTGACACCTGCAGTCTTATGGTGACGTGTCTCATAGTCAACTGACTTTGGTACTGGAACATTTTCTCAGCAAGGACAAATAAACAATCCCTCTTTTCTGTCTGTCAGCCTATTGTCATGAAATCTATAGGCATTTTACATCTTTGAGACTGTCACTCCTCTGTCAGCATGGCTAACCAGATTTAAAAAGGATTAGCAGACAGGAAGACATAAGGAAAAACATCACATAAGAAGTTAGAATAAAAACAATGCCTCAGACATGTTACTAAAAAGATATACTTACTGCCATCATAATTGAGCGTTGCAAATTTGGCTTGTTTCTCTGCACAGCCAGCGCTGTTGCAAACCCTCATTTGCAATTCATACCAAGTTGCCTCCTGGAGGTCATATAGTATGTAGGACTTTGACAGAGATGTTCGCTGAGCAGTTGTCCAGACTGTTGTCCCAAAGGGCCGGTACTCCAGGGTGAAAGAAGTGATGGGGCAGCCACCATCATTCCAACCAATCAGGTTCAGCCTCACTCGCGTGGTGTTGATGCTAGCAAAGAGCTCTTGTTCCTTTGAAAACTGTGGCTCTGGTAGTGACATATTTCAAACGAAACACTTAAGTATTACAGTTACAGGGCTCTCAAAAACGTAATATTAAGAGAATAATTTCTGGGAAAGCCCTAACTTCATCTTAAACTCAATATCTATACATTCTCCTCCTGTTTGCACAGATTGGCAAAAGTCAACTCATAAAACGAGGGCAAAAACTTCTCATTAAATACCTCTGCTCACTGCATTACAGAAGAGGAAGGGAATTGGGTAGATTCTGGGAAATTACGCAGGTTTTCATTTGCAGAAAATGTCCATTTTGAGAATATAGAAGTAAATACATATTTTTTAAAATATTGATATGTTGACTTTGCACATGTATTTGAAAATAATATACACTTTTAGTTTTGCATTTACAATTTAAGATATTTCCATTCAGAAGAGGATTGTCATTTCTACTTACTGTTCTTGCTTCGGGAAAAAACCTTACTTTCAGTTGCTATATAAAGTTCTTAGTCAATTCTATGCAAGAAAGTTATACAGACAGTAAAAGTGGCACCTTTGAACGAATATAATAACAGTAGGTGGACAAGACAAATCACCGACAAATGTTATTTATTTAAAATTTATTTATTCAAAATTGTAAAGTATGTCGAAGTATTATTCTGCTAACTGCTTAGCAGAAAAAAAAAATTACCATTGGATATTACAATTAATGTAATGAAAATGATAATATTATATTTTATTCTATATAGTAGAAGCACAAGGCTGGTCTATTAGGTAAATAAATAATTGGTTGAATGGGCATAGTCTGAGGGTTGTTGTCAACAACTCTACGTGCAAGTGGAGGCTGGTTATGAGTGCTGTCTCCCAGGGGTTCATCTTGGGACCGTTGCTCTTCATCATCTTCATTAACAACACAGACACTGGGATTGAGTGCACCCTGAACAAGTTTGCTGATGACACTAAGCTCAGTGATGCAGTTGACACAGTAGAAGGAAGAGATGCTATCCAGAGGGACCTGGACAGCTCAAATAGTGGGCACTTGAGAATCTAATGAGGTTTAAAAAAGGTCATGTGCAAGGTGTTGCACTTGGGTCAAGGCAATCCCAGAAACGCATACAGACTGGGAGAACTCCTTGAAAGCAGCCCTGCAGAGAATGACCTGGGGGTCCCGGTGGATGAGAAGCCGGACATGAGCCAGCAATGTGTGCTTGCAGCCCAGAATGCCAACTGTATTCTGGGCTGCATCAAAAGAGCAGTGTCCAGCAGGGAGAGGTGACTGTCACCTCTTCTCTGCCCTCATGAGGCCCTATCCAGACTACTGCATCCAGGCCTGGGGCCCCCAGCACAACAGCACACTGCTGGGAACAACTTTGAACATGGTCTGACAGTGATATGACAAGGGGGAATGGCTTTAAACTAAAAAAGATTTATGTTAAATAGATCAGGAAGAAATTTTTTACCAAGAGGATGGGAGGTGCTGGCACAGGCTGCCCAGAGAAGCTGTGGATGCCCCATCTCTGAAGGAGTTCAAGGTCAGCTTGGATGGCATCCTGGGCAGCCTGACTGTGTGGATACCAACATTGCCCATGATATAATATGATTCTGCGAATGAGGCTACTGCTGTGCCTTGATGAGCTGTATCAAAATGTATACTTATTCATAATTTCTACAAGAATCAACTGCTGTGTAATATGAACTATTTTATTTGGTTCTGTTAATAGTTTAGTTTAGAGCTGCTTCTACAGCAATCACATGTATAATGATAATTTCAACATTCGAAATCATAATACTCCATTTAATCTCTAGATGTAACATGGGTATTTATATCTAAGCCCAGAAAAAATCAAAAGGCTGAGAAATTTGGTTCTTTATGAACTATTGTAACCTGAAACATAAACCTCCCCTTACTCTTACATTTCAGGTAAAAAAAAATCTGGAACATCAAACTACTTCTCTATGTGTCAGTGGATCATTCTCCCTGACTAATGATAATCTCAGCATGTACAGAATTGATCTGCTGTCTCTTCTGAGATTCAGCAAATCACACCAACTACATTTGCCGTATATTTGCTCTTCCTTACGCCAGGGGGTGTTGAGAAAAATTTCACCTTGCTGTGACACTTTGGAGATCTGCAACTGCACAGGTGAGATGATGAATAGTATAGAGCATAGACACACCTTTCATGGTAAACCACATCAGAATATTTCTTACAACTGATGTGAAGAGATGCAAGATGAGCTGATCTTTAGGGCAATGTGCAAAGCTACTCCACTCTGTGAAACAGCACAGCTCTAACTGAGTCTGTTGCCAAATCTGTTCATAATGTGATGCACATTCATGCGGAACTACCCTCAGCAACAATGACCATGACACCCACTTCTGAGTTACTTAAGTTACTTAAGTTACTGAGTTACTCCATACATTTTGGCTATTTAGCCTTACAGTATTTTATGCAAACTTCTGTATTTTTTACGCTTATTCTGTTCAACTGGATGACTCTTGTAATACCAGCTTGGAGAAGAAATGAGATTGCCTCAATATACACCTCATAAATGTACCTCCCATCTTCCTTCAGCACTCAGACAAATAAACTCTTGAAGTAGTGTAAAAAAGTTCCTCTTGGAAATAGTAGTTGGAATTGCTATAGCCTGTGATAAGAGAGACATTGGCTTCCCAAATATCTAGCAATCCATTTTAGAACAAAATTATTTATGATACAAGGAAAGAAGACCAGCTAATACGCAATTCAAGTTCCGCAGTGACAGCCTGCTCTATCAAAACATGGACACAGTGGAAATGTTTCCAAAGCCAATATTTAAAAATTCAAACCTGTCATCTAATCAAACCAAGATCTATAGCAGGAGGCAGGAGCTTTAGGTAAGCAAATGGGATGCAAATCAACATACCTTTTCCAAGTGTTTTGGCCTCAATGATCTCGCTGATGCGTCCTGGTCCCACTCCATTCTGTGCAGTTAAAGTAAACTTGTACCAAGTGCCACATTTCAATGTTTCTAAGCGGTAGGACCTCTCACTAGGACTAATGGGAAAACTGCCCCATTGCTCACTGTTATCTTCCGAATACTGCAAAATATAGCCTACAGGCAAAGCACAAATAGCAATGATAAGCCAGACACGAATCACAAATTCCACAGGAAATACGACAAGTCATTTTAAAGACCTCATAAAACTAGAAAACTCCTGAGCACAGGAAGACATACAGTTCTTCCCTAAGAGACATCAAGCAATATACATACTGCCTACTCTTATAACTACTTAAATACCATTTTTATGATAGCTTCAAAGGGAAAAGAAAAGGATAGACATTTCTAAATACCCTTCAATCAGCGTCAAAGACCAGATGATGAACCTGGACCCTCAAAAATGAATGGTTAGAGATTACATGTCTGGAAAATCAGAGAGAGTAACTGTCATAACAGATGAGGATACACTGGAAGAAAGTGATTAAATCTGTGATTATACCAGCACAAAGAGAAACTGCTACTTACTGAAAGCTTTTATCACTACAATAGTGCAAATTAAATGATGACAGCAATACTGATCATTGGTTGCTTTTTTTGTTTTGCTGTTGCTTGTTTGTTTGTTTTTGTGGCCATTCATAATTCTATGCTTATGCTATTAACATCTGACAATTTAGGAAGAAGCTACAATTAACCTGAATTATATTACCTCGGATGGAACTGCCACCGTTGTCTCCAGGTATCCAGGAAAGAGTGATAGAGGAAGATGTAGTTTTGGAAACAGTAAGTCTTGGCTGGTCTGGTGGAACTAAATGGGAAATATTGAAAAACAGAAAACAGATTCAGGTTATTAGATGTGATCTTAATCCCATCTGACAGTCATTTATCAAATAACTGTTTTGAGTTGAGAAAAAATGTACATGATTTCTGTCAAAGTGTCTGTTTAAATGAGATCCTTGGTTAAGACAGAGCAGACAAGTTCTCATTTTTTGTATTTAAAATTCTACACAGTTTTGTCTTTCAGTTCTTTACTCTTGATTTTCTCCTACTTACCTGGCTTATCAAACATCCCTTTAAGTGCTACGAACTACCCAACCATTTTTTTCCCCATTATTACTCATGTCTGTTTTATGGAGAAGCTGAATTCTTAGCAGTAGTAAATAGGTGTCCACTCACAAATTGTACCACATTCATGATTGCCTTTGCAAGCAATTATGGGCAAAAGAAAAATTGCCTAACGAGTTTTTGCAGGTGTAGATGTGAAGCTGAACAAATCTGGAAACATTTCAGTTCTGTTGCTCCTCATAAACATTGTGGCAGTGTGTCAACTAAGATCCTCGTGGTTCTCAGAACCAGATGCTGACAAGGCGCAGCAGTAAGACAGATATTACCTTCCATCCTCAGCACAGAGTAGAACTCAATGTGAAAGTTCAAATAAAGAGCCATGCTGTATCCCAGCAAGGCACAAAGTCTAGGGAGAAGTGAAATTGTATGTTGGGACAGAGACTGGATCAGGGAAATTAGACAGTTTAGGCTTACCCTAAAAGACCTCTGATTATCCAATTGACCATCAAGATAAATGGGTGGGTTTCCAGAGCTCAACACTCCAGGACAGAAAACAATGAAGCAAGCTTTGTTTCCAGTCTTATAAAGCTATCATGAATCTGTCATGTAAAAGGTGTTTACTAATGTCCCAGTTACAACCTGGAAAGCTCACTCTTGTCTTCTGCCTGAATCATTTAGGTATTCCTGGAAGTCTGCGATGCTGCTCAGAATATACCCACAGCGATTCAGGTGGAGACAGTCAGAGAGATCCTCCTTCATCTGGACTGTCACAAGTCCATAGGACCGGACAGCCTACACCCTTGGGTGCTGAGGGAGCTGGTGGGGGTGATTGCCGAGCCGCTCTCAGCCATCTATCAGTGCTCCTGGTTATCTGGAGAGGTCCCAGAAGGTTGGAGGCTTGCTGATGTGACTCCCATCTACAAGAAGGACTGTAAGGAGGATCCAGGGAACTACAGGCCTGTAAGCCTGACCTCAGTACCAGAGAAAGTAATGGAGCAAATCATCTTGGGTGAGATCACACAGCACGTGCGTGGTGTCCAGGGGATCAGGCCCAGCCAGCATGGGTTCATGAAAGACAGGTCGTACTTGACCAACCTCATCTCCTTCTATGACTGGGTGACCAGACTGGTAGACGAGGGAAAGGTGTTGATATTAATCTACCTAGACTTCAGCAAAGCCTTTGACACGGTCTCTCACTGTGTTCTCCTGGGGAAACTGGCTGTCCCTGGACTGGACAGGTATACCCTTTTTTGGGTAAGGAACTGGTTAGAGTGCTGTGCCCAGTGGGCAGTGGTGAATGGAGTGAAGTCCGGCTAGCGACCCGTTACAAGTGGTGTCCCCCAGGGGTTGGTATTGTTTAATACCTTTATTGATGACCTAGATGAGAGGATTGAGTGTACCTTCAGTAAGATAGCAGATGACACCAAGCTGGGAGGTGCTGTCGATCTGCCTGAGGGTAGAAAGCCCTTCAAAGGGATCTAGATAAGCTGGATCACTGGGCTGAGGTGATGGGATGAGGTTCAACAAGGCCAAGTGTCGGGTCCTGCATTTTGGCCGCAACAACTCCATGCAGCACTGTAGGCTTGGGGATGAGTGGCTGGATGAGTGTGAAGAAGAAAGGGACCTGGGGGTGTTGGTTGATGCTTGGCTGAACATGAGCCAACAGTGTGCCCAGGTGGCCAAGACAGCCAACAGCATCCTGGCCTGCATTAGAAATAGTGTGGCCAGCAGGAGCAGAAAGGTAATCATCCACCTCTGTACTCAGCACTGGTGAGGGCCGCACGTCGAGTACTGTGTTCAGTTTTGGGCCCCTCACTACAAGAAAGACATTGAGGTCCTGGAGCGTGTCCAGAGAAGGGCAACAAAACTGGTGAGGGGTCTGGAGCACAAGTCTTATGAGGACCGGCTGAGGGAGCTGGGATTGTTCAGTCTGGAGAAGAGGAGGCTCAGGGGAGACCTCATTGCACTGTACAACTTCCTGAAAGGAGGTTCTGGTGAAGAGGGGTTTGGCCTCTTCTCTCAGGCAACGAACAGAACCCGGGCAAATGGCTGCAAGTTGTATCAGAGGAGGTTTAGGTTGGACATGAGGAAAAACTTTTTCTCTCAGAGAGTGGTCAGGCACTGGAATGGCTGCCCAGGGAGGTGGTGGAGTCACCGTCCCTGTCAGTGTTCAAGAGGCGTCTGGATGAGGAGCTGCGAGATATGGTTTAGTTGGGATGGAAAGCACAGAAGAGACACCAAACAAGTTTACGATCACTGTCACTGCAAGAGTGGGAAAGGGGTGTTGATGCTGGTGACCGGTTTTGTCAAGGCAGTTTCACCGCCATGGTTCCTGCTTGCCAGCCACTGTCCAATGAGCAAGGCAGACTGGATGTCACAAATGTGTGATGCCTCTGTCATGTCTAGCAGTCTGCTCCCAGGGGGCATTCCTTACTTTGCCTCTACCTCGACCAGCAAAGAAAAACTCCAAGAAACACTCTCACTTCAGTGCCTTGTCAAGTAATAAAATTGCAAAACAATGAGTGCTGACATCAATTGGAGGCTGTTGGTTTACAGCTATTGCCTAGCTTAGAAAGAAGTTGCATTTTACTGCCCTTACAGGCTTAAATAATGCTGACGGAAACAAAAAGGAAAATTCATATTCTAAAGGAAAATTCCCTACATTAGATGGATTTGTTCCATTATTCTGACTGACTTGGCTTATTCCAGGGAGAGGGACTGCACACATTACATTGTGGAAGATTTATTGTAAAAACTTTCATCATAGCTTCACTCTATCTATGAAAGATGGTGGTCTCACATATTAAATGCCATTCTGTTCTGCCCTTCTGGGAAGTAATATTGATTTGCTTTTAGTTACTGCAGTTCAATAAAAGCAAGGATATGCAATTTCAAAAATAGTTAGTGAAATATAAATTTAAGCTTTCCATTTCCATTCCCTGTCATCTTTCAAACATCGCAAAAGAACATCTTCAGCCTCTCTTGGATTGTAGGTAAGTTAATATATACTATGGCATTTGTTTCATGGCTTAGTGGACATGTTTATGCAGAGAGTTGCACTGTGGCTGAGAGAATCTTTCTCCCCACATATCTGCACTAGAAGCTTAGACTAGAGTAACTGGCTGCAGTATAGCCAAAATTCCCAGCTTAGTGGTTGTACCTGTAGTATGACAATTGCAGCCAATTAAAGCACACTAAGCATCTGAGCATTTCTTCAAATTTTGCTTTGGTTTAAGTGAGGAAAAAAATATCCTTAGCAGTGAATTCTTGATATATGAATATACATGCTCTATTTGATATTACTGTCAATGTGTACTCCTGTATTGTCATTACTTTTATACATGCCAACACTGTTAGGAAAAAATTCTTTAGGAAAAATTTCTGTACTGTGAGGGTGGTCAAACATCTGAATAGGCTTCCTAGAGAGAAGGCTGATGGCTCAAGCTTGTCAGTGTTCAAGAGGCAATTGAATAATAACCTCATTAATATGCTTTAATTTTTGGTTAGCCCTGTAGAGTAGTTGGACTACATAATCTCCGAATGTCCCTTCTAACTGAACTACTTTAATATATTTTAATAGTTACACTATATATATTTCAGCAGGCATATAGAACAGTTGGCATTACATGCTAGTTGACCTTATGCTGACATTTCATTTTAAATAGTTCCTCACATTCTCCATCAATAAAACTCTGCTCAAGAGTAATGAAGTTTTTTGGCCAAGGTATCAGTACAGAGCAAATTTCTGTTGATAGCTTCTTAGAAGCTAAAGAAAAGGCCTTCAGCTCTTTCTGAAATTTGCAATATTTAAATGAATACATGTACTTTTCATAGGAATAAAGCATAAGGCAATTCTTGTGAAGAATGAGAAAATAACTGAATGCAAACACTCAATTGTCAATCTGACAGAAGCTTGCAGGCAGATTTAACTGCAAGTGTGTTAATTGTTTCATCCAAAGCAAAACATCTACCATAGCAGAAAATGCTGGTAGCTGAGTCAGAATGATCTGCAAAATACTATGTAACATAATTCATAATTGTAGAATATGTATATCATATAATTAATTAATTTGGAAGGACAACATTTTTATTAATGCACATTAATACTAATGTATTAGCATTACAAAACACGCATATCAATGCACTACCATCACATAACAATTAATAGCTGTATAATAATTCTGACATGAATTCTTACCTTGTACCTGCAAGTTCAAAATTATTTCATCTGATCCCCAGTTGTTACTGGCCACGCAGCTGTAGTATCCAGAGTCTTCTGCTTTCACAGTCCGAATGACAAAACTGCCGTTGCTAAAGATGCTTCTTCGCCCATCAATCATCACTAGACTGGGTGTCCCGTTACTACCTCACAGGAAGCAAAGTGCATACATTAAAGAAGTTACAATCAAAGATACTCAGAATTGGATTTTTTTTTTTAAGAAGCTAAGAATGGAAAGAAAGAAAATGGAGTGTGGGGGTGGGGAAGTGGTGCTCTTTATTAAAGACAGTAAAGAAATATTTTTTGCGGGGAAACACCTGCCATTTGAAGAACACACATATCCTGGCCCAAGCTTGAGTGAAACTGAGAAATCACTCCTTAACTATCAACTCTTTCATAAAAATGCAAGAATAAAAGTTCCTTCCTACAAAGTCTATCCTTACAAAATAATAATTACATGTATCAATCAACAGCCTCATAGCACTACATTATCACTGCTTACACAGTGCTTAGATGAAAATATATAGTGTCCATGTCTTTTTCCATGTGTGACTCTATCAGACTGTGAAACTACAGATCAAAACAGACTAAGGGGAAACAAGGTATATGCAAGACACATGCTTACAGACTGCAGTCCAAAAGGTTATTTAAATACATCAAACATTTTGCTTTTTCAGATTAATTCTGTGGCCCCAAAGTTCAGACAGAAAGGTCTCTGCAATTTAACATTTTGGATATTTACTTTTCTTCCTTTTTAAAGCTTTCTAATTACCACAGGCAATTAGCTCTAGTTCATGGAATTTTTAAATTCTTCCTCTGCTGCTCTCATGTGGTACCCACAAATAACCCTTTTTCTTCCTAATGCAGTCATTGAAGATCACCATCTTCACCATCATCTGGATTTTAAGGAAATGGGATTTACTTGAGCTATACATTTAGTTGCTGGTTACCTATCCTTCATCCATTTGACTGTTGGAGCTGGGTCTCCAACAGCTTTGCAAGGGAGGACAATATCCTTCATCCAGGGAGTCGTCACTGTGCCACTGAACGTCAAAATCCTGGCAGGAGCTGAGTACAAGAGAGCGAGAAAGACTGAAATGAGATACAGCTTTTGAAGGGAAACAAATATCCAGAACTAAACACTGGAAAACAAACCAATCTCTTCCAAAGCAAAGTTTTTAGGAACCTAACTCCATTTAACTCATATCAGCTATCCCAGAACAAGAAAAAAGACAAACAACTAGCAGAGAGATGAAGAGTGAAAGAATCCTGGCAGAGTGAAAAGAGTAAAACCATCATCCTTACGTGTTCCATTGTCATTGTTATGGATGAAAATTATATGAAAGACATACTTCTCTCCAGAAACTTCCAGAAAAAGTGTCCACAATAGACAGATATCTTACAAAAGTTAAATGAGTAATACATAACTTTTGTTATAATAAGTCTTGATGTCACTTAAACTACTAGAAAACTACACTTGAGGATAAAAACGCAGGTAGTCTCAGTTTTTCAGCCAGGTTTAGGTTATTGGGATTAGTCCTTAATTTCTAATCTGTGCTTTCATTGGCTCAGGAATTATCTTTGTTTTAACTTGTTTTAACTTGTTTTTCACTTAAAACAGGTAATTTTTAAGGAGTTCTTGTGATCTCAATTTTCTTGTTACCTTTCCTGGTTTATTTTGGTGATTCTGGTTACCTACTATAAGCATACTTCTCTTAACTCTACATAAATCATGGACTATTGTGAGGCTCTCCAGCAATGCACTCTGCTGTTTCCAGGCCAAATTGGTACTTACACCAATACACCATCCTAGGTGAGGTGATTTATGTAATCTTACAGTCTAGTACATACTATGCCTGGGCACAGGGTGGTGTTGGTAAACATCTGAGACTAAAAGTACAGATAATTTCACTTTCCAGCTATAAACTGGGAGAGCATGGCAATCACACTGTTCAGTGGGGTGGTATAAATGTGATTCTATAGAAAGGATTCAGATTGCACTGGTGTTTTTTTCCAGGTCAGTTAAAGGTAAGATGGCTCATTGCCATCACTTTGGTCAGGGAGTGGAGCCAGCAAGGAGTGCTCAGCCTTTTTTGCAATGACAAATTGGAACCATTCTTGCAGATAGGAATTACGAGAAGTGAATGTGACTGACTGCAGAACAGCTTATATATTGCTGCAAAATACCAGATTGAATGCATAGAGAAGCTTCAGATGGCTTTAAAAAAATCATTCAAGTGTGTAGAAATGATTTCACAACAACATCAACAACCATACTCTCTGTTGTTGTTTTAAAAGCAAACAAACAAACAAACAAAAATTGAAGTCTAGTAAGTTTATAATGGACTTAAAAGAGAACCCCAAATTAACATTTATGTATATTGTCTGTCAGGCATCTCAGTAGAGGCTATGCTATGAAAGAACATTGACTTCAAATGCAGAAGTAAGAGTAGCTTCTCCTAAGAAAATGTTCTGTAGAAGAGCTCATGGAAAAATGTGGAGCTAATTGTGTATTTTTAGCTTAAGACCTTCAGACTGAAGGAGTTCAACACATGTCAACATGTCAACACATAGAAAGTTATCTCCTTTGCTTTCTGAGAAAGCAGAGATTCTACTGAAGTGCCTGGAAGTACTTCTTCCTTTCTATTTATTGTGAACACTCAATTTCTTTTTAAATAACAAATCCTAGTGAAAATTCTATTTTAATGCGTTCCCCTTGGGCTAGAGAATTCAAAGCTATTTTTTTTAAGGATGAAATTTTCTCATGAACTTTAAGAGGGTAGGCTTGTTACAAGAGCTATGAAATTAAGCAAAATAAACTTTACTGTAGCAACATATTAGTACACTGCAACGAGTCTATCTGAAGTCCATAAACGTGAACAGACTCTTAAGTCAGTTCTATTCATGCTATATTTAACTAAATATATCATCAATATGTCACTTCTGCATAATATACAGAAATGCTAGAGTTGTGTTAGTTTCACTGTGCTTTATTACTTTAGAATGACTCTTGATAGAAATAAATTGCTTTTTGGTCTTTAAATATACATTTAAAGACATATACTGAACATGCATAAATGAAATACTGTATTTTTAATCCTGATCTACTTCAATCATGCACGTTGAGCAGAACTTGCATTTCATAATCCATTTTGCACCAATTAGAAAAACATGAAAATGAGAGCCACGATCAAATAAAATTGGGACGTTTGATCTCAGTGGATTGTTATCCTCTACTAATTATATATATATATATGTTTAAAAATCATGCATAAAAGAACAGGCCTTGAAGAGTGAAGGGAAATTACTTCAGTGGTATGCAGTGGGATTTGAGATACTCAGTGATTTCATAACGAAAAATTTCATTCATGAAAAATAATTTATATGACCAATTCGGATGATTTTGCCTATGTTCTCTTCAATTTTCCATGAGATTTTTCTCTGGTCACAATTTTAACTGAAACAGTAAGAAGCAGCTCTTTTAAAGATTTAAGATAATGAAGTCCAAGATATATAATGGCACAATGACACTTTCCCAAACACTGACATGCTCACGCCTGTCAAAACAGCAGATGAACAGTCCTGGCTCCCTCCTGGCAGCTTGTGGTTGACCTCTGCAGGAAGGAGTTGTTGCCATGAGGTGGAAGCACACCAAGGTAATGCTAAGGTTGTACATAGTCATTAAGTCTGATGGTACAGACATGTTTTCCCTTGTGGCCCTCCTTAGGCTTCTTCTTTTAGAAAAGAAGGCCTATACTGCCACAAGCTATGGGCTAATTAACTAGTAATTGAAACTGAAAAATGCTCAGTCCACCTGGAGACTGCAGATACATTGAGAAATGCTGAAATTAGTGCTAGAACACTTGTTTGTCTTCATTGATCCAGGTTTGTATTGCAGGAGATGTCTAGTAGTACTCCTGTCATCTTTAAAAAGCAGCAGAAGACGCTGTCAGCTATGACTGTCTACAAAATACATCTATAAGTATCTGGACTGTTTCTAGCAGCTTTCAGAAAAATGGTGGTCAGAAACTTGAATTCCTGTTCCATGCAAACATTCTCTCTGCACCATGAAATCTGAACTCTCATTTAAAATGAACAATTAATCCTTTTCTCCCTGTCTTTCCCACCTCTCTAGTGTTTCTTAAAATATACACTTATTTCCAACTGCTGCCAGTTACTTTAGGACAAAGCATTTATAATACAGAAATCCTGCTGAAGCCTTCAGCATGGTTTGACACATTATTACCAAACTTGCGGTGATATTCATTTATTTTTAAGTTATCTTAACAGTGAACACTTAATAAAATCATAGGTTTTGTACCACATCTCCCATTTATGTTGTAGTTCCTGCTTTTTGTATCTTGTGTGTTTCATTGTACTGTGATGTGAACAAGCAACACAAACTTCACAGCACAGCTCGGCAGTAGGATCACAGACCATAACTCAAAAGCACACAGGACTATTTATGTGAAAGTATCCACAGCTTCTTATGCATTATCCATTTCTTTCATACACTGAGTACTTTTAATGAGGTGGCAAAACAGGTTCACAAAAACAGAGAACTAGAAACAACATACATGTCTAGTGAAGTTCATCTGGCAGCAGTAGGTTTGAAATGCTAAGAGGTATTCATGAGGTTAAAATACCTTGACTCTCACAGACCTTTCCGTTTTGAGCTAAGAGAGCTTTACACAGCGTGCAGGCAATTCAGCTGCTGGACTTGTCTCATTTTTAACAAAGAAACTCAAATGCCTACCAGCATCACAGTAGATGGCATGGCACTGGATTAGGACCATGTCTGTTCCTATTTATTGCAAATTAGCCAGTCATTAATTGAAGATAAAGACGTACCTTCACTGAACACTGCACTCTTTCATGCTAATGAGGTTTTCTCTGTGTTTATTTGTTTAAATTATGAGTCCAATTACCTACATTTATCGTCATGGAAAAAGAAACAGCCAGAATTTTTTTGCAAGAGGCCCTAGTGTTCTTTATTTTATTACATTTTATTTTTTTCTCTGGAGAACAAAACACAATTTTAAAGGTAAACTGCATGGGGAAACGAGTTATGGAAGGTCACTGTGGCTCAGCTTCATCCAAATAAAAGAGCAGTCAGTGAATGCATGGGTCAGGAATTTCTTTTACTTTCTCACAGAAGAATATACTGCATGCTCCAATATGCCGAATCTTTAAAGAAACAGAGTGATAACGTGTATATAGTATCATTTCTGGTTGTATATTAGAAAAAATTCTCTTTAGAAAGAATGGTGATGCAGTGGCACAGGCTGTCAGGGAGGTGGTGCAGTCACCGTCCCCAAAAGTGTTCAAGAGCCGTATGGATGTGGCACTGAGGGACGTGGGCAGTGGGCATGGTGGGGGTGGGTTGGGGTTGAACTCGATGATCTTACAGGTCTTTTCCAACCTCAATTATTCTATGGCTCTATGACAATGTTAGTGGGCACTGAGGTGATTCTGTGATTCAGTGATTCTGTTATGAGTTAATGGTTGGACTAAATAAGCTTAGTTGTCTTTTCCAACCTTCATGATTCCATGGTTCTGTGATTCTATGTCAGCCCCAGATATACTTTAAAAATATTGAATACAGAATGCAACACAGACTAGGAGGTAAGTCTGTTCAATGCTAATACTCAGCCTGCAAGAACAGATGAAATTCAACACTGAAGATGGAGTTCTCCCCAAAGGTTCAGATTGCCATAGGTCTGGTTCTGTTATTATCATGTTGCTGGCAAATGCCACTCTCCATCAGACATGGTCAGGAAACAAGAGGAACAAGGCACTTGCAAGGTTTTCCTTCTTACAGATACATTTAATGGACTAAAAATGCAACTTGCTAGTCAGGAAGGAAGAATAATTTGGAGGGACATGGTCATGGGACATGGTCAGTTTAGGAGACTGAATTTTCATCTCTATGGTCACTTTTCGTTTGTTGGGGTTAGTTGTGCTTACTTTTGTCAGTTAATTACAGAGAATAACAATCTGTTCTGAGATATGGAGACATAAAAGGAAGAATTGTTGACATGAATTAAACTTTCACTTAAATTGGACTAGCCATTTCACATCAATCCCCTAACAAGACTTTCTCATTGTTCTCAGAGGGGCCCTTAAAGGGGGTTATAATTAAGCTGACATAATTCAATTCCAGGTAAACTCTCATGAGCTGTCATGATGGTATAATTACTTGGATGGTTAATGTGAAATAAGCTGGGAAAAAACAAAGCTAACAACTTCACAATAACGACCTGTCAGATGTTCATGCTGTATAGCAACCCTTTGCACTCCTTTTAGCAAAATCAGGCTATAACTGCCTGATTAGGTTAGGTACATGCAGATCAGCTTGTAGTGCATCTATTTTTAGCAAACCAAGAACTGTCACATGCTAAATTTCATCATAACCAGATCAGCTCATCTTGGTACCTACAAAATCTGCAGTGTTTTGCATTTATCTTGTCTGAATGCCTCCTCCTCTTTTAAATAGAAATCGAAATACAAAACTTGCAGTGCATTATATGCAGGGTTCCTTGAAAAGTTCCAGGTTTGTCTGTGCCCCTATTATATTAGTATTGCACGGTATTAGTTAATCGGCTTTGCTCTTATTCAGGCTTTAATGTTTTACTTCTATTTTTGTTGACTTTTTATTCAGCATTACACATTCATTACTGCCTAGTAACAGATGACCTCAAAGGAGGAACACGTTGAAACCTTTGCCCCATTTCTCTGAGGTGTTCATCTGATGTTCTTTATGTTCCACCACTTAAGATTTCAGCTACGGTCTCACAAGTGTTCAGTATGCTTTATGCAATTGTGTTACAAGGAAAACCTCCAAATTTTTTCAGATCTCCTGGACTTTTCATAGCCTTCAGCCATGCAACAGGACCCTTAACACTGCATAGCTTCTTCTCAGAAAAGATTTTCTGAAAGAAGACACAAAAAGTGTTGGATGTCAAAAGAAGCAGGAAGTTGAAGTGAGTTTGCAGCTGACAAAAATAACCTGTCAGCAATGGCCTAGGGAGCAAACATTTATCTGTTTGTTCCAAATCTTACCTGTCTACCCTGATAGACACTCCCCACATTACCACTGATTAACCTTTCATTGTTTTCTACAGTAGAAACTCTGTAGTTACTACAGTTGAGAAAAACGTCCATCCAATATAATAAAAACTTTGGCCTAGAGAATTGGCAGAGGACACGTGAGTTCCCATCACAAGTCTGAGGAACTCTGTGACTTCTGTGTACTCAATACTATGTCATGTGTTAAAATAATACCATCCAACCACTATTACTGGTATTCATGACAATTGTTCTGATAGTTAATTTGCCATCATCAAATTGGTTAACTATCACTTGAGTGGGTAGAAACAGCAATTTTCCCTATGGTAATAGTACATTCTTTTCCAGGTAGAAACTACTTTCATGTTGGTGGCATTTGTTTGAAGTTCTGTTATGTAGGTAGGTATCTTCATAAAGCACTAGACATCTTATTTTACATTATTACATCATTAGCTATATGACCGAAACACTAGCAGTCTCGCAAAACTCTAAAATTGATGCATATACTTTTGAAGCGCTACAGATCTGTGCACTACACTGTTGATACTGGTAGATACTGTCAAATTATTAATTTGAATGGGAAAAAAATAGAAGACCAGTCTGAAGATCCCAGGTGGAGACTGACTGTTGATCTGACTCTTCTCACCTTGCTATGTAAAAATTTAGGTTTCTATTTCTAAGCTAAGGTGCTTGAGTGTTGCATGCATCATGCCTCACAGTACAGGTAAGGCAGACTACATGAGCCCAAGTAATATCTTTTTTTAGAACAACTAATACAGCTGGAAAAAAATATGCAATAATTGAGGCATGTTATCCCCTCTTTAAATCTGAAATAGAAGCAGCAAAAATCAAAGCTAATGCAAGTTGAGAACAATTGTTTAGAATTTAGGTATGTTAATCAGGCCACTTGATACAGAAGATAGTATCTGTAGAGTACACAAGAGATTAGTAAGGAGAAGGATTATAAGGAGGTTACCTTGTGTGACAAAAAAAAAGAGACACATTCTGAAAATGGAGAGAAAACTCTTCAAACTCTCTGTACTCAACAAAAGTATAAAAGCATTGCTTCAAAAAGCAATTTATTTCCTTCTAAGGCATGTGGGATAAATTACTCCCTAGTGGAGCACATCATTCTTCTTCTCTCTGCTGACTACAGCAAAACCTTGGGTAATTAGCTGAGAGTTATCACCTAACTTTTGGAAAAAACTGCAAAAAACCTGAAGTTACTCCTCACACATCCCACTCTTAGTAAGCAATGAGACATAAAGAAGCCACGTGCCAATATAGCAGTAATTAGCATTGGGAAGTTCCGGATTGGTTTAAAAAGCACTGTCATCATACCTTTTGCTAGTGGCTCTACAGTGATAATCTCGCTGCTGTTGCCTCTTCCTGCAGCTGTCACTGCTACCACCCAGACGCTGTACTGGCGATTCCGACTCAGGTTGGGGATTCTGTAGGAAAATGAGTCGGGAGAGGCTTCAAACTCGCTGATTACCTGTGATGGAAGAGATAAATGTTTCCAAACTAAAATAAACAATATTTGGTGAAAGTCCGCTGAGCGGAGTGCTACAAATCCTGTTACTTCGTGGTAATTGGAATGACTATCAATTGCTTGAAGCAGATGGCAGATGGCAATAAACAGGGAAGACACAATAAGTCGTTGCAATCAATTTATATTCAGGGAATTTGGGCCTATATTGTGTTTTCAAATTATTGTTATTTAGGTTGGGATTTTTACAGATTTCTCAATGGGATATAGAGTTTGTGCACCTCAACCTATGCTCCACAGGTTACTCTACTTCTTTAGTAGAAAAGAAAGGTAACTTTATCTACCCTGAGCAGCATTGCATCACTCTAGCCATTTTTATTTCTGACATGGGTTTTGTGATTCTTGTTTGTGAAAACAGAGTGGTTACTAGCCAGCAGAAGATTAAGTGAAAAAAGATTCACTTTCCTATGCCATGACAATAGCTATACAACACCAGGCTAAAAATAATTAGAGTGTTAATGACAAGGAAAAGAAAATTTTCACTAGGAATCTGCATTAGAAATAATGCATTGGCGTAATCTAAACTTGATTCAGACTGACAGAAGGTGTGCACAGAATGTCTTTGATATACAAATATCTGCTGGTGGTAAAGGCTAATTTCAGCTGATTAGCATTTCAAAAAGTAGTTTGACCTGAAAGCACTGGAATACATAGTCCTTCAAAGTGAATTCTAAAGAAATAAAATATTTTTCTGAGATATTGTCAAACACCTCTCCAGTGTGAAATTGTTGCCAGTTTCAGCTAATGAAGGGGTCATCGTGTTCTTGAGCTGGCATCTCCTTAGGCCAGGGGAGGGTGGAATTCATCTGACTTCCTTTTGAAATCTGTAGTGATTTATGCTAGCCTAAATCTTCTCCCTTCAGAGACCATGCAAAAGAACATGTACTTCTAAGTCAGAGTTCTTCTAGCTTATTTGGGACACATTGCAGTAGGATGAATCATGACCTAGACACACCTATTTTTCCCCATCAACTCTAGAAGTGTAAACATAGCTAGCTTGAGGACAGCTGTCTGTGTTGAACACAACTAAAGTAAGATGAAAAACACTCCATAGAGATAATGTGACTGACTGTTAGAATACTTAACATGCTGGCTTTCACACAAATGTGTCCCTCTGTTTCTGCAAGAACACAGTATGTTTCTTCCACAGAAGCTAACTTTTCTGGGGAAATTGGTTTGCTCAGACTCACAGTTACCTATCTTCAACAGAAGTCCAAATAAGGACCTCACCATACTTTCTATCCAATCTGATTTCTCCTGTCAAAATGCCAAGTCAGTTTGTTCCATTTAGTAAGCATTTGCCTGGGTTTCCACTTCTGATATGAAGAGGTCAGTGCAGGCAGACACTTCTATTATTATGTGAAATATTACAGCAGGTTTTGAAAATCATCTGTCTTGACATTTACATGAGAATATTGGACAAATGCCTGTGGCTTGGCAACTTGGATCTTCATGAGGTCATACATAAAAGTTAATGTATTGATCATGGCACAGGAGGCTGAGTTTCAATATTCATGAGGCAGCATTTCCTAGGATTAATTTGAAAGTCAAACACACTAGGCTAAGTCCACTCATTAATGCAGTCATTGAGCAAAAGCTACTCCTAAAACACTAGTAAGATGAAACATGAATACAGCAGTTAGGAACAGCAAACCATTAAAGACCTCCTTATTGCCAAAATTTCATTACAATGAGCATCAGTTCAGTTAAATTTACATTGTCTTTTCCTTGACACCCATGATTGGGGTGTCTCCTCTGGGGAGGAATAATTCCATGCACCAGTACAGGTTGGGGGATGAGCTGCTGGAGGGGAGCTCTGCGGAAAGGGACCTGGGTGTCCTGGTGGACGACAGGTTGGCCATGAGCCAGCAGTGTGCCCTTGTGGCCAAAAAGGCCAATGGCATCCTGGGGTGCATTAAAAAGAGTGTGGCCAGCAGGTCAAAGGAGGTGATCCTCCCCCTCTACTCTGCCCTGGTAAGACCTCATCTGGAGTACTGCATCCAGTTCTGGGCTCCCCAGTACAAAAAAGACAGGGATCTCTTGGAAAGAGTCCAGCGGAGGGCCACGAAGATGGTGAAGGGCCTGGAGCATCTCTCCTATGAAGAAAGGCTGAGTGAACTGGGTCTGTTCAGCCTTGAGAAAAGGAGACTGAGAGGGGACCTGATCCAGGTCTATAAATATCTAAGGTGTGGGGGGCAGAATGGTGAGGCCGGACTCTATTAAGTGGTGAGTGGAGACAGGACAAGGGGAAACGGCTGGAAACTGCAGCATAGGAAGTTCTGCACAAATGTGTGAAGGAACTTCTTTACAGTGAGGTGACGGAGCACTGGAACAGGCTGCCCAGGGAGGTGGTGGAGTCTCCTTCTCTGGAGATGTTCAAGACCTGCCTGGATGCCTACCTGTGCTACCTGGTGTAGGGAACCTGCTTTGGCAGGGGGGTTGGACTCGATGATCTCTGGAGGTCCCTTCCAACCCCTACAGTTCTGTGATTCTGTGATTTATGAAAGGCATATTGTTGACTTAGCAAGCCAGTACTAATACTGCAGATTTTCTGCTTGAAATGCCTCACTGTCAAGCTCTTCTCTGTCATGGTAGAAGCTAGGACATCATACATGTACCTGGTATACAGTTGCTAAATACAGCTTGGAGCAGAGTGGTTTGAGATTTTAGGTAAGGAATAGTGAGAGAAGGTAAGTGGAAAAGGAAAACCTTGAAACTATAGCACTGTGTCTAAGCTCTGCTCTGAGACTTGAAGTAACAGCAAAAACTGAAAAAACAACCAATGTGCTTATAATGTGGGTAGCTAGGGGAAAAGGTAGAATTGTCTCAAAGCAGAGGAGTTCACTTTCCCTGGAGCTCCAAAAGGAGAAGAATCATAGAATTAGCTTCTCTATTGCATTTTTTAATACCTTGTCTTCAATTCCTTTCTTTCTCCTCCACAAACTCAGCATCATTCATACATTTGCAACTGCAGCTCTTTCAAATATGAATTCAATTATTCATGGAACTAATTTATTAATTGAATCTAGAAAATAAATTTTCACTAAATAAGTAATTCTTATTTTCTTAAAACAAACTGCTAACGCAAAAGATTTTGGTTTCTAATTGATTAACATACACCTTCTGTTTCCTCAGCTAACATTCCTGGTTAAGTACTTGGAGATGCTCCGGTGACAAAAAAAATCAATTATACTTTTAACTTTTGCCTGTCATGTCAATTAGATTAGCATGCCAGAGACTTTCATTACACAAAAAGAAAAAAAAAAAATTGGAGCTTTGTCAGCAAAGAGAAGATTAAACAGTTGAAGTAAGAAATTTTTTAAAGGAATGTCACCTTGTCATATATTGACCTTTGTATGTGCCAGTGTCCAACATTTACTGCTGCATTATTCCAAAAGCAATAACATGCTTGCTCAAGGGATTTTTTTCAGCTGCTTTTTTAAAATTTAATTTATAGTAGGGTGATTTTTCTTTTCCTATGCCTTCAGTTCATTGTCTAAGAAGCACCAAGAAGGCACAAACTCTGAAAGTCCAGCAAAGGCTGTGCAAAATAGAATGAAATTGAAGTCCTTTATCAGATTGCAGTCAATCTGTTTCTCAGACCAGGAAACAGTAAGCGTTTCTGAGAAACAGACACTGCAGGTAGCACTGTTTCATTCTGATGCAATATCACTGGTATTCCTGTTCAATACTTTGCATGCTTTGAAACAGTATGCCATCTCCTGGCATTTCTTACTCCTTTAGAAAGCAATTAAATAAGCAATGTGCCTAAAATCAGACTTTTTGTCTGTACTTTTTATCCCAGGCTGGAAAATCTTCAAAACAGTGTGCTAGAAAAGTACATTTTTCAACAGTTTTCAAGAAAAGAGGGATTTTCCTTTGCCAGCTTTATGTTTTATGCCACAGAGCAGAACTCAAGAGAGACATGAAGGAATAAAGGTAGCAGGCAAAATTTACTGTGCCTGAAAGATTTTTCAGGCAAAGAAAGGCTGTATCTTGTCTACAACTATGTCTGTGCAACTTCTGATGCAAGATAGGTGCACTTAAGATCTCTGCTCTTTCCAAGTTGTGAGGAAACTTGGAAGTGATCTGTGAAAGCCATGTGGAGACTTAGCAGACGAGAGTGAAAAGCAAGAAAAGCAGATTTGTAATTTGATTTGTGTAGCAAGAGAGCACATAATGAAAATTAAGAACACGTATTTCTACTACCTAGAATGGCCTGTGTGCTTTCTCTATAAATGTGGGTGTAAAATATGAATATAGAATCATGCCTGGAAGGACCTTCAGATTTCACCCAAGTCTATGCTCCTTCTCTAAGCCAAATTTTACTACACCTGAGCAGTTTTAGACAAGTATTTGTTCAACCTGATTATGAAGACCTACAACAAGTGAAGACTTTGCAACTCCCTAAACTGCATGAGCTGTCCTAGTCCTTAACTTATTAGAAAGCTTTCTTAAAATCTAGTTTGAGTTTTCTGCTGCAGTATAAGCCTCTGTCTTTTCCAGTGTATTAGGAACACAAAATAGTTTATAACCTTCATCCTTCCATCAGTCTTTAATCTGCACAAAGATTTGTCACTGCTTTCCTCACCAGTATACTTATCTTTTTATGGCTTAATAACACCAATGTTTTCAACATTTCCAAGAAATCAAATTTTTTGCTAATAACATGTCATTATAATTTGTACTGTCTACCATTGGTCCACAGCCTTCTCAAATAGCATACTCAACAATCCCAGAGTATGGCATTTGGCTTTTCACAACAGGAATATAATTACAGAATCACAGAATCAATGCTAGCTAAAGTTCATTCTGTGATATGAAATTACCTCAAATCCTCTTGTGAAGAATCTAACAAATTGATTTCTGCCCACGATCATTTTATTTGGTTATTCATAGCACTCACTTATTTGTACTACTACCTACACTATATTTTATCTGCTGGTTTTTTTTTCCCCAGACCAATTTTCCTATTTATCAAGATATTTTGAATCTACACCTGCCTTTTGCGTACCTGAAATCCCTCCCAGTCTTTAAAGTTCTGCAAATTTTATAGTAACACTCAATATTTCATTATCTGGATTACTAACAAAATCACTGAATTAATTGGATTTGAAAGATATTTGCACTGCTCTTTCTTGCCTTTAGTATGGAAAAACTGGTTTCATTACCTCTCATAGTGCACTGATCAGTTTTATTTCTATCTTTATCTGTCTCTGAAACTGCAATTGCCTGATCAGTTTTATTTCAAGAAACATGCTCTCTATAGACTTATCTTCATTGCCAAATGGGAGAGAGCCAGGAAGTGTTTTGAGTGCCTTAACCCCAGGGGTCCACACTGCTTTTCAACCTGACCTCTGGTAATGGAATCACTGCTGTAATTAAATTTTTAGTTCTTCAAGGTCAAAATACAGAGACTTCTATCTTGCACAACAATATCATGGAACTGACCACCCTGCTCTACCTCATACGTTCATTGCTCCTGGAAACAATGTTTTAGAGTCTCTTTGATTGATAAGTTATCTAGTAAAGGGGGTCAAAACAAACAGTTTCTAACTAGAGGTGAATTGGTTTAATATAAAATCCATACATTACTGTATATACAAAGATTCAGGTTCTGTGTCTCTGAACAAAGGAGACTTGTGAGTATGCCCTTGATGAACTCCCTAAAAATGTGAAACTCTGCATGCAGACTTTTTTCTTGGGGTTATGGCAACAAATTTGCTGACTTTTGCCTTGCTTCCATTCACAGATGGACAGATTGTCAGAGCTGCCAGCAACAGCCAAGTCCACAATTTCAGTTAGACTGGGCACCATTTAGGCCATGTAATAGTTTCTCCTTGGTTCTTGTTATTTGGCTCATGTTTTGAAACATGAAACATGACATCTGTTCCTCACTCAGTGTTATTGAAACTAACTGTTGTTAACAAAAGCTGTGTGCAAAACAGAATACAGCTTCCATGTAAGTATTTTTGTTTCTTTTCTTAAATTCTGAACTGAAATGTTGGAAAATGCAGGACAGAGATTTTGGTAACAGCAAAGGAGCTAGGCCCTTAAGACAGCCCACCGCCCAGACCTTCAGGTAGCTCATATCAGGAGTTCTATTGCTTAGGAACAACAGAGGTACATCACATGCTTGTCCCTTTGCAGCAACCCACAGGAGCCCATGAGTCCATCTGCCTCCCCCAGGTCATGATCAGGGAAGGAGGATGTGTTGTCACAGGCAGGTGACCACAGTAAGGGCAGGAGACTGACTGCTGGGCTGCTAGCTGTGTGTTACTGCTTCTTCTGATGGTCACTAAGTTTGTCCAGAGCATTTCAATCAAATCACCAATTGTGTTGTGCCTTTTGGTCACAGGTCCTTTGTCTGTTGTACAATACAGAAGGGAATATGATGAATCCACACCTGCTGAAATAAGTTGCAACTGATGCCAAGGCTTAACTGTTGGACTATATTGATATACGTGTAGGTGAGCCTAGGTAGTGAAACCAAACCAGAGTTTTATGAAAAAGATCAATATCAAATTTGTTTTAGTAGGGATTTGCAAGGAGACCTTTAAAAAATTGCATCAAGCAGCACAGCAGCAGAATTAATTTATACTCAGTCATGTCTCTCTTGAGTTCTGCTCCATGGCATAAAATGTGAAGTTGGCAAAGCAGTTAAAAGAATGAATGTGCTATATTTGGGAAGTGGTAACAAATCTGTGAAATAACTATGAAAAAGCTGTAAACAGTACATGTGGTATATTAAAAAGGACATATTTTAAATACTATTCCAAGTAGATTTTTCAAAATAACTCCACAAAATATAGAATAGCTCTATGCTATATAAAGAACAAGAATTAATAAGCATAAATATCTTCATGCTGTGAAAAGTACTGTACAGGCACGGTGATAAATACTATTTGTAGAATATAAATCAATGAACATGCATTTTAAATTCAACCTCACAGATTCTAACTCTAAATAAACTTCAATTCAAAGTAACTTTATCTGCTTAGCCCTCTTCTGAGAGTAACCTTTCCCTC
Organism: Lagopus muta; assembly: GCF_023343835.1. NCBI lineage: Eukaryota > Metazoa > Chordata > Aves > Galliformes > Phasianidae > Lagopus > Lagopus muta. The sequence goes on from NC_064433.1 coordinate 107,483,445, forward strand.
TCTTTTAGAGACTTCCAGCATACATTTAACTACCAAAGACTTTATGGAGTAACAGATCATTTCCTGCTTATAATTATTTTTGCACTGCTTTACATGAGCTTTATTCAAATCTTTAAAAATGAAGAGAAACCATCTCAACAGCTCTGCATCCTACTTGTGCTGGGGCTCCAGACCTGGGTGCAGTATTCCAGATGGGAACCTCATAAGGGAATAGGAGTGGGGGACAATAGCCTGCTCGATGGGCAATACAATTAGAAGCAAATAACCAGAGATTTCTGGAGAGTACTGAAGACCTTTTCTTTTGAAGATGATTTGCAAGCTGACTGGTGGAGATACTTTACAAAACTTGTTGCCCACAGATAAGGAAGAACTGACTGAAGATGTGAAGATCTACAATCACTTTGCCTGAGGCAATCAAGAGGCTAGATTTTAAGATTCTGAGAGGAATGATCCATGGGACGCTGTCCTCAAGAATAAAGGGACTCAGGACATCTGGCTAATCTGCACATACAACCTACTCAGAATGCAAGAACGGTCTTTTGCAAAGTATGAGAAGTCAAGTAAGATTGGCAGAAGGCCACACAATCACATTGAGCTCAAACACAAAAATGATCACGCAAGAAGGTGAATGCTGGGACAGGCTACTTGGGAGGAAGATAAACACTGTCTAGGTTTGTAGGGATAGGGTTAGAAAAGGAAAAGCTCTGCATAAAAGGTGGTCTGCTGTGACCAACTCTGCTTTTATAAGAGTATAGGTCAGTTGATTCAGGTCAGTGATCCTTCCCCTCCACTCTATACTTTACACTTTTGAGACTGCATCTAAGTACTGCACCCTGTTTTGGGACTCCAGGAAAAAAAAATACATGAACATAATGGAGAAAGCACAAAACAGGGTTGTCACGAACAGTCAGGAGTCTCGAGCACAGTACAGAAATACAGTGACAAGCTGTGCCAGCTAGGTCTGTCAGCCTTAAGAAGAGAAAGATCAGGGAGAGACTTTATTGCTCTCTACATGTACCTGATTAGATGCTAGAGCCAAGCCATTCTTGAAGCAATTTCAACATGAGTAAGGCCTCTGAGCAGCCTGATGTGATTAAACTTGCTTTGAGAAGAGAGTTGGAATACGGGGACCACAGTGGTATCTTCCAGTCAAAATTATTCTACTATTCTATGAAAATTTAAAAATGGCTATCCAGTTCCATAGAAAATATATATAACAAAGCAACTGAAACCAAATACTGACATGGGCAGTGTGCAGTTCTGAGAATAAGAAACGCATTAAAACATCACCAAGACGTTTTCTCATACAGCAAGAAAGACTCCTATGGCATTTTAAGCCATCGATAGATTGTATGTCTTTCATATCTAAACACTTTCTGTGCATGGTTGTCTAAACAAGCTCTGCCTTTAGCTTTTACTATCAGGAAATCAGACAGCGACTGCGAGGTCATCTTACTCTGTATCTTAATATGAATGGAAGACAGCACCCTGAAAAAGAAAATCACTGGGAGAGAAAAAGTCTCCATTTATTACTCTTCTGTAGTGCAGTTCTACTAACATGCAGTTTCCAGGCTAGCAAGACATTGGATGCTTTGTGTCACAGCAATCTTCTCTAAAACTTTTCTGTCTTGTAAATTTTATTTAATCTAATTCCACTAATTTCTCCTTATATAGTGTACTATATCAGGCCTGATCACAGTGATATGGGGACACCAAGGACAAGCACAACTGCAGGGAATGTGGCCAACATGGTACCATGAGAAGACAGCTCCTGAGAGGAGATGAACATAGACTTTGGAAGAAGTGAGTTAAAAGTACTGCAGGAAAGTGGACTAAGAGTTGGCACAGAGGATAACATTTTTAACCTAAATTCTGGTATGTTTTGTTAAATTTGAAGGATGAAAAACCTATTAAGTCACTCTGTTCAGGCCAGGGCTTGAAATAGAAATCTAACTCAATTAGCACTTAGGGCTAGCTGTCAACTTGTAAATGAATGTGTAAGTGCTCATATATTTGTATTTTTATATATTTCCAAAATAAAAAAGTTCTGCATGATATAGTTCTACAATAATATAGACAACATAATTAAACAGTATGACATTGGATCCTTGTTTGCCCTTTATCTTGCCTAAAGAGTAGATTGCAGCAGAGAACAATTTCTAATTTTCACACATTAGTCATATTTGCTGTTTGAACCCTCCCAGGCAAATACAGTAATTGGGATTCAAAATAATTAAACAGAAAATGTCTGCATCCTTCTGTGCAGAGGCATCAGTTTTAGCAGCTTCTGCTCTTACAAACCAAACTGAACTGTGCAAGAGTCTGCAAATCTTCATCTGTGAGTAACTCAGCATCCTATGATGATAGTGTTTTGTAGTAAAAACGTGTACAGTATGACCAACACAGTATACTTTTGGTTAACTTTCCTTTTGGTGACTTAAATATCAAAGCAGCATTATGTAAAGGAATTTCAACCATTCTGTTAGTCTAAAAACTTTGTCTGAAGTGTACTGTATTGAAATCTCAGTATCCACAAACTGTTCATAAAATGCACTCTGCTAACTTCCCTTTGCTGTTGCCGTTTCTCTTTCACTTCACTTCTGCTTAAAAACTGTTTGCCTTTCTCTTTAAATAGCAGATATTTAGCAAAATTATTTTGCAACAAGGGTTTTGACTGAACAATTCTTTTAAGGAAAAATAGCTTCATACATCCACTACAGCACTTACAGCTTATGGTGGCAGAAGAACTGATAAAGAAAGAGGTTTTCTATTTATTCCCCTCCACAACTTTATGTAAGACTGTTTTCTCTGTCAACTACTTGTCTCCGTCAACAATGAATCATATACGATCTTCCTTGGCATATACAGACCACACCAGCCAAGGAGTGCTAGCATTTAAACACCCCTGCAGCAGGCTTGTTTCACTGCAAAGCTAGTTTTAAATAATAATTAAAAAAATAGCAATCATTTATTAGGTGTAAGATAGCCAAGCACTTTGTTAGAAATGAAGCTGTCGTGTTTTATATTAAATGTGTTCTGCAGTCTTGCACTTATTTAGAGATTTTCAAACTGGCTTCAGAAACAAACAGCATACGATCATTGCCTTGCTCAAAACACAGAACTGATACAGAAGATGGGCTCTGTAAGCCACCATTTATGTTGATCTGCAAAACAGTACTAAGTGAAACAGGGGACTGCCCCCATAGATATATAATTGTATGTACATACACATGCACACACAACCCTTTATGCTCAGAGATAGCAATAGGATAATTATATGTACCTATCAGTAAGTAATGAAAACCGACTATTACTTCTATTGTGAACTACAGTATACTCTGATACCTTCATCACATATAATCAGTATCACAAAAATAGAAGTAAAATTCAGTAAAAGCTAAGACCAGCAAAAAAAAAAAAAGGAAGTATTCTTGTCATCGTTCATAAAATTATTTTGTTCTGAGGTACTCCAAAATTACTCATAAAATAAACAATCATGAAAAGGTAATTCCGTAGAAGACAGCACAAAACTGGATAAAAAACGTGTAGCAGTGGATGCTTATTTTCCTGATGATGTAAACATACAAAAAAATATTGCTAGCAAAGAAGCCTCGGGAAGAAACACTGCAGCGTTGTCTTGTAAGCGGCTAGCAAAGCCAGCAGCACCACCTGGTGTTCATTCCATCCCCTGAGAAGTGCTTGCTCCCTGCTCTGATCAGACCCCAGCATGATGGAAAAATTCGTGGCCACTTTACACTTAAAGTGCATAGTCAAGAGATATTTGTTTGCATGGCTACAATTATTAAATTAAGAGTTAGGAACCAGCAGTCCTAAAGCGTGAATGAAGCGACAGTCTCCAGCCCTTAGGTTCCGAAGTGGCTAATAAGACCTGCTCACAGCAGGATGTGAAAGCTCTAGCTTAGTCATCAGTTGACACGTAGTTTTGTCCCATCTCTCCTCAAGTAACTGCAAAATTAGTTCACTTGCTAGTTAAAAGGAACAATTCTTCCCTTTACTTAAAGATAGCTGGGTTCTTTTGTGTCTCGTAGAGAGAAAAAAATACCTGATAATAATTCTGTTTTTCTCATTGCATTCTCAGAAAGTAATAGCATGTAAACCCAGAATAAGCAAATATTCCTGGGCACAAATCAGCTCACTCACAAGCAAATATGTTGTTCACAAGCCATTATGCTCTTTCACACAAGAATACGCAAGCCAAAAAGGGAAGTAGCATGAAAACACAACTCAGATTAGGCAATTAGGTAAATAAATACACATTTACAGCTATAATAGGGCTGATCGTAGGTTTGAAACATTTTCTCAGTCACTGTTCTGCACTATATTTTGTGTACTACTGAAGGTCAGTATGTGGGAAAAAACATAACCAGCCCTCAATCACTCCCTTAGCCCCAGAATCCCCTTTTAATCTTTGTTGAAGGAAACAAAACAAATTAAGAGCAGCACTGAGCCAACACACATTTTTAGTTCTGCAGGTCAGTATAGCCTTTTTATGGTTGTGCTGTGGGACTCACCGTGGGGTAGGGGTGTGAGCAGAACACGGTGTATTTCCGGATGATGCCGTTGAGCTTGAGGGGAGGGAGCCAGGACACGAAGACGGTGGAGGCTGAAGATGCAGCTGCTTTAACGCCAGCAGGAGGGCCTGGAACTGGAGAGAAAAGCTGTGTTAAGGACGGCCCAGTGGGGTGTGTCACTTTGATAACCATGATCCTGTGGACCAATGTGGACACCCTGTAGTAGCCTGCATGCTGGGGGAGAGGGTTTGAAGGTGTGTTCACATCATTAGGGAGGGAAGCCTCAATGAATTTCAGAGGGACCCAAAGTAACACTGCCACTGCTGGTTAAACTTCTGTGAAGCACCATTCCCAGCCTGCATACATGAAACTTTGTGTGCTTGCAGCCTGGAAGGCCAACAGTGGCATCCTGCATCAGAAGAGGGGTGGCCAGCAGGGAGAGGGAGGTCATTGTCCCCCTCTGCTCTGCCCTCATGAGGCCTCATATAGAGTATTGAATCCAGCCCTGGGGTCCCCAGCACAAGAAGGACTGGAGCTGTTGGAATGGGTCCAGAGGAGGCTACAATAATGATCAGAGGGCTGGAGCATCTCTCCTACGTAGAAAGGCTGAGGGAGCTGGGCTTGTGCAGCCTGGAGAAGAGAGGGCTCTGGGGAGACCTCATTGTGGCTTTCTACTGCTTGAGTGGAGCTTACAATCAGAATGGAGACCAATTTTTTACACAGGCAGATAGCGATAGTTGAAAGGGAAATGGCTTTATAAGGGGAAATGGCTTTATACTAAAAGTGGAGAGATTTAGGTTAGGTGTTGGGAAAATTCTTCATCCAGAGGGCAGTGAAGCTCTGGCACAGCTGCCCAGAGAAGCTGTGGTGCCCCATCCCTGGAGGTGCTCAAAGCCAGGTTGGATGGGGCCCTGGCAGCCTGAGCTTGGGGGGGGGCAGCCCTGCCCATGGGGTGCGTGGGCTTTGAGGCTCCTTCCAACCTCAACCATTCTATGATTCTTTAATAACTACCTTGGCTGCAGCCAGTGAAAACTGCCAAATCATGTATTAATGTAAATGTTAGCTTAGTTTTGAAGATGTAAATCATGCCAAATGATTATTCACTGTATAAATAATATGTATTTGAATACTTTAATGGCTACACACAGTAGAGCTGTGAATTTAATGAAGTGGAGAGCAAACGAGCTCTGGAGCTGTGCAATTAGCCTGATGAGACCCAGGCATACCTAGTCATATGATGTGTCAGCAGCCTCCTATCCCTAGACTTGCCCTCAGCAGCTCTGACCTGTATCTGGCACTGCACTACATGTACACATTTATTTTTCTAATTAGCTATCTGTGTAAGCTATTGAAAACTGTTAAAGAAAAAAAGAGGAAAAAATGCTTCTCTCAAATTGAATGGAAAACACTCAGGCTAGGAAATGAAAAAATCTTGATACATCATATTGACTCTTTGCATACTTGTACTTTGAGAAAGATTTCAAATTTATGTGCATGTTCATTTTCAAGCTCATGTCACATTCTCTAGATTTGCTCCTATAATAATGTGAAAATAAACCTCCTGCATGCTAGAATATCCATTAAGTATCACATATATGTAATCTTGTAGTTAACCAAAGCAGTAAGAGTAGAATAAAGTTTCCTGGAAAAAGAAGTTTGAACAGGAAAATATTTAAAAATAGCATTAAATCCATCAAAATAAATAATTTACACGATGTTTTTAATATTGCATGTGCAGAATATTCATGTTAAATTATTAAAATAGGTATGTTATATTGGAAATAACTGCATGGGTTATTAAAGATGAAACAACACATTTGTATGGATTTTGTCTTCTGCTGAATTTTTTTGTGAGGTATTTCACATTTTTTGTCTAATTTCAAGTAAAACTACCAAAATATTAGAATTTCCAGTAAAAAAATGCTTCCAGAGCTTGATCAGCTTTCTTTATATTAACAGAAAACATTTGTTGTGTATTACAGATGGACAAAATCTTTCCCAGCAAGCAGATTTTCATAGGTAGACCCTTAATCTTGGCTCTCTAAGTTTAAATGAATACAAAAATTTGCTCATAAAGAAAAGTCTGACTGCCCGAGACCTTAGCTGTTTAGATAACTGCTTTGGATTTTAAAAAGCATATAAAGAAACCTTCAGTTTTATGTCTATATACATACAAATGGAAGACGCAGCAAAACTGATAGATAAGCATCACTCAGTGCAACATTTCTGAATATGCCCTTTCTACTTATAATGTTTTGAAAAAGCTAATAAGGCATCAAGTGAAAATGTTGTGATTATAATTGCATGCAAACCCAGCCACTTGCTGCAAAGGGTCTAATTCGGCTCGCAGCTCTGTGCAATGCAGAGTAAATATTGATGCTTGACAGCATTCAACTGCTATTTGTACCCAGCTCATTAGAAATGCTATTTGCTCCTGCTGCTGAAGAATGAAAGCTAGCTCTCCAGGGTAATTAATTAACCCACAGGGGGATTCCTTTACAGTTAGTAATGTTTTCTGGAAATCACTGCAAATAGATGTATGAGGTTCAAGTAATTTATTGTTAAACTAGGGTGTGATCTATAGGGACACATTCAGATGGTAATTGGTCATAGCTGTCAACTGTTTGGAATTCATCTCGCATTTTCTAGTCATTGGTCACACATGGAAAACATGACTTGACACTGGATAGTATTTCTGTTTGGTATACAGACCAGTAGAAGGGGATGTTAGAAAGAACTCAGGAAGTTACACAGTCAAATTTCTGAACTTTTTCTAATCTAAGAACCCTTCCACCTTCTTGGATCAGAGGCTGGAATCGGGTAACAGTTTTGGCAGTGTTTCCAAAATTACTCCGTATGTTCAATTATTAATCCTCCTCTTATTACACTGCTTAACTTTGCCAGGTTGTATGCATGGAAATGATAGTGTGTGGGCTAACACATTTCCTTATCAAGAATCTTGCAGGGTATCATTTGATTCAGGTCCTTTCTAACATAAGCCATTTTATGATACTTTAAAGATCCCCACTGACCTTTGTCCAGAGGATAAAGTCATTTTCCTGCTCATTCACTAGACTAAACAAGATTATTATGAGTTAATGTGGCTTTAGCTGAAACACTTGTTTCTAAACATGGGTTCCTTTCATATCTGAAGAAGGTGTGCAGGAGGAATGTGGTACGTACTGCATCTTGGTAAGGAAAGATACATCTTGTTATACTAACTTGAGGTATTTCTCTTGTTGCTATTGCATCCTGTAGCCTTGTTACCTTCAGACATGCTGAGACACCAGCACAAAGAGATGTCCATGGATGTTTATTTGGAACACTGATTCCCATAGATCCCAACACAGACAAGCTAAACGTGTGCTATAGCACAGATTCTTCTTCCTGTGGTCACCAGGTTTAAAACAGTGGTAAGAGGCTGAAGAAAAAACAGGGTAGAGCACAGGGAAGCAGAGAACTGCTTCCAGCCAACTTTGCCAGCTTCGAGAGAGTAGATTTGGCATTTGATTTAAAATCAAAGATAGCCTCATGCTCCAGCTAACAAGGCTTTCAGAGTCACAGAAATAGCATGCAGCTTTCATGTAGACAAGAACACTTTGTATTCTTGACACTGCAAGTGAAATGCAAACACAGAGAAAGCAATTATCCTGACATGACTAGTCCAGGGAACTGCATTTAGATGTGCAGGATAATGGGGAGGAGCTCCAGGAACTTTCTCATTCCCTTTTTCATAAGTAGTTAAATTATCACCATTTTTCTTCACAGTATTGAATAGCAGGGAGGCAAGTGCTGTGCATTTAGGAGTAATATAACCATTATATCAGAAAAAAGAACATGGCTCCCTAAGAGATTTCTAATTCCACACCACACAAGACTGCCCTAAGAACTGCTACATTTATGAAAAACAAAACTAAATAAAAGCCTTATTACTTCCAGTAGTCCTATGTTGATGTACATATTACATCTAAAATTTCAATTTATGCTAACTGAAATACTAAATAAAATAAAATAATGTATTATGGGTACATTATTGGCAAATTTACACCACAGTGTCCAGACTTAAGCCATATAAGCCTCTTCAGGACAGAGGTGAATTACACAGCCACCCCTATCACCAGTGGGTAGAAACTATGCAGAATTGAGCAGTGAGCCTGCTTTTATTGGATTTATGCTCATTCCATTAAGAAAAAATATGGAGCTTCATCAGATGGCATCTGTACATCCACCCCGTCACACCAATCGCCAAGAATATAATGTCCAGAGAGAGAGAGGAGAGGGGGGAAATCTCATTGGATTCAGGCAGAATTGAGCTTTGATTACATGAAGGGATTTAGTGTTACTCCTCCCTGTGGAACGGGCTCCCCAGAGGAGCAATGACTATGGCCCCAAGCTGACAGAGTTCAAGAAGCATCTGGACAACGCTCTCAGACATACGGTGTGATTTTTTGGGTGATCCTATGTGGAGCTGGTAGTTGGATTTGATGATCCTTCTGCATCCATTCCAACACAGGATATTCAATGATTCAATGATTCCTGATCACATAAACCCCAGAAGCAATGTCTACTGGGCACCAAGTGACAAGCAGCCATTCCAGTCCTAACTGCCAACTATAGGAAGCTTTGCCTGAGAGCTGTGTCCTGCGTTCATCCCTTCCGCCTAAGGTTGGAGATGCTTCAGTTTGCTGAGGTGCTACATGGCGCATCCAGCTTATAAGGGGAACAAACACATTTTCTTGAATATGGTTTTATAATATCATATTTGCAACACAGAAACAGAAAGAAAATTCATTGTTCCCCATTGCTACTGAGTAGGGTAGCTTTTGAGGCCATACTTTATACAGTGTGAGGAAGAGAATTTGAAGAAACTTCAATTTTAAATGACGTAATAAAATGAGTCCTTGGGTGAAGAAGAGAACCAGCTTTTTTAAAACTCTGTGCAAAGTAAAAAGGGCAAGGGACAAAAACACAATTAGTTCTTAAAAAAATAGTCATTTCTGCTTCACTTCTATTTCTGACAAGGGGAACTTCAAGAGAAATGACAACACCATCACGACTGAAAATGAGACAAAAGCCAAAATATGAGCACATTGAGAGGATAGTTCATTCCCTACTATTTGCTAGAACTATTCCCATTTCATAAGCTGATCAGCAGTAGTGTCTGACCCCTGGTGTCTAAAATAAGTACAAAATGTTACAAGAAACCGAAGCTTCAATTCATTTCATTCAGGCTGACTGCTTTACTCCCTGGGTACTCTTATTTTGCCACACTGGAGATTTCAGAACTGCAAAAGAAATTCCGGCCTGATGTCTCTAAACCAAACAGCAGCAGAGAAGTGACAGGAGGCTACGATCTGCCTTTCAAAAGCAGCAAGGGATCATGCTGCACCATCGATTTTGCAAAGAAAAGTTTCCTCTAATCCAAAAGAAATGAAAAAAGGAAAATAAATCAATGGTGTGATAAGGTCTTGTAGTAATAACGATATGGGAGGCTTGGCAGCCACTTAAAAATATCTCAGAATTACAGATTTTTATTAGAGGACAATGGAATATCTTAGGTCACAATTTTAACAAGAAAAGGACTGGAAGTAGAAATATAATATTTCTAGATCTAAGCTCTGTTAAGATTGCAATGATTTGTATTCGTCCTGCTAAGATTATGCTCAAAAATTACTTCAGAGTAGAATCTTTTGGATGCGCTGAAATTAGCCCTACTTTTAACAGGAGTTTCTTTTCTTTAGAATACTACAGAAGAAATACCTGAGGATCAAGAGATCTACTAGATACTTACAGATGGCAATATGAATGCTCTTTTACCATTTAACTTCCATAGCCTTAAGGATGGTTAAAAGTGGTACTTGAGTTTGAGCTTAATTTTCATGGCAGCCCCTCGTGTATTCCACTTTAGACTTTTACTGCTCTTTAATAAAAAAAAATTGTCAAGCTGAAGCAAAACATGAAATGACTGCATTTTTTAGCAACACCTTTCAGTTCAGTTTTTCTGGACAAAAGATTTAATGAGTGGAATCACTGTAAGGCAACACAAAACATCAGAAAAGTTTAGCATACCGCCTCAGGGTGAATTACTGCTGAACAGCCCTGTGGTTTCATCACCAGAGGGATTAAAGATAAGATATGAGCCATTGCACAGCAGCCAAACATAGGCAGATGACATGTGTTTCCCAGATCTCAGGGCCTGTCTGATCTCAGAAACAGAGAGAGCAAAAGAGCCACCAAGATTTAGGGAAAAGCAAACTAGACAGAAGAGAGTTAAGAAAAATAAAAAACAAAAATAAAAAATGTGGATCTTCTACTATTTCAGGACTGTTTTAAACTGGAAACAGATAGGATGGAAAAGGTCAGGGAACAACAGCCACAGCAACCCTTCCAATAAAAAATACTTTTTATAAAGCAGGAAGTCATCCATTGGTCTCCCTGGCCAGAAAAGGAGATGGAAGTTTTCAACACACATTTAGCAGTGGAGATCGTATTATCATAGAATAACCCAAGTTGGAAGGGATCCACAAGGATCAAGAAGTCCAGCTCCTTGCTCCACATGGGACCACCCAACATCAAACCCTATGTCTGAACCCTATGTATGAGAGCACTGTGCAGCTGTTCCCTGAACTCCGGCACTGGTGGCCGTGCCTACAGCCCTGTGCATCCCATTCCCCACCCACCGCCCTGTGGTGCAGCCCCTTTCCCTGACCCCCAGCTGCCCTCCCCTGACACAGCTCCATGCCGTTCCCTTGGGTGCTGGTGCTGTGCAGTATTGAAGAGCTGTAGGCCACCATGACCTCAGCCTCCTCTGCTGTGGACTTCAGCCACCAGCCACCATCTTCCCCTCTAAAACTGTCACCATCACTGTTATTTTTTGAGACAAGCTTAGTAAACTATGATGGCTGCAATGCTCTTTCTTGCAGGGGGTGGTCTCAGCTCAATGGCAGAAAAATTTCAGTAACATTAAAACACTCTACTGTTGTTCCAGATGAGAGACAGAGATACTGCAGGCACCGATTCTGTCATCTGTTCAGTTTTCTAAAGCTGGAAGAACTTCATACAGAGCCCAGACATTACCCACATTCAAGCAAGTTTTGGTGGCTAATAGGTCCCCTTAATTTTTTTTTTAATTATTATTATTTTTTTTTTTAACTCAAAAGGAACTAATACAGGGGCCTTATGACTTCCCTTGTATTTAATATGAAATGCCAATCCAAGGGCCAGAGGTCATTTCTACTGTTGGGCTTTTCAAGGATTTCTGGAAGTACGTCTCTCTGGTCAGTTTGAGATGTAAGGCAACAGGACCAGCAGGCCAGTTCAACACATAATGCAGCAAGCTGCAATGCTGTTCAAAGGTGGAGGCCTAAATTTCCTCACATTTCTCAGCTATAAAGCATTCACTTTTTTTTAATGATAACACAACTTTGATCAAAATAATGGATTGTAGTAAGTATGTTGAAATAGAACAAGGAGAAAATAATCAAATTCATAGCATGATAACAAAAGTTCAGAAGTCCAAATTTTTACACTACAGTCCCTTGATACATCTACAGGTACAGCCACATGGCCTTCCAATGGATGTAAGTTTTAGAATGAGTCCCTTAGTATTCGTTGGAAAAATTTCTTAGTTTTCACCCAGTCAGTTAATCACTGAACCTACTCTCACTTTCACTGGCACTTTTGTAGATCTTATTAAAAATAACAATAATAAAAAAAGTCAAATATATTCAGTAAACTGGATGAGTAACAAGGAAAATCCATTGATTAGTTTCCTAGAAAAAATTCACAGGAGAATTTTCCAATCAAACCTGTTTAGTTAACTTCATTGCTAGGACAGTGCCAATGTTTATTCCTGCCAAAATATTCTTATCTAATAGCATCCAATGTTCGGAAGTCTTCACAGAAGTATTCATCCATCTCAAAGATTTTTCAAAGCATCTAAACTGGATAGAGAGAAAACTTAAAATTTCAGCATTAGGACCTATATTTTCCATGCTCTAATCAATAAAAAAGGCAGGAGATTTTTATTCTCCATTTTGCTTCTGAAAGAAGAGGTGTTTGGAGGAAGTTTTTGCCTTATATCAAAGAAAACCTTTTTAGAGGCATCTCAGTTATATAAGAACACCCCAGAATAGTCATTTCCTCTTTCCCCCTTTTCAATCATTTTGAATTAACTCAAAAGCACTCAAAATTCTCCTGTTAGATCCTGAGGTATTTGAAAACAAAAGTAAAGATAAACCTATTTAGATCATGAGAATTACCTACAAACTCCTGGCTAATCTGAACTGGAGTCCTGGAAAATCTCAGACTGTTTTCAAAGATGTGGGTGCAAACTGCTCTCTGTGTGTTTCTAACTCAAGATTTTCAGACAGAAATCTCACTCTGACTGTTTGTATACAATATTTCCACTACTTTAAAAGCTTGAGGCATACAAGCCTCTTGCGGAAGCAGGAATGGAAATGCTTTACTCCTTACCATCTTCTTTAGTGCGGGTGAAAATTTGTTCACTTCTCACTCCATCTCCAGCTCGCGTGAAAGCCAGCACCTGAATGCTGTAGTTGGTGTATTTTTCCAGACCATCAAGCTCCAGAGATGGCTGTGTAGTTGTGACATTCCTTATTTCTCCTAGCTCTATAGAATAAGAAGGAAATACAGTTATTGGCAAGGTCAGTCTTTTCTAAGCTATTGATACCTACTGTGAATATCTTGAAGATTAAAAAATGTAATTCTTTATTATTACAAAATAGCAATGGACTAAATTCCTTTATATTTGGATTTATTACAGTTCAAAGCAGACCTGTTTTTGGCTTCAAACTCATTTCATTTTTTTAAATACAGAGAATAGAATTTAATATTTTTAATTATAAAATATTTCAGACAGAACATATGAGAATAAATTATTTTAAAATACAACCTAAAGCAAAAATGAGCCAATTATTTTACAAAGGGTTTCCATTTTTGAGAAAAACAGACAAACAAAAAAACAGCCTCTTCGTTTTAAAATATGAATCAAGTGCTTCTGCAAAGCACTTGATGGCAGTAATACCAGCTAGCAATAGGTTTAAACATAGTAAAACCAGATTTACTTGCAGAAAGATGATGCACTTTATATGTACTGTTTTTTCAACAAGCTAAGAACTATAATCCATACGGAAAAAAAAGCTTGGGACATATTTAGGGCAGAAAATAAAGCTGAGAAAAAAAAAAAGATGAAAATTCAGTTTTAAGCACTGCATGAACATCATCTTTTTTTCATCATGCTGTAAGACATCATGTAGGAGCTTAGACATGCACTGATAATATTCACATAGGAACTGATCCAAATACTACAGTCATCACTGAACATTTAGTTTTAAGTCAGTCACGTCTACATTTTTATGCATGATTTTAATGTATTTTTCATTTTTAACTTTAAATAAACAAAGGCATTGGTGGCTTATTTCTGATGTTGCCAGAAGTAAGAATGGGCCCTAGAGTTATACTTCCACTCTGAGTTTCCCTTGTCATACTAACAGAGGTCAGGATTTACAAGATGACTGTATATTAGAATGAACTGTGACTCTGATGGATGAACACAAAAGAAGGAAGACAGGTCATTGCCCTAGAGCTGCAAAAATTCAACAGAGCTAATAGGAATAAAGGCATGTGCAACTCAAACCTATTATACAAGAAAGGGCCACATGTAGAATTATTGCCATCATGTGATAAATTGCAGATTAATAGGGCATCTTTGTTCTTTTTTGGTCATTTCACTCATTTTCCACTCAGTGGTTTACTTATTATGCTAATATGCTAATAATGCTAAGAGTACAAAATATAAGCCGAACAGAAGAAGCTGGTATGAAAATAATAAGCCTTTTTCCAAAATATTTCCTTCTTTTGTCTTCAACTGTGGTGTTAAAATATATTGCCCCCTTGCCCCCCCCCCAAAAAAAAGTCAATAACTGGTTAACTAGATAACAAAGAGAACTAAAACAAAGTACAAGGTTAGGCAGGTGTTTTCAAAGTTTATATTATCATTCTTTAATGAAGACCCACTTGACTATGTAAATGAGATGAAATTTGTTGAGTCGTTTTGGGTACTTTTCAGGTCTATGGAATGTTGCAGTCCCATGGTGGCCTTCCCAAAGGCCTCTCCAGTCAGCTTTGCAATGTCCGCTACTGTGTTAAAGCTCTACAGAAGATAGCTTCCTTTCACAGGTAGATGATGCTTTCTCCCAACCAAAGAGTAAAGGAAGTACAATGCTTTCACAACAGATAATAAATGACATAATTGCTATATATGGCCTGCTACTTAGTGATTGTTAGAATTCTATTACCTCCATCCAAGAGATTGGCCCAGTAGATAACCCTGAATCCTTGCAGAATCCCATTCAGAGTTTCTTTTGCCAGCGTTGACCAAGAAATAGAAATGGTTTCTGGTGATGTGGCAGTGGCTTGCACATTCCCTGGAGGGCAGCTGGGCACTGAAATAAAATATCCACTATCTTTAACTTGATGAATACAACTCAACGTTTACCACATGCATGTATCTAGTTTGAAGAAATGTATACAAAAGAGCACTCTTCCATACTTGTTAGAAGACTTCCCTCTGGCTACACCAAAGGGGAAATCTGCATTGCTGTCCCACCACCCATTATTTGTCAGTTACATACTGTTAAAAGTGCTAAGCCTTAAGTCTTGCTAGAATCCATATGTTTCTGCAAGTGTAGCTGATGTCCCTGGAATGACTTTTGATATATACCATCCTCGCTGACTTGTCTTTCAACAGCAGTTTGCTTTTTGCTGTTATTTTTTTTTATGTTTTTGTGTTAATTGAAATGTGTCCTAGTGATGAAAAATACAGAACATACTTAACAAATGATTTTAAATTTTTTTCTAAGCTCTGTCTCAAATTGCCATCTTTCTGAAAAATCCTAACTGTCTCCTCAAATCAGTATAGAGCAGGGGAAGGAAGCAGCTGCTTGAAAAAGTATTGGGAAAAATATCAATGGAATATTTTCACTAACATTTAGATGAAAAAAAAAATCAGCGAGATATTAAGTATTTTCTGTTCGCTGTTTAGCTTTACAGCAATAACTCCAGTATTAGTTTTTGATGCTGCTTTAAAAGCTCATCTTTAATTTTGAGGGTGAGCCAAAACTGAACAAGGACAAAAAAAGAATATTAAGAAAAACAGATTCTGAAGATAAAAATATTACACATTATAATTCAAAATATGTAAGTGTAAGCATACTGCTTTCTGGCTTCTTGCAGTAATGTGTCTGGGCCTAGAAACATTCAGAGAAAATGAAAATCACCAGCCTTCCAGGAAGCATATGCCTCAAAGTCTGTAGCTCTCAAGAATTTTCTCAATTTCCCACATACAAAAAGTCAGATTCTTAGCTGGCACTGACTTCAATACACTGAAAATCTGGCCTATACCATCTATAAGGATTATATAGAGTTTGCTTTTGTACTCCCCTAAAATACTGAGCTTCTTTTTGGATATGAAAACATTCTCTTTTTCCACTAGAGGACTCCCTTTCATTGTTTGAGAAGTGCATTTTACACAGTTTGAAAAACATATCTAAATTGTTTCTTAGATTAGAAAGCTTACATTTTGGCTGAAATAATGACTTTATTTTCTTTTTCTCATAAGTTTGGATATCCTTGAAAATACACACATCTCTGTTTAGGGTGACAAGAGATTATGTAATACAAGGCCTCCTGGTTTCCCAGCAGTTTGATTTGGAAACAAAATAAAGCCAACAAAACTAATAAAGCCAACAGTATCACTTCCCCTTTCTGAGTTACAGTTAGCATCTCAAAGTGCATAATGAAGCTACAATGAGATCACAAAATTTGCAAATATGTAAACACCAGAGTAATGAGCTTTTTAATGAAAGTTATGGTCTTAGTCAATATTATTCACAACAGGATATATTCCATCAGTACAGTTAGCATTTATTTACCTGAGTGATTCTGGATCAGTTGCAATGATAATTGTACATAGCCAGTGGCTAGCCTCCTCCTATCCACCTTCCCAGTTGTTCACTATATTTAGCAAGTGCAAAGCCTGGTCTTACATTATTCTGTCTACAACAATCACTAATTGAGCAGCAAATATACAAGGTAAAAAGAAATAAAGAAATCATAATGTGACTCACAACAGCTGTTTGCCAAGACCTACCATCCTCAAGAGTAGTGGTGATGATTTCCTGAGAAGAAGGTCCTATTCCAGCCCGGTTACAAGCTTGAACTACCATGCCATATTGTGTGAATTTCTTCAGGTTATTCAGGGTATAAACTTCACTGTCCCCTGTGGTATCAATACTGATGATGTTGAACTGGAAATTGCCACCTGCACTGTATTCCCGATAACCTATCTGGTATCCACGAATAATTCCATTTTGCAAGTGCTTCTTTGGAGCCTAAACAGGATATGAAAAAATACACTTTAAATACATATCTCCAAAGTCAAGTTGGTCCCTTAAAAATTTTGGAATTCACAAGAAGTTTTTTTTTTTTCCTCCTATTGCAAGCAAGTCTCTTTCTAAGCAAAAATTCAAAAATCCTCCTTGCACATGAAATCAAAGCTTTATACAATTATATATAAATTTGAACATAGGTTGCTTTAATAGTGCATTCCTGAGCTGAAATTAAGACCATTAAATGGTCATACAAGGAAAAATCTGAGAAAGAAATATTTCTTGAATAAAGTTTAATTGTGTCATGTTATGTTCTCCTATCAGATGAATCAAAGTTGACTTGCTAACAGTATATTTGCATTATAGGCATACCATTTCCTACTAATAGTGTTTTTGCCAGAAGCCCCTACCGTTCACTCACTAAATCTTTAGTAGCACATTTATTGATCTGTTGAAAGCAGTTAGGTGTAGTTTATTGAGTCAGTATTGGGAAATTTTTATGCTGTGCTTTGAAATATGCTTGTGTTCATTCAGGGTGTATTGTAGAAAGATGACTAGATAATGAGTGCTGAAAGCAATAATGAATTGGAAAGCAGGGATTTGCATAATGAATAGCTAGGAAGACAAGGAATAAGATATCTGGCCTTCAAAAATATGGTCAGTACAAAAATTGTTAGCCATAATTATATACGGTAGTTTTCAGTCAGAGTAGAAGATTCTTTGTATCTTAACTAGTGGAAATAATCAGCATTCTGCAGCAAAAATTGTTGTCGGTAAAATAAGGCTTGGCAACTCAGGGAAAAAGACCTTTACTATCAGAAACACCTTTTATGATTTTATTTAATTAGTAGTGGGCTAATTTCAGTATGTGATTATGTTCCTGCCTGATATTCCAATGAATACTAGATGTAATTAGTACAAACATTTTAAGGCACAGTTTATAATCCATGGACAAAAAGCTCTTTTAAATCCATCAGCTTTCTTCCAAATTCACACCAGATACCACCAAGCTCATCTGTTCCACTGACCCATACGAAAGGTCATGGTGATGCAGCTTATCAGAGAGAAACTTTAGATGAGTTTCACTGGCATAGGCAGCAATTTCTCTTGTTACTATATCCAACTAAATGTACTGAGAAACTCTCTCTCAAGACTGCTTCTTTCTGCCACAGGACTTGTCTGCTTCAGCATGTTTCTCATCCACTGGAGCAAAGTCTCACTTGAGCTAATAAAGCCAGCACAGAATTCAAATTTTATCCACTACAGACAAATCATCGCTCTGCAAAAATCAGCACCTTCCTCATATTTAAAAGCTATCACTGGATGGATCTGACTGTATTATCTTTCCAGACGCTTTACATTCTTCCTTCCTGCTGCCTCCAGAATTTCCCATGTTATTTTAGTTCTTCTGTTACTGATAAGCTCTCTGCATACACGGCGCTGTCTGCTCAGCCATAGGTGACCAAATTAGCATTCAGCATGCAAAAAACTCAGTTTCAGGACTTGAATCCCTTCTAAGGAGCACAATAAGGATTAGAATTGCTTTCTCAGAATCTAACAGAATAATTGTTCCACGTTAGAACATTTCTGTTTTGTTGTAAACAAAAAACTTCTTTACAAAGATGTCAGTGCACTGTCAGTCTTGAAAAGAAGAGGCAAAAAGGCTGAGCTAACATAATCTAAACATTCCAAATTGACTAAAGGACAATCAGCTTGGGCAAGGTAGTGAACAACTTGAATGTCAGAGGTAAAAGAGCTTTAAGACAATGTTGCAGGTAACTGTCTCTTTTCTGAATGTACAAAACTCAGGAGATGCCACTTTAATTATTCCAGGACATCACTTCTCTCCATTAATGTTGGATTCCACCATACCTTGGCAAATTCTCAACAGCTTGCAAAGAATTTCTTGTCTCTAGTATTAGCAGGAGCTCATTGTGGTCTCGAGGTCTAAAGCATCTCAGAGTTAAAGGCCACAACTGGAACACTCTCACGCATTACCGTAGGAGATTTTTGAACAAAAGCCATTGCCACAAACACACTGAACTTTCAAGCAACATATATAAAAACATGCACTGTATCATGAGGAATATTTATGCTATGAATGTCACCCCCTACTTATTGCCACTTACAGTACACATTAAGATACCATGTATTCATACACTATATACTGTAAGGCTTGCATTGTATACCAAGAAAAGTAAATGTGCATCTTTTACACAATAAAATAAAGAACTACACAACAAATATGCACATATCATACTGTAAAACAGATGGAACATAATGATAAAATTGAACCATATATTTACTCTGCATTGAAATGCTCTCAGAGCAGGACTAGAGCCAGAATAGCCTTTTCAGTGGGAATTCTGTAATTATATACTTTCTCATTTTGAATTGGAATAAAACAGTGAATTTTGAATTTTTTATGAAACATCTTTATAATTGTTTTAGATCAGAGGCTTTTTCTTTAAATAAAATATAAACTTCTTTTTTCTCTTCGAAACATACAGTGCAAAAAAAGCTCAAAGTCACTTCAGAGTATTGAAATGTTCTGCTTCACAAAAAAATCAAATGCTCCCCTTAATTACTATCTAAGTAATAAGTAAAAAATACTTCATTTTGGATTTACTCTCTGCACAAATAAATCACGCTTGATATCTACATCTTGTTTATATGCCCATTTTTAGTAAAAACATCAGTGAAATAACATTTGTTCACTGAAAATTGTTTATGGGGAAAAATATTGTTAACTTCATCAGTAGTCATAGAATATTATGAAAAAATTTCAGATGTTGATTCCATAAAATGTAATATATTTAAAATAAAATACCAATGACTTCTGTTAAGCACAACATTCTGTAAATGTAAACATGTGTATATGAATAAAGAAGAGAATGGATATTTCACACACCTAAACTGAATGGTTTCTTTTACTTAATAAAGTATTACAAGGAAAAATAATGACTGTTTTCATACTTTTTCCTAAACGAGAGTTCCTGTTTTATTCTCATTTTCTCTGCAACCTTTTGAACTCCAAAAATACTGAGGGTTAAAAAATTCAGTGATTTACAACATCGTATAAAGACACACAGAAGTGGAATAGAATAGAAAAGTTCAGTTGGAAGGGCATTACAGAGAACATCGAATCCAACTGCCTGACTACTTCAGGGCTACCCAAAAGTTAAAGCACACTATTTGTCCAAATGACTTCTGAAAATTGACAGGCATGGGGCATCAAACACCTCTCTAAGAAACCTGTACCAATGTTTGACCACTCTCAGAGTAAATAAATTTTTTCTGATTCCCACTCTGAACTTCCCCTGGTGTGGCTTTGTGCTGTGTGCTTGTGTTCACTGGTTATGAGGGAGAAGGGATTAAATAGATGGGATTAAAGAGACCTATGAAAGCTTGCTTAACCGGAATTTTCTAAAAGGTGGACTAAAAGAAACATTAGCAGAAGATTAACAATGGAAGTAAACTGCAGAAATAGAATTTAGGACAGGACAAAACGTAACTGATCTATTATTCTCTTCTTTTGCTGTTACTAACACCATCTGCATTTAGATAAGGTTTGTCAGCTTTAAGCATAAACATGGTTCACAAAGCCTCACAAACTTCCAAATAAAAATGACCAGACTATTAATTACTGCATCATGAAGACCTACTAAAAAAGCTAGGATTCAGCAGAACTATAGGACTTCTGATCCATTACTTAACACAGTCCCAAAGAAGTGAGCTGCACAGGACAGAATAGCAAAAATTTGAGGAAAATGAATGGCTTATTCCTGGCTTCTCGTTTCTTAATTAGGGGACAGCTGTTACAACCTGTCACTCAGGAAATAATTCTTCCAGTAAGGTGGGACTAAGTGAGCACTAATCCTTCAGGAAGGTAGCTCAGTAACTTCGCTTTTTTTTTTCTCTAAAGAGCTTCCAGGTCAAGTGTAGTTAACAAAATACGTAAGTTAGAGATGTAGTCAACGAAATACGTAAAGCAGGGGCTGTCAAGGTCATCAGGCATAACCAGGTGTAATCTGTGTGGGCCCCTTGCGTGGTTAGCGAATACGTGAAAGGGGGGCTGTAACAGTCATCAGGCTCTGCGGGGGCAGAAAAACAGCAGAGAGAAAGGGAAGCGATGTAAGTTACAGGCGCTGGGATGATAGTGTCCGGCCAGCACTGTCCACCCTGACTGCGCCTGAAGGTGTAGGTGGCGTCCGGCTGGCGCCCTCTGCTCAGGTTGCACCCGACGGAGAAAGAAATAACGATAGTCTCCAGACCCACTCTCTGCCACAGTGTTCAGGCCCATTGACTCGACCCACACATCCTTCTACAAGATTGAGTGCGTATGCAACCAATCAGAAGTCTCTACAACAGTCAGTGCTTGATCAAAGGGAGATGGGCACAGTGGGAGCGGTGCGGAGCCCGCAGCTTCCAGCTGTGACTGAAAAGGATAGCGAAAGGAGAGAGGTGAATTTGCATTTGGGAGTTAAGAGGAATGCACTAACAGACTGTGGGAAGTTTAGATCTAGCCTGATAGAGGAAGGAAGAGCACTAGAGACCTTCCTGATAGTAGGGAATGATACGTTAGAAATCCTGACAGCATCAAGCCTTCTCTTTCCTCATGTAACAAATCTGATGTGCATGGTGCTTAAGCCAGTGCAGTATGCATTGTGGGCATCAGAATGGTTTCCCTTCAGGGACAGGTGGCCAGATTGAGGCCTGGTACATTTTCCATACAGCTGGTTTGTGAGAGCAATGCTCTCAAAGCCTGAGACATCTGCCTTGATATTGAACAAATGTTTGTCATTTTTGAGGTACACTCCAACAGGTACCTAAGACAATATTGGTATATATTGGGAAAGGTTATGTTTGTATAAGGATCTTTGTAATTTCATACTCATAGATAGTGCCACTAGAGCTATCAGCAATCGCTCTAATCTCTAACCTCTCTGTCTATAACTTTACTAGTATTGTAGGATGTGGCTTTAATTAGTGTCGGTGACATCACATCAGTTCTTGCAGGATAATTATATGGTGATTAAAGACCTATCACCTACTCTAAGTGGGATGAATCTCGTTTTGGCTTACCAAGGAAGGATGTTGGTAAGGAAGCTTTTGCAACATGATGACCTGCACCATTTGCTGAAACATGTAAGAGATAATGGACAGAAAACCTTGATCACCGTTCACCATGACACAGAAGAGATACATCGTGTCCTAGAGAGAGTAAAGAAGGACGGAGAACACCACTGATGGGAAGTGCTTCTGGGATGGTCCACCAAAGCGACAAGAATGTTTAACTCTGTTTAACTCTATTCGTTATTCAGTTATAGTTGTATTAGGTCTAATATTAATATGCTTTACACTTATAATCATATTATATATAGGCATATAGGTATATTACATTTATAAGTATGGTTTAAGACATAAGGGTAGGATTATTTGGCGAATTGCGATGTAATGGGGCAAAAGGCTTAACTGAGAGGACAATGGCATGTATAGGCGCAATGCGGGGATTTCGGGGTGTACGCGGTTAGGGTCCTCTCGAGTTGTAGTAGATTTGCTTGAGCTTAGGGAGGGGGAGATGTAGTTAACAAAATACGCAAGTTAGAGATGTAGTCAACAAAATACATAAAGCGGGGGCTGTCAAGGTCATCAGGCATAACCAGGCGTAATCTGTGTGGGCCCCTTGCATGGTTAGCGAATATGTGAAAGGGGGGCTGTAACAGTCATCAGGCTCTGCAGGGGCTCCTTGACTCATAAGAAAACCATGATGAGACATGGCAAGACAAGACATGCCACATGTCTATTGGACACAGATAACCGTAGCAAGGGTGATTGGTAGCACTGTGATATAAGGGACAACTATAAGAAGAGTGTGTTGCTTGCAATAAGTGCCATTTGCCGCTCACCACATTGGTGTCATAAAAGCGTGTGATTTGGCCGGGGCTGTCTGAGCACTTCACAGCGGGACATTAATCAGGGGTTGCCGAAGCAAAGGCAACAGTCAAGGAAAAGAATTAGAATTTGCCTCCTGTACCACAGAGAAACATAGCACCCATCTGATGAGCTGTCCTATGACCAGATAAAGTAATGATTGTAAATCAAGACAAATAGCTTTCAAGCTGAGCAAGCATAGGCTTGAGAGTACAAAGAATACAATGGACAAAATTTCAGTGCAGACACAACGTTGCCTTTTTCTGTTCATCCTTTCATAATCAGACCTCCGGAGTTTCTGCTGCTTGGAAAACAGCACCCAGTGGGGTTCTGTGGGACTATGAGACTATAAGATTCCCCTGGCTAGAGGACTTACACCAAGAGCAGCTCACTGTCAAAGCACCTCTCATGCTACTTGACCATACACCATTCACTGACAGTCAATGAATGAAAGAGCTGCCATCTTGTTCATTTGGCACATGTACAAACATTGTGGTGCTGCCAATGCACAGCCCTGGCTGTGGCAGAACAAGAGGCAGACAGCAGAATTTTGCAAAGTCAGATTTAACACAGACTGGGTTTATGGGAATAAGACCTTCAAGATTCACAAGAGACTATGTGCTCTTTGCATTCTGTGTGTGCAGTCTCATAGCACTGTCTATAGCAAATGCCAAATGTCTAGTCAGCACCTGAACAGTGCATGGTACTATATTCACATGGGATCAAAGCTCTGGGAGCATGGACTCCCCTTTCCCGATGTGAATATGTGTTGCAGGGGTACTAGCCAGCAACAAGCAGCTCACATCTTAGAGTCATTTCAGTTATGTAAATCCCTCTCTACACTCAGCTCATGAGACTCGTTGGGGCAATGGAGTATATATTCAATATAGAGCTCATTTCTGTGGTTATTTTGTTGTATCAGACACCTGACATTTACAAATCCATCTATTTCCAAATACGATCCTGAGAACTGTTTAAACATAAATTAAACTCTAGCTTCTCTTTTCGTATGATTCTGCTTTCCAGAAAACACCAAGAGATCAGGGCATTAGATTGTAGCTGAAGTGGTGTGGAAGTAAGAAATTGAACCATTAGATGTGAAAATGTTGCTTGTCCTGTAGCTGTCTGCACATATCTACATCTATAAAGTGTAATGGTAAATTTTCAGAATCACAAAGGACATCTATAAATTGCAGTAGTAAACCAGTGTTGCCTATCTTTTGTCATTTCTTTTGAAAATCTCTTCCAAAGTAAAAATTAAAGAAGCAAGCAAAGTTTTTCAATCTGCCTACCAACACAACCATAAAAGAAGGGGAAAACAATAAAACAAGTTCATGTATAGAAACTTGGGTGTTACAGTTGGCTAGATCTGATGGCACTCATGTTTCCTGAATGCTTTAAAAAGGCAAGAACCCATTAAACATTTATTTCGGTTGTTGAAAATCACTGTACATTCTGCACTACTTCAGTATCCTTTTGCTCTGCTGACAGCATTGAACTTTAAATTGTTGTTTTATTTATACCTTTTTAAAGTAAATTATTATGTATCCCCTCACTCATCAAGTAACCCTGTGCCTAGTGATCAGAAGCCTTTGTTTTGCTACAAAACACAAAAATAATGTCAGAGATTACATTCTTGGTTGTTTATATTTACCTTCCAGGTAACCCTAATGCTTTGTGAAGATATCGGCTCAAGCTGAACATCCTGGGGTGGACCATCAGGAGCTGGAAGGAAAGAAGAGAGATTCATCAAGATTGCCTTCATAGCACACAGAATTCTGCACTTCACGTGCTATGTTACCGTATTAACACAGTAGTATCACAAAGATTTGTACTGTGACAGTATCATACAAAAAAACTGAAGCTGCTGCTTCGATCAAAGAAAACCAGACCTTAGCATCTTAGTCATTTAGGTGCCATCTCCAAACAACTGTAAAATACAACACGTACTAAAATGGAGCAACCTGGAAAAAAATTAAGAGTGAAATACAATGACTTTTCTTGTCTAGGGACATGCTCATGATTCTACTTCCATTTTGTAGGTAAGCAAGACACATTTTCGTGAGTCAGAATGCTGTAGGTGATAGCAAGGCAACAGAACCTATTTAAAAGCAGGTGAGATAGGAACTTGTCAGTCAGCCTTCATTATTTCACAATTTTCAAAGGATCCTGCCACCCCCCACCCCTTCCTCCTCGTTCACTACAGATTGAGCACATATAGTCAAATACTACACATTTTATACATGAAAACCTAACAATTTACTGTGCCCCCCCTCCTCTTGACCAATGTAGATATTCCAGTCTGGAAAACAGACAAAAAATAACTATTGGATGGAAAAAGCTCCTGCTAAATAAAGAGAAGCTTCATCTACTATTGATAAGCTGCCAAGGGTATGTGAGATGCTTTAAAGAAAAGCCTGAGACCTGCCTGTCAGCTGGACAGCTACAAAGCAGATCAAGAGTTGGTTAGGTTTGAATGGAGAGGTGTGAAAAAAATTATTTGCTCGGGAAGATAAATCATTGCAGAAGAAAGAACTGAAGAAAGAAATGAAGTAATCTCAAGCTGTTCCTCTAGAGTTCCTTAGATGAAGTGTGGCCTCAATAAAAGGTATTAAATTAAGTTTAATATAATGACAAGGGATGTAAAGCAATAAAAAGGGTGAGAGGTGGCTGTTAGAGGTGGAGCAGCAGTATATGACAGCTATACTGATAGTAACCAGAACATTTTGCTTTAACTGATGAGAGTAGAGAGACTCAGAATGCAGCTTATAATATATTTAAGTTATTAAATATGCCTTATTCTGAACCTTTTTTGACTGTCCTTTACAGAAGTAATATTCACAGATCGAAAGAACTTTATTCCTATTCCCCTTACAATCATGAACAAGAACTAGAGGGGAAAAAATTCACTGACACAAAACGAGGCCTCTGTGAATTTTTGAATGTTGTCTTTGATTCTGTCCAACACAAATACCATTTCTCTGGGAACGTTATGATACAGTGAAATCAGAGCAAAGTATTCAATTCTGAAAATGGGTTTTAAAATGCACTCCTAGAAACTTTTCCTTGAAAGACCCTAGAAGTTCATACAGACCTGAGTAGTTAACAGTTCCTAGCACACGTGGTAAAATGCTAATGTTAAATAAGAAGTCATTTATTTTACATACTTAGCGCTATACAGAGCTTGTGACAAAGACATAAGCCAGATACCTCAGCTTCCTCTACTGACTTTAGTATTAAACAACAGTTTAAAAGGTTTTGTTTTCTGACAAGCACATGCACGTATATAGTTGCAGTGTATTTTCCAACACAGGAACTAATTGTAGTTGTATGGAGGAAAAGGTGTGGTCTATAAGCTTTGGAATCATGAGTAGCTGTGGAAAAGTACAAAACTATGTGCTCAGTTATCGTTTTGCTGCAGAGACCTCAGGTTACAGTAATATGTGATAAATAATCTGCACCCTTGCCAACGGCATGGTTTGAGTTGTTCAGTTTCTGTTGCCTTTCCTCTCCCTTTATTTTGCTCTCTTCTCATTACCTTCTCTCCCTTATTCCCTGTGCTCATACTGTTTTCCATTTGCTATTATAAAAGCAGAGAACAGAGGTAAACAGTGATCAAAAAATGATAATCCTGTACACTGCATACCACCTGCACACATGCTTTGCCTAGGCCTGACCCTCCCTCCCTCAATTGTTCCCTAGGTAAATCAGTAACTTTTGAATACAGTTCCACACTGCTGGTCTTTCTCTCCTTATGGACAGCTCCTTTAAAGGTAGTGACAAAAGGATCAATTATTCTGAAGCTTAGTTACAAAGAACTGAGTAAAATGTGATGCAGGGTGGAACCTTAGCTCTAGAGGAAGCTGCTTTTTCATTTCAAGGTCAGCTACTGATCCTCACAATTTAATTGTCAATTGGGAAAAACTCAGCAAGTAAAAAGTATTTTGAGAACGGGTGAACAACAGAGAATGAGAGAGTAGACCCAACATCCAACACTCTGATGTTTACAAAGAAAGATGGGCATTTTGTGGATACAGATCATACAGGATGGAAGAATAGATAATCTGCTTTCTACAGTGATTTCATATTTTCATTGAACAAAGGAAGAGAAAAACCACAATGAAATGAGAATTATGTTGCAAACCGTTCACCTTTAATAAAGCTGCATACTGAAAGCTTGTAAACATGGGAATGCTTTTCATTCTTTTTCTTCTATTAGGATAAAAAATGACACTTGATGAAAGAACAGATGCAGCTTGTGTTGCCTCCTGTTTACTGGGCTTTGCACTGAAAGCCCAGGTGTCCTATTCTTATTCAAAAAGTCCCTTGGAACGAAGACCACGTTCTCCTCACACAGGGTATATTTTGGGTAGTTTCACCAACAGTGAAAATTGGGGGAAATTACTGAGTTGCATTCATACGAACTGGACTGAAAATCTATCACCAAGTGTTTAAAGTCTGGGCCAACAGGAAGCTTCAAAAATAAATAGGGTTTTTCACTACCAGGGAACTGTCATCCACATATCTGCACTATGTTTTTCCTCTCAAAATCCCTAGTGAAAAAAGCATTTTAGACTTTACATAAAATAGAAGTAAAGCTGAAGTTAGCATGATAAAAACGTTTTCAAATGCAAATGATCAAGTTTTGATCTGGTCCTAGACTTTTCAGAGTAACTTTACCCATTTTCAACGGGTTGTGTTGAACCTGCTTAGCCGCTTTCACCAGCACACTTTGTACATCTCATACAATAGTATATATCTGGCAGAAGTATTTACATCCATACAAAATTTGAATTTCTAATTACTACAGTAACCCTCTTCTTCTCATCCATAAGTCTTATCCACTGTTACCTGTAACATTCAGGACTTGTGACATGTGAGCAGGCACAAGGCTCCACTGCCTTTACCATGCTGCCACTTCTCCTTGCCTTGAGAAAAAAACAGTTTTACAAGATGGCAGTTCTAGAGTACAGAAATGAGAGGCTCCAGATATTGAAATGAAATTGAAGGCATGGTTCTCCTGCTACAGAAACCTGTAATGATGTAGAAGAATACACGGAAACAAAGAACAAGGGGAATGGTGCTAACTAATGAAAGATGACTGACTTGCAGAGTAATCACAAAACTACACGATGGGGGCTTTCAGGGATGTAATAGACAAAGAAAAAAAAATTTCATGGGGATTAATGTTTTCAAAAGGAGGTAGCTTAAATTAGTTATCTGTACTAAATGCATACTAAATTAGTTACCTGTCTGTATTATCCAGTCACCTAAGGAAAAAATGCATAGGGGTGGGCCACCACTAGAAGTATAATGTTGACTGAGGTGCCTAACTGTAAATACACTTGCCTTTTCCAGAAGTTGAAAATTTGGAGCATAATGTCTTCTGGCCACTAGATGCCACTAAGAAGCTTTAATTATAAACCCTAATGATGAAGTGAGTTTTATGGGAAAAATTCAGTATTTCTTCTGATGCAGCAAGAGCAGCATAAGCAGCACTTCAAGTAAAGAATCCTCTCAACAAAGAACAATAATTTTCAGTATGATTCAGATGCTACAAAGCCAGAGAGTACCTGCTTCATCTGTCGTGATGGTGAGCTCATTGCTGGCCTCACTCTTGCCAATGCGATTCTTGGCATACATGCGGATGTTGTAAGTTGAGGAAGGGTGGAGATCAATGATAGTAGCTTGGTTTAGCTGAGGAGAAACATCTTTGGTTCTCTGAACAGAATCCCAAGAGTCTATTTAATAAGAGATTAAGACAAAACAGAGAAATAAAACATAACATTAATGTTATTGACACAATTCTGCAGTTAAGCTATCTCATAGAGCAGGATATTGCCCCTGATGAATTAACCTAGAAAATTCCCAGCGCTACAAACAAAAACCAAGTGATCACATTTCTTCACAGCTCTCTCAAGTCCTTCCAGTGAGGTGCTCTGAAGAATGGGATCTCAGCCCAGGGAGCACCAGCAAATCTGAGAGAATAGCTGCTCTGCTTCCTTTTCATTTGTTTGTTTGTTCATTTATTTTGAGAGATGGTCAGAGCAGCACTAGACATGGAGCTCAGCACCCTCCAGAACTGATGCTATTTTCCTTACTTGTTAGAACACAAGAACACTTTAACACAAGGGGGATTAAAAACCTTCTTACTTGTATATATCTGTAAAAGAAGGATAGCATTGTTTATATTCATTGCTACCACTCATTTGTTTCTTACACTTTTTTATAAGTTCTCCAGACATATAATACGGAAAAGGATGGAAATTGGCTAAACACAGTAACCCGTCCATTTCAGCTATGCACATTCTTTCTGCAGGAAGAAAAACAGAACCTTTTTAAAACACCCTCATATCTCTTATGAGTAGACTTTTTTTCCCCCCTTACTGCAGCCAATATTTTTCCTTTAACCTCTGCCACATCCTAGGGGGGATGTCACTGGGGGCTCTGCAGCAGTGTTTTACAGTATGGGTCACTGTAGGCAAGATCATGGGAAGCTCAGCAGATAAGACTAGTTTTAAAATAGAAAGCTCACTCGGACACAGAATATTTACACATACTGTGTAAATTCTTTAGCAGTAGCTTGCTCACAGAAATTGTCAGAATGACATCTGCAGCTTCACTGGTTACAGGATTGTTGGTTGGTGTTTTTTGTTTGTTTTTTTTTTTTTGCTTGTATGTGGCTTAATTTACCCAGAAAACATTTAGGAATCAGACATTTAAATGCTAATCAAATACACTTGAATTTACTTTCACGTGGTAACTGAGATTTCCAAAACTTCCTCTGTAGAATAACTTTGGAAGCTGTAAAGGAGTTACTTGCAGGGAACACTGCTAAAACGTTCTTTGAGTTTATTATCTTAAACTTCACAGAACTTCCTGAATACACTACTAATCAAGTGTTGCCAATGTCCTGCACTATAAGTTGTAAAGCTTGATAGTCTCACCTAAAATGTGTCACTTACCAAGTGCCACAGTAACCAGTTGCTCACACCTGAAGCTCCTCAAACCAAATGCTTCACAGGAGAGTGGAAGGCTCCCGTAATGTACAAAAATTAGAAGATTTCAGACACCATTTGGTTAAGAATTAGCTAGAAGTGAGAGGCTTTCTATAGATATGGCTAATGAACATTATGTCTTTGTAGATCCTAGAGAGAGGTGATGAGATGATCTAGAGTGTGGTATGGTGACACCCAGGCACTATCTTCAGCTACTAAGAGAATCCTAGACCT
The DNA here is from genome assembly GCF_023343835.1 of Lagopus muta. Taxonomy (NCBI): domain Eukaryota; kingdom Metazoa; phylum Chordata; class Aves; order Galliformes; family Phasianidae; genus Lagopus; species Lagopus muta. Next base: position 107,513,553 of record NC_064433.1, read on the forward strand.
GGTTAGCATGGCAACCAGGGATTTGCAAGAGGTCATGGCAAAATCTGGGCATCTTTGAAGCTTGTGAGCTGTAAGGGGAAATCTGTGCTGAACTGCACAGTGGTAGTGACACTGGTTATTTCAGTATCCCTCAGAAATCAGTTATGTCTGAAGTTCTACAAGCACAGAAGGAAACTTTGTTTCAGAGTACCATGTCAACAGGAAAGGAATCGAGAAGGAAAAGAAGAAATAAACACTTCTGTTTTGAAGAATTTGTTAAGTTTCCCTTCATGTGGATGATACACTCTTTTAACATTGTCCATATATTAATAAATTGCTCGGGTTTTCTACTATTTGTTTGAAACACTGACCTCTGAGTGGTAAACTTCTATAGTATATATAAACTGTTGAAATCAGAGACACAGATTTGGAAATTCTTGTGATTTTTTGTAGATTAAGTAATGGCACAGCATGAAAAAAAAGAGACTAAAACTCAGTCTTCTGTACTGCTAAATGTAGGCTCCTAGTGTTTATTTATGACTAAGACATAGATTCCAGGACTATATTTTGATGCATACATCCTCTTTTTGAAAGGGAAAACAAATCAAGAAAAGCAATCACTCCCAACTGAGTCAGTCTGTTAGCTTATTTTTTCTTTGGCAAAGCCTAAAAATATTTTCTTGCTTTCAGGTGCTCCATGAGGTATTAGAATTGACTATTAGTTGTTTACCTTTTTTTTCAGTTGCTTTAAAATCTACTCAATTAAAAGATTGAAAATGCACAGAAAACAAATTGCAACAGGCTAACAAAAACAAGCAAACCAAGAAAAGATAAAAGTAAGCCTGGAATTCTTAATTTTTATCCGTCTCTAAAATGTCACTTGCAGGCATTTCTCAGTGTTACATAGAATGCACACTGACACAATGATTTATGAAAAACTTATGATTTTATGAAGACCAGCAGCTTCTCACCCGTTCCTAAAATAAAAGTTGAAGCTTTGGGATCACTCTTCAGAAGACTAATACATCTGTTTGCTCTTTAAATTCTAATTTCAGGAAAAGGAGTGCCTCTTCCCACGCTGGGTGAGGAGGTGTCTTTGCCTTCGCTGCCATCTAGTGACACAGCCCTGCACTGCACCTGCCTGCAAAACCATCCTGAGGGAGAAGTGAGCACAAAGAAGCACAAACTACCGTCCTCTGCCTCCAAACTGGGTCCTAAACTGAACTGATGTTCAGTCTACACCTCAGTGTTCCATAGCGGCGTCAAAAATAAAAAGGGTGAGGAGACAGGCATAAAGAAACACCGACATACCAGTTCTCATCTTCAATATATTTGTACACTTCAGATGGAAAGATCAGGTAGCTACTTATCAGTGGTATCAATGAAGGGTCAGGTCTGAGTGCCACAGGCACGTTTCTGTATGGGTACTGTGTCTAAGTACTGAAATGGCCTGAAATATTACACTTCCACTATTCACACGGCACCTGCACTGCAACTAGACCATAAACACACATCTACATATACGAAGGGCCATTCCACATTCCTTCTAGTTTGTATTTAATTGGTCTTCATTACTAGCTAGTATGTCAGGGGTAGATAGGATATGTGAGTTTAGTACCATGTAGCAAAGTCCATCCATGATATGTGGTCACCTAAACATTCTCTGAAACAGAAAAGTTCTGCAATTTTCCTTCTTGAAAAATCTAGAGATGCATCCTGCTATACACCCATTTCTGAGTCCTCAGAGTGATCAACACACATTGGAAAAAAAAAAAAACAAACCCAAACCCACACAAAATTCAACAATGTAGAATGAGCTATGACTGAGTAGATTTTTTTCAAATGTAATTGCTAAATACTGCTTGTCGTGTTAATTCTCAAAATGCTATTTTGGCCATGCCTCTCTTCATGTTCTCTCCTGGCTTTGGCACAATCCAGTCAGTTAGTCAGATTGATGTACAAAGGCCTCTCATCAGATAGTAGGACTGAAAAGAAACAACTAGCAAAAGACATTTTGTCAGAGGAGCCATGAAGACTGAACATTTCATACCTTGTTTGATGTCCCACATTACGAATATAATTTTTTAAACCAGAAGAAGTTTTAAGTAACCATTTCAGTGTTTTGTCTTCTTAATAATTATGAAAAAAATTGTGAGCAAGAATACCAAAAATTGATCTTAGTTTCTCCAAACATTCAGCCCCAGACTTAATAAAATAATGTTTCAGTTATTTGTAGTGAGATAATCTGCTCTTTACAGGATACGTCCTCAAGTATTTACCTTCATACACATGGAACTAAACATGAATTCCAAAGATTGCTCTGGGAAAAGGGCTTGGGTGGAAAGAAAGGAAAAGAATCTAAGAGAAAACAAAGCTTGGGAACTCTCAAGCATGTTCCTTTAAGGCATCCTTGCCTAGTTTGTATCTCCAAAGCTTCAACTCCTAACCACAGACTCAGAGGGGAGTTTCTACATATAACCTCTCAGTTACCATGCTCACCTGAATATTATCAATTTCATTTAGAAAGCAAAGCTAAAATGGCGATTGATGATTTAAAACTTTTACTTAACAAAGTAAAGCAGAAAGGAAATACACAATGTAGACGAATGAAGGATAATAAAGATGGTTAGTAGAATATGTTTTTAGTTTTTAAATTTCAGAATTTTATGAACATTTTTATGTCTCAGAAATAAAAAGAGAAGGCTATAAAAACACTACAGCTTCTTACATAAACTGAGAGTACATAAATTTCACTTAAGCCTCCCATCAGAATTCCTATGTCCCTTTAAAAATAATGCAACAAACTCCAACAAATGGCAGTGTAATATAATTAGTCAGTCTTTTTAATCATACTTAGGATATGACAGTGCACTTCCATTGCAATCTCCACTCTCAAAGTATGGCTCCAGGACAGTGCTTATCATTGTGCTTAATTTTAAATATGATCCCACATCACAAATATGTTTCCAACATATCTTGAATATTTTTTAGATTTCAACAGACAACGAACATTTTTGGGCTTAAGAAAAAGCTGATTTTAAAACATCTACCCAAATAGGAATATTTCTCCAAATTGAGAAGTTGTACTTTTTTTTTTTTTTCCCCACGGTAATCTCACTCATCTTCTTAGATATTCACTGATATGACTAAAGGATGACCTAGCAGAAAGGTCTATGCTTGCACTGCTCTTATCCGTTAGAGTATTTCTTACAAATTACTGAAAACTCAGCATGGTGCTTTACCAAACAACCACACAATTTTTTTCAACTAGAAATTATCATAAGTACCCATGTTCACTGCTAACCTTTCACATAAGATGCCATGTATTCACATATTGATAGAAAATAGAAGATGATTTACAAAGGCAGGTATTTTTCTATTGAGTGAAACAGAAAATAATAATCAATTCAAATGGAGAAAAGATAGGGATCAAGAATCAGCTAGTAAAATCATCATTACCAGCTATCACTTAGTATGTCTTTTTTTTCAGTAACAGAATTTTCCATTCCTACTTGTCTCTTTCTCAAGTAAATGAAAAAAGCAGCAGTTGTAACACATAATGTCATTACTTCCAAAAAAGACAACAAATGATGATAAATTTGACTGTGAAAGACTAAATAAACCACAGTAAAATTCTCCAACAGGCATTTTCAATTTATGGATTATCTTTTACAATACAAGCGCAATGATGAAGAGAGTGACAGGGATTACTTCAGAGGAAGATTATTTCTTACCTGACTTGTTCTTGCATTCAATATCATAGCCAGTGATAGGGCTGTTTCCATCAAATCCCATGGTCCATCTGAGGGCAATGCTGCGTGCTCTCACCTCTCGGATTTCTATCTCAGGAGGGTCAGGGGGTTCTGAGTAAACACACATACAGAGTTTCAGTCAGAGGAAAGTTCATGTCAGTAACAAGATAACACTAATGAGCGTGGCACTGACATGGCTTACTGGAGGTAAGCTTTCATGTTGAATTCTCCAGTCACTCATTAGTACCCCAAGCCACTTAATCACTCACTGAAGAATACCCAAGAGAGGAACGAGAAGGCTCTTTTCAACTAAGACTCACTGATGTAATACTGAATACTAACTTCTGTTTAACCTTCTAATATGCAACATGTAGCTGCATTTCCTTAAAAGTGCTGCAGATTGGACTGGGAAATATTTTTGCCTTGAACACTGTGTTTTAACAGATAGTTCTACAGTTTCTACATAAAAGCTGGTGATAGAAATATTAATACTAAACTACTAAATTTGGTAGGGGAAGGGAGGAAGAATTCTGCCTCTTTGAGTATGTTTAAAGACTTAATTTATTAACAATCAATTTTATGAGCATTTAAAAGCCTTAATTACACTATAATCTTTTTCTACCTCTACAGCATTAAGGATGTAAATAACCAGCATTTGCACTGAATCGAGTGTCCTTTTAAATTGTCAAGGCAGTGTAAAGGAGCTCAGGTGCAATTGAGAGCCTGACCCAAATTCCACCTGAATTTACTGATAGGACTGCTTCAGGAGTAGACTGGATGACCCTTGTGGGTACTTTTCAACTCACGATGTTCTATGATCCTGTGATCACTGGATTCAGTGAAATCTGCAGATACACGAACTCTGGAGTGAGGGAAAAGAAATTTGCAGGTTCTGGAGACTGGCTGTGTTCATGCTCAAAGGCATACAACTGCAGGAACAAGCATCACAGAAGTAAGCAGTGGCCAATGGCCAAATCCTGCCTCTGCTCTGCATCTTAGCTGCTTCAGAATTTGCTGTTTGCCTGAGTGAAATCCTGCAGGAGGGGAAACCCAGCCCCAGGCAACACAGGTTCCTAGAGCTTGTGATGTACAGACTGATTAAAATTTATTTTGACTGATTAAACTTGAAATATTTTGTTTGTCAAAACACAGTAGGTTTAATAAAATCAGATTGTTTTTGCTTTAGTGGGGTTTTAAGCACATTTGTTTTTTTGAAAACAATGCAACCCTCTATCCCTTCCCCCAGAAGTAACCCTCACTTACCCGCTCTTCCTACTGAACATGTTAGTTTTAAATATCTTTAGTAGATAATCAGCTAGTGTATTTAAGAAAAAGCTCTGCTTATTAATTTATACAGATCTAGAAAGACTCTGGAGCTTATCCTCTGTTTTGATTTAATTTGTAATGCTGGAAAATGAGAGACTGAGAATCTTAATGCAGCTCCTCATTTCTTTGACAATGAGGAATACGCTCAATTAGGAACCAGGGCCTCCCTCCCCCAGCAGATTTCTGAGCATGGCATACACTTATTGTACTACAATAGCTGTGTATTTTTCCTTATGTTGTCCTCTTCCTACCTTGCACAGTGAGCTGAATTATTCCACGATCCTCCCCATAAGAATTGATGGCATGGCAGGAAAAGAAGCCAGAATCTTCACGCACAGTTGGCAAAATCTATAGGTGGTTTGAAAAGAAGTGATTGATTGAACAACATGCAGAGAAAATAAACCAACAGCTTTTCTGTGTGGTGCAAGAAAAATTGTACAAACTGTTTTACTTGACAGTAGTAAATAGATATTGTATGTTATACTCTAGCATACATATGCACAGTAAAGCATCCAAAATAGTAAGACTTATCAAACTAGCAACACTTAGGTTGAGGAAGCAGGCTATCAGCTCTGCATGTGTAGAGAGGAGTTGGAGCATCACCTATTCCTGTTGCTTCTCATTAGGAGCCTTGTTTCCAGTCACTCGTAAGTTTGCCAAGCATTTAACAGTTGGCTGAAATTTTCCATACAAAATGGTGCCTCCTGCTGCCTCCAAAATTTTCCAGTTACTTCTGAAAATAATTCAAGTGGCTGAAGTCTGTGTGGAGGAAATAAAGGTTCAAACACTGCTGGTGAACCCTGCAGTATTCAGCTTGATGCCTCATAATAAAATTTGGGTGGTCTTTCTTTTCAATTTGTTATTTAACAACATAGAAAATTGTATTTTCTTTACATACATGATCATAATGATATTTTTCTACAGGACCACTGCATCATTCAAAGTACAGGAGAGAGAAGATTCTATAAATGAGCAGATATTCTGAATGCCATTTTCTTATCATTCAATGTGCTCTCCACACTTTATTTACTGCACACAGTTCAAACTGTGCCCTCAAGATAGACTTATTCATTCTCTCAAAGTATTTTCTGTGCAATACTCATTTCAGAAACATGAGGGAATGTATTTTCATAAACCCTGACATCATGAAGAGTATTATACCACCATTTTGTATGGGGAATTAAGGAACCAGACATATGATAATGTTTGGGGCTGCTTGACAAGTTGCCACTTATTAGCTCAGCCATCGTAACTCCTTATGCTCTTTATTCCTCAGCAAAGCCAAGGTAATGTGAGTGCAACCCTTATTTACCACTGGCTAAAACAAAGGGATTTATTTCCCTCTTGCTATAAGGACATTGGAGAGTTACCATCTGAGATGTGGTGACTGCTCAGGTAAGTTGCACATGTGGCTGAGTTTTAAGCTAGAAAAACAAAAAATTTCAGAGCCCAATTTGATACATCTAGGGCCTTCTTTTCCCTCTCAGAGACTTAGCAATAAATAGCATTTCATGCGTTCTTAACAGCTTCCTTTCAGTTAAGCTGCAGCTATGAGGGCTTAGTACTTCTGCAAATCAGACCCCAAGGGCTCAAGGCAAGTACCTAGAAAACAAAGAACACACAATTATTGGCCACCTGTGAAAAGTTTGGTTTCAATGATCAGCCTTGCATCACACAGTGTCTTTCATTACTCAACCCTAATTCAACTCCAGAGAAAATCCAAGTCATGCCTGACTGAGGCAGGGGTCCTGCAGAAAAAATAAAAGCTGAGTATACAACTAAAGATCACATCATCATGCACGCACAAAAAAGCACCAAATTAAAGGCTTTGAAGACAATCTTAATCCTAGCATTTCTTATTCAAGAGCATTTTCTCTCCCAAAATTCAAAGTTTTTTTGTATGTAACAAAGATAAGGATGTAGGATGCCACAACTACATACAACTGCTTCAGAAGAGAATTCACCAAGCAGGTCTCCAGCCTTCCCAAAATCAATACTGTTTTGCAACCAGGCACTATCCTATTACAGTAAATATGGAATGAAGGCAGAGATGCCTATAGGTGTATTCTGTAATTAAGTAGTGCACACAGTTCAATTATACTGGTGTATACAAGTTCACTCTTATCCTCCTTCATAAAAACCCATGACAGAGCTCCCTCACAGAGAACAAAATCAAAAATTTTACTGGATATTATCCAACACAATTTTTGACCAGCAAAGAAAGAGATACATCTTAAGAGTTACAACAGAATATAGATGGAACCATCAGAAAGCTAGAAAATTATTCTTGTGAAAATGCTTTTAGGAATATGGCTGACAAATGGAAATCAAGACATTTGACCAAGAACATATATATATTAGCAATTTATTTTTCATTTTCTAAAGCACATGTAAAAATATAAAGCAACGGACCGGAAACTTGCTTGTGCTGGCAAAGTTCAAATTTGAGTGAAAAAAGTTGTATCCTGGTAAAGTGAGGGCAACATCATAACCCCACCCATTGTAAGTGACACCAGAACAGCAAGAGTTTCCTTTGCATCCACAGCACTTAGGGGGGAGATTAACTCCGTAGATCAGCAGTGCTACTCATGCAGGTCCTCAAAGTAACCTACATCAACCACTTAGGCATTCATAGAGTCCCACATACAGATTTATCAGTCAAGTCAAGATGCACGCTTGCCACATCACCAAAGACCTGCCTGTGAGAGAAGTAGAAGTGAAGATGCAGATTATGACCATAGCTAGGTGGCTTGGTCACTTCTGCTACTGTGTATGATGAGTATTAAATACTACTGGTATTTGTACAGAGATTACTTACTACTTATTTATCTATGTGTCTTTTCCTTCTATCTCACTGAATCTGATGACCAGCCTGACTTTATAAAATGGTAGCTCACAAGCCCCATGAAGTGAAACAGAGGAAGAAAATAGAAGTGCCTTAGAAGACAGCATTTTTATATCAGAACAGCTTAATGATTTTGGTGAAGATAAGCCTGGTGCACCTTGGACTAGCTGTCAGATAATCATTCAATGCTTATTGGCAGTGTAGTCAAAATTGAGCCATGACACTCTTAGGAAGGACAAGCCGAAGCACTAGCTGTGTTGCTTTCTGAGACAAAAGATGGTAGGGGGCTGTGAGTCAGGCTTGTTCTCTTATTGGCTCTGGAGCATGAGAAGATGGAGATGGGGAGTGATTTTCCCTGGAGGTGGGATGCAGACATTTCCTGCACCTCCTTTTAGTGGCCTAGCTCTTCAAGGCTGTGCCATGGATGGGGCTCTGTCCTAGGACAGAAGTAGCTGTGCATTCCCATCAGAATCAAACCAGCCAGCAATCTCACACATGTAAATGAGTTGTGTCACTTTATTTGCTTACCTGTAGAGTAGAGATCACTTCGTCTCCAACTTCCTTGGTGGAAACAAGGTAACGGGACATTTCAGGGTTAATGATTCGGTCCTCTTTCTCCCAGCGGACTATGATGGGTTTCTCTCCATGTGCCGTGCAGCTCATCTCCTTCTTTTGACCTTGTGTTGCCAGGGTTGTATTTGGATAGGAAGTTATCATAGCCGGAACTAAAATGAGACGAAGCAACAAAGATGGCATTTCAGTGAGATATCCTGACACAGTGTTGGTCTGCCATGCTGGTCTCATTCAGTCTGTTCATACTTGACCAGATGGTTGAAAATGTGAGAAAGGATTTTAATTTTACTTTTATGTGAGGAATTCTTAAGAGTGAAGATGAGCTTCAAAGGAAACTTAGCAGAGAGGACCTGGGATTGGCCAATGTGGCTACAGAGACAGAAGATGAACATACAAACAAAACCTGCCTCCATTAAATTTGCCCACATGACAATTTGTACCATGATTAAAATATGCACAGCACATAAAACTATTGTAAATAATAAGCATTCAGAAAGGTGGCCAATAAAGAACTGATATAAATTTCTTATTCCTTCTGGAGAGGCAGTCATATTATTATACATTCATCACAAATGTGCACAAAGCTAATAGAAAGTACATCTACTTGTTTTATTTGCTGACAGATATATGCTCTATTCTTGCGTATGACAGTAATGGCCTGTCAAAATGAGGGCTCCATTAAACAAGGAGATGTACAAAATGAAAAGAGAGACCTCACCAAAGGACTTACAGTACATGTGTGTGCTGAGCACATAACTAAACTGTACTGAACTGCAAGTATAATTAAACTGAAAACAAACCTATTTTGATTTGTGCTTAATACATCTGAAAGTTAGTTGCAGAATCTGCAGAATAGTTGAGACATAATTGTCAATCTCATTAACCATTCAGGAATCTAAAATTTTTTTTAAGTTTTAAGGTACTCTCTTGCCTAACAAGAAAGGACTTAAAATTTAAGTATTTTCATATTTTGGAATGATAATTCATTTTTTTTAAACAAGATGCTCTCTTTAATGTCCTCAACTGTCTTTTTCTTACCATATAATTTGTCTACCAATTAATAGAAGTTAGGCATTTGTGTGAAGAAAAAAAACAAAAGTCCAGAAGTCTGTCTCCTAGTTATGATCATTTATCTGCTTAGGAGAATCTAGAAAGCCCTTGATAACATTCAGAGCTGCTTCCCCCAAATGTATCAGTCCACTCCTTTTGAGGTATTTGAGGTGGACTTAAAAAGTCTGTTTTCTAAGGCCTTGCACTCCAGAGGTGCCTTTAGCTCTATGATACTCATTTTTATGCTATGCATACTCTTTTTTATGCATGAACACTTGCCTCTCCTCACCACAACTTACTCCATCTGAACTTCTCTGGATATCAATTTTAAGAAGATGACACTGGCAGAGAAGCTGGTCTGAGACCTTCTCTGTTCTTCCTTCTGCATAGATTGCTTCTATGACTACCAGACAGAAATCAAATTAAATAAATTTAAAAAAAAATTAAAAATTCTGAATTTAAATGGATTACTATAATTTCTATTTTAAAATGTTAATATTTGGTGGCATGACCTTTTCAGATGTCAGAGCTATTGATGCTTGAATATGACAATATGTCAGGATGCAGCCATTTCTGTACAATGGTCTCCTGAACCATAACAAACTGATTTTAAAATTATCAGAGCTGCAGAGCTGTGGGTTAGAATTATGAGTGGGATATAATTACAGGAAAAATACTTAGGAAAGTCTTGTGAAAGACATAAGGCTCTTTAGGCAGTGATGTAAATTAGTGACAATGTATATCTTGTTTGACTATGTTGCTATTATATACCAATTAGTTTCGTCAAAGAAAAGCATCAGAAAAGATGATGAATGAACAGTACAGAAGATCAGGACAAGTTTGATATCATCTTCTAGATAATGGAAATAGCTTTACCTGAATTCTTTCCAGACACTGATACTCACAACAAGTCTATCAGAAAGGCACTTTTTGAGGCCATCGTCTTTTTGTGTCTGAACAAAGAAACTACTAAATCTCAATAGCTGTTGATTCGTGGGCCCCATATACATAGGTATGTGCACTTGAATATATCTGCCTTCATCTGCAACACTTAAACTATAGCAATATATTTCCTTATGCAGTAAGAGACACAATTCAGATGAGTGGCAGGTTATTAAAGAATCCACATTACCATCATTAGTTTTTGTCACCCCATTTCTTTCTTCCATAATCTCTCAGGCTTCCAACATGTTCCTTAGTTTGTAATTCACAGCACTTTTGCACTTTTCCTCTCATTTTCCCTCAATGGAATAAATTCATGTTCCCTTCAGTTCTCCCTGCCTTCTTCCTACTGCAACCTCTTCATATTCCCACATGGCTCCCCACAGACGCGTTTTCTTTCTCCAGTCTTATTTTCCTTCCCTAATGAAATCTTTCCAACATCCCAAGTGCCCTAAGTTACATACTTTGTCTAAAACTGCAGTCTTCTTTCCTATCAATATCTCTCTACTTATCTACTACTCCAAACATCCTGTTGCCCTCTAATGATGAAGGGAGCATGTACTTAGCCTACTCTGAACATTTCTCCCTATAAGGTGCCTGAGCACTTAGAGTGCCCATGCCTCATGGCAGGAGGTCTCAGCATTTTGAGCCTTATACTGGGAGATTTACCTTCCTCCTTCTTCTCAGGTATCAACACATTGTGTGCGCCGCACCAAAAAAAAAAAAAAAAAAAATGGGATGCAGAAACTGAATTTATGGACCTTCAGGAGTCTATCTCAGAGACTTCTCCACATACCACTCTCCTATGTAAGCGTCTACCAAGAGTCCTCTCATGGGTAACAGTACCAAATGAAATGACCATCTTGCTTCCTTTCTGAAAAACAGAGGCTGCCTAGCAAAGCTCAATTTCTTTTCCATCCAACTTTCTTAATAAGAACAGCATAAAAATGCAAAAAGATGACTTCATTCTTCAGATTCAGCTTTATCCCTACTTATCCTTCCTTTCCTGTCACATAATCTTCCACACTGATTCCTTATTACCATAGCAATGCCTCACAGCTAAATATTTTTCCCTTCTTTCAAAGCTAATTTTTCACTCCTCGCAATTTATCTCCAATGGTCCTAAATCATAAGCTCTTCTTTTTTATCTTCTTCTATGTCAAAAGATTTCTGGTAACAAAGCCATGTTCTCAAAGATATTTTAGGCAACGTATTTCTTCATCCTCCAACTATCTTTTATCAAATTACTGATGCAAATAACTGAGTTAAATACACTGCCTCTGTACTGACAAAATAATTTAGAAAACTGTAAACAAGCAAATTGAAACTATGGTATATAGTATATGTATGAGATATTCTCCTAGGATGCCTTAAAAAGAATTTGACTGAATGCATTTAGAAGTATACTGAGATTATTTAAATGTCATAAAATGTGGCATTTAAATGTGGATCGCCTCATATTCTTTCAAACACACACACGTACATTGACATGCATTTATGTAAGAGAATTTTGGAAGGAAAGATAATGCTGCCATGCGTGTGGAAGTATCATGTTCCACAATTTTGAAATAGATTTTCCAATCAGACAAATTAATCCAAGTCTCTTTCCTCTGGAGTTCTCATCTTTCTCTGAAGCTGAAACATGCCAGGTGGAACTGGCCAATCATAAAGGCGGCCTATTGGACAAACTAGAATACACACTCTACAGACTATAGTGATTTCCATTTCAGTGACGGTAGCATTAATCTAGCAGATCTCTTTAGTTAAATATGGCCTTCCATATGGAAAGCTGAATCATCTACTCATTTTCCCAGTTCAACCCATTATCTTCCCCTTCTTTGTGTCAAATTTGTTGGGAGTAACCTAATTGTTTCACACTATTAACAACTTCATTATTAAAAAAATAAAAGTGCAAAATTCAGGAGTGGAGATTACTCGTAATACTCATGTAAGTGTTTTATACAAAATAAAAACCTCTTATTTAACTTTAAAATGAAATAAAATCTGGACATTTCCTGAGATTCAGTAAAAATTCCTTTAACTGCCTTTTTATTTTCTGCCATTGCTGAATGTTTACCAGGAACTGGTAAATGAGTGCAAATAAAAAAGAAAACATTATCTTGACAAGACTTTCAATTTGTAATTAAACAATAAGTTTTCAAGCAGCATCCTTAAATGATTCTATGACCAAATGAAGTTCTCTATATGTTTAAGAACTACTGCTGTCTGTAGTTTCCAAAGGATAATTTTTCTAGAAACTTTGTGGTGAGGAGACCACATAGACAACAATACAACTGATGGGAGATGTCATGCGACACTGTGCAATGTGTTTTGAGCTGTTTTAAGTGTTAAGATTGCTGCCCTTATCCAAACATTAATCAAGATTAAATATGCTTTTGAGAATGGAAAGGAAGCAGCAGAGGAAAAAAGGGGCATAGGCATAACTGAACACAGTTAGTCTTTGAGTGTGCTTGATAACTGATATGTCCTGGCTGTCACCCATGATGCAATTCCTGGCACATTAACATGCCTCACCATATCTCCACAGAACAACAGAATCATAGGAAAATCCAAGTTGGAAGTGACCCACAAAGATCATGGAGTCAAACTCCTGACTCTACAGAGGACCATCCAAAAATTAAATTATTTGTCTGAGAGCACTGTCCAAACGCTTCTTAAACTCTGACAGACGTGGGGACAACTGCCCTGGTAAGCCTGTTTCAGTGCACAATCACTTTCCCAGTGAAGAATTTTTTTCTAATATCAAATCTTGTCCTCCACATCTCCTAGTTTAAGGATTTCTGCCCTGCCTGAGCGTAGCTCCCACAGAACTTTACTTCTTCACTGGAGCATGCCTAAAACGTCCAATTTGAGGTCACCCATCCATAGAGTAGCCCTGCTCCCAGCTCCACAGAGTGGAAGTGTCTACCACTGCGGTGGGATCCATCGTGCGAGTGTCTCTGCCAATCTAGCCTCAACAGGCTCAACAGAAAGATTTCTGTAACAGTATTCATCTAACCAGGTGAACTGTGTCCTCAAAAGCACCCTTTACGCTGATTGTTCAGGAACCTGCAGTGCCTTGCTCAGTTGCAAAGATGTGCTCTAATGATGGATGATGAACTCCATCTGCTTTTCTCATACACCTAGAGATAGAGAAACCATACTCTCTAATGGTTTAACAACCTCAGGTAAAAATAGCATCATGGATAAGGATAGGAATTTGGGTAATAGAAAGCTGCTCTAAAGTTGAATTGTATTGAAAAAAAACAGAATTTCAATTCCAATTTAATATTTAAGTCAAACTTAGCATGCTGGTCTAGTGAATTGAGAATATGCTTCTGTCCATGACACACCAAAAACTCCTTCTTCCCCAACCTACTTTTGCTTGGGTAAAGACAGTTCATAAAAATGAATTACTAACGTTTAAAAGGGTCAGGTTCTCACCCTATAATTAATTGTTTTCTATTGATTATCTTATTTTCAAATATAATTGACTTTTTCAAGTCAATTAGCAAATAACTTGAATTCTTAACTTCACCTTTCCTTTTCTGTTGTGACATTTTTGCTTACTTAAGTAGCATCTCCCCAGAATTCAAATGGTACAACGAAACTAGCAGAAAATTTAAAAATCAGTGGGTACTTAATGGTACTTTAATGGCACTTTATGGTCCTTTAAGCACACTGTTTCTTGGCAAAACTGTGACTTCCCTAGCAGTTGAAGATATTGCTCTTAGCCCTCATCCTCAAAATGAAAGAACGCCGCATTGTCCCAAAGGGTAAAAGAACGTTAACACAAAAGTAAGCAACCAATTGTTTGAATGTAAATTAATTTCACAAAAATGAGTACACTGTTAATTTACTTTCTTCTGTTTTAATTAATGAAATATTGGAAATTAGCAAATAATAAAAATGTGTCTTCTTTCAATAATCATTTTAAGCATGAATTTCATGTCTGTGACCCAGTCATGTTCCTTTATTGCGAAACTTCAGAGATTTTATTAAAAATATTTCTCCTAAAATAACAAAAAAAAAAATCAATCTCAAATATCTAAATATTTCATGAAAGTGACTTGTGAATGCATATTTTATTGTTGCCTAGAATTAGTAATGAATTTGTTGTGTAAGTAATACGACTCTCAAATAGAAATATTACTTAGCTAAGTCAAGCAGTTACTAAATAATCAGTATGGTATACATTTCAAAATCAAATAGCATATCCTTAGAAATTAATTACAGCTGAAGTTTCAAACTAGGAGAAATTGTTTCAAACATATAAACCAGACAATTTTTAGTAGAAAAGGGAAAAAAAACAATGAATTAATGTGATGGGCTGAATTATTTACTCAGTGTTAGTTTCAGGAGTCTACAGAATACATTACAGAAATTCAGATAATTTGTTGATGAACATATTTCTATTTATTTATTTTTAATGAAGTATACCAAATGAAAGGACTTTTTACTCCCAAGCTGCCCTAAAAGGAGTACTACTGACTTTTCATTAGCATCTTTTACCTGAACAGATTTCTGGAAAATAGGCAAGAGCTTCATTAACAGTTCAACAACAAACTTTTTGAAAATGCAATATGAAAAAACAGTACTTGCTATGGAAAAAAAAGAGATTGGGCTCCATAGAAACCACTGTCTTATATTTAGTGAATAGTGACAACTATGAGAATTAGGACATGTAAATAATAGAGAAAAAGCAAACATGAGTATGATCAGCCCATGTCCCAGCTATCTAAGTTGGCATTACAAATCCCATATCTAAACATGAGATTCAGCAGTGTGTAAAAACTGCATTATCAGAACATTAAGTATCTCTACAAGGTAATCCTGAAAAAAAAAAAAAAAATCTGAAAGAATATATCACCACGTGGGAATGAATAAGGCTTCTATTCACTTTAACAGATGATTTCAGCAAGCTATTCCACTGACGCAAACAAAGTTACTTTGATTATAAGTATTATTCAAACATGCATTTCGAAGCTAGAACAGGCCTTGTTTGATTCTAAGCTTTAATAAGAATGACAATTATGTCCCGAGTACTTGGCAGCTTCACCGGCGCCTCACGATCTGATTGAATATGTCAGGGTAAAGGCTGTGAACATTTAGGGTTTATATCTTATTCACTCAGAAGCAGTTTCAGGTCATATTATAGAAAAAGAAGTTGATTTATTTTGCATGACAACTATGAATTTTAACCAAAAGATACATTAATAAAATAAAAAGGCCTTTTCTCTCAAACCGCAGAG
The DNA here is from genome assembly GCF_023343835.1 of Lagopus muta. Lineage (NCBI taxonomy): Eukaryota > Metazoa > Chordata > Aves > Galliformes > Phasianidae > Lagopus > Lagopus muta. Next base: position 107,529,272 of record NC_064433.1, read on the forward strand.
GCAATTCTTCCCTCTTCCTGAGATCTTTTCTTGCATTAGTTTTATGTTTGTATAGTGCAAACTGCTGCCTGCAAATAATACTCATGAGACCAGCAGCTGCTTATATTTTTTGGTCTTTCCTTTGACTTTGACATGGTATCAAAATGAATGTGACTTCCTTTTTCATTGTCATGCAGCTTCAATTCCCATTTTGTCTAACTGTACTTCCTAAAAGCCAGGAGAAAGAAAATGGAAAATGATAAGCTGACAGCTTTGTTCCCTGCAGTCAGTTATAGTAAAAGCCTCTGGAAATTTGTGACAAATTATTGTAATCCACATGAAGCACTGGGGAGAGAGAGAAGAAAAAAAAAAAAAAAAAAAACAACAGTATTCTTGGAGGTTGTCTAATTGTCAAGAAAAATAAGTTATCAAAGATTTATAAAAAATATAAATACTTCAACATGTATATAATTATTATTTATGAAAATTTAGACTAAGACCACCTCCTTTCACAATAAATTAATGGACAGTCTTATCACCATCATCACTGCTGAAAAGTATGGATGCCTAAAAATTTATATTAGAAATATGCATCCATTAAGTATGCATTGCTAGGGTAACTTTCTGTTCCAGATCAATTACTGTCTTTCTGCATCCTGTATAAAAGTCAAATAGTAAAGAGCAGAACTGTTAGTATGGTTAAAACTAGCAATACATAATTCTAGATACATTCCCCATTGCTTTGATCTTAAATTGAATTCAGTCTGACATAGAGACGTCATCAAGTTTTAATGTTAATGAGAGGATTATTGCTATTGCAATCGTAAAGTACAGTGGTCTTGTTTTTTGAGACTTCTTAAAAACAAATCAGTAAAAAACAGAGATTGCAGAATGGCACCGGGGAGTGTTCATTTTATTAGAATTTGTTACTCTTTAAGCTTTCAATTTGTACTCTTTCACGAAAAATAACAGTTTAAAGGTCAGTTTTCATTGTTGAGGTTTTTTTTGTTTGTTTTATTTTTGTAGAGTTTTTTTGTTGCTGTTTTCGTTTTAAGGCACAGTATCACTGGAAAACATGAGCTTTGATCAGGATATATTTTCTCATGAGTCTTTTAAGTTCTGGAGGCTGCGAAGTGACATGTGTAAGTGTCCCTCTTAGTGAAAGAGAAGCAAGCACTAATTGAGGTATTTATGGGTTTAAATCAAGCAGAAACATGCTAAGAAACACTGGCTACAACAAAAATGAGTATTGGTGAGCAGTGCATGCTGGGACATTAATGTTTTTCATTCACTGCTCATTCATGCAAGTAAGCACAGTGACTTGGATCTATAACAGCACCATTCTGAGCTAAAAAGGCATGAAATACTATCTGCTAATGTATAAGAAAGTGAGCTCTGGTAGAACTAGTCTTGCTTGGCCTTCCAGAAGAACTGTGTTTTGATTTACTAGATAGCTGCAGATATCCCATTAGCATCCAATACTCTAATGATAGGAACACATGTCACTTCACAGCCTCCAAAACCTAAAAGGCTCATGAGAATTATATAAAATATATCCTGATCAGAGCTCATGTTTTCCAGTGATATTGTGCCTTAAAGCAAACAAACAAAAACTCTACAAAATAAAACAATAAAAAAGATATTAAAATCAGCAAGGTACTCTCTATATATATTAAGGTAGGCATTTATTACATAAATACATTAACATAAACATAAATAAAAATATATATTCTGCGTGTTAATACCATTAGAAAGATGTTATGGCATTTGTGTATATACACAAAATTATTCATGTATGCATGGAGTTAGAGTATGTTCACAGAATTAGGCAGTTTCGTTCATCCTAACCTCGCTTCTGGTGGTTACTTAGGATGCCAATAAATTTTTAGGAATTTAGGAATCTTTTTAGGAAAGATGGGAAAGGAGATTCAACTGGGGAGAAAAAGAAAGTAATAAAAAGATCTGAAGGCACTTATTTTAATGGATATTAATCTTTTTTTTTTTTTCCAGTTAAAATTCCAATGTTAGCTCTCTGTCACGGAGATCATCAGGGGATGATCTGTGAATGGTCAAATCACATACTGACTATTAGCTCCACTTGTTGCTTAAGAACACCTCACAAACTTGATTCACAATCTAGTTTATCTTCTACGTTTTGCTGTGAGGTCTTTTCTCCTATTTTAGCTTCTCAACTGGCTGGAAGTTTCTACACAGAAAACAGATCTCTTCAGCTGGTCAAAAAAAGAAGAAAGATTTTAGTAGAAAGGGAAATCACCTTAAAGGCAGAACAGTCCAGGAAAAAGATGATGGATAACTTTCTTAAAGATTTTTTTTAAATACATATCTTATGGAAAGAAGGAATTGCTAGTACTGAAGATCTATGAGAGCTTAAATAAACACAGTATTCATAGAGTAAATATATACAATATAGTAGTTCTGTGAGATACATGTACCCATAAACAAGCAGTCATTCTTAACAGCAGAACATCAGAAGGTAAAATCTCACTTGTTTCAGTTAACTCTAAAGTTAGGACCCCACTTGTGGAATTTTTTGTGCTTCAAAATATTTCTGAAATCTAAAGGCTGTCTTTACACTGATGATTTTGAGACTGAACAATTACTAAAGCTTCCAGACAAAGGCAGCAGCTGACAAGTTGGCTTCAGTACCCAAACGCCTTAGACCCTAATGTGAACTAGGGTTATGGTTATTCTGGCTTATTCAGAGGGACCAATACGCTCATCCAGCTGTGAATCAAAGAACAGGTGCAAAGGATTTTTGAAGCCTAATTTTAAGCTGCTGTTCCCAATATCAAACTATCTTGCTATATGACTGCTGTACTTCTGGGATCAAGGGGTTTGTATGTGTTTATGTTTACATCCATTTATGTATGAGCTAAAGACTGTTTTTTCACAGAGTCAAAAACAGAGTTACTTTGGTTACCCAGAAATGAAGAAAAAGCAACAATCTTTGTCTCTTTCCTTTGACCTTCAGCTGCTCTATGGACTTCTTTTTTCAATACTGTCTTTAAAAAAAAAAAAAAACCTCCATTTCTCTGGAGACCGTGTTTATCCTTTGGCCAAGGGAAGGCATCATAAATTCTAGTGTTTCAGGCAGGAGTAAATTACAGCCATCCGTTTCCTGAACAAAGCACATGGCACAGGGGGCTCCAGGTCACTTCCCTCCACAGTATCTTCTGACAGCACAAATATAGTAAGGGACTTGGTTTACTTTTTTCCTTTCTATCATATTTCAGATGAATAGGATTTTCTGTTCCCTCTTTCACATACAGCAGAAGCCAAATTAGCAGCAGTGATAATGCAAAAATAAGAAAGAAGTAATGATGCTAAACACAGATTCACATTCTATGCAATGAACACTGAATATAATAAATGAAGCAGCTGGTTACATGGTCAACATAAATATATATACATATATTTTAACCAGATTCTGTTTTCTGTTTAAAACAGAAATAGATTTCTATTTTAATCACAACCATAAAATACATACACACTGTCAATACTTAGATCTAACTTTGTTATGTAAATTATTAAAATATCTTCACAAGGAGTTTGGCTCTAGGATATCCAGGAGTTTTAAGTGCTGGTACAGAACAACCAACTTGGTGTAGAAGCACCGAGTTTCTGGAACTTGTTTTTGTTTTTTGATTTTTATATTATATTCTTTTATAAAAGGAAAATTCCATGTACAATGGAATATCATGAGACTATACAATATATAACAACCTTATTAGTCACATACAGAGGGAGGTCTTCCTCCAGGTCTTATAGGGGTCTTGTTTATTCTATGACACATTTTACAATTTCTTGCAAGTCAGAAGGAATGTTTTTGGAACCAGTTCTGTTGGTACTTTGGACTATCATATATCTGTCAGTAAAGAGCTGATTTCTTCAAACCAAAACAGTGCGCTCTCTGGAGAAACTGCTGAAATGGTTTATTGGCTCAGTATTCAGTTGTTTATAATAAAAGAAAAAAGAGGCTACAAACAGGCAGAGTAAGCAGTATAGTCAAGCCTATTTCAGGATACAACCTTGAATCAAAATGCCTTAGTATCTCCCTCCCCTTTCTCTGTTTTACTAGCATGAAAAACCATTTATGCAAACTTAGACAAAGTCAATAACATAAACAAAGTGAAACAAGGCAGACAAAAACTGTTAGTTAATTATCTTCAGGTAATTCAAGTAGCATTTGATTGTATGTGCAAAACAAAATATTCCCCATAGCAGACACTGAAAAATACCAACTATAAGATGGTTGTAAGGATATCAAGATGTGACATTAGCCAAGTGAGGCTTGAAAACTGCATCTAATCACTTTCTGGGGATATTCTCTTGCTTTTTAAGACTACATGGAAAGAAAAGGTTTTCTTATGTCCCTGACTATAGCACAGTGCCCTACTTCTCCTTGGCTCTACAAGACATAATCTGAAAAATGGAGAAAACCCAGGTTGAAATGAAAATTCCATCATACTGTGAGGTCCCTGAATCTGGCTTGACACTATGAGTGGCATCAACCTCTGAACTCCACAGCCCTCAAGTCAGTCATTATTACCGCCTTCTTTAGGAAGATTCATGGTTAGGCATGGCTAGTCAGGTCCACCAGTACCTGGTTATTGGGCATCAATTTACAAATGAAATCTGCTGGTATTGAGTCAATTGATCAAACTTCGTAAATGTTTCTGAGCCTTTCTTTTAATTCTCTGTGCAAATATCTACCATTTTCTTTTTACATTCACAAGCTGTATAATCAATGGACATCAAGATACTACAATCACAAATAAACAAGGGAGTTAGGTGAAGCGGACTATGATAACAAGAGAGAATAAATGGAAGGCTTACCTTTATGCTAGGCTCACCACAAAACACTAGAAGGAGGGATCTCCAGACAAGATGCTTCCCCACTGGTAGCCAGCTCTTAAATAGGTCTAGGAGGGGTGCAGCCAGGCGCCACCCCTTCCTGCAGCACAGGTGAATTGCCTTCACCTGTGCTCCTCTAGCTGGCTCATGGCTCGCCTCAGGTGATCAATCAGAGGTTCAGGCCATGACTCAGTAGTTCCCATACACAAGCATATTTAAAATTAAAGAAATCACTGAAGTAATAATTTTTAGCAAGCAACTGCTATCATTTGTCTATGACATACAGATTTTCTGTTTATTTTGCTCATTAAAAAGTGCAACAGCCATCAGCTGCTGTGCAAGCTTCCCTTCTTGCTTATCTGTCTCTGTTATGAAACTGCATTTATAGCACCAAGCACTTGCTGAATAGTCATGCTACTTCATTCACCATGAATACAGAGAGAGTTCAAACAGGCAAAAGGCTACACAACTCCTTTCATAACCTGACTGGTAAAATATAAGGCCAATGAAGTGGCTTAAGCACTTCAACTTTTTTTTTTTTTAATTGTGGAAACACCATAGTAAACAACAGAGTTGCTTGTCTTATAAAGACTACTATGACATAAGCACAGAAATGGTACCATTTGTTTCATGACTCTGTATGCTGCTTGATCTACTCCTGGTATTTTTGACAGATGAGATTTAGTTAGAGGTTATATAACATGGTGAAATCAGTAAAAACGTGTATTACAGTTCTTGACTTTCCCAAAATACATTTCTGACTTTTTCATTTGTTCCACAAGGAACTGAAAAAGTTGTTCTGTGAAATAAAATATAACATACAAAGTTGTGGTATTGTGTAATCAGAGGCAAAAATCACTTTTCTACCATGAAGCAGTTTTCAGTAATTCCTGTTCAGCTTCTACTTTAATTTCTTTCTCCACAAATGATTGCTTCTAGGTTTCTTGCTAAGAACAGACTGCATGATTGATGGAAAGGGCTCAATCTAATGTTGAATACCCACGCTGCTACTCACTTGCAAATAACTACTCAAACCTAGGTTTTTTTCTGGTTAAATCCCTTGTTAAAAGGGATTTATCACATTACTAACATCCCATCAAAACATTCTGAGATTTTATCTTGAGAGTCACTTGCAGTTCACTGCTCTCTGTTAATTGATAGAAAATCCATTTGTTCTTTGAAAAAAATTACATAAAATATATATAAGAAGTAAAGTATAAGTGGAAAAATAAGGAATCCTCCATGGATTCATCTGATATGGATTATGAAATAAACTTATTTTAAATGGCCAGTTCAAGGATATACAGAAGAACTGCAACTAACAGTCTACTACTGTGTTGTGGTCGTGTTTGATGATACATACTTTAATTACACCATCACTGCTTTCTCACAAGACAATCTCAGTACTACAGGAAGTACACAGTGATCAGGGTTATGCAGTTAGAGAACTACATAACTTTTTCTATTCCTGCCTTGTTTTTGGCTACGCACTTGGTTAGAAAATGCAGTGAAAAACTTCAAGAAATGAAACAAATAAACAACCTTGTCTTTCAGCTAGGCTTGCTGAATGCCAGAAGGGATATTTTCATTATATTTCATTTTCTAAGGTAGAATTACAGTTTACTAAAGGGTGACTTCCCACAGTCTTTGACATTTCTATGTTTCTTCCTTTACTTCTAGCTGTTCAAGTTATACAAAACTGCTTAACATTCCTGAAGACTTTCTAAAAATATGCCCTAATTGTCTAGAAAATGAAGTATATCTACAAATAACACGGGGCACATTTGCTATCTCTAGAGGTAGTTACATAAGCTGAAAAGAAAAGATCAAAATACATTAAACAAAGTCTTTCCAAGGATAATTTGGGAACTTCTGAAATGTTCCCATATTGATCTTGCATACTTGACTCAGTTGTTCTGTATAAGAGACTGAGCGCCCAGAGCCAGTCCTACAATGAAGAGCTCATTAGGGAGATGAACTCTAGTGAATTATGGAAAAAAATAAAGATACAGTAATTTCTGAAGTACTTAAGAAAGTCAAAATCTTCTCAGCCCCATGTCAGCTAAATACATTTTTAATGCTGCTACTGACAAATAATAATCCTTTGATTTTCTTTCCACAAGCTTGTAAAGCTGTTGGCAGCTCCGGCAACTCCTCCAGTTTCTACTGTCAGCCCTACCAGTCTTGTAAATCTCACTGATTTCTTACACTTTGCTATCCAGACCTCATGTTCCTTGCCTCAAATTTTGCTAGAATAAATCCCAGTAATGTTATACAATGTTTTTCCCCCTAAGTCTATGTTCCTTTCTGAACAGGCCCCTGTTGCGCTCTTAATTAGATGACATCCCTTGTAGTGAATGAGACAAAGAGGTGAAAAAAGGGTCAGTGGTAATTTACTGTATGTACCAGGGCTGAGCTTGCTTGCAACTGCTGGACTAAACTTGAAAAATTAGCTTAGTAGAAACATTGGAACATTTAGTACTCCAATTTATGGAAAACCAGAGAGGAATCTGAATTCTTATTTTAATTTTATTGAAACATTTCAAGAAGTGCAAAAAAAGATCATGTCAAGAGCTACCATGTCATCACTCCTGGTAAGAAAATACATAATTCAAAAGCAGTCTGTAAAACAGTGTTCTCTTCCTTATTTGGAATTACCTAGAACCATAGAATATATAGATGTAAACTAAACTGTTGCTTTAAGATAAAGAAGGGAGAGCACGAGCACCTCCACACAGTGAGTTTTTTGTTTTGGAATGCCTAAACAAAATCAACGCAGAAAGAAAAGAGACATCAGGTCATTGTTGCTCACCTGATAGCGTATTTAAGCCTCTCCTTCTAGAAAAGGGAATTAATCTGTTACTGTACCTCAACAGATAAAACAACTAGCTAGCAATGTTTAAAAGTACACTGCAGAAGAAGGAACCCTTGTCAAGTTTAAATTTTCTGAAACATTTGCATATGAGCTGTCTTGGACTTGCTTTGGCAAGACTGGTTCACTCATGTATGTCTTTCATACACAATAATCTCTCCGCATAGAGAAAGCAGATGGAGGGACTAAGACTTGCTACTGACAACTAATTGCTGTGTGACTGCAACAATATTATTGCTATCAGCAGAGAGTCTATACAGTCTTGAGGATTAAAAAAATAACATCTCTGGAAGATGATAACATGAGAAACTTTAAAACCAAGTTGTTTGTCAGTGGATTCCACTTAACAAAGAGGTAACATAAAGGAGGTATTCAGTCTTTCTTATTGCACTAGGATGTGGAGAGGCAAAACCAGAACAGGTGTAGGATGCAGGTATAGAGGGAGAAGTAGGCACCACCATTGTGCAATTCATCTGATCTGAATAAGATCCTTTTTCAAACAGGATGAAGCTCCTCTAACCATAGGAAGAGCCTAACAGCTACTGAGACTAAATCAAAGCACAGCTAGTTTTGTTAATTCTGGTTGTACTGTTCATAGACTAGCCCCTGGTAGAGTCAATTTCCTCATCCATGCCACAACACTACTTCTGTGAGCCTCTGAAGTCAAGAGAGGTGTGAATGCCCCATCTCCAGCACTGCCTCTAAAATGCAGAATTGCAGTCTCCTAAGAGACAGGTGACATCCTTCTAGATCTGCTGGAAATGGTTTGGATGCAGCCAGACTTAAGCTGTGCTGAAGCTGATCAGCCTGAGGAAGATAAACCCATGCTTTGCAGAAACACTGATGGATCTCAACACCTTCAGGCTTGCGGGAGAAGGCAGATAAGCAGTGTGGGATGACACTAACCCAACTGACTCAGATAATGGCAAAAGCTCTGTTCCTGTGACTATCAGCCAGAAAACCCACATTCCAGCCACAGATTTGAAATGGTTGCTATTGCACCAGCTTCTCTTTGCAGAGGTATAAGTGAGATTGCTTATAGTTTTATAGAATGAAATGATAGCCACTTGGGTGAAATTCTGATGCAGTAAAAGTCCCGAGGAGTTCTGTCACTGACCTTTTTTTTTTCTTTTTTTTTCCCTAGGATTTCACTTGGCAGAATACAAGTTACACTGAGAACTTCTACAATCTTACTATTCAGTCCTCATACATGCTAAAATGAGGCATTAAATGAGACCTAAACAGTAGAATATTAAACATATATATTCCTTTCTATGTTTAATAAAATCACTAAAAGTCTCCAAAGCTACTTAATATGGTCTATTACTATGCATATCCTCAATTCATGACTAATGTATTTTGATTCAGTCACAGGGCGTGCTTTAAACAATTCACTGCTGCATTATGCGCTGCACTTCAGATGTTCAAAATGTTAATTGTTTTTTTCCCTTCAGTATCCCATACTCAAGACTCTAATGAAAAATTTAGTCATGATGGTATTGTTTATGACATACATAGCTGTGATACATGATAATTTCACAATTATTTCAAGACACCATGTGGTTTCTTTTGACGTTTTGTGACAGGCTGTGTTATCAAGCACAATTGTTTGCACAGGAGACAACTGTGACACGTGGTCCTTGGGACATTATGTTATCTTCTGATAATGATGTCATTAACATGTGTATACTATAATTAATGACTACGAGAGCGATTCATTTGAATAAGGCTTATGAATCCATTTCATCTAAAAAGGGAAAGAAAACCTATAATTATTTGGGCTCACATCCTGAAAGCTACTTACTTACAACCTGCTGCAGCTACACTGGGTGACCCATTAATTGAGGCATATTAACCAAGAAGCATTCATTCCTGTTATATTATAGCAGCTTGGATTAGAATCATTATAATAATTGTTCTTGTAGAGATCAATGAGAGAAACAGGAACCTAGCAGTGCTCAAAAACCCTTTGTCAACCTATCTCCTATCAATGTTATCCAGAAAATAATTATATTTCATCAGTATACATAGATGACTTAATGAAGCCGAAGACATGTAGATAGCAGACCCACTGCATAGGGTCTTTCTGCCCTAAACCATAAGACAGAAAAATAGACTTCTTACATTCATGTCTGCATGCTGCAGAGAAGAAAACTGTCTTAAATGTGGTCTCAGGAACGTGATGGTTTCTTACAAAACTTTAATTCTTTCTATCTCTTACTATTATAATGAGCATCCTCTTGAGGTAAAATATAATCTATTTTTTGACATATTTGTTGGCATATTTTTGCCAACATATATGACCAGTATCCTGATGTTAGTCATATTATGGCTTTAGTATACTGTATGCTGTACTTTCATTACAATTCAATTATCCTTTTCAACACTTACAGCTTACTGAAAGAACAGATATATTTATACCCTCAAATTTGTTTTCAAGTTCAATGTTTCACTTCCCTCCCTTCAGGCTAGCAAAGAGACTATTTTGCTTTATTTGAATTTCCAGAAAGCTATCTTTGGCATACAGAATATTTTCAGACAGATATATGCATTTAGGAATAGACACACAAGAATAGCTGAGAGTGAACAAAATTGCCAACCTGCCACAGTCACAGTCCTCAGGAAAACTGCCTATGATTTGTCTAAGAGACTGGAATGAGACCAGAATCTTGTGAAGATATTTGAAAAAAATGTTTGCAGAAGCTAAAGCTGATGAAGGCTGGATCATGCTGTATTCTACAAGCAGATGAAAATAGCAGTTAAGCACACCACATAGTTAAGCACAGCTATGAAAGGAAAATCTGCCTCCATGCTTATCCTACTGTCCCTGCCTCCATTTCTGTTCAAAAGATGCTCCTTGAAATCATCCTTAAGTAAATCAATCAGTCATGTCATCCACAGGGATGGGATAGGAGAGGAGGGAAATGGGGAACTACAGCCAGAGCTACTGCTTTTGGAGGCCTCATAACCTCCAAAGGACAAGTTTTGAACTGAATTCAATGGTGCATGAAGCACTCCAGAACAGGAATGGTTGGATATATTCCTGCAAACCAAATCAACAAAACTGTTTTTCAAGAGATACCACTGCCTTAGTTGTTTCTGTCTATCTGTTTCATAGAACAGAATCAGAGAATCATTAGAGTTGGAAGGACTCCTTAATGGCCATCTAGTCCAATTCCTTTGCAATGAACAAGGAGATTCAGCTAGATCAGGTTGCTCAGAGCCCTGCCCAGCCTGACCTTAAATGTCTCCAGGGATGGGACATCCATCATATCTCTGGGCAACCTGTGCCAGCAACCCACCACCTTCACTGTAAAAGATTTTTTCCTTATAGCCAACCTAAAACTCCCCTCTTTTAACTTAAAACCATTTCCTCTTGTCCTATCATAACAAACTCTGTTAATGCCTATCCCCTTCCCTCTTATAGACCCCCTTTAAATAATGAAAGACTAAGCTCTCCCCAGAGCCTTCTCTTCTCCATGCTGAACAGCCCCAGCTCTCTCAGCCTGATCTCACAGGAAAGGTGTTCCATCCCTTGGATCATTTTTATGGCCTCTGGACATGCTCCAGCAGGTCCACATCTCTTCTGTACTGAGGACTCCCCATCTGGACGCAGTGCTCCAGCTGAGTTCTCACCAATGCAGAGCAAAGGGGCAGCATCACGTCCCTCACCCTGCTGGCCATGCTTCTTTGATGCAGCCCAAGATATGGTTGGCTTTCTGGGCTATATTTTCCTTTTCTGGTTTACATAACTGTAGAATTTGATCAGATTAGAAGTTGATCAGCAGGTCCTGGTTCAGCCACGCTAGTCTCTTGCCTTCCTTTCCAGACTTCTTATACCTGGGGATGGAGAGCTCTTGAGCCCTAAGGAAAGCTTCCCTAAAGATCTGCCAGCTCTGCTCTGTTCCCTTGCCCTTGAGGACAGATTCCCAGGGGATTTTGTTGACTAATTCCTTGAGGAGCTTTCCTAAAATTTAGCATCCTGATTTAACCCTTTGCCTGTCCCATATCTCTCAGGACCATAAACTCTGCCATAGCATGAACACTACAGCCCAGGCAGCTTCCATCCTGTTGTCACCAATCAGTTCACTCATGTTGGTGAGCAACAAGTCCAGTACTGCATCCCTGCTGGTGGGGCTGTCTACTGCTTGCCTTGACAAATTATCCTTGATACATTCCAAGAGTCTCCTGTATTGCCTACATCTCACTGTGCTGCTTTTCCAGAAGATGTCAGGGTACTTGAAATCCTCCCATGGGATGAGATCCTGTGGTTGTGATGCCTCCTGTAGCTGGAAGAAGAAGGCTTCATCAACAGGATCTGCTTGATCTGGTGGTCTGTAGTACACACCAAGCAAGAGGCTCCCTTTGTTGCCTCAGTCTCAGTCATGAGCTTTTGACTTGCTCATGGCCATTCTTCAGGGACAGTTCTTCACACTCTATTCCTCTCTTGATGCAGAGAGCAACACATAAAACCCATTAAATGATTTGCATAAAAGGTCTGAAAGCTCCTCACTTACTGCCTTGTTGAATGAATATTAAATGGATACATGTTCTACATTCTCCCCTCTGTTCCCCTGTGTCATCATTTCAGCAAGGTCTCACAGTTCTGCTTAGGTATCTAATGGGCTCCACTAAGTCTGTGGGAGAAAGTACACAGATCCCACCTGACATGAGAAATTTAAATGTTTTATAACATTTCACGTAGTATGATGACATTCTTTTTTTTCTGGGCATGAAAGCATGAGAATAATTTACTCTGATGCAAAGTAAAAGGAAGAAAGCTGAAATGCATAACTATTCCAATGTATGTCTTCTCACTTCATTTCAGCATAGACATGAAATTCACTGGGTTAGCTTACATTGCACCTTCATGAGAAAAGGGTTAACATACTTGCAAGTCAGGATAGAAAGGCTTGCCCTCAGCAAGCTACATAATGTAACCCCTAAAAGCATTCTGACTTGTGTGCGCTATCCAAAAGTATCCCTGGATGGCTCTGGGTTAAATCTCTGTTGTCTTCAAGCTCCTATACTTCACACAAACAGCATGCTCATTCATATACAGAAGCTGGAGCATAATTTTTTTCAAGCTATTGCTTCAGGTTTCATCTGTCCATTCATGAGTCCCCTCTCTTTGGAAATAATTGTAACTAAGCTGCAAAAAGTCACTTTTACTCCAGAAAAAGTGTTCATGTGAGACACACTACAGCTAAGTTATGTTACTAATAGAACATACTACAATATTTAGGAAAAGCAGAAATAGTCTTGAATATGGAAAGAGCTAATAAACTTAAGGAGAACTGCAGAAGCCAGCATGCATATGTATTGCTATATGCGTGTACAGGCACATAGATACACATCTGCAGCATCTGAAGAATTTACTGTTTATTAGCAAAGTTGCGGTAACTTCCCAAGTTACTCTGCAGCAAACAGAAGAAATTCAGCCACTTTAATTATTGAATAAGTACTTTGCATCTCTTCTACGCTAGGGAGACATGGATAGGTACCACAGCTCAGTACAGGCCAAGCCACTAGGTCACTGTAGCTCATTTTATGTCTTATTTGAGTCCCTCCTTTGAGAGATTTATTCTGCTACCTGTACCTCAACAGATGACACAACTAGTAAGCAGTGTTTAAAAGTAGGCTGCAGCAGAAGAAGGAGCCCTAGTCATCCTAGGGAAGCTATATAGTGGGTACTATTGAACATACTCCTCGCCAGGTATACTCTTTAATTAGTTGTTTGAACACCTCCTACATTGCTTTGGAAGGTCTCCGGATCCACCTTAAAGGCTCTAAGACCAAAAAGAGAGAGCAATAGCACCTCTACACAGTGAGTTCTTTGTTTTGGAATGCCTAAATGAAGTCAATGCAGAAAGAAAAGGGATATCATAAGCAAACAAACACCAGGACTCCTTAATCACATTAGCCTATCCACTAGCAAATTCCTTGAAATATATCTGGAAACACATACAGAAATGCTTTGTGGTGCCAGTGAAAAATCCTAAGGGCATCCTGGATCATTGTGCAGTCCTGTAATGGTTTTCCTCAGCATGTAAGTACATACCCACTTTCCTTAAAAGCAAGGAACTTCATCTAAGTATTATTTAAATCTTAAAGATGGGCATTTAGCAAACGTTAATTTCATTTTCAACAGCAATATGCAACCACTTACAAAAAGTCTGGTCTTCCTTATTTCAGCTTGGCAAGTCACCACTCAAAATCTAATAGCAGCAGATTTTCTTTGCTGAAAGTATGGGTTTATGGCTCTAAGTGCGTGGCAAAGAGCCAGCTTGTACCAGTGGTAAATGCAACAGTTACACTGCATTACAAAGTCAGACAAAAACAGCAGAGCATTGCTTTCTTGCAGAGCACTTATAGTAATGGACGCTCATTGAAAAAGCCAGTTTTAAGATAAGACCACAGAAGAAGAAGCCTAAGTACATGTGTGCAATTACCAAAATCAACGAGTAGTAATTAAAAGAAAGAAAGAAAAAAAAAGTAAAAATAACCATCTCATAGATATTCCTTCTACTGGTCTGAACACACACAACAAAATGTATTTACATAAGAGCTCTGCTACAGTATTCCTTTTTTTGCAGGAAAATTCTTTTTGAGAATGGAGTCTCTTTCCCACTTCATGGTCACTATCAGTGCATTTTCAGAAAATACATTTGATCTTTTGAAAATCTTTGTCCTTAGTGAGCAAAGAGATGAAAGTAAGAGAAGAACACAATAGTTTGTAAGGTACTTGTAGCTCAACATGATACATCAGTTAGCAGAAACCTAACTTTTTGCTAGGTCAAATACTTGGGAAAGTATTTTAGGTGATCTGGCAAAATGTCAGAATGGGAAGCTGCAACTAAGAGAACTTGTGGTGCTGACTGAAAGCCAGACTACTGTTGTCAACAGACGTATTCACTTCCAAATATAACAACAATTTCTGGAGCTTGATTATACATTCTTTGCAAGTATGACATATGATACATACACTGATGTCCTTAAAAGTTTAAGTTAAGGTTTAAACACCAACAGAAAACAAACCTAGAAGCAATTCATAGCAACATACGCTTAAATTGCTAAATATCAATCTGCTTTTCTAAGTATTCTTCAGCATGTCACTGATGATATGAAAAATCATTGTATACACACCATTTTTATAAATCAGGGGTCTATTCTAAGACCGAATTAGTGGCTGTAGCAACATAACAATAACAGTGCATTTTTAGGTGAATGTGTATTAGGGAATAAATTTAACATCAAAAAATCAACAGCAACACCACAGACAAGAATAATTATTCTGTTTGACAAAGGCAATATTTCTGTCATAGCTCTTTACTTTTTTTCTGCTAAAATTGTAGATGCATAATTTTATTTTGTTGTAATGGTTTGAAATCAAATCAGTCAAAAATCAGTCATTTTAGGTATCTCTCTGACAGCTGAGAAATGATGGGATTAACAATTAAAGTACATTCACATCAAACTGGATTAACAATGTAAGTACATTCAAGAAATCCCTACACCATCTGATTGTGTCTAGATATTTCTGTTACTTTCTGTTTTCTTTCTTTTGGGGTTGAAACTCAACATAATTATGCAAGTGCCCACACGTCCATGCACACTGCTGGACTGCCTGAGAACACGTGTCTTTGCATGAGCAGTATGTCATGATAAAGCCTTACAGCCACCACAGCTAAAACAATTTCACCTTGGCAATTCTACTTGGACCTTCTGGTACCTGCACAAACTGTTTTACTTCAGCGCTCTGCTAAGGGTGTACAGAGCGCATCTTTGATAAATATCTAAATACTTTGTGGATACCATTACTTACTGTTTTGCAAAGTCAGCAGGAGTCTTGTGTATTTCACAAGACAGCAACTTTAGTGGAAAATACTACTGCAGCAATTAAAAGCTATATTTTTTTTATTTTTTTTTCATCGAAAAAAATAAATTATTTTATTTTTTCATCGAAGAACCATTTTTCTTTTTTCCCTGGTCATATGTTCATCTATATCTATAGAGTTATGTAAAATAGCTTTTCCAATGTCTACTATGAGATTGCCAGATGGAAATTAAGCATTGAATAAATTATGCTGGAGAAGGCAAAATGAATTTCATCAAGATGTATATAGTGCCTGCACAACACAATTCCCACATGATCAAATATTATAACTCAATATGGAGAAGAAAAAGAAAAGTGAACGGAAGACTCATTATTCTGTGGCCTGATGGAAACAGATAAAAAAATATAGATTTTGTTGGATTAATCATAAATAATTAGGACAACAGTAAAAGCTCATTCATTCATTAGCTCCTGGTTTGACGGACCTAATCGATTAATTCCTTAACCCTGCTGAATTCTAATAAGATTTATCTGAGAATGGAGCCACGCTCTTTCAGTTCTCCACAATTCTTTTTTTTCATCCCCAAAGACTATAAAACAACAGACTAAGATATGTTCAAGTATCACATACCAAACAAATATCTGAAAAAATGTAGAGGCAAGCATGCATGCTGATGCAGAGGTTGAATCTTAATGGCTGGGAACAAAATTCAGAGTGAAGGAAACCTGTTTCATGCAAGGAAAATACACTGGGACTATTGAAAGAAAATCTGCATTTACAAATCCTTCATTCTGATTGTACCTGACATGCACAGCAGGAATGGGTCTAGGAAACAATGCCTTAAATTCCTTTGCATATAACACCTTCTGCTTTTAAGACAGCTCATCTTCCTACCTTGTATTTTCTGTGCCTTTTGTATGCCTCACAGATGTAAATTTTTGTTTTTATTTGATTATCATAGAATCTGTATGTATTTGTACTGCATGCTATGGTAGGATTTCCACAGAGAACTCTGAACAAAGCAAACATAAGTCTATTTGAAGAGTAGGAAAAAAACTGTTTGTCAAGTGAAAAGAAATTACTATATAAAATGACATTTTCCTTTAATTTGGAGATAAAATGTCTTAAGAAAAGTTTAGAATTTCACTAGTGGAAGAAGATGTATGAGATTGCCTATAGAGGAATCGTAAAGGGAAATGTAGTAATTGATTTGATGTCTCTGTCACTCGATACTCACATGCAGTTTACAGCTTACATGTTATTAATCTTTTGTAATTTTTTGTTGTTGTAATTCAACTGTTCTTCCTTTCCTAGTTTTATGCAAAAGTAAATTTTTACCTCAAATTAAAACTATGGAGAAACATTCAACCATGGAAGACAGATTCTTTAGTACACATACTAATAAAGGAGCAAACCACCATTCTTTTACGGGGAATAGAATGAAAATGTTTCAATAGCCATAAGTCCCAAACAAATTATAAGAGTTATGATGTGACTCACACAGCAGCATGCAGTAATCAAAAACATTGAATAATCTTTTGAAACATAGATTTTATGCTGAGAAAGATTGTGGTTATCTCATTCAAAGTACAGAAGAACAAACGATATATGAGAAGAAATATGATTTAAGACATTGTCCATGCTCTTTGTTGTTCAAATCCTCAACTCACATAGGATTAATAATGTGAAGCTCTGAAATGGATAGATGAATAAGTGAATGTGGAATGGTGGTGACCATGAGATGTAGGAAGCCCCAGTGGGAATGAACTCTGCAAACCTGTAGGAGAGGGATGAGACAACTCATTCACAGGTAGTAAGGTAGGGCAAGGTCTGGAAGGATAGGTACACAGGTGGTGTCTAAAACTATCAAGCAATCCAAATGGTCTGAGAAAAAAGAACAGTCTCCTTTAAATAAAAACAACATAAACCACCACCACCACAACAAAAAACCCAGCAAAATCTGGCATGCAACTTGCTGCTACGCTCTTGCTATGCCTTGATGAACTCTGAACGTTTTCTGGGTGTGGGTTAGCTAGTTGGGATGCACAGCCCTTAACAAGTAGCTGTTCCTTTGGCAAAGTGTGGTAAACAACAGCCAGGTTGGAATAGGTCAAGGGAAAAAGAGGAAAAGAGTCACAGCATCCTTTACAGGTTGCCTGTTTAAAGGCTGTAAGGAGGTGATACTTAAATATATTGAGTCAGACACCATTCCATTTTCATTCTTTTCTCGTAATGGGTAGAACTTTGGCTTCCTTTCCATCAGATGAACTTTGAAGAACAACACAACCAAAATCATTCTGCAGGTAGTATTTGTGAAAAGAAAGCCGCTCTGCTACAAGAGAAGAAAGTGTTTAGATGAGAATAGACAGAAGAAAGGAAAGGGAAGAGAAAATGACATGAGACATGAGAATATTCTTTTTGAGCCTGAGTTTTTGTCCTGCTGGAACCTGGCTACAACCATAAAGGAAATGTATCTTAAGATTAGCATAACTATACACAGAGAAAGAAATGACAGGATAGAAGTAGAGACAGGTAAGTGAAGGGGAAGGGAAAGGGATAAGAAACAGTTTATAAAAGCCAGCTCTTGAAGTGGAAATAGTCATGTGTACAGTACATACCCACAAAATTAATTTACATCCCACTATTGCCTTACAGTGCTCTCCTGATTTAGATTTATCTAACCTTTGTTAGTGAAATAGGCCAAACTCCTAATGACATTGCAAATACAAAAATAACTGACAATATATCCTGCATGCACTTCCTTCACTAGAAGTCAACATTAAACCCAGCACACACATAAAGCTCCCCCATCCCCAAGTTGAAATTTCTGTTTTCACAGAAGCATCAATATTTTAAAGCATTTCTCAGGAAAATCACTTGGTTCAATAAGACAGAAGCATGGAAATCCAGGGAGCTATATTCACCTTAAGCATTAAATGGTAAATATTCAAGAAAAAAGAGGCTGTGCACAGATGTATGTGCTGCATTTGAAATCTGTTTTGACTCTATATAGACCAGTAAACATCACTACTGATTTAAGGGCATGGTTACTGTTTAGTCATTATTCCTCTATCACACAGACTGAAGGCAAAAAAGAAATAACCTGTCAGAACATTGTCTTGACACCATTTGCATTAAGACACGCATTTGCACAGATTGCTATTTCAGGGTTATTTTTTTAAGAGAATGAAAAACAAAAATAGAAAAATGAAATATGAAATTTTTAATAGAAATAATTTTTTTGAAAATAACTCCCACACAGACTTCATTAAAATAACTTCCACACAGACTTCATTCTGAATGCTGAAATTTGGGCAATATAAAACTGAAGGACAACTATCCTGAAAAAAAAACAACCCCCTCCCCCCCCCAAAAAAAAAAAACAATGAAAAAGACACTCTTGATACAAATGCAAAAGATATAATAGGACCTATGTGTGCTTTCCAGCTAGCTAGATATCTGGGCAGAAATTCATGTATGACCTACCTGCTAGAAACACTGCTGCGCAGCCTGTCTCCTAGAAATTAAAAAAGGCCTGCTTGTTTGTTAGTTTTTTTTCTCCTTGAATCCAATTAGACACAATTTTATTATTTATTTATTTATTTTTAAAGAGAGAAGTCCTTGCCTCTGTCCTGTTCTAAAATAACAGCATTATTAGCAAGATTAGCATACAAAAGCACTTGAGTATTTGTATTGCAGCGCATCTGACAATTATCTTACAAGAGAAAGCATTCATTTTGGCCAATTGCCACAGGCTTGGCATTAGGGAAAGAAGTAGAAAGCATTTGAATTTACAGAAGAAAAGGGATATTCCAGCTTTCTACCAGCTACCTTGAACATACTTCACGTTTAATTTCACCCTGTTGCCACAGGCACTGTGTTGTTATGACAGCTGATCTGCCATTGAATAGCTGTAAAGGAAAATCAACAAAGGATCGCTTCAGCGATTTTCAGTGCAATTTATTGGAGCTTGTATCTTGCGGCTGCTGCCGCCTGTCGGGGTAATGACACATGATGGGTGATTAAAGTGCAAGTCCTTAAATCAAAGCTGTGCCAATGGTCTGAAGAGGCAGAAAACAGCATTCAGACCTCATGCATTTCTGCTAGTGGGAGGACCTCATTAGGAAAAGAATGGGCTGTTTTAATAGCAAGAGAAAGTATTTGTGTCTAGAGAGAATTTTCATGTTTCAAAGATTTACCGAAGCTTTCTTACAGCTTCCTTTTAGACCGTGCATTTAATGAAAATAAATAAGTAATTAAAACAGAGAAAGTATTATAATCCATCACCACTGACTTGAAAATTAGAACTGAGCTGTAGTGTAGTTTGTTCACATCATTGTTATCTGAGATAAGGGGAAAGGCAAAGATAAGTAATGGTAGCTTGCTGGCCAGATCACGAGAAAGGACTCTTGGGGCTACAAAGGCACCTCCAGTTCACTAAATTTGTTTTTGGTTTTCAATTCCTTTATCCCTGATGAGATATGCAAATAATCCAGCTAGAGATTTTTACCATTTCAGGCCAAATTTGTACATTGGGCAAAAATACATTCTACCTGAGATAGCTGCAAAATAGTTTTGAAGAAGCAAATGAATAGCAAAGCCTTGTGCTCAAAGATGACAGTGCTCGGAGAAAAAAAGTAATAGAGTACGCTATCAGACTAGAGGACTTTGTTTTGCTTTGCCACAAAAAAAAAAGCCGTCAGACTGTGAAAAATGGAGTAGAGATTGCAGAATATCAGAATAGCTAGATTTAGGTGAATTTGACATAGTATAATTGCTGTTCCTCTTAAGATATTTTTAAAAGTGTTGGGGATGATGATTTTTACCACTGTTTACAACATAATTTTACTTTGGAAATGCACACCAGGCAATGCCACCCTTAGTAGACTCTTGTGAAGCATATGAATTTTTGATGAGAAATTCAACATAGACAAAAGACTATAATCTCTATGTAAATGCTATTATTTTCTTCCATAAAGAAAAACAGTGGTTGGACAGGTCTCAATATCACTACACTCTAGAAAAAAAATTATATTCCTGAAGAGTAAGATGAGTATCTAGAAGAACCCTAGTGAGCAAAGCACAGTGAATTCTCCAGTCACAGCATGCTGACTGTACTGCAGATATTGCTGCAAAGCAATCTCATTTGACTGGTCACATGAGAAGTGCACATTTATCCTGCTCTGATCAAGTTCATGGAGGCAGCCAGGTGAAAATTTCTATACATTTTAATAGCCAAATGCTGCAGCATGTCAGCAGTACAGTGAAAAAGCTTCACTAGATTCAGAATCTCCTTTCACAAACATATCTTAGGTTTGTTTGTGTTTATAACTACTATTATTTTTTATTTCTTTTGCAGTTGAAGTTAGTTATGCAATCACAGTTTCTTTCTTTCATGAGTTTAGTGAAGGTGGAGGGAAAGTTCCTTCCTTGAGATCTGAAATGGTCTCCATAGAGAAGAGGGATCAAGGAAGGTAGAGGCAGTAGAGTCGCTGTGGTGAACTGCCGCATCCAAGACACAGGACATCATCAGGTAGCCTTTCCCAAACAACATTTTCTGTCAAGTATAAAGTATTTTATTAAAAAGTGTTTGGTTCTGTTGTTTGTTTGTTTCTTTAATGTTTAAATGGTGGTACTTAGCATTAAAGTATTAGGAGAGATTAAAGTATTCCTGCCGGAGGGAGGTGTGGGTCTAACTGAAGTGTACAGCTTTAGGTTAATGTATTAAACACATAATACAAATAGTTAAGAAGCATACTTGAGGGGAAAGTGAATGAAACAATTCCTACTTATTTGCAGATGAGATTTGTTGGAGATGTTTTAGTGATCAAATGAAAACTTCAGTCTCCATAATGACATTGAAATAAAAGATGGATTTAGGAAGAGGCAGGATTAAGATGAACACCTCCAACAGGATTATTTGCATAGAAACATATGTTAGAAATATGCATACCTTACTAACAGCTTGTTTTCCAGTAGGGTGTTTTTTTTTCCCCACAATGCTTTTCTATCAGATTATATATAGCTTCTAAAGTGGAATTAAGGAATTTATTGAGATGAAGGCAGGCAGGCAGTCCATTTTAAGCAGACATCTCTTTCCTTGTGACTCCTAAGCAACCTTTAAATAATTTTAGCTCTCCCCTTCATGTTAACGGTTCATTATCTTGTATAGAAATTCTTTAGAAGTCTTGTCCCAGGCTCCAGGAATAGTTTCTCAAGACAGCATGAGCTTACTTATTCCAGATCTCTCTCATAATTTTCTAATACTGTATGTCTTAGTGAATAACTATTCAGAACTGCTTATCTTTGATTCAGAAGAAAATAAAAAGCGTCTGATTATGATTTTTATGCTTATTCCTTAAAAAGAAGGAGGGAAGATAATAACTGCTAAGTGAAGATTCTCTGCTCTCACAGTTGCCATTCCAGCCCTGTGGTTCCTGATCGTGCAGTGACTCTGGCAGCTCTTTCTTTTTACATCTCTTTTACTATTTCTGAAGGCCTTTTTTTTTTTTCCCCTCTCATCTCTTTTCTTTGCACTCCCTCCTCATACGAACTCTCCTCAGACAATAAGTTGGACCTACTTCTCGAGGTGAAGGTGTCACACAGCAAACACTGAGGTACTAAATAAATGTGTATCTGCAACTGTTAACATTTCATTCATAGCTTCAGGAGCCTTGCTAAGCAAGCTAAGTTGATTTAAATAAGCTTAATCTGTTTTTACACCAAATAGAAATCTGTCAATTTTAGAGGTATCAAGTCATGGAAGTATATTTATGTCACTGTTGATTCTGACCACCCCTGAACTGCCAAAACAAAAATTCATCTACCCTCTTTTGACATTAAATGTCAATAGTTTTCTGTTTACATATAGGTGACACAGAAAGTGCTGGAAGAGTAAAGCACCTAGTCTCATTAAGAGAAGATTTGTCATAGGAATTGCAGAAGGTACTAGTTTATCCAGCAGTGTTATTAAACAGAGTGGGTGAAAGCTTTCATTAAATGTGAAGGGAAAGAGTAAAATAGGGTTTTGATTTTAAGTTCACAGGGATGCTATCCATGGTTAGCATATGTATACACAAGGTATCAGTTGTACAGGGAGCAGTTCAAAAGAAAAGTAGTTGTAAGAGGATTGCTGTCAGGTCTTTCTCTCTGAGAGGCAGTTCAGTTCCTCAACTAGTGCTAAGTCCATTACTTTTTTCTCAGGTGACTGGAGCTGCTTCACATGGACAACCCAAATACAGACTGAAGGAGGGCTGAAAGACATTTTATCAGAAGGAAGCCACAGCAATATATACTATTGTTAATCTTTGTTTACATTTTGGAAAGTTGCTTCTTACCAACTTTTTAATCCAGAAACAACTACCTGGGACAGGTCTGACCACCTTCTGCCTCTGAGTGAAGGTAATATTTAGGGTGACCTTATGGAGCAAGGTAGCACATAATGCAGGATCAATTAATTAAGAACACTATGAATTTCATGGAGGAAGCTCTAACTTTTCTGGGTCCAGATACCAGCTTTTGTGGAAGGGAGAAAGGAAGACAGAATAATCAGGGAAAAAAAAAAAGAAAACAACAAAAATGATACAAAAATAAAAGCAAGCATAGCTCCCCCCCCCCCCGTTTTGGAGTTTCTTTATGATTTGGTGCAAGGATTTTGCGCCATAATCACGTCACCAGGAATGGGGATCCAAGTATACCTGAAGTCCATCATGGCATATTTCCACTGAAGTCGCTTCCTAACACAGCTTGCTCTTAATGTGTGTTTAATTACAGTTAGAGCTGTGCTTCTTCTATGCCAGCACCAACACACTAACAGCATCTGCTCTAATAGCCATGCTGGGAACAGTACGTGTGTTAGTAGATGTGTGAGGGTGTACAGACACGTGATTGCCTGCTATCTCAGAGCCAGAGGGCTTTTCATTAGATTCAAACAGCAACTGACTCTCCAGGGAAGCTCCTGCTCTTATTTGATAAGAGATGCTCTTTTATCACACATGAAACTGCATGCAGTGATCAGACAGGCAGTGTGCATAGCTGCCAACCAGAGGAAAGCTGTTTTTCTATAGCATATTACAGCAGTGCATCACTACCACAGCTGAAGATTGGCCCAGAAATGCCCAGTTATGGAAGCCGCAGAAGCTGGAACTTCAATGGACCCACCGAAGAAATATGCAATTAAAGTACTTGCTTGAGAGGTTTGGAATATCACAGAATATCGTGGGTTTTTTTCTGGAGAAAACACAGCCAGTTTGATAAATGAGAGTGGAGGTACTGGGGTCTGCAAATATAGTAGGGTTGATACTCTTCCTTTCTTTAGCTATCATTCTCTGACACTATTACAAATGAACACCTCTAAACATTTGTGGTCTTACAGATAGCTCTCCAGTGGAGAAAAAGTTGGCTTTTCTTTACTTTCAGAAATATATCTTTATTATTACTTCTAAGGGCAATAATTTTGTCAAGCCAGTTATCATCTCAGAACTGCAAGGAAATCAGTCAATCTTCAAGTATCCTGTAAGCATGAATGTGAATGGCGTGGGGGTTTTCTTCAACACTTTTCAAAATGGTCACCTAAGAACCTGGTGCACTGGAGTGCCAATGGGTTCTTTTTCTCTTCAGTAAGAAAGATATTTTCTTTTCTTTTCTCATAGTCTTTCCTCTATATTCTAAGCCATGTTCACACTTGGAGTTACAGCTAACATGAACCTAAAAACTAGACTCTTTTATGCTTGAGTGCTTTTATGATTGAGTCAAAATGAGTACTGTTACATTATATATAATATCTTGTACTGTGGTATCTACTGCAACTGTACCAACTGTACCAATTGTATTTATGTATTGTATCTTGAGAATTGATTTTTTTTTAAATCTCTTTTTTTTATTATTATTATTATTTACAAGGTTCTTAAGAGTTGCTGTTGGCATTTCTTCTGTTTCTCAGGTTGGTTTTTTTTGTTGTTTTTGTTTTTTGTCCTTGATCAATTTTTTTTTTTTTACTTCTCCTTCATTATTCAACTGTATCTAATAAACAGGATATAAATTTTTGAAATGAGATGTGAACCCAGGCATGCCCAACCAACCTATGGCCTGCAGACCACCTGCACTCAGCTCAGCTGGTAGTGCGGTCCACACCCCCCGCTGCTGCATCATCATGGCAGCAGCTTTGCCCCATCAGGCAGCCCAGCTTATCCCTGGGACATGGAGAGGGCACAGTGCAGTACTGATAAATAATACGGCACTGTGGTTAATTTGCAAGGAAATCAAAGATTACAATTTGAAAAGACACTGTATTCAGAAACACGCTGCCAAATTTGATTCATATCAATGACTTCATAAAGACAAAATAGCTGAACTGAAAAGAGTCTGTAACCTCAAAAAAGTACATTTTTTAAAAAGTTAAAACTCAAATGGACTCTGTTATAAAAGCTAGTTACGTGGCAGAAATATTGAGTGCAAAAAAATCAAAATGGTGATGGTGAGTTTGTTTGGCAGTATATTGAAAGCACAACAGATATAATGTGTTCTAATAAGAAAACAGAATTTTCTAAAATCAGTTTGTCTCACTATTCTATAGGCAGGTGAACTGAACAAAAAGGAAAATCTATCAAAAAATTTTGGAGAGTAAAGTTGCTAATCTCAAATATTATGCTTTGGCAATAGATAAAAAAACTTATGCTACGGATACGGCTCAACTTGCCATTTTTGTTAGAGGTACTAATAAAGAATACAGTATCACTGAAGAAATGGTTTCTTTGGTGCTACTGAAAGACACAACTAAATCTCTTGATATGTATGAAGCACTAAAACAATACATGTAAGCGATTTTCTTTAACTTTTGTCAATTTATCTGATGTAGCTACTGATGGTGACCCGGTAATGGTTGGTAAAAAAAAAAGTATGGGTGCTGATTATGAGGTGGTTTACTTTTCTGAAGGAAGATGGCAAAGTTGGGGTAAAATGCTAAAAAGGCTTTGCGAAATAAAATCAAGTCCTTTATGGAATCAAAAGGAAAATTTGTGCCAGAACATGAAGATTAAAAATGGCTCACAGATTTAGTATTTTTGGTGGATTTGTCTGCTCATTTGAATGAGTTAAACATGTGCCGTCAAGATGAAAGTTACTTCATCTGCACTATATTTCAGACATAACAGCATTTGAAATGAAACTAAAATTATGGTAAGCTCAAGTCATGGCAAATAACGTCATGCATTTTGATTGATAATAAAAAAAACAGTCCTGCAAACAATGAAGAAGATGCAGCCATTTTTTCCATTTTGATTAAAAAAATACATATTATTATTATTTTTTTAAATTTAAACATCCCACTAGTTTTATGTTTTTGTTGCTCTGTTTTTATGTTCTAATAAAAATATATATCAAAAAATAAGTTTTGTTGCTTATTTACAATGGGTTTAATACACATTTTATATCTGGCCCATTGCAATTCCTGTTTGCTCAATGCAGCCCAGGCAAGCTGAAAGGTTAAAAACCACGTGTTAACCCTTCATGCCTTTAAATCTCCTTTTGTCCTTTTAGTATGTAATATGTCTTCTTAACCATACTGATCTTCCACATGCTAGCACATGCAGATGAATAACAGTGAGAAATTAGAAACAACAAAAACAACTTCCCTCATCTAACCTAAGGATGCAATATGCAAGCCCTTGTCACTTAATGGTAATATCTGGATCACAGAGAAGTGTTTTAGTTCTTACTTTTAACAGTGAGGTACATGGACTTGCTGACGTCTGCTCCCACATCATTGCTGACCTTGCAGAGGTAGTATCCACTGTCTTCTTCTAGCACATGTTTAATCAGCAAGGAACCATTTGTGAGAAGCTGGATACGACCGTTCAGTGCAATTGGCTGGAACTGAGGAACCCCGGCACCTACAGCAGGACCAATGCAAAAACAGATTAGCTAGGAAAGAAATGGTTTCATGTTTCTTTTTTCTTTATGAAATAAGGAAGAAACTACTGCCTCCTGTTCTTAGAGACACAATTCAATTACAATACAAACAGTTCTGGTATCACTGGAAGAAACTGATTGTTTCTTTGCCAAAACTGAATTCATTAAATGGAATGAAGAAAAGCTTTTGGAATATAAGGGTAACAATATTTGTTCATGTTAAATGGAATAAAAAGAGCAGAAAGCAGGAGCGAAAGAACCAGGAAGGGGGAGAGAGAAAATGAAAGACATTTTCAGACAGCTCATGGGTAAAAAAGCACATTTGTTGTACATTTAGAGGCTAATAAATTATTGACAATTACAGCTGAACAGTCATACAAATATGCATCCCTTATGCATACACCAGATTAATTTCTTATGACTAAAAGGCATGTTTGTTGTAGTAAACATGGAATACTCAAGGGACCTTTAGGACCTTGTTTGCTGAACTCTGGGTAACATGGGAAAACACATCAAAGACTGTGTTGCTTGTTTCCTCCTATAGCTGACTGATGACACATCACATGTCTATTCTGCCATGTCTGGAGCCAATATTCATTCAGATTTATTAAGAAAAAAGATTGATAGAGAAAGGAAGGCAGGAAGGCAGGAAGGAAGGAAGGAAGGGAGGGAGGGAGGGAGGGAAGGAGAGAAAGAGGGAGAGCTCAGAACATTAATCAGGCATGGAGTGCCAAGTTTGGTAATACCACAATAATGGAACATCCATAAAAACACAGGAAGCTAAAGATGTTTATATTAACTTAGATTTCATGGAAAACAAACAAACAAACAAAAACAAAAAAAAAAACCAAAAACCTACCTTAATACAACTTTAAGATTAAAGAAATCTTTTATAAGCTATGAAATAAGTATACATGCAGATAGGCACCAAAATTCTTATCTTTAAGATAAATAATTAAGATAAATAATAAATAATTAATAATAAGAAGTGGCAGCTGGTTGGAGAAAGATACGTGGACATCCACATGGATACATGTGGACGTGTCCCACATATGTTTTCTCTTGTGTTTTCAGATGATTACTTTTCAAGTTGATGAACTATCATGTCTTTGTCTTTTCCTAGAGAACGTTTTCTCTCACTTCTTCATGGTTCTCCTTAAACAAGGTAAGATAGAGAAATAAAAAGAACATCTATTTCATCTTTCAATATTGCAGATGAATGCTCTACTCCTTTCCACCATGAAAAACAAGCTGAGAATTACATGTTAGCAGAGTTACTGATCAGAGTGTCTGTTAATTCTTTAGTTACTGTTGGAGTATTAACCATAGCATAAATAGCAAAGATTGAAATCCTAGTCTTGGCGGGCTGTGTTGGAGCTACTTTACCATGGAAATAAGACACAAAAAATCATCACAAGACACCTAAATCATCACAAAAGTGGTGATTTAGGGAACAGAGAACAGGACACTGCCATACTGTCAGTACTGGCATATGTTCAGAGTTGCATCACAAGTTCAGGTTTAACCAGCATCAGGAACTCATTCAGTATGTATTAAGATACAGTTCTTGTAACAAGAGCTTTGCAGCCTACATTAGCAGCAGAAGAGGGGATTTTCCAGGGAAATCACAAGATAGTCTTCTTCAATGTAATTCTGCTATGCAACTTTCTGTACATGAAGTTGGTATCTGTCAGCATTAGTTACTATATGCAGTTGGCTGAGTCAGCCCAGCAGGCAATAGAATGAATAAACACTATGGGGATTGTTTTGATATAAAATAGCAAGCTATCACAGACCCACAAATACAACGTTTAGAATATTAAAAAAGAGCACATGTATACTAAAACTTCTTCTAGTCCTAAAAAAGTTTGCTCTGAGGACTTCTACAGTTACACAGAAGCTTTCTGAGGCTGATACTATGAACGTAGGGACAATATTTTCAGAAAAAAAAACAGTTGTCACTGTTGATTTTTCAACTGTTTGAGTCATATACTTATCCTCTTCCTTCCCTTTTTAATCTTTTTTTTTTTTTTTCTTTAATTATCCATTTTTCCTATCACTTAGCTGGAAGGAACATCTGTGCTTCACTAATTCTACCTGTCTGCAATGCCCAAGCAGATAGATACAAATACTCCTTTTATTTCTTCACACAAAAAGTTGAGGTAAAAATTTGGTGCCCGTAGAAAGGAAAGAGCTGCTAGTCCTAATGATATCTACATCTGGACAACATTTTGCATAACAATTTGCAAAGACTTATAACTCTTCCCACACAACATTTCTGCTATTACAGCCAAAATATATCCTGAGTAATGACAGTGGCTTATCACATGCAACTGCATGCATCTGCAAGAGGACTTATATGGTTATGAATCAAAGAATTGCAGAATGGGTGAGGTTGGAAGGGTCTCTGCAGGCCGTGTGGCCCAAACCCAGCTCCAGTAGGACACCCAGAACAGGGTACCCAGGACCACATCCAGGTGGCTTTTGAAGGTCTCCAAGGAGGAGACTCCAGAGGCCCACTGGGCAGCTCTGTCACCTTTGCAGTAAAAACAGTGTTTTTTAATGTTCAGACAGTCTCCCATTTTTCATTCTGTGCTCTTTAAGTCTTAACATATTCTTGATAATTATGGAGTGTCTGCACTGATCTCTGTTACGCTCCAGAAACTTTGGATCAGTTACCTGTCTTTCCCAGCATATAAAAAGAATGAGCTCTCTTTCTCCATGTACAAAAGGCCAATGACACAAACTTTCCTACAGGCATACACATGTCCTTTGTTCTCTATTGTGGAACATATAAATAAGCTATGATCTGCATGTTCTGCTCTATTGTGGAGCATACAAATAAGCTACGATTTGATTGATTATTTCAGAATTTTGTACAAACATAGCTGATAAGCTAATTATATGAAGGGTCATTTTAAGGCAAGATGTGCCAGACACCCTAGGAAACTGTACAGACCAAGTATTGAAACTGAAATCATATATTGGGGGAAAAAAAGCCTTCAGTAAAAACACTGACCTTTTCACCTAGAGTTACTTTAACCAAAAACTGAAACTGCAATTTGATAGCTATGCCTACATCAAGTATTAACTAAAACTTTCAATGACTTGACTACTTCAGAGCTGTTAATCAAAAACATTAAAAACAGTCTCTTGATGATAGAATATCACTAAAATCAAATCACTGTCCCTTTCTCCTTTATTAAAATGGGCAGCTTATCTCTTCACAGTTAATTATAACTCAGCTAGCTTGACTTGGCCTTCTATTTCAATGCACAAACAATACAAAACCGAATTACTTCTTTGTGACCTATATCCATAATTAAAACATGATGATTAATGGGATTTTGAACTGTATCCTTCTTGCCACAAAACTGAATTTATGAATATAAGCAAAACTAGATTTTAACGTGAACATTCATCTCCCCCTGTGCTTTCTCTTTAAATTTAATTTAGATTTAAATCCGAAGGAAACCAAACATTGCATGGAACATAAGGATTTCCTTATAGCACCTAGTTTAGTGATTGTCTGTGTTTCATTTGATGCACGTTTAAAGTTCATTAAAGATTTAACTCACATACAAGGGATACAGAACTTGGTGAGTTTGTTTTCTCATTAAAATCAACCAGAAGACAACAGGCAAGAGGATGAAACCTAACAGGCAGCAAATTTTAATTAAAAAGTAGTCAATTTCCTGTGGTTACTTAGGGTCAAGTGGGGGCAGTTTTAACGTTCTGTTACATGAGAAGAAAATGTTAAAGCATTATGTAAAGTGCATACCAAATTACTGCTTATGCTAATGCTACCTGACCTTTCTTCTTTGCAAAGAAGCTATGATTGGCCGTGTTATCACAGATTTTGAAGGGGAAAAAAAAGTCAGCCAAATTCTGTCTGTGAACCTTGTTCTGAGGTTGTTTCAATTAAAGGCATATCTCTTCCCTCTCAGTTGTCCACTATACTGCTCTCCTGCTGAGACCATAGCTAACACATAAGCTCATCCACAAACTCAGAAATTCTCTACGGCAGTCTAAAAGTCCATAGAGGTCAGCCTTGCATCTGTGACAGTGGCCAGCACAGTGTGCTTTGGAATATGATGGAGCTGTAAAAACAAATACTTCCCTTATTGTACTCCACTTGCTTTCATCTACATGAAGTTTAAACCAGTAGCTTAGCAGTAAGTAAACTGAAATAGAATTAATTTGCTCCCATTGATCATAGAGAGAAACATACCTTTTGAGTACTTCCAGACAATGGTAGGAACAGGATAACCCTCTGCAGAGCAGTTGAGAATTACAGCTTTTCCATATATCCCATCCTGGTCACTTGGCTGAACCACAAACCTAGGGGGCACTGCAGGAAGAAGCAAAAGAAGCAGTGAGAGTGTGCACAAAAAACTTAAAAGCAGCTTTTGGTTGATCCAGTGACACAGTAAGTTGGCTTTATGAAGTTATTTACTTACTGTCAAAAAAATTATGCATTTCTTGCCAAAGGTAACGAAAGCGCTAGTTTTGATAGGGTACAAAAATAAGTGAATAAAAATCTCATTGTAGGAGAGGTTACAAAGTGGAGTAACAGACAAACCAAAATGTCGTAAGCAGAAAAGAAATACTTTCTTACAAATGGGGAGGTCTGACAGATGTCAAAGAACAACTGAAGTTTATTGTGGTCGGCTTTTTTGTTTTATTTTGTTTTGTTTTTTTCCTAACAACTGTGAACTGGCAGGTTTCAGAAAAAGAATTAAAATATTATATAGTGTAAACAACCTTAAAGATGTAATCGCTTTTAATAACAATCAGACCATTTCATATTAAAATGAGGATTTTTGAATTCTTTCCAAACACACAGACATAGAAAGGTTCAACACATTACGTTTAGATTAAGTTGAAATGAAGTAGTTACTGGAAATAGCTGTACGTGCACTGAAGTAAACAGTAAATGATTTGTGTTCTTATTCCACAAGTTCTTTTTTTTGTTGTTGTTTCTTTGAATGGTACAGAGAAAATGTAGCGAGGTCAATGAGCTTGATAAAGTTTTTTTCATCTCAAATTGAGTACAGTAGCATGCTGAGATCTATCATCATAAGGAAAAATCCTAGTAGTTCATTGCTTCAACTAACAGTTAGGGCATGTGCACATGGGGACACATGCATGGTCATGACTTCATAGCTTCCCAAGGTCCAGCCATGGCTGAGTTTGTCTGGAAACTGCACAAAGCAGAATAGAAAGCCCTGACATCCTTTCTTGCTTTGGCCCATCCCATTTTTCCAAATTTCCATTACCCAAAAATGGCAGATATTAATAAAGGAAGTATGGGAGGGGGATGTGACATGAAGAGATTTAAGACAGCAAAGAAAAGGATCATCAATACAGTGAACATTTGTTCAGGGTCCAGAAACAGTTTGGAATGGCCATGAGTACAATACTGCTTATACACTGCTTATACAAGAAAAAAATTATATGGCTGAAGCACAGCAAAACCACCAATGCTATAATAAATGACTTTTTAATTATTATTATAAACACTCTTATATACAAAGAGCATCTCTTGTTAAACTAGAGTCATAAGTTTTAATTAAAGAGAAACTTAAGCTGTCAGTGTTGGGTACAGATAGGAGTGCCAAAACTTGGAGGCATCTAAAGATATTCCCCAAGTGCAGAGAATTCTCACAACGGCCTGAGCCTTCCTCCTATGTCTCCATAATGCAGTGCTCCTCTCCAAATTTCCTCTTTCCAGCCTCATAGCTACAAGTGATTTTTAAAAGATTAGAACAGTTCTCTAGAGAGAAAACAATCCTTTTATCTGTCCTTTTTGCTTACTGAATCCCTAAGATACAGTGAAAAGCTGCCTACTGCCTAACAAAAAGAAGGTTCACTTTCTTGGAACATGTTAGCAGGTAACAGAAGGAACCAAAAACAACAGTTGGCTAGAGCCACCTTTGTACTAGGAGAGATCTTATTTCTCCTCTTTCCATAATGGAAACTGTTATTATATTTATTGCTGTCAAACATTTCAGCTTTCCAAACAGCTGCCACCCTCACAAACAGAAATCATGCGTTGTGTTAATTCATGACAGGTAAGCACCAAACATGAAGCCTCAGCAGCAGCAGCCCTGGGCAATCACCAACCCTATTTTAATTATCTACTCTGAGAAAACATTCACTTTGGTAGCTCAGTTCTCACTGCTCTATATTCAGTTTATCATCTAACACAAAGGAGTTCTAAGTACTTATTTTCCAAAGCAGACAAAATGTATAATTAGTTGTACAAATATATTTGATTTAATACTAAGTATGAAGGCATCAGCTTGTTTCACCCGAAGAACTGTAAATAAATTATTACTCCTAGCTTATAAAAAATCGATTACAAGCTGCTTATCGAAAAATACCATAAGCAAAACAAACAAATAAGCAAAAAGCAAACAAAAAAACCCACTCATTAAAAAAACAAACAAACAACCCACCAAAAAAAACCCCCAAAAAACAAATAACACCAACCCAAATTCCACACCACTTTGATTAAAAGATATTGTGTAGGTAAAGATAGTGGAGTTTAAAGTGTATGGACAAACTATATTCACAGAAGTCCAACTGGTGATAAACCTGCATATACATAACAAATGTATATAGTCCAGCATGCTGACCCTGGCAAAGCTGACCCTGACATGTTATTTGGGGAGGAGATGCAAGGGAGATTCCATGGCCCATTCCCTTTGCATTTCCTCAGCGACCAAAACTGCCCTTGTATGCCTATTATGCATTTAAAGATGTTTCATGTTGGTTTGCCTAATCACCTTTTAAACTTGCCAAATATTACTTTCACAACTTCCTTAGCTAGAAAGTTATAGAAATTCATTATGCGCTGTAAAAAGGAGTATTCCTTCCTTTGTTGTTTAACCAGACCTCCACTTAGTTTTACTGTGTGTCTCCTGCATTCAGTAATGGAAGACCTGATGAAGAACCATTCCATATCCCTCTTATCTACCACCTTCTTGATTTTGCAAACCTAATTACCTCTCATTACATCACCTAGGAGAGAATATAAGTGTGTGGCATTCCAATAGACAGAAAGTAATTGAGGTGGAATTGTAGTGAATAATGGGTCAATTCAAGGGCCTAAGGATGTTCAGAAATTAAAATTAAAGGCAATATATTCAGGTTCTTCTCTTGAGATTATTCAAAGGAAAGAGGACTATCACTCATGTATTGTTAATGTATCTAAAAGCATTTGACTTCACCAGATTATTTGAATTGAATTAAAAGATGTGCTTTCTCTGAAATTGAAAGACTTTTCATCCATCTCCTCTGTCCCCCAAAATTCACCTCAGTTGTGTCAGTTTTACAGGTGAATGATTAAAATCAGTGCAACGAGATAACTGATGATTATCAGACACTTCTATCACTGAAAAGTGTGAACTGCATAATATTGTTCTAAATTTTCTCCTATAATACAAAATTTTTGTAAATTCTTTATTTCCTTCTCATTTAAAAACTACTTATTTATATTCCTCATCTACTCTGGATCACATTGATGACATGTACTGTCATTTTTTTCATGAAAAAATTTGATTAGTATATTAAATGGGGGGGCACAAGCAGAATTCTGAATTCTGAAAAAGAAAGATTGTATATTATGCACATTATGTAATAAAGGAAATCAGACCTTAAAATACTATTTGCATTAAATTATCCATTTCCATAATGCATTTATCTAATCCTTTTTGGCATGTATTGAAAAAAATGGATAGATGACATGGATAAATGGTATTCAATCATTTCTATGGAAATGCAGCTTCAACACATCTTCAACACACCCATGGACTGTAGATATATGTGCTGCGTTCACCTTAAATGATGGTAAGCTCTGACCTGGGCTTTTAAGACATTTATTTCATTGTATTTATATATATATATACACATGTAAATACAAAACATAAGATCTTGCTCTTACATTCTTGGTATCATTAATTGTAACCATTATTTTTTACACAGAATGTGATATCAGGAAGGCAACCATGGAGATTGAATTTTGCCATATAAGCTTCAGAACTAGGCGTATGATCAGCACTCATACTGTTTCTCTGTAGTGCTCCATAAACAGAGTATGTATGAACCTAGGCAAAAACTGTGCCTTCATCTGGTAACAGCATCGATTTCCACATATTCAGTGAAATTTCAGTCTTCCTTTAGGTAGTATTTTAGGATTGCTTACAGAAGTGTGAACTGCTGTTGTGATTTTGAGGACAGGTGTACCTGACCCTTAGTTTTAATGTTGCCAATAAAAATCATAAATGATGCTACAGCAAAACAAATTACTCATTCAGTGACCTTTCAATTATTTCCATCCAGGTAAAACCACAGGATTTTTCTGCATATAGAAATAAGAAGTAAAAGGAGATCTCTGTATTTTCTTCCCCTTTGATAGTTTCTTTCTAAATGTTATTTCAGATGAATAATTTCTTCGGTGCTATGTGCTATCATATTTTGGAAGATGAAGTAGTTTACTACTTGGTAAAGATTTTGATACTTAGCATCAGATTACAAAGCAACATTCACTATTTCTTTATCTTTAAGGAATTCATTAGCCCTTAAAAAAGACTTCTTCATTACAAACTTAACCAAGTTCATTTGTCTGATGTGCTTAAGTAGAGTTAATGGAGAAATAAAGCAATTAGATTCCTTCTTCTCTCTCTTGTCATAGAAGCGTGAGCCTCCTCTACCCATTTATAAAAGAAAAGAACCTGAAATAGCTTATGAATATGACTGAAGAGTTCTACTTTTACTATCACCTTTGTTTCACCACCCCAGTCTCTTGAGCCCATAAAGAGGGCATTTGAAATTGCTTTAACAGTGAGTTTCTGTTAGGATCTCTCATTTAATACAGTCCATGGATCTGTGATGAAAAACGAGTTGTTGAATCATTTAGTGTAAGAGCAGTAAGTTGGCAAATGTAAACTATTTAATAGCTGAACTCAAAGGACCTAAAAACCATGTTTTCCATCAACATGATGATTAGCAAATTCAAGCTCTCACACAAGGAAAACAAAGGATGAGAAAAATTACTATAGGATATTGAAAATAACATAAATGCCACACTGTCATATTAAAGGAAGGAAAATGTTTAAATTATCTACTTGTTTGAAACAATCCTGACAAGATGAGAAAATATGAGTTGGTATGTTAAGAAGACACCACTTACTAATGTCATTTCAGTTTGAAAGGGTGGACATTACTAGCTAGTAACTTAATTAATTTGTGTATGCTGACATTTCCTAATAACTTTTTTTTTCTTGTAAATCCAAAAATTTTTTATGGCTCATCTTTATGACAGAGATTCAGATGACAAACTCAAACTCTCCTTCATAGACTTCCAATCCCTGGAAATGTGTTTGCCTCCCAAGCACAGATGAGTACAATCCTGAAGCGCTCCTAACATAAGCTCCTGCAGTGGGCTACTGAAGTAAGCAAAGAAATAATCTATGGCATTTACCTAGAATACAGTGTTTCATTTTTACAGGGAATATTTGTACTTTACATTTAAATCATACTGTCAAAATGATGGAAGAATTTTAATTAGCCAAAGCAATGACTGATGTATTAATGAATGAGATCATTAAACACTGTACTTTAGGAAAAACGAACAGTTATTAAACTTGGTCATTGGACCTAAGGGGTCAATTTAGCTGGTTTAGAGAAACTATTTGCTATGCGGTTAAAGTAAAAAAAAAGCCTAGTGGTTTGCATTGATCAGGTTTGTCTAATGAAAACATTACATAGAAAGAAAATCATCCAAGGGTAACCTGCAAAGCTGCAGCAAAGAAAGTAAAGGAATTCTGATACTAGCTGCAACTATAAATCTTTTCCTTGTTTTTCCATCACTGCATTTGCTGCATCTCACCACCTCCAACCATAAGAAAGCAGACTGATACTTTCTATATTCAAGGCTCATGGACTGCTCATTTGGTGCTTACCTACGTAATGATATTCAATATTTCTGGCATGTACAAAATGAAAACACATTTATGCTTAATGTACTAAACGTATTAAGGGGCATTATTAGATATTTAAAGAGCTTGTCTCAATTTTAATTAATGATCTATTCATTAACAGGAATTTTAACATCATGGTTTTTGCACCCATTGCTATCACTGAATTCTCTGTTCTTGCAGCACCTGTGCAATTATAATACACTTATGAGCTCTTTCTTTTCAGTTTCCAACCAGAAGATTTTTCACTGCTTTTTATTTCATAATTTTTTCATTCTCATTTTCAGAAACTCTACAGAAGTGAAAAATGTGACAAAGTGTATATATTTCTTTAACCACTCTTTAGAAGACAGTCATAATGAGTAAAGCCTTAATTAATCCTGCATAGTAAGTATTTGACAGGGAAGATGTTTTCCTGATTTCCATGGGTGGCTTTCATGACAGAATCCTACTCTTTCCTTTTTGTTAATAGCACGCCTAGCAAACCAGGAGTGTGAGAATAAATAAAATAACAATGATGAATGACTTTTTGAGAAACCTTTCTAGCTTGCTATTATAGCTTGTAAATTCTTTATTAACTTCCAAGAGGAATTGCAGGATGGAATCCAGTGCAGCTCGAAATTATGAGAATGAAAGCTCTACTTCCACTCACCTGCAGTTCCTACTTGTAGTCCCTGATGCAGTAAAGAGGGAAGCTTCTCCCATTGTCTATTTCATCAACTTCTAGTTCTTGTTTGCAAAGGACCTCACATGAGCTTGCTGTTCTCTTGAGCTCATTATTATCAGCTGTTCGGTAGTACACTGCATCACATTCAGCAAAGACATTTCCAATCTTTACATTATGATTTTATTCTTTCAGCTCCACTGGAGGCATTTTCCCCTGTTCAAATGTGTCTGAAATTGGCCAGTAACTTGTTGGAAAGGAGAAGTACTGGAAGACCCATGCCCAGAACATGTAGCTAAGACTTATTTCCAGCTCCTCAACAAGAAACCCACAGCAGAGAGAACTGAGATTGCTCTGATTGTTTCTTAATCCAGCGTGGCAGATTCTGCTCAACAGCCTTCTACCCTCACTTTATTTCTCTCACTGTCTTCCATTTAATACATGATGCTCTGCAAGGAAAATCTGTGGAAGCTACTCACCTGCTCTGATAGTTAAGGCAGGAAAAATCCAGCCTTGCTGTCTAGATATTTTTAAATCTTCTTACTGTTGCTTAGTTCTTCTTAAACAACACAAAATAACAGGAACGACTAATGGGAACAGAAGCAGTGAGGACAAACCATGAGGTGCCCACAAATTTTAACAGACCAGTGATTATCTTTTGCCATCTAATACTCCTAGCAAAATGGTAGTTCATGTTAGATATCAAAAATATTTGTAGGAAGAACATAGGAAATC
Source organism: Lagopus muta (assembly GCF_023343835.1). NCBI lineage: Eukaryota > Metazoa > Chordata > Aves > Galliformes > Phasianidae > Lagopus > Lagopus muta. The sequence goes on from NC_064433.1 coordinate 107,567,126, forward strand.
TACAGGAAAACAAGAATGCTAAACAACAGGGCACACATGATCAGAGAGATAAAATACTAGGGAGAAAAACATTGAAGTATTTACATGACTGTATGGATTCTGCAAAAATTTATGTACTAATGGTTACAATGTAGCAACAAGCTGCTGCCTTGCGTTTCTCCATTCATCTTAGAAATGGATCGGATTTAGATGATACTTCTAGGTCTCTCTATGTACTATGTTGAATTATACAGACTCTCACGTATATTGAAAACATGTCAGTCTTCATTTTGAGTACTTTTAAAAAGAAAATGGTGACAAGAACTTTGTGGGGAACAGTCATATTCCCTTTGATTTCTTTATTTAAATTCCACAAGAGGAATTTAAATGCCATTTCTTCTTCCTTTACTTAGAGAAAAACTGCTCAATGGATTTAGAAAAATACTGCTACTACTTTCCTTTACACTGTACCTCAGAACAAAAAGATGAGGAGGGATCAGAAAACTTGGAGGAGAAATAGAGAAGGAAATCAAGTATTTACTGAGATATGTGCAGTTTGGGTTGGATGGGGACTAGTAGTGATTACAATTAGCCCTCTAATGTCTACATTCTGACCTCTGTGGAACAAGAGAGCTGAAGCAGTTCAATACTGAGGGAAAGAGGTCAGTCCAGGGTTCTGGCAGAAAATTCAGGTCAAATGTCATATTATATTTCCATCTTCCCCTCCAAGTGGGAATTATTATCCCAGATGTATAAGTAAAACTGATTAAGCCATTACCATTTAAATAGACAGAGAGAGAAGGGCTTAAAGAAGATTGCCGCAGAGCACTAGCTGGGGCAGAAAGATAAGCAAGAGGGGGAAAATTGAGTAGCCCTTGTAAACTTCAGGACTGCTACTCCAGAAAGCTTTTCCTGGGCAACACATGGTGAAAAGCTACACCACCACTGCCAGAAATATATTGGTAAACTTATAAGATGTCGTGATTTTCAACAGGCAGAAATAAACAGGGGCACTTACAGTATTACAGTGTATGCCTCTTTACTTTGACGAGTCTAATGGCTTGGTGGGAAGGAGATAGTGGCAGGAGAAGAAAGTAATAGCTTTACTTTATTAAAAAGTGAAAAATTAAAAACAGTTTGTAAAGCTTTCAGAAAGAAAAAGGAGTAGGTTTTTTTGTTTTTTATTTTATTTTTTTTTTAAGTGTGCATACTAAATTTTGCACACTGACTTTTAAAATATATCAGAAGTTATATTCTCTAGGGAATTTGGCCAAAGTATGACTTGAAAGGCGTAAGATGTGGGAAGTATTTCTCTAAAAGATCTTCTTCATATAAAATATTTACTTACTGAAGTTCTATATTCACATTTATTTCAAGGAAAAATGTTGTGAAATGAGCAAGAGCAAACGGATCATGTTATTTGAGTAATAAACACAAAGAAGAAAAAGAACGTCATTATAAATGTTTTGCTTTTATACTGAGGTAATGTTATATGAGAAGCAGCTCTAAATCAAAAATGAGGATAATCAGCCTAGAAAAATAACAGAGATTAATTTGATATCCTTTGAAACACTTGATCCCAAGGAGTGGGCTTGCTCCTCAAAGTTGTTTGGGAAGTCAGTGCTGTGGCTACCTTGTTCACACTCTGCAACTCAGGGTTGTTGATTAATTTCAAGACTCACTACTTTTAGATAGAAAAGTCTTTTTTGTTGTTTCTGTGCTTCACCTCTCTGTGCGTTGTCTTTTATGATAAGATTACCATTTTCCCATTTTATACTTCCCATCAAACAGATGTCATTACAAAATACTGATGAAATCCACTTAATTGGCGCCCTTCAAACCAATTATGTCTACTTACCTCTCACAATTAATTGGCTTTGGTGCTCCACAGCTGCCGCATCATTTCTAGCTATACAGGTATAATTGCCATTGTGCATCAGCGAAAGATTAGAAATCCGTAAGGAGCTCGTGAAGTCAATGTTGTCAATGGTCACCCCAAGGCTGGCTGGGATGGGCCTGCCGTCCTTTTGCCAGGTGATGGTGATGGGCAGATCTCCAGAGACAACCACACAGGGAATGAAGACCCGCTGCCCGATGGAGAACCTTGGGAACTCGAAAGGCTGGATAAAAGGAGGAACTGAAACAAAAGAGAAAAGAGGAGCTATTGCAGGTACGATCTCACTTCTGAAAAAGCTGTAATGGAGCTGATATTTAGTATGTGCAAAACTGAGTATGTGATAGCAATACCATCAACAGCCACAGGGTATTGTTTAACTAATAAAAGTTACATCTTTTGCAGATACCTTTCTGAAATGGATTTTTTCTTGGCTACCAAATGCATTAAGCAGAAATGAGAATCAGTGAGATCCTGGTTTTAGACACAAAAGATCATCATTGGCAGAATCCTGTGAGAGCAATCAGTCCTTCCTCAAAAAATCCCACTGACAGGTCATGACTGCAGATGTGGGGTTGCCTGAGGTAGTCCAGGATGAGCTCACCAGTTTTCACAGTCTGGGGAAAAGGCTTTGCTTAGGATCACAGAATAGATCTAGAAGAATTTCCAGTTTGCCTATGAAATGTGATGAAAGGGTGTGTAAGATTCTAAAACTCTTCCTGGAACTTACTTTCTTTCTGATTCAAGGCACAATTTTTAATAAGACTGTGTGAAGTTATGCAGTAAAAGGTACAAATAGTATTGATACAGCAGTAAACTTTAATTAAAACTGATTTCTAAACTTTCAAGTTGGCATTTAATACTGCTAACTGTATTTTGCTTGATGGTGTTTTTTACTTTTTTTCCTCATTATTCTGTGGTTGAAAAAAAACCAAAATAACATAAAATAGGCACCCCTTTATTTTTCCATCATAGGAAATAATTTATCTTTAATGAAAATATTTTGTTCTCAGGTACTTCCAATAAAAACAAATAAAGCAATGAGTTGGATTTAATAAACAAACAGGAAGTAATGGAGATGTCCTGCTTTCTCCCAGCTGTTTGAAATATTTGCCAAAAGTCATGCATATTGGGAATCAAACACACAACCAGCCGTGGGAGTCTGAACCTTCTCCCAATCTCAGGGGAGCACTCTAACAACCAGGGCATTGATTGATCTGACAGTTTTCCATCAGTCTCTCCTGAGGGAACTATAAAACCAGCTTTGCAGTCAATACTCAGATACTCATTTATTAAAAGAGAAGGCTCTTAGAAGTTATGTATCTTAGAAATAGGAGTGCAATTCCTGTTCTTGACCGAGAGATTACTTGTATACAGTCCTTATACACTTGTACATCTTTACACTTGAACATCTTTAACAAGAAAGTTCAAAGGACATCCACAGAGAAACATTTATACTGCTGTATATTAGCTAGCTTCAGAAGAAAATAGAGCTGGTGGCTCTGTGCTTACTTGTGTGTCTTTTGTTCTACCACCCTTTAGCAAAATGAAAGCTTTGTTTTTACAGAAACTGAAGTAGAAAAGAAGCAGAAAAGCTCTCAAAAATGGTTGCAATGTATGCCACCTCTTTTACTTTCTTAGCAATTTTTTTACTCCTCTGCCAGTTTCCTACTGGATGATAGGGACTGATATTTGTAACCATTATTACAGTAGTTTGATGCTGTTGCTTTCATCATCACACCTGTTGGCTGCTCTGCCATTCATGAAAAACGTGATACCAATCCCTCTGAATGGCAAAGGCGTTGTTCAGTGATGTACGCTGGTGTCTGTGAGCGTAACAGTGCAAGAGGATGTTAACTCTGCTGTTTCCAGAATAAGCCACGATGCCATTTGAAGAGGAGATGTTATGGCAGTGCATGTCTGTCACAAAGGGGTTAAATCAGGCTTCAGATATACAGATGCAGAGTGTAATAGTTTCTTTCTATAGGTTTTCTGTCACTTCTTTCTTTCTCTCTTGGGACCTAGTGTTACACAGAGTGACAAAATATCTGCCTGCTTCTTCTAATTGCTTTAGTGCACCTAAGACATTCATGTGACAGATCATTGAGTCATTGACAGATCATTTTGCACACCACAGTAACAAGAAGGACATGAAACTGTTAGAGTGTCTAAAGGAGAGCATCCAAATATGGTGAAGGCTCTGAGGGCAAGGTGTGTGAGGAGCGGCTGAGGCCCCTCGCTGAGCTCAGCCCAGGGCAGAGGAGCTGAGGGGAGGCCTGATGGCGGCTGCAGCTCCTCACACGGAGCGGAGGGGCAGCACTGAGCTTACAATGTAAGTAGGAATTTTTAGTACTGGACTTTCAGGAGGTTTTGACACGTTTTCCCTTGCTAAGTGCAGCTATCTAAACCCCCTGCACTGACTGTATTAGCCAGCACATCTCTGCTGCACGTTCCCTTAAATTCTTCTCTCTAGGCATCATTACCAAGGATAAGCTAAAATTCAGAGCAGAGTAGCAAACTGCTTCAGTATTTTCTGCTGAGCATGTAAGAGACTTGAACTTATCTTTCATAGACAAAAATATACCAGGAATAAGATAACATACTTCTCAAGGATTGTTCAGTGCATCTTGACCCTCCAGCTCCCCAATGAAGAAAACCACGAGCAAGATCATGAAGTCACATTGAAGTATTTTTTTCCACAAAATATTGATTGGCAAGGTTACACTTACTGACTCTAAAATTCAAGCAACAGCCTGCAGAGCATTTCGTATACCGGTTAAAATATTTATAGGCAGCACATTTTCCCTCTGCCCAGGTTTTTAAGATACTGAAGATACCAACATTTATTTCTGCCTCGTAATATATAATGTATATTCAACCTGCAGCAGCTTGCACTCCTGACAAGGAGGTTATTTTGAAAAGCAGTGTGTAATTTAAAATCAGTACTTTAAAAAAGTAAATACTCAAGGGGTATTCTTCAAAGTATGGTATCTCCATACTTCAAAGTATGGAATAATGCTTTTCAGCTACAGTATTTACTGTTTTGGGTTGATAATGTGACCTAATACAGGTCTTCTTGCTAATTTGAAGATGGGAAAAATCACCAAAAATCACTTACTAAAAGCATAGAAAGAGAACAAAACATATCTGAAGTCATTTAAATCAAAAGTTGCCATATGTATTTCTGAAGTAAAAAAGCTGACAAACAATATGAAATATCTGGCTTAATTAACCAGCATACTTTGAGAATTTTTGGTAAAATTGTATAGTAAAAAAAATTGTATCATTGACAAAAAGCACAAAAAAGTAGGATGCGTGTACACTACTTCAAATCTTAGAGAAAAGTTACCATAGGACAGATATATTAAAATGTATTTTAAATACTTTAAGGTGTATCACAGTATTTTTCTTTTCTATGTGTAGCTTTTGTTTCACTATATTTCAGAGTTTCTATTCAATTTTGTTTGCTAAATTATTTTACTTCATATAACATGTTACATATTACCCATATACAGAAAGGGTTTTATGTGCATATGTGTTGTGTATTTGAAAGGGATGTTTCTTCCCTTACTCACAACAGTCAAAAGACAATCTGTGCTCTATGCAATTGAATGCAATGGCTTGGGGATGCTTTATTGATGAGTGCTTGAATTAAGTGTCTATTTAAAAAGAGGATTATGGGCCAGTCTCATTACTGTTAATGTATAAGATTTAAATGATATTTTTGTGCCCTAGCAACATCTCCTGTGCCTCTGGGAGATCACTGTAAAAGAAGGCTTCCATGATGCTCTCCATTAGCAGAGGAACATCCTTAATTTTTTGCCCTCTGTTTTGTGGGAGTTATGTTGGAAGAAACTGCTCAGATGATTCACTAAAACAGAACATCCTGCAGATGCTTTGTTTTCTGCAGCAGTTTTGTGAACACACCATTGCTCTCTTGTGTTCTCCTGTTTATCACTAGAAACTGCTCTCTAAATGATTTTCATGCAATAACTCTGTTGGAGGAGCCCACACTATGACATAACTTTAGCAATGAATACACACAACATTGGCTGATGCAAAGTAATAGCTACAAACTATGTAGGTCACTCTGAACGTAACACCTCTGATTTATTTCCGTGGAAACTACAACACATACAAAGAGCACAATAACACACTTTGATAGAGTAAATTCTCAGCCTCAAAACACTATTTGTCAGCACAGTCAGCACCATTAGCTGTGCATTTTCACCAGTGATGAACAAGAGCCTGCATGCCACACTCACAACAACCTGCATCAGCAGAGGAGACCTACTGTCACTTTTGCCACTGCTGAAATGCATCACTCACCACCTCACTGCTCTCACATCCACTGTTTGGTCTCCATAAACATTCAGCAGGTGTCAGTGAATGTCAATGGGTGTCATTTTTCTGCACGCATTCTGACACATCTTTGCTTCGTACACAGTATTCACTTCAGATGCCACTGTGTCAGACTGCCCTTCTGCTGCCATCAGTCACACAATAACAAAATGTAATGGAATACTGATGGAAGGTTCAGCCTTTACTGCCATCCTACTAACAATCTGCCTCTGACACTGTAGGCCAGTATCATAAAATAGGAAGGATAACTTTCAGAGCATTCATAGAAGATCTCAAAGAAGCCATGTAAACCAAGATTTCATGCACTAGGACTGCAAAAGCCAAAACTGCTTTGTATTTGCACAGATCCTAGTCATGGTTTAGCCAGCCATTGACTGTTTCACCTAAACATCTCCATCCCTTGTGGGATTCTTCTGCTTCTCTCTTTTATTTATTGGGCTTTATCAGTAGGGCACGTCATTCACTGAACTGTCAATGGCATTTACTGATCCGAGACACATAGTGTGTTCCCTCATTGACTGCTAATGCATCCTGTCTTGAAAAGAGCAAATACTGTTATATTCTACAGACCTAAATGTATGCATTGGAAATAAAAGAACCAAATCACTATCTATAATGTCTTTGCTGTTCACAATGTTTCCATGTGCTTGTAGGTTCATTAGTTACCAAAACTGACCCAGTATCCAAAATTCTTCAAAATCTTACCACAACTGTATCACAGAGCAAATGCTGCTGTGCACCTTCTCCAGCCTCAGTCCCCACTTCTTCTCTCTGCAATACAATACTGTTCTGAGAACTCCCTCAAAACAAGGGATCAGTTAAAACGCTATGCAGAAGCCAAGACTGCTTCACCTATCTATCAGATCACCCCATTTTAGCCTCTGTTGTGAGGGGAAGGGATCACACCCTGTAAGCCTAGAATGAAGGCAGTACGTTCTCTGCCCAAGGGGATGCATTTGCTTATGCATTTTTTAAAGAGGAAACATTTTTGTTGTGGCCATAGGGTAAATGCAAGAGTACATACAACAAGCTGTTACATTCATTGTTAAAGTGCCCTGTGACAAAAAGCCCATCTTGCAGGTTGTGCATTATCTAGAAGCACTCACCCAGTCCACTACTTTTCATACGCTTTTAGAACTTTGTCCTGAGCTATAGCTCTTATTTAGCCCCTGTGATCTAAAGTGATCTCTGTCCTCAGGTAACACTGTGAAAAGCTGAACACAACTAAATCACTGGAACCAAAAGTTCCAGATTTGAAAGAGAGAGGACTTCAACCTTCTGAAACCTTCTGAAAGAGAAGGACTTTGTGCTTTGAAAATTATTCCAATAAGTAGTTTGACTGGCTTCATACTAACTTCTCCTTCACCAGTATTCTATGATTGCACACAAGGAGCTAATTTTACACCACCCTTCTGTTACCACAGTATTGGTGTCCTGTTTTCTGCACATCCTTTGTACTGTGTTCTGATTTCAAGTTAGGGCAGCATACTCCATACTTCCATTCTTGTGTTCGTGCACACTTGCTTTCTATACACACTTACTATCTGGACTTATACACATTGCTACACAAACCAACTAGAAATAAAGTGATTAGCATTTCTAAGAACAATTCTAACAAATGTATATATAAGTATTTCAAATATAACTGAATGCAAAAAGAGAAAGAGCATGGCTTTTTCCAAACAGAAACTAGAGACAGCTGCATTCTAAGACAGAAGAGTGTTAGCTTTGGAAGAACCCAAGTTTAAATATACAGGTAAGTCTTGAACTCTTATTCAAGTATTAAGGCTTGTTCCACATTGTTTTCTGTGGAGGACTTTTAAGTGGATTTTGCAGGATCTTTTCTGTGACTGGACACCCATTCTCATCACACAGCACTTTTCTGATTTATGCATATGACAATTCCAGTTACTTTGGAAGATCTGATTATTTCTTCCTGAAGGGTGTATAAGCTCAGAGGGATTCAAAAAGGTATTGCACTGGAGAGAAAGAAATGCAGGAAGTATAATGAAAGAAGTGTCTGAAGGATCTCAAAACCAGAAGTTTTTTCATTCAAACCATTGGCAACATTCAATAAATAATGCATGAGAAGTTATATCTTACATATAGGTACAAAGCTGAATTCACACTTCATCTAATCCACACTGTAGATTGCATGAAGCATAAAGAAATTAGCAGACTGTCTGATGACAGTGTGCACAATCGTCCAAAGGAGCAATGAAAGACTCCCTCTTGGAGATTTTCCCCTACTGTGTCTGCAGTTTTCAGTAGTCAGAAGAGCCCACTGATCTGCAATTCAAATCCACCAATAACATTTTGCATATTAGGAAAAGATGGATACTTCCTGGGAAAAATGTAAAGAATCTATTCAAATAGTTGAAAAATTAAGTTTTTTTTAGAAATCCTCTGTTAGGTTTGCATGTTTTCTGAAAAGAAACAGGCAACTACAATTTCTTGCAGTTCACAACAGGTGAAGTGCTATCACTTCACCATCAGAAAAGAAGATACTTCCTAAATCAATGGCATACCATAATCTCTGCAAGATCAGAAAAAGCACTTTTGAGCACCATACTTTTTTTTTTTTTTTTTTTTGATGCTGCATCATTCCTCACTGGGGCTTCTTTATCAATTAATTTGTGTCTGAGAAGTGTGAATAGCAGCGGGCTGTTCATATGAGAAGAGTGTCTCATGAGACAGATGAAAAGAACATCACCACTTAATACTGATAACTTTTACTATAGCCGAGAAAACTATAAATTACAAAACAAAACAAAAGATAATGACTCAGTCCTGCTTTTAAAATGTTTCCAGATCCAACAAATCCTGTAGAATTGATATTGCTATTATTATTTTACCACCTTGCCTCTAGTAGGATTGTTTTTCAGTGGAAATATGAAACTTACAGATGGGGTGTGTAATATAACCCCTTATTTTGTCTGACAACACTTCCCATTTTAAGACTACTTTTATTTTTACTTTTATTTGCTTGCAATTTGACTTTTGTTTGGATAGCACTTTTCCAGGCCAGGTGTCTGCCTCAGGCTGAGTCATTTCAGCTGGAAGGTTGCAGCTACAGCTGTCTGGTCACTTCCGAGAATAGGCAGAGAGAGTTGAAATGTAAGGATATACTGCATTTTCATCATACCTTAAAAGAAAATAAATAAATAAAAAGCCATTGTGAAAATCTGAGTAGCCTCACCATGGCTTTCATGTTCAGCGGGCAAAGACACAAGCATCAAATGCCCTTGCTGTTCCTACGGAAAGTCATCAAAAGAGTGCCCAAATTTGAATGTACAGAGGAATAGGGGAGATCATGGGGCCAACAAAACAGAAAGGAAAACCAGCCTCTCTTACTGGGCATGCAGACAACAGCAGCAAGCAATGGAGCAGAAACTCACAACATTGCCCAGGATAAGAAAAGGGGCTTGCAGAATTGGACTTAGGAGAAGCAGAAGAAAATCAAAAGTTGGGATCAGGCTTGCAATGGGATTCAAGAGATCGTGAAGGCTGGTAAATTGAAGTTGGAAAATGGCTGGAGATGTGAGGTTAGAATAAAAAAGCAGTTTGGTGGGATAGAGAACTATCAATGAGAGAAGACAACACAAAGGAGAGAGAGACTAGAAGCCAGTGGAGATAGAGAAAATGAAGACTGGCAGAAAGCAGGGAGTCTAACTGCTGGCAGAGAGGAATGCAGGGAGCTCTGAAGGTAAAGACCACTTCTGAGTCATGGGAACAAGGCACTGGGAAAATGAAGGCTGAGATGAGAAAGATGTGGAGGGCAGACTGGTTTTGGAATGCAGAGCAGAAGAGTAAGGATTAAGACGAGCTGGAGACAGATCACACTTTGATCAAAAGCCCATGTCTTCTCCAGAATATTCTTCTCCTATATGTAGGATATCAGCCTGTAATAGTCTTCTGCTGTCAGCAGATGTATAAGAACTGGCAAACCACTAGAGCTGGGTGAAATAAGGACAGAGAAACTAGTGCTACTAAGAATAATTTTGTTTTTGGCAAGGACCCATGCTGTATCCTTAGCAAGGCTGGTCTTGATGAGTACTTTTAAGGATGTCAGTAAATGCTGTTTCCATTTACAGAAGGAGAAGAAGAGGGTGCTCAGTTTAGTCTACAAAGCTAAAAGGAAACTGCATTTAACACAGGCCAAAGTAAAACATACTGAAAGGTGATTACAGCTGTAAAGACAAGCATCTGACAGGTAAGAAATATCAGAAATTCAGTATGAATGTAGAGCCATAGCCTCACCCATTTATGTATGCATTACATTGTGGGTAGATTTCATCACTGTTGTCAGAAATCAGAGCTGGCCAATTCATTTGTCTAAATGAAAAAAATAAATGCCAAGATGGCTTGATTTCCAAAATGCTCCTCTAGGACTCAGGCACAGTTCCAACAGTGCTGCGTCTGCCAAGCAGAAACCTGCTTATTTTCCTGCCAGCATATTCAGTCAAATTTCCATCAGTTATCTTACAGGATTGCTAGCTTCCAAGATTCAGATCCAGAGACAATGGACAGGTGAAAGGTGAGACGGGCCCCACAAGTGAAAGTAAAAAGGCAAGAAGGCTTCACAGTGACTGAGAATAAGGGGGGTAAAGGGGAATAGTTAGAGATAGTTTATAGAAGCAAGAATGTAGAGCTTGTTAGAAAATAAGGGATAGCAGACACTGTGACTGGGATAGTAAGGGGGATGAAGGTGTATAACCAAGATGTTATAATTGCAATATAATCAAAAGAGTAAGGCAAAACAAACAGGGATCACAAAAGAGAATAAGTAGAAGAGCTTACCCTTGGGTTGAGCTCACTAGAAGATATCAGAGGAGGATCTCCAGAAGAGATCCTTCCCCTCTGGTAGCCAGCTCTTAAATAGGTCCAGGAGGGGTGGAGCCTGGCTCCACCCCTTCCGGCAGCACAGCTGAATTGCCTTCACCTGTGCTCCTCTGGCTGACTCATGGCTCACCTCAGGTGATCAATCAGAGGTTCAGGCCGTAACTCAGCAGTTGCCATACAGAAGGCCATAAAGATAAAGGTTTGAGAACAGCCCAAGGACATTTGGCAGGGAGGTGATTAGATGTCCATGGGGCAAGAAGAAACTGGTTTGGGGGGATACCCCCTGAAAGGCCAGGAGTTTACAGTGAGAAAGGCCAGAAGCCTTCGCAAGAAAAACAACAAATCTTCATCCCACGACCCACTATGCACGCACAAGAGGGGAGGGTCTGCATGCTAATGAACTCTCGGGGGTGTAATGATTATGTATCTGAATTCTGAGAAAACTATTGATTATATATTAGTTTTGCCTATATCTGTACCATGGTTTCTCCAGACAGTGTGCAAATTAGGTGGATCTATCCCCCTTGCACCCAGTGTCCGCGCAGCACTGAATAAACGGTACCTGCTTTGTAATCTTACTTGGGTTACAGAGTTTGATTCCTCACGTCAACAGGCAAGGGATGGAGAAAATGACATGCCATGTATCTCTGGCCCAGTCATTTGGCAATGCAGGCCTTTAGAGTATGTGCCCATGTGGTCAAGAATATCAGATCTTCCTAAAAATGCTGCAGCAGATTTAATGTAATCTTGAAGTGATTCCTCTGATCAACAGTGAAAAGAAATACCTGCCTCAAGGTCAAATAATAGAGAGATGATAGGCCCAGATTCAACCTTTTGGCTTCCTGACAGCCTGCCAGGTGCAGAGCAAACTCTAGTTCTCTGGCAGTCAGGATTTCATTCAGAAGTTTGTCGTGAAACTTTCTGTTCTGAGATCTTACAGTGATTTCTAAAGAATATCCTCAAGAATTTGCTTTCATTTGGATACTTATAAATATCTCAAAATACTCTACAGAATGGGCAATCCTTTTGTATTTAATTACATGCTCATGCTGTTGAATATCTTTATTTGAATGGTGCTTTTGATGCAACTTCATTCAAGACAGAAAGAGGATGCTTTATATACTAGAAAATTTGGAAAATGGGTGTAAATGAGGCAGAGGATAGCAGACAAGAATGGCCACTTGTATACATAATGCAGAAAAGTGCTTCCCTGTAGAGCCAAATTCTGTATCTACCTTTGTCATGGATCTCTGAGATGATGATAATTAAATGACTTCAGTCCATCTTTCCCAGTGGGTAACCAGTCTGCATAATGGGACTTGTTTAAGAAAGACAAAGAACTTGGAGAAGCATATATATTTCAACTGGAGCTGTGCTCTGTGCATACAAATGCTTTACAAAAGCAAGTAAACTGGAAAAAAAAAAATCAAGCTATAAGCTTCTGAAATTGAACACAAAAAATATGTAGATAAAGATTTAGTTTGTGCCACAGCTGCCATTTTCCAAAGAGATCCTAAACGCCCAGGTGGGTTTTGAAAAGGGACTCAGTTCTGAAGTACTCTGATGCCACAGATGATCAGTTCAGAAAAATTCATGAGGAAACTGGTAATTATGTCTTCGGAACAGAATATGAAGGAAACAAAATACAAAGTTACAGTTCATTAAGTATCACCTATTCTTAAAAACTGGTCTGGGGTCACCCAGTAAGCTTGTAGCGGAAATAAGAACAAACCAAAGGACCCAGTGTTGAACACAAGCAATAATCCTCCCTCTGTTTCTCTGGAGATTAAATAAGTGGAGTGATAATACGAGAAGTTGAATCATAAAATAAGGAGATTTTGGCACTGACATTAACTCCTCTTACAATGTCATATCTCACAGTTCTTCTAAACAATGCAAGCAGAGCCATAGTTCGTATTTCTTGGAATAAACTGTAAGTGTCTGAAAACTCATCACATTCCCTTAGGAATTCATAAAAGAAAAATGACAGCATGAACATTAGCAATATTTTGAAGCAAGCCATGGCTGACTAACCATCCCTGGAGGTGTTCAAGAAATGTTCAGATGTTGTACTAAGGGACATGGTTTAGTGGAAAATATTGGTGATAGGTGGACGGTTGGACTGGATGATCTTAGAGTTCTTTTCCAACCTTGGTGATTGCATGATTCTACAATCTGCTAATAAGTTGGATGAAATCACAGTGTGGTTATGGAACAAAATAATATCTAACTATTTCAGCAAACATTGTACAGTACTAACCTCCAGCCACAGAACCTTGAGAACTTTTGGGGTTTATTAATACGAAGCTAAGCTTTGATATTTTGGGTTTAGCATATGAGGTCAGGAAAGTAACCTCTTTAAACAATGTCTTGGCAAGACAGGGCTTGCTGACTGCCTAGCACAGTCTCTGCAGCCAACTTTGGCAGCTCCAGAGGAATACATATGATCCTCACTAACACATCTGTTTTGCATGTGCAAATCACATTGCAATTCACCATTCATATTGCAACTTGCACTGTTCCAGTGCATCTGCCTTTAGACCACGTGCAGGGGAAGCCCGTATCACAGGTGCAGTGGCATCTCACCCACTCTTTGAATGAATCACATTTTTATGTTAGTTATTCAGACCACACACAGTCACTTTCAGATTTATGACCTGCCAACAGCTCTGGCAGTTGAATATTCAGACTAAGGCAGAATATCTTCAAGCTGTAGGATGCAACATCACTGATAGAGGGATAATCATTGATGGGACTGACCAATTTGCATTCTAAGGTGGAATTGTCAAATTTGCAATCTGTAACTAACGGAAGTAACAACAATACTGCACCTAACATTCCCAGTGACTAGTAATGTTATGTAACTGCTCAAGCCAAGGATGGACCACTGGATTATTTTACATGGCTATATTCATTTTTACCATCACTTGAAGAAAGGTATCATTTAAGAGGCAGCATTCCTCACCAGATTTACCACATTAAGCTCTCAGTGCAATAGCAACACAATTAACTAACTCAGGACACATTTCTTCAGCTCCCTCAATAGATCTGCAATATTTTTGTGACGTCAAGCAAGACACCAGATGCGTTAAAATAAATGGTTACATTAGCTTTTCATGATACATGATATGATCAGTGGTCCTGTTGGTCTCAGGTGTGTAAGATGTTACGTCTTTCACAGAACAAATTGCTAGTAGCTTATGGCTAATCTCCTGACCTCTTGAAATAATTAACAATCACTTCATTTCAGATTGAAAACAAGAAAGAGCTAAACAAACCAAAGAGAAAGAAAATAAAGGCTCAGATGTCTGTAACAAAGCAATTTTACTTGTGATCTCTGTTTCTTATCTGAGAACAGATGCAGAAATTGACTTCTTCTCTCCTCTCTACCACCAAAAGAAAAAGAGCCAAGGAAAAGCTCCGAAGAACTTCAAGAATGGTGAAATTACACTTCATCCTACAGGCTCTCATGGGTGGACTGTAGAGTGGTCCTGTTGCTCAAAACCAAGTGCAACTCCAGTAAGGTTTTATGTCTTTTGCGTCCCTGTGAATAGGTCTGACCATTACCAAGATCAGAATAGTCTGAACATAGTGCTAGGAAAATTTCTGTTCTCATTTATTTCTGAAGTACTTAAGCTTATCCTCATTTGGGACTATGTTAATAGATTTTAAACATCCTGTTAGAATTTATTTATAGTACTAACTTTCTACAGCAGCAAGGACAGTCAGAAAAACCTGCTTAATAACAATTAATGTTTGTAGGTCCTGTCTCTTGTTTATTGATGGAAAAACATGCTTCAAAATTCTAATCTTGTTTAAAGTTAGAAAGTTATTGACTAATGAAAATGTAGACAGCCACTTAGCAGAAAAAAGAGTCACCAGTGAAATTTAGGTCACAAAGTATTCATTTGCTGACCAAATTGCTGTCACAAAAACTGACAACAGAAAGCTTGTTTCCCATTAAGAAGCAGTCTCCTGTTAATAAGCAATGATCTCTTAATTGAATAAAGGAGGGTAAAAATCAAGGAAGCAAGCAAGAAGCAAGGCAAGAAATAGTGCCTGATTATTATTTACGTCATCATTACAAATGAACAGAAATCTGGATTAATCATCTTAAGGATTCGTTATCTAACTGACAAGATAATCTTACATGCTCTGTCTTGCATTTCTATAAACTACAAGCCATTACCCCAGCTCGAGTTCTCCAAGTTACCCTTACCTTTCACTGTCACGTGAACACTCTGGCTGGTGGACAGCTGGGGCTGAACAAGGACATTACATGTGTATTCACCCTCATCTACCTCCTTCTGCACATCTGAAAGCTTCAATGTCCCATTGTTCTCAAAAGCCACTTGACGATGGTTAAAGGGAAGCAGGTTAGAGTTCTTGTACCACTTGATGGAGTAATACGGGTAGCCTATTACACGACAGTGGATGTAGGTGTCCCGTCCCGCTATTGCTGTGATGTTTTTCATTGGTCGAATGCTTGCTGGCCCTGGGAAAGTAAAAAGGAACTCGTGAATATAGGCACGTTTGTTTGAGAAAATAGACTTCTTTTTTTTTCTGAATATACCAATGTTAATGACATTTACAAATGTGGCTTGTACAACACTTAGTATTTGACAGTTTCTGCTTATAAGAGCCATTTAAGCAGTTTCCCTAATCTTTGTGTGCTCTAGTTTTTCCTCACCCTGCAGCATACATACTAATTATGTGGGGGTATATGTTTGCATTATCCAACACTCGTCTGATAAAATCTTTGCGGCATTACAAATTAAAAGTCTGAGGATGATTTAATTAATGTGAAATACTAGCACTGATACAAAGCTAAAATTCTGTTACACATGAGAACACTGACAAACTTAGCATTTATTTTGACATATATGAAGTATAATACCATGACGATGGGTATTATGCCATGTAAAGCTAGAAATGCAAGGTAAAGTATAGTATACATGAATAATTACAATCAATGCTGGACAAGTAAAGGAGGAAAGGAAAAGAAAAAACATGCACAACAGGACTAAAGTAAAGAAAATATGAATTAGTAATGATGAGTACACGAAAAAGAGACTACAGAACACAAAGAGAAGTCTTCCAAAGTTTAACCACATCATACATTTTCTGGGTCTGGGAAGGCAGGTTGGAAAAAAAGAGAAGAGGAAGAAAAGGAGAGGGAAAACAGTAAGTTGGTTTTGGCATTCCAAGACTCTTTTCAACACATGCAACAATCTTTTTCTCCACTACAATGAGTTATGTGTGTTTTTTTGAGGAGCTGATTTGACAAGCACCTCTTACGTTTATTCGAGCCTGGTACAGGACGACTCCAGCAGAGTTGTTGGCAGTACAGCGATAAACTCCACCATCTCGAACCTGAGTGTTAGAGATGTTCAGGTAACTGACCACATTCCCTTCAGAGGTGATAATCTGGCTGATACGATGACTGCCATCCTTCACAATGGGATCTTCATCCAGTGTCCAAGTGATGGTAGGCAAGGGGGTCCCCTTCACATTGCACATAAGGGAGACTGGCTCGCCCGGACTCACCACTTTCTCACTGAAGGCAGAAATGATTTTGGGAGTACCATCTGCCAAAGTAAGAAAAGGAAGAGAAGAATGCTTACATGCTGTAAAGCTGTTTCCTCTATCCTGAAGCTTGTCACAAGACAAAATCTTTTTTAGAAGACATGTAAATAACTGTATTCCTGGACATAAGTTTAATTATTGAGAGATGGAAACAAACTTTGGTAGATTACTTACGGAATTCTTTCCTTACTGAAAGTTTCTTTATCATCACTAAGAAACTCAATAGTGAATTCCACTCAGGAAAAACCACCTGAATGGAAGGATGGGGGCTCTGCAGGGCTATATGAACTGTCAGGTTCTTGCAGAGAGGTGTCAGTCATACACAGTTCACCAGTAATGACATGTAACAAACCGCTCACATGCTTTGAATTTTTCCTTTCCTGGTACATTTCATCTCCTTTAAAAGCTAAAGATGAATTCTGTCAATGAGCCAGGCATAACTTGCATAGGCTAATTTCACACAGCTGTGTCAATTCAGTTTAGTCCTGACCCACATTATCGCATTTAGAAAAGTACTGAATTAAGCTTTTCCTGAATAGAGGCAGCAAGTAACAATAGTGATGCCAATTTCTTTCTGTGGTCATTTTGTGTTGCAGATAAATAACCTTATGTGATGAGAATGTTCAAATAATTTTTCTTGTTATCTGTGTCACAATGTACTCATCCTCTACCAGACAAATGAATAAAGAGAATGCATGGAGACAGAAACTTTGAGGTTTTAAGTAGGAAGCAGGATTAAATAACCACCTACCCAGAGAGCTCAGAGGAATAACACTTAGGAATGATGACACTCTGCTATTAGTTAGAAAGTTCCTTCTGAAATCACGTATTGCATGCTCTCCCTTGAAAATTATACTTTCAAAGCCGTATCTATAAGGGATTTCAATATAATTGGGGGCAAAAGTGCAAGAGGCCACATGTCAAGAGCAGCGTGCAGAACACAGCAAGCATGCTAGAAGTTTGGACAGCAGTTTTGCCAGCTACTATCTGATTTTATAGAATCAAGAGGCAAGTAAGCTAACTTAATTGTCCTACACTGTTAGCATCTGCAAGAAACAGAAGGAAAAGGCTATTCATTACCTAGTGAGGGTCCAAAGACACATGAAAATACGTCTTGTATATGAAGCCCTTTATGGACAACTCCTTTCAGTTTCATACAGGCCGGAGGTTGCCAGAATAGGATTAACAAATCTCATGCTCTATTTGAGAGCACTATGTACTATATACTGCCTCCTTACAAACACTCTGCTATGTACTTACCCTCGTGTTTGAGGGGTTGAACCACAATAATACCTTTGGAAATCATAATTCTTACATTGCAATTTCAGTACAACATCACTCTGAGAAAATAGGCATGATAGATATAAAGCCAGCCTCAAAATATGCTGAGTCACAGTAAAATTAAAAATAGTGCCGAAATATTCCTTTGCTTTCCAAATAGTGAAAATCATAAGGTACTGCCATTCTCAGACTGCTGAAAGACCTCAGATAGGAAGAGGGCATTTTGTTTGGTTTGATTTCATAATTTTCTCCTCTTTCTTCCTGTCTTGTTTCTGTCCCATCAGTTGTGTGACAAGAGTTTTTATTTATTTATTTATTTATTTCCATCTCTGACTCTCTTCCTTTCCTTTGCTGTGTATTAGATACTGTCATCCCTCAGAAACAAAACAACAGCAATAGGAAAAAAGCTTTTTATCCTGAAAGGAAACTGTCACCAGACCAATAAATCTTTGAGTGTGCACACCATGTACCTCTGCCATCCCTCTGCTTCTTCTTCTTTTTTTTTTTTTAATTCAAGTGACAGGCTTTTTTTGGAGATGAAAGCAGACAGTATTTTCCCAGCAAGACCCGGGTGTCTTTGAAATCTTTCCTGCTGTTACTCTCTGATAACCTGCACTCTCTCGACACTGTGATAGATTATCAATACACTCTTTAGGCTTTGTTAGTCACAGGAGATGGTTGCCGAGGTAACTTGGTCCAGGCAGGTAATCTCCTCTTTTTTCTGTAAAGACTAAAAATAGTGTCCATGCCACAACTGCACTACATTCTCATTAATGAACTGGCTCTGTACAAACCGCCTGATTATCATGTGGAACACTGTGTCAGGTACTTAATATGATCTCTAGATCTTCAGCCAATATGCCCAACCAGAAATGCCATACCAGGAAGGAAATGTCTGGTCCTGAATAAGGATCGCTTATCACATGTCTTGTTGAAAAAGTAGTGTAAAAAAATCAACACCATCATCTCTAAAAAAAAAGGACAGTGAAGACTATTCAGGAGGGATATATTTTTCAAATCAATACCTTCCAACAGTTTTCTTCTCTTCAGAGTAGGGAGGCACAATAACATCTGCCGACAGCTCAAAGGTACCCTCTTCTCTTGTTTAGAGCCTCCAGTACTTCACTTTACAAAAGTGTTGCCAAAGACAACTTGTAAAACACGGAGATTAGAATCACTAAACAGGTAGTGACTCACCTTCTAATATTACTTGAACATAGTCTTGAGCGGACATCTTGTCCTTGCGCACAAAGCACTGGTATGCTCCACCATCACTCTTAGCCATGCCATCCATGATAAGGTTCTCCCGGTTGATCCCAGTGATCCGAACGTTGTTACCAGGGTTAATGATTTCACCATTACGGTACCATGAGAGCTCCTGGTCCTCGGTTCCTGTCACACTGCAGGACAAGGACACTTGACTACCAACACTGCTTTTTACTTTCCGTGGGCTGATTGTGGCTTTTAGTGGTTCTGCGGATTTAAACCAAAACAATGGAGAGGGAAAGGGAAATAGAGAACATTAAGTATACATCTACATTTACATGAGAGTAACACATTAACCCTCAGATAAGACAAACAACATAAATCACA
This sequence comes from Lagopus muta, assembly GCF_023343835.1. Classification (NCBI taxonomy): domain Eukaryota; kingdom Metazoa; phylum Chordata; class Aves; order Galliformes; family Phasianidae; genus Lagopus; species Lagopus muta. Next base: position 107,586,663 of record NC_064433.1, read on the forward strand.
TCCATATCCTTCTGAAAAAAAAAAAAAAAAGCAGCAGTAAAACAAACTTTTAAAATCACCACAGATTATTGTGCTTGCTCTGAACAAGCATTTCCCCCAAGAACATCCATGACACAAAACGTAAGGATTAACCTACTTAACATATGATATAACCCCCTAGACTATGCCTAAATGAATGGTAGGAACAGATCTACTGAGTAACAGCATTGTTGCTAAGTGGCAATCAATAGTACTACATCTTTTGGAAGGGCAGGATGTTACTTTGGATTAGTTCAGTGTGGACTTTCGTACTGGTGTATTAGATGCATTTCTGAAGATCATCTTCTGGTTTCATTTCCTCCAAAAGGAACATAGTTAAGAATACCTAATGTGAACAATTGTTGTAAATGACAATTACAGTACCAGATTTGTTTTTAACAGTGGAAGTACTTACTGAAATGTTAACAACAGATGCAGTCATAAACATGTGTGGGATCTATCCTCATGTAAATGCCTCTTTGTGTGGGCTCACTAAATTTTCTGCTTTAACACTGAAAGACTGCAGTATTTTCAAGTCAGTCTTAAAATGGAGTAGAACCTAGTTAATAATACGTGTTTTATATTGCAACAAAAGAGGATGAAAAGATTTGAAAAAAAGTCATAAATGTACATGTGATATTTATCCCATTTTTAATAGTTACCAACACTCCTGAATGCAGAGTTTATCTCATGTTTTGTGTATTTTGGTTCATCCTTATAAAGATAATGGACTTTTGTGAAATACATATTCATATTAGCTTCTTGTGTAGGTTCAGTACTACCTCTGCCACTAAGAAAAAAATGTGCAACATATTTCCTTTTTTAAGTTGTGGATAATCAACACTGATGTCACCTCTCATAATAAATATGTACTATTCTTTTTTTTTTTTTTTTTGCCAACTTACATATACACACATGCATGTATATTCCTACATTAAAAAAATCCACAACCAAATCATTCACTTTACAGAACATTTTATAACACAGAAGTTGCAATAAATCTTTACTGCTTCTCCAATATATATTGCCAAAAATTACTGATCTGCCGTGAACAGAGGCCTGGAAAAACACACACGTGCCAATGACTTCCATCCTTCCAGATCATAGACTCTTATGTAACAGTCTTTTTGTCCAATAATCAATAGCTAATCTGTGATCACATGCGTGTTACAATCACTGAACATTTACTATAAGCAGGTCAGAAAGGCTCAAAACTGTGAACAGCCCAGTAGTACCACCAACATCTTACAGATTCAAGAAAGTGATGAGTATCTTCCGTTACACAGAAGAATAACACTGTTTTCCCCAAGTCTTTCTTCCTGCCAACCTTATAAGAGGATATCTACTTGCTGATCAGTGAGTCCATATGTAAAACACATCACTAGCATCTAGGTATACTTTCAGTACCACCAGCAACTCCATCACAATGTGTTTCTAAAAGTTTTAATTTTGTGTCATACTGACATAACGACAAACTGAATTTTAATGCATAAGCTCATTAGTTATAACTCACAAATTTTTGATTTTTAATCTTTGTTTTATTCTGCCCAAATCCATCATGTGTAATTATTGGTGAAGACATTTTAATGGTCTGAACTGTTCTTTTTTTCCCGTTTGCTAGTTGTGCTACACAGGTGGAAATGTTAGTTCACAAAGTGTAATTTCTATTCCAGGAAATCATTTCTTTTTAACAATAGAAGAATAACACTTTTCCAGTGCAGTGCTTCTGAGTAATAATTATCTTTGCTAGAATTTGTGAAACATTCAGAATATTCACACATGAATACTCAACTAAGAGGAGGTATGAGTATTCAATATTACTGAACAGCATGAGTCATGGCAACAAGAGTTTGGTAGCTTTATTCATGAGAACATTTGCAATTTCTTTTTAAGCATCCAATTGAAGATTCTAAATTACATATCCTCTGTGTGATAAATTATATAGCTACATTATAAATTGCATCTATTTGCACTTCTGATCGCTCAATTGTCCAACTAACTCGTCTCCCCAGAGTCTAATATCTAACGTTGCAAAATTCTGAGAAGTTTAAGCATTGCTAAGGTAAAGTAACAAAATGGAAGGTACAAAAAGATATAGCAACATCTTCCCACATGCAAATGTCCAGGCAAGAAGCAGTGCAAGAGCTTCAGTCAGTCACAAAACTTACGTTTTACATATAGTCGCCCTATCATCTCGGCAGTACCATAGTTGTTCCACACCTCGCAGACATAGTTGCCAGAGTCTGAGGGACGCGTGTTCTCTATCAGCAGACCTGTAACTGTCTGCCGAAACCTGCTGTCAGGCTCCCAGGGAACGTTGTCCTTCAGCCAACGATACTTTGGTGTGGGGTGCCCTGATGCTTTGCAAGGCAGCTCCACTCGCTGTCCTGCCATGGCTTTACGGTGGTCAAACCCATCTAGAATAGATGGAGCTGAATTCGCTGGATCTGAAAGAACAGAGATTTTCAAGGGGAACATTCGAATTATTGCATTTACTAAGTAGTATGTCAATATTTATTCTCCTGGCTTTTTGACTCTCTAACCCAGTGTTTTATGTACTACAGTTTGGTACTGTGCCCCAGCCATCAACCTGAAATATCTCAATGGTGATGGCTGGGATCCAGAAGCACATACTACTAAAACACCTTATGACTACTAGGAAATCTTCCTACTGGATTTTTTCCAGGTGGCAACCATTTCTCTGATCATCCTTCATATCCTCTACGAGAAGAATGAAGAGCCAAAAATGTGTTGCCTGACCAATTACTACAGTTATCCCTCCACTACTTGATTAGAGTGAAGCCAACACTCCCCATATTTCTCGGTGGTCTGAAGGCTTTAAATTAAAGGCACAGTTGTCTACATGTATGCGTGATTACAGTTTGTCCTTTTAGTAGTCGTTGACTTAACTGGCTCAGGTACTGCTCACAAGGAAGCTGCAGCAGATCCTTATCAGGAGATGAAGAGATTAAATGAGCAATCTGTACTAAATTCAAGCTATACTGTATAATTGCTGCCTAAGATAGGTAGTTTAAAATCTTAGCTGTATCTACATGAACTCATCTCATGTATGCATCTTCCACAGACCTGGGAGGATACACTTGAGAGCCAAATATCTATACTGCATTAGTTAGAGGCACTATGCATGTTATTCTGTCAATCTAGAAACTCAAATTTTGATGCTAAATGGATGGGCTAAGTAAATTTTGTGTGGATAGCTAAGTAAAATTCCAAATGCTGAGTTCAATTAAAGAATAATGGAAGATTTTTTTCTGTTCTGTAGTTGAGCCATTAAGGGCAACAGCACATTCAGTTTACAGTAACTTACTGCCTGTCTCATCAGAAATATGTCAGCCAGTAGTTAAACAGACGAATTTGCATGCATCAGTAGCCACTGGGTTCATATTTGGCATGGAGGAATTTATTTTTTAGCTTGCCGTGCTGTTTATGTCTGGCTTAGTGAAGGAACATGCTGCCAAGATGCTATTGGAAAGGCCAATGTCAATTTGACTAATTGATTAGCCAGCTCCTTTTTCCCCTTTGGGATCATGAGGCATCTATGCTTTCTGTGCACAGATTTCTCTATGTAGCCTGAGGAATTAACTCCATAAAAATGTAACTATGTGTGGAATTACAGCTATGGCTGTTAGCAAGAATGCATCTACATAAAAACAGCTTCTTTAGTTGAAAATTACAATTAAATAATGAAAAAGTAAAACTGACTTTTAGAGTTATTGCCTGTACATTACTACTCAAAACTCCCAGTATCGTTGTATTATCCCAGCATGTTTTTAATTTCAAAAGACTGTGTGGAGGACATATGTGGTTCCATTTGCAACTTCTTAAGTATGAATATATGAAGTACCACACAGACTTCAAAAGAGGGTAGAGGTCACCAGGGGAAAAACTAAGGAAACAGTAAGGAAAAGATGTGGCTAACAAACACCATGTGTTGACAGTTTCCCAGTTTTCTGCAGAGAACCACACTTGCTTCAATGCCAGGCCCAGGTAAAGTGTGACTTTACCTTGAATGAGAAGCTGGTGATGGCAGCAAAGCAGCATGCCTGGCTCCCACACCGAGGCAGAAGCCAGGAAGGCCATCTAAGCTGCCTCAGGAGGTGGGGACAATGGCAGTAGCTGCCATGGGAAGCATGTCCTGTCTCTGCAACTACCATTTCTTCCCTTTCAAGAGAAACCCACCCATCCTCAGGTCATCTTTTCCAAATTAATATCATTTTGTTTTTTCAAAAATCCCCAAAAATCCTCAAGAACACCCATCTGCAGAAAAGCTGAACTAAGATTTGCCTATGTTCTTTCAAAGCTTTGAGACGGATTTTATAGAGAAGATATTTCAAATATATTAATGGAAGCACAAAATATAACTCAGGTGACTTGCTTTCTTACACTGTCTTCTTATATACTTAAATAGATGATTAAAACATCTCTTTAGGATGTTCGTGGAAGAGACTTCTGGTTAGAACTCATACATAACATATATTCTAGTTAAGTAAATAAAAAGAAAAGAAAAGCACAAAAGAAATGCCAGGATTCACAAACAATTATCTCCAGTGAGGCAAAGGTAAAGTAATATATCCCAATTACAATATCTGATATGGGCTGTTTTGAATGATTTCTTTTTACTGTGCTTCAACACTCAGCAGCAAATAACTTCTGGCAAGGACAAGGGGGAAGAAAAATGAGGCAAAATACTGTTATACATGCTAAAATGTTCTCCTTTGCATCTTTTCTTAAGGATAAAGCAAGAAATTCATTATGCTTTCAATATCATGGGGCTGGTTTTTGAGTGGTTTTTTTTTTTTTTTTTTTTTTTTTTTTTTTTTTTTTTTTTTTTTTTGAGGGTGGAAGGTTAGAAGGAGTTCAAGAGTTCAGGCTTCATGGCTGGACAAGATTATTTTTGGAAATGCACACTATAATGGGCATTAGAGGAATATTCTTTAGCACATTATTTGTCTTGGGTTTTATTTTGAAAGCCACATGATTTCAAAGATATGTTCTTACTGCCAATGCAATTCAGAATTCTGCTTTAGACATAGGCATACTAATTATCCAGATGTGTATTTTCTCTTATATACACATTCTCTTCTTCACTCTTTCAAACAGTCAATAAGCTTAATACTTCACTACAAAATATGGCCATAAGAATGAAATCAATATCCACAAAAATATTTAATCTCCAATTAAGCTAAGAATATTTATGGCTGTAAAAGGCAGGGAAAAATTTACATTTGAAATGTAAAAGGCAGGGAAAAAATCACAAGGTCCACTATGTTCATGGATTCTCTGATCTCAGTTCTTTAAGGACTCGCTACTTTACAACATAATAAATTCCACTAAAGATAACCAAACCAAACCTGTTAGAGAAGTATTAAGAGTCAAACTCTGCTCATAATTGCTATCCAGAGCTCAGCATAGCTCTAATGAATTATAATTAATCCCACGGAATTCAAAAAGGCAATCATTGTACACAGGTAACATTTCTTATTTTGTTTTTGTCTGTTGAGGGGACCAGAAGAGGCAAGTCCGGAGAGGGCAAGTCTTTTAGAGTGCTTATTATGAATTATAAACAATATTGAGCTTTCAGTTCTTTCCTCTTTTTCAGTGAAATAACTAAAATTTTCCTATGGTAACCAAGGTACAAGCCTAATTTTATTTATGTTACCACTGGCTCATCCGTAGTATGATTTTATACAGAAGCAGACCATATTATGGAGCCAGCTAGAAGGACAGGACCCTGCCTATTCTTGTAAGACCAAAGCAGGAAGACTGCTCTGCAGAAGAAAAAAAATTCTTTATCTGCCTGCGAAAAGGAAAAGCCAGAGTTTTGGCCACCAGAGACAGACATCAAGAAAGAAAGGATCTGAATGGTAAGTGATACTAACCTGTTCAATCACACTATTTTTAGCATTAGCATCTTTAAGTACTAATTTATGTGTTCAGAAGACTCCAAAATATTTCGGCAATGTTCATACTGGAGAAGGGCAGGAGGTGTATTACTTATACAAGTCCTTGTGCTCACCTCTGACTCCCTTAGGGCTCTCAAGGTAGATGATAGAGTTGAGACCTAATTACTGGGTTTGTTTGTTTTCTGATAAAAAGACTAAAAAAGAAGAGGATAACATCAAAAGGAGAATGCCACAGTGTTAGGTTATGAAGGTCCTCAGTTCCAGACAGGTAACTCTTAGAGAAACTCCCAACGGAGAGCCACAAATACGATTAGGGTTCAGGAGCATGGCCCTTATGAGGGTGAGCTGAGAGATCTGGGACTGTTCAGACTAGGGAAGAGAGGGCTGATGGGATTTTATCAGTGCTTGTAAATATCTAATAGGTGGGAGCCAAGTGGCTGGGGCCAGGCTCTTTTAATTGGTGGACAGAGATAGGACAGTGGGCTCAAAATGGAGCACAGGAAGTTCAATCTGAACTTGTGAAAAGAAAAAACTTTACTTTGAGGGTCTCAGAGCACTGTAACAAGCTGCCCAGAGAGGCAGTGGAGTCTCCTTCTCTGGAGATTGTAAAAAACCACCTGGGTAATTTCCAGTGCAAGATAATTTAGGGAACCTTCTTTAGCAGGTGGTTGGCTTTGGTGATCTCCAGAGGTCCCTTCCAATCCCTACAATTCTGTGATACTCTGGTGGAACAGTAGGATTTAGTTATAAGTGAAAAGGAGAAAAAACCTCTATGAGGCATTCAACATGATGGTGGACTTGTCTTCTGCAATAGAAGAGAGAGAGGAGAGAGTCTACTGTCAGCTGACTTTGTGGATCAGAGAATGAAACTGCAGATTTGTGCACATGCAAATACAGTCACAGGCATCTAGCAGATGTGGAAGATGGAGAAGAGCTATTTGTATACAGATGTATTTGAGAGTAAGTTGCAAACTCATGCCTAGGGGCTGCTCCTCCTTCTCACCTCATCCACAAAAGGCACCTTCTCTCACTCAGAAAAAATGAGAAGGGGAAATTGAAGAAATATCATATTGACAACTCAAGTGTTTTGCTGTGGGAGGGACAGGGTGATCCTTCTTCACACACATGACAATCAGTAGATGATTTAAGTTTAGAAGAAAATGTGAAAACACCTCAGTTACCTTCAAATTTTCCTGTTGCATTAGGCCATTTGCCCATAACAGCCTCCCACCAGCCCTCCTGTTTATCTGCAGTACCCTGAGCGTCCTGAGCCTAGTCACATTTCTGTTCTGGCTGGAGACTCCTGGCAGCAGGAGAAAACACTATTTGCACTGGGGAAGGAGCATTTGAAATGAAAAGGAAGGCTGAAATGCACCTCAGCTAACCTGAGATGCCTGCAGCAGAAATACCTACAGCTGAGCTAAATGACCTGAGCTCTTGCTGTGATTAACAGAGAGAAATAGGCACCATGGGGCGATTCATCTCACCCCAATAGGGGCAGTTGAAGCAGGCCAGACACATTACCACTTAAAGGGTCTGCATGTCTGCATCCCCTTCTGTTTCAAAAGGGAGGTTAAGGGGACTAGATACTTTCACATTGAATGTCTACCTTTAATGGGATAAATCCCATCCACAGGCCTTTCACAAAGCACTCTAAGCCTACTAAAACTCACTGTACTAAGTGCCAAAGCGAAGGTGTACACTATCTGCCCTTTGGAAATATCTACTAATGGTAGGAAAACAGAAAAAATAAAAAGGATTTTAAAACAGAGAGAAGCAATAACCTCACAGTGGTCCAACTCTACCTTCCTTTTGATAGAAAACTTGGTTGTTGGTGCATATGGGCACAACATCATGCCTTGCCAGTTCAGCATACTAGAGATAGGCATATACAGTACTTACTTCAACACAATATTTATAAGGCAGTACCTGATACAAAAAGTCTTGCACTGTTGCTTTGTCGTGTTTCTCCAGTGTATCTGTGCCTTGTGATACATCGGTAGTTGTACAGTCCATCTTCATTCTGTACGTCTAAAATATACAAGGCTCCCGTGGATGTGATGAGAAATCTAGGTCCTGAAACACACAAGAATTCGCAGCACTTAAAATATCTACAAGTTGTTAATGTGTTCTGCTTCCTCGCACTGGAGGAGGGAAGATGCAGGCTAGAGTGTTCTGAAGATTTCGTTGCCAGAGTCTAGAAACAAGAAAAGCCTACTAGGTCTGCTCACTGCAAATGCTTATAGAGATATGAATACCCATACTTCTTACTAAAAAGAAAAGGATCTGTAAGAAAAACATGGGGAATGAAAAAAAAAAAGAAGGGTATTCTGGTACATATCACAATTACAAAACAGCATCCAAGAGGTATCTGAAATAGAATATAGAGTAAAAAATTGAAGCCACCTTAATTTACACGGTAGAGTGCTATGGTAACGTACTATAAGAAATGTACACATTAGAAGAATTGCAGTCTGTAATTAGAGTAGCACAATGTAAGCAGGTACAGAGGCTCTGCATCTGAAAGAAGGGCTTTAAAAAACCATACGATAATGGAATGTGTAATCTAATAATCCAGGAGTTTGTTTTACTTTTGTTGTTGTTGTTGTTTGTTTAAATCCTACACAGAGAGGTTTATTTTGGGAAGAAGAACAAGTCCAGGAAGACAGTTGCCTCTTAAAATTGAACAAGGCTGATATGTTCAGGGCCAGCATTTTTCCCAGTGCTCATTCATAATGAAAATAACGTACCTGAAATTCTCAGCAAAATACATATTTTTTATGATTGACTCCAGAACATGTGGAAAATGTCATGGTACATATGTACACACCTGCAGTTTGGATCATTTGACAGCTTCACAGTACATCTGTTCTGTTGTAGATGCCTGTTCTAAGGTCAAGGACACAAAAAAGCCAACCTCTACATTTGCTCTAAAGCTTCTCCCATACTAGGACATGTGGAAAATCATGTGGTTGGAATGCATTGCAAACCTAAGCCTCACAACTGACCACTTCCTTCTTTTAAAAAATATGGAAGTCTAAGCTATGTATGGTTTTCTAAAACTTTCACACTATTATAAAATATCTGTCTTCCAAACTAAGGGAGAGAATACACAAAGATGAAACACATATTCAGTAATATGCAGTAAGGAATATTTCTTTCTCTTCAGTGCTCCATTTGAGCAGTGACTTCTTAATAATTGAGTGTAGTCAAGGTGCTTGCTGACAATTGCATCAGTGGGAAAGTAATCTGGCAGATAAAAGACAGAAAGGAAATGGCATCATTATGGAAAGCAATCTCCTTTAAATCACAGTCTAAAAGAAGAGGAAAAAAACACCTTAGGACAAGACTGACCCTTAAAACACAGAATACTGAATAAAGCAACCTCAGCCCACCTCTCTCACTGTATGCATACTGAATTATAAAATAGCCATGCCTGTGACCTGTCTTGGTTGATCCTGTTCTCCTCAAAGTCAAGGAACAAGCATTGAAGCAGTCAGGTCACACCATTGGAAAAGCACATGCCACGCTGCACATACTCTTTTAAAGTACCTGGTTTGTTCTAACAGCCTGTACCATTAATAAGAAATGGATTAATAAAACAAATCCATGGCACGACAGAATGAAGATGCTGAGCTACTAAGTGCTACCAAGGGGCTGAGGTGGGTGAGAGCAGACCTGAGGGAAAACTTGAAGGCAACAGCACTTTCCCCAACCATGAGCTGTCAGTGGATAGTAATACTGCATTCCTGCCTAGGGGAGTGAGTTACTGACTGGGAGGTTGTTCCCTCTTATATACAGACCATATTGATATAATTTGCCCTGAAAATTTGAGTGCTAGCAAAACGGAAAGCTTATGTTTCAGCATATTACTTGGAAATAAATGTTTGGTTGAGCATAGTAGAAGAAGCATGTGAGTAGGTAATATTTTTTGTTTCACAGCCAGGTGTCTGAAGTGCAGCATTGTAGAGGTTACAAGAGAAAAGCAAAGTTATCCTGCATTTTATCTTAGAATATGTTCTGATCTAATATATTGAGGAAAACAATATGTACCATTAATAGATTTATTAACAAAACGTTCTACGAAGCTTCTGAATTACTAACAAGTTGTTTATTTTCCAGTCTGAAAAATATCTTGGCTTGACCAAAAATATTAATCACATTTTCTACAAATGACTGGCAGCTAACAGCTACTAGCAACCAGAAAACATCTGGACCACAAGATTGCAGGCAATTGGCTAGTGCATCCCACAGCCATCATGGAACTGCTCTTTAGCCCCCATCAGTCATACAGCCCAGTTTCAAATCCACAGCTGATGATAATTCTACCTCCTCTTATGGAGGCAGCATTGTGTCAATTAACAAAGAGGCAATAGTACCTGATGGTCAGAGAATACATTTATTTTTGGTGATTCTCACAGTACAATTTCTAAACATAGCATACCTTGTGCAGAGCGTTTTTTAGTTTTCAGTTACTCAAACATAATCACTCAGCCTATTTCACCTCTTCTCCTCATCACATACGTACCCTCTATCTGTATCCTTTACAAGGTTCACCACTATTTCTATATAAGAAACAATATTTGGAGCTATGGTGTGAAAACCCTGGGTTATTTGATTCTTGTGTCACATGCAGATTCTGCACAGCTAAATATTCAAAAAGCAAATCTACCAAGAAACATATTACAAGGACTAAAGATAATTAAAACATAGTTGTCCCCTTTGGTCTACCTTCAGCATAAAATCACAGTTTCTGGAGACAGGAATCACAATTAGGGACTTTACTAGGGGGTTAATGCTGGGTATTCAGCAAAGGCAATCTCTTCTTGCTTCTCCTTCCAGCTGTGTGAGCATTACATAGCACTGTATTTCAGGCAGCACAGCCACGTCAACTGTGTGCTTGCCCACAGCAATGCCACTTGCCTGGCAGGGCTGCCAAACAGGAGCTGTACATATGATGCAGACATTCTCTGGAGCCCAATCAAGACTCAGATCAGATTTTTTAAGCTGGGGTGGATATGAGTGGAGAGACTGCTCAGGTGATTTAACATCACAGGACCAGGAATACATGTAAGTTAAGAAGGTGCTAGTGAAATGATTGCAGTATGTCTGGTCCCTCCAGTAAACCTGCACAGATTTTGCATTTGTATCAAGCAGCTGGAACCAAAACAGCTGGGAAGTAGAAATGAGCCTATTGTAAAATGGCTTCACGCAACTTTCTTTTCCTGGGCTCCAATTTCAGCTTTGCTAAATAAACATAATTCCAGTTTACACTAATGGAGGTCCCTAGTAGGCACAAGTTTAAGATTGCACAAACATGTCCAAAGCTTAAAAATGAATTCCATTCTCCATGCTTTTCTAAAACGTGCAAAATTTTCAGTTACATATAGCCTATACAGGCTATCACCAGTAACTCTTAGGATAAGCTTCTCACAAAGGATCAAACCATGACTTCCCTTTTAAGTGCTAAAAGTACACTTCCTCAGTACCTCAACACAGCAAACATTGCTCTCACGAATGCTTACATTGGAATCTGAACTCAGGAAACACACAGAGTGGCTACCGCCATGCTGAAGGCTATATACAGAACTGTGGGCTACCTCTAGCTCACATAATACTGCCTCACATTTGCAGCTTTCCAGGCAGCAAGCTTCCTCCGGTGCAATTACATACCTGATTCTCTGGGTCAACCAGTGCTGGTACACTTACTAAAAGTTCGCCACATATTAAAAGGGGTTTGTAAAAGCAACGCAGAGCCAACTAATTGTTCAGTGTGACCCTTCCGTGTTTTCTGGAGAAGTTAGGAATGTACTTGAGCTATCTAACACTACTTAGATCATTTTCTCTGTTGGAAATTACTCAGGCAATTGTATAATAAAACCTTCACTTAATGCATTAGCTAGAGAATTTGTCTCACCCTCTTTAAAGATAACTGAAAATAAATAGTTATTGCCACATGCCAGATGTTATCCTACAGTGTACATTTCTCACAAACACACATTATATGTAATTGCAGGGCTATAGCATTTTCTTTTCCTCTCTTCTTAATATATTTTGCATACTTATGTAATGCTTTAATAACCAACTGCTACTGTAAAAATGCTAGACAGAAAAGATGACAGAAAAATAAAAGGAGAAATGCATGTAATTTCTGTCATCTTCTAAACGGAGAGTATTTTCATTAAAAACGACAGGCTGTCAACTGTGACAAAGCTGAAGTGCTGAGCGCTCTGTGTTCTGTACTTCAAAAAGTGTTTAGAAAAGCACCAGGATGGGGATCGACAAGCTTTTATTACCCTGTTGATCTATGGGACTGTTCTGTTCTGGAAGCGCATTTAATTTAATCGCTCTCCCTTTGCTGTAACAAGGCCTAATTTTTTTTGACTTACCTACTTAATATGCCAAATAAGGTGTATTTTTTTAGTGGAACATCCTCTCGGATAAACTGAACTTTCCGTTTGTTTGGCTGTAGGCAGACTTCAAGGGAGGAAGACAGAGAAGCCTCCTCCAGAACAACTAAAACGAACAGTGTCAAAATATATCTTATAATTCCCATTTATTACTCTCTCTCATAAATGTTTATATTAATGCTTTGAAAACTTGATTATAATGATTTCAGAATCTGATTTCCAGAGGTGCTGAGAGCTTGCATCTCTTTTGTTTTCATTGTTTGGTGTCTTTGAAGATCTGGCCCTATATCTGCAATATGTCTTTCATTTAATGGCTTCAAAGAACATTAAGTGCCCTTAAGACCTTTTGCCTTGCCTAGATAAGCATAGTAAAACATTATTTTTTAAAATTCAAAAGCTTTACAAAGAAGCTTATTGAGATAAATACATTGATGGAATCCATCATTCTTTCTTCAAGGTCCCATCTGTCAGTAATACATAAAGTTGCCTTGTTGTGAGACTAAAAAAATATACAGATCCAAAGACTAGAAAGAACCATTAAAGTCATTTATTCTCACCTTTCATGCTTCACCCATTAACTCCTGCATCAAATCCATATCTGAAAGTTAAGCTGTAGCTTTTTTAATAAGACACTGGTCTTGATTAAAGACTTATCGTAGTGGAGAGCATGTGATATACTCCTGGGTAAATTATTCCAGTGGTTAATTATTCTCATTTTTCAGAGTTAGAGTATTGTTTGTGGTCTGTTCGACTTTGACCTCAGCTATTGGTTTTTCCCATGTTTTCATTAAAGATTTTACAGTCAGAAATCTTCTGCCCATTTAAGTATATGAGGAAATTACATCTTATACCACACTTTTCCTTAATTAGTTACATAGATTGAACTTCCTCACTCATTTAATGTGAATAATTCATATAATGAAATATTCCTGCGGTTTTTGACCAGCACCTTAACAAGTTTTTGATGTTCTTTTCAAGTTTGGATTAGCTTAATTAACAGTTCTGGTAATAATGAATGCAAAATGTCACTGTTCTTTTACGTAGAGATTTCCCTTCCATTTATGCATGCAGAAATTGTGTTGGTCCTCTTATTGATGCTATCTTGCTTGAATTATTTATCAAAAACTTGTTTTTTTTCCGACTTACAAGACAGATTTCCTCCAATCTGCAGATACAACCTACCATCTTTCTTTCTTGATATTAGTATTGACTGTATGGAAAGCAATGTCATCTTTATCATCTTTATCATACAACCCGTTCTTCCTACATAAGTCAATAAACCATACGTTGATTTAACATTACAAAAACATTTGTGCAGTTAGTGTACTTCATCAACAGGAAACAGTATTTCCTTTACTTTTTGCTGAGTAAAGAACTGGCTAGATGACCAGGCCCACAAAGTGGTGGTGAATGGAGTTAAATCCAGCTGGCAACTGATCACAAGCGGTGTTGTGGGTCTGTTCTGTTCAGTCTCTTTACTGAAGACCTGGACAAGGGCAGTGAGAGTATCATCAGTAAGTTCACAGATTACACCAAGCTGGGAGGAAGTGTCAATCTCCCTAGGTGCAGGAAGGCCCTACAGAGCAATATGGACAGGATGGATAGCTGGACTAAGGCAGTGGGATGAAGTTCAACAAGACCCAGTGCTGGGTCCTGCAGTTTGGCCACAACAACACCAGGCAGCTTCAAAGGATTGGGGCAGAGTAGCTGAAAGACTGTGTGAAAGAAATGGATCTGAGGATGTTGGCCAACACTCGGCTAAACACAAGCCAGCAGTGTGTCCAGGTGGCCAGGAAGGCCAACTGCATCCTGGCTTGTATCAGAAATAGCGCTGCAAGCAGGAGCAGGGAAGTGATCATACCTTTGTACACAGATCTGGTGAGGCCACAACTCAAGTGCTGTGCCTCTCACTACAAGAAAGATATCAAGGACCTGGAGCGTGTCCAGAGAAGGGCAACAAAGCTGTGAAAGGTCTGGAGCACAAGTCTGGTGGAGAGTGGCTGAAGGAATTGGGATTGTTTAGTCTGGAGGAGGCTCAGGGGTGACCAGAGATCAGCCTCTTCACCCATGTAACTAGCAATAGGACAAGAGAGAACGTCCTCAAATTGTGCCAGGTGAGATTCAGGTTGGACATCAGGAAAAATTTCTTCTCCAAAGGAGTGGTTAGGTGCTGGAATGGGATGCCCAAAGAGGTGGTGGAGTCCCTGTCCCTGGAAGTGTTCAAAAAATGTTCAAATGTTGTATTAAGGGACATGTTTAGTGAGGAAATATTAATGGTAGGTTGGACTGGATGATCTTAGACATCTTTTTCAATCTTGATGATTCTATGATTCTAAATTACATTCATTAAATGAAATTTCATGATTTCATCTGAGATATTATAAGATAATTTGTTTTCAAAATATATATTTCAAAGCAGTAAAATTCTGAAGAGAAGAAAGAGGGAAAAGAAGGAAACTGGGTCATATCTTGGATTGATCAACCTCTACCAAGGGCCCCAAATCCTATGACATTTTAGAGGCATACCTCTTATTTTACTATCTGCTGACTAGCACTCTGAATAACCTAGTAACTTCATTAAAATTTAGTTGCATTCGTAAATCATGTATTCATTTCTCTAAGTGAGAAGAAGTCACATTAACAATTATGAAATTGCTCTTATGTAAGGTTTTAATGCCTTCCATTAAACTGTATGATATCAGAGATTAAAACAAAATTTTACAGGTCCTAGCAATAAGTTAAAATAATTCTGTTTAGGTTTTCTATGTGAAATTGTTCTCATGTATAATTCATAAGAAAATGTGAACACTTTCCCGTAGAATGAGTGTAAAATATTCTTGTATGAAATTGAGAATATTTTGAAAATTGTAACATTAATTATTCTTCTATCATGCTTTTTTTTTTTTTTTTTTTTTTTTTTTTTTTTTCCCTTCAGCATGCTGGTACTCTTTAAACAGAAGAAATGTTATCCTCGAAATGGTTTAAAAAATCATATTTGATTTTCCCTTTGTTGGAAATACATCTTATGGCATTATGTTATTGCTGTCTAAATTAGGTTGATAAAAATTAACAGAACAGATGGCTGTTCTAATCGTGTGCAAAATGATAATATAGAACAAATAAACTTTTATCAGCTGTACCTTTCTTCCCCACTGGATAGAACTACTTCTGCTGGCAAGTTTCTAGCATGACCTGTGCAAGCAAGGGAAGAAACCTTCCCACAGAGCCAAAACAGAGAGTAACCTACCACAGTTTCATAGTACTGCTGCAACATCATTCTCAAAGCAAAACAGTCTGCTGCTCTGGGCATGGAAAATGTGCTAGAAGCATCCATCCTGAAACAGTATGCTGAAGTCACAGTCCTGCCAGCACTTTACATAAACAAACCAAAGTTCAGATGAGGAAATAGACACGTGTAGGAAAGGAGGAAGGGAAGGATTTCAGTTTTCCAAGCACCACTCACATAATGTTTTCAGCCTACACCTGGAGTGTTGCTCACAGTAAGTGGTATAGATGGTCCAAACATGGCTACGCTCCTCTGTACAGAACAGCCTTCCCTTTTAGAGATGTAGCCAAGCTTCCAGGCGCCACTTGCAGACATTACAGAGAATAAAACTAATTTTTCTGTCTCCTCATATTCTCTCAGATCTGGGGTCTACAGAGTCCCCATTATGGACACAGTCTGCAGTTAACTTTCAGTAGAACTGGAGCAGGAGAGAAACTGCAGTATAGCCCTGCAGCCAATTAACTTCCTTAACGAATTACACTGACATTAAACCTCCTTTGTGTTAGCACCTTTGCCCCTCAGGCATACCTGTTGAATTAAGAAATACTTATTTGCACTACATGGCCTAGTTCTTAACTCTCACAGATCTGGATTTTAGTAACTGGAGATGCCACCATGACTCTGTGACTCGCTTTCCAGATGAAAAAATCAGTCATGAAGTTTCTCAGGTGCCACCAGAGGGAGACGTCACTCGTAAGGAATTAAGGTCATTGATTCCCCAATTTATCCTGACACAAGGAAAAAAAAAAAAGCATAAAAGCCATGAGAAGTGTCTGATTGCACATTTGAATTGTTGTTCCAGACACCTTAAAATTCTTGGAAATACATCCATCTCATTAGACTGAGCTTGTAGGTCTGAAGCTTTCCACAGCAATAAGCATTTCCCCTTTTCCTTATGCCAACCTTCCCCCTCAAAATTAAACTCAAGTATTTATAAAGTAAGTCAGACACCTCAAACGAGTCATTTTTTTCTCTTTTTTTGTGGGCAAATAAACTTTTGTGTTCAATAAAAATATCTGAGGCTATCTTTCTGCAAAAAGTTGAGGACATTTATGAAAGTTTCCAACATCATGGCTGACGTGGTTCTAATTGTAAGACAGTCTGATTCTTAACTTTCCAAAATTTGTGTAGCTCGAAAAATGAAATTATTTAAAAATATGTATTTTTTTTCTTACACCATCGCTTTCTTACACTTGCTTTCACCCCCCTCATGCCCTCTACCTCAGTCAGATCCCCACTCAGGAAACCTCTATTATATCGGCAGCTCAGTCTACCTCAGGAGATGCAAATAAACCAGTTACTGATCTGCCATCCCACCCCTCAGTCAGTGGAGGCCAGAGATGTTCAAAATATGGAAGGTCTAACATCATCATCATCACCATTTTTCTAAAATATCAGGAGACAAAAGGAACAAAGTCATAAAATATTTTCTACTACATACTGAAAGTAAAAAAGATAAAAGAGGTATAGATAGCATTATCTTTATAAGCTTGTTATTATTATCTACTTTGATATTATTATTACTATTATTATTAAGTTATTATTATTACTTTGTTATTATTATTACTTTGGCACCTACACTTTTCATGACTATTAGGGACCAAAATTCTATCTTTGCATATCTCTTAAGAAAATGGATTTAATCATATCTTGATATCATGGCTTTTACTTCTCCATTCCAAAATGATTTACTGTCTCTTATACTTGAGATTGTGGTACAGCTACATTTTTCTACTCTCCCTTAAACTTTTACATGCAGCATTACAATTCTAAGACAATAAACTTACATACTTCTTTAATATAAAGTGAAATAAAATTTAAATGAAAGAGAGAGATTGAGAAAGAAAAAAAATAAAGCAGCAGAAGAAATAAAGCAAGAAATAAAAGGATGGAGGAAAGAAGATGAAGAAAGAGGGAGTTATGGATTTATAAACTGAGCTGAGATGGTTTATCTGCTGGCTCCATTACAGAACTGCCATAGGAACCATGGTTGTGGTCCCAGCTTGGATTCAAATTCAGACAGGATGAAACCTGAACACAATGTTCAAAAATCGAAACTGGTTCTGAAAGTTGTTGGTATCATTATTCACGGTTTCAGTTGCTTTAAATGCAACTGTAGTATGAGTTCACTTGTGTTTCTGTAACCACAGAACAAGGAAAGACATATAAGCATTAGTGTTATATGCACAATGGTATCATTTTCTGAATAAGTTTAGATATTCACATAATGGTCATTCTGAAAATCAAATTCTTAGATTACACACATCAGAACACAGAGAGGATCATTTTATTGCTCCCTCCATGTATCCGAGGCTCCAAAATCATATTTCATGCCAACTGTCAGTACCAATTTCACTTATATTATGTATGCAGTGTTCAAGTTTTATGAACGAGAAATAAACATAATCTTTTAAGCAAAAGTATTTACAGGTATACAGGTATATACAGGTATATAATCAAAAGTATTTTTGTATACACAATGTTTTGTTACTTGTTACTACTTGATGGTTGCATAGAATAAGCGTGACTGATCACATAATGCTTAATTGTTCACCTTCTTGATCTGTTATGAATATATTAGGCATGAGAAGCTACAGTTCTCTGCCCACTGTTGTTAACTGTCAGCTCTCCAGGATATTAAATAAAACTGCCGTAATCTTTAATAACACAGTTTTAGGTGATATGGGTCTATGCACACATTGCTGTAGAAGCTACTTTTCTCATTTCAGCTAGAAAGAAAGCAGATAATTTTAAATCACTAGCTAGCATTAAGGGCTCTGATTAAAGAGGATTCCATTTTGCTTGTGACATATAGAGTTGTCTAGAAGATTAAAATTTTTCTCTCAGCTTTCTGCTGGTGCATTCCAAATAAACATTGGCCTGCAGCTGACCGGAGGCTTAGCACAGATAAACATGTGCTTTACTCTTTGCAACATCGAGAAACAATCTATCTCTCCTTCTAGCTGCACATAAATATGAACACAAGAATTTGCTTTGTAAATAAAAGGAGAACCTTTGTCTCCTATGGTCTGAACAGCAGTTAGTTTATGTCACCATCATCAAGTGTGCACCTTAATAGTTTATAGCTTTGAAGTCATTGTACATGCAGAATTCATACTGCTATAGGCAAGATGATCAGAATAAATCACAGCCTTGCATGCTCAGAATTACAGTCGCCACCAACAGGAGAATTATTTTAACTAACTGCAAATAATCAATATTATGCTACATTAGTTAGAGCAGCTGCAGCTTTTTGGCTCCACGTATTTAACCACTTTTATTCTGCAGGTAACTGGAGGTAATGAAGCATCTTACCTTGAAGGAACAGCTTTATGAGAAAGTCAGAACAGTACTGGCTTCCCTTCCTGAAAAACTCTATTCAGAGATTCACACATCTGAGTACTGAGAATTTTTATTTAAGATGTTTGCTGTAACTAACAGATAAAGCTTCTGTCCTAGTGTTTTACTGTTACCCTATGACTTAAAATTAGGGAAACCCAATTTGCCTCTAGGGTAATTGTGCGGGAAGGAGCTATTTTATTTCTTTCTCAATTTGAAAATGAAAAATCATGTTGTCCTTCAGATAAAAATTATTGAAAATATTTGCTGTGAGAGGAAGTAACTTCACTAGGAATTCAATCTGAATTAAATAATTCCCTCCTGAGGCCTTTGGTCAGTTCCCTGGGGACATCAGCCCAGTGTTCAGTAAATCATTTTTAAAAGGAAGAAAAAAGCAATTAAGGATGCACATTTTTATATTTCTCAACAAGATGCCAGAGTTAAGTCTACAAAGATACATTTCAACAGCTCTTTAAAATTATTACTGTTTTTTTTTTTAATTCCCTTACCATTGGCTGCATACTATTATTTCTCTAGAAACTTGTCCCTTCTCACACATGTTGATTTTCATTCTGAGCACACTGTGCCACAGCATATGAGGGAACCCCAATTCTGTGATGGGTTTATCCTTACACAGGCAAGGCACAGAGCTTTATTTCATTTACATACTTCATCCAGTTCTGAGTATTGCTGATACGCTTGCATCTTTAAAATTGTCTCCTGTCAAGCTAGTCCCACCTTTTAGAACTTGATATACATTTTCCTCAGTATAAAACAATACAAGAAATTTGCAGGGTCCCTGTAAAGCATAACACGTTAATTCCTGGTGAAGCAATGTTTTAAACAGAAGATGCACAGAACCAAGATCACAATAACAGCAGCAAAAGCATGTAAATTCTGTTCCATATTGTATTCGGAAAGAAAAGGACTTCTGCTGACTATGATTCAATGAAATTACCACATATTGGAATATTAGAAAATCAGCAACTAAGTATTATGCTAGATAAACTACACATACAGTCAATAGGAAGGGAGAAAAAAAAATCACCACTGAATTTGTATTGAAATAAATGCAAACAATTCCTACAGAATTTGATTCCAGGTTGTATTACATCAGTGTACAGGGACTTAGTATGCACTGACCCCTTACTTTTTGTGGATTACAAAGCTGTTAAAATGAGTGTGGCCAGCCGGTCGAGGGAGGTGATCCTTCCCCCCTGCTGTTCCCTGCCAAGGTCACATGTAGAACAGTAGGTCCAGTTCTGGGCTCTCCAGTTCAAAAAAGACAGGGATCTCCTGGAAAGCATCCAGTGGAGAGCCACAAAGATGATAAAGGGCCTGGAGCATCTTCTGTATGAGGAAAGGCTGAGTAACCTGGGTCTGTTGATCCTGGGGAGAAGACGACTGAGAAAGGACCTGATAAATGTTTATAAATATACAAAGGGAGGTGGGAGGAAAATGGATGAGGCCAGGCTCTTCTCAGTGGTGTGTAGCAATAGGACAAGGAGTAATGGCCTAAAACTTGAGCATAGCAAGTTTGATGCTAACATGCGGAAGAACTTCTTTACAGTAAAGGTGATGGAACTGGAACTGGATGCCCAGAGAGGTTGTGGACTCTCGTTCTATGGAGATATTCAAGACTTGTATAGACACCTCTGTGACCTATTTCGGGGTACTTGCTTTAACGGGTTGTACTCAATGATCTCCTAAAGTCCGTTTCAACCCCTGCAATTCTGTGATTCTTACAACATTTCTATAATCAAAGAGACTTTGAATGTGAATTTTAATGTAAGAAGTTAGGGTTATCATGGTGTTTATTTTCTGATCTTTGTCAGGTTAGCCTCTTCGCTAAGAAAGAAGTGCTCTTTGGCAAAGTAACTTTTTAACAAGAAAAGGGTCTGAAGGCATACATTTTCAGTATGGATTAAATTCACAGTGTGGCTTATGCTGAATATCAACTCAAGACTTCTGTGCTGTATCAACCCAACTTAATTTCAAAGATATGTATAAGATAAAAACAGGAAGGATATACAGTTCCAGACATTCTCACAAAGATAACTTTGATTCTGTTTTATTACTTTCCTTAGACTGGCATCACAGAGAAAAATATCACTATAAGCACAACGTACATCATTCCTGAAGAATAAATAGTAGAGAGTTTTTAACTACTTTTATATTTTATTACCTGTTTAGAGAATAATGACTTGGAAGCCTTTATAGGTGTCAGAATCTTTATCCAAACGTGCTTAAGCACATTTCTCAGGTAATTTTCATAATTTGCATATTTTTTAATTGATTGGGAAATGGAGACATTTAAATAAAACTGATTAATAAGCTCAAAGTTTGTGGCAGATTTGGGAATGCTGCATATCAACACTGAGCTCTGAGCACTGAATCCTCCTTTTTTACTTCTGATTTTACATGCTCTTCCCTAGCAACTGCCAGATACTTGTTAACCCTTTGTGTAGGTACGTAACAAGGATACCAGCTTAAACATGTAAAACTATGTTTGAGCTAAATATTACTACTGTTCTGCTATCTCAGTTGTCAGGATAATTGCAAGTACACTGTGCTCTTCTTGTCTGTGCTACTGTTCCTTTTATATAAAGTTCTGAAATCTTGACTTTTGCTAAACTATTGTTTCAAGCAAGTTTGCATTAAACCTTCTTCTGCTTTTCCTTAGCTTAAAGATAGAATTAGTACTACAAATGATGATTTTTTTTTAACTGAAGCTCTGGTTTACAAGTGCACGTCACCATTTATTAAACAACCGGAATCACTGTCATGAGATTACTTGCATCTTTTAAATGGTGAGTATTAAGAAAGCAGTGGCATTTCGACCAAATTACTACAAATCATTTATATCCTAAATATTAGACTTTGTCTAAGAGTCATATATAGCATATAATGTTATTCGACTTCTAAAATGGTATTACAAAAAACAAACAAACAAACAAACAAACCAACAAACCATCAAACCAAAGGGAGATTAGCATTGCCTGGACCCTAAGCAGTCTTTTTGAGCAGTTATTCTCTCTTTCGTTATTTCCACTGACCATTAAAAGCATGTTGATTCAGAGTAGCCTTGCTTGTGTGCATCATACTATATTAGCACACATGGCCTTGATCATGTTAATAGTATTAAATATATGAAGATCCGTATGGTTAATATTTCTCACATTCTCAGAACACGTGAGCAGCAGAGAAGCTGCCTGAACAGAACTGACCTGAAAGAAATGCCTGCAAATGTACAGCATGTTCAGTCAGTCCTAGATGTGCAGAATCTAAAGTGCATCCTTTGCACTTGCGGTTGATGTAGTACAACTGCTGGAGTGCACAAATGATTATGCAGACACATCCATGACCAGCTCCACAACTCTACATACAGAACAATAAAGATCAAGTGCATACATGGAATTTTTTTTATGAAGGGTTAGCTCATTTGGATAAAATATAGCTTTGTGTAACAATGCATTACAAAAACTGTGAAGCATGTTTATGTGACACTCGCATCATCAGTACAGGGCTTTAAAAGTGATTTAAAGTGATGAATCTGGTTTGTTTTTACCTGTGCACAGTGGTTTACACACATAAGGTCTGTAAGTACTCTTTTTTGGACAAAGGTATTTACAAGGTATTCTGGACAAAGAGGTATTTACCTATATTATTTCAATGTATTTCTTTGTATCGAGAACACATACTGCAGTTTTGTGGATTTGACATTTTAAGTGATCATTTGAAAAATGCTGGTGTCTCTGAAATGAGAATATTTAAAATAATTATCCCTGTTTTTCAAAATCAGACAGTGAAAAAGTAATGATGAAAGAGCTCTGAACTAAACCTATTTTTCTTCTCTTTTCTTGATATTCAACTATAATCTGGATATAGTCTTTCATGCAGCCAATGGCTTAAAGATGTGAACAGCCATAAATGAATCTCATAAAGAGAAAATTAATGTAGCAAAATCTGACAGCTGCATGACATTCATTCTAAGCAAATTCTGCACTGGTTCAATTTTTTGAGCAACTGTTATTTGGGTCAGCATTATTACTTTCACAGTTCACAGTCTTTATCTTCAAGGAGAAAGTCGGTTTTTGTTCATTTAAATTCGCTTAGACAAACCTCCAAGAGTTTATATCACTGACCCTAGGGTTTGCATTCCACACCATGCTCACAGCTGAGATGTGGTATCTCCTCCCTAGAGCACTGCCATTAAGAAAGTGTAACATACATGCAATCCCTGTAAATTAAGTCCCATTGACTTGTGTTCCTTTTGGAGCAAGGGGGCCACAGTAAAAAGCACAGCAACTTGCAGAGCAGAGAGCGTAGAAGATGATAGGATAATAAACAAATAAATAATATCCCAAAGATTCAAAAGTCAATATACTGTGCTTCATTTCTTTTCTCTTTCTGGCAGCAGCATTGGCCCAAGAGTCTAGTAAGGATCAGTTCAATAATAACGATTTAAGGCTAGTCTTCAATAGAGACTCGGCAGCTGACAGCTTTTCAGTTCAAATTGACAACAGCGCAAGGAAAGGCCTGAATAATTAATTGTAAGTGATTGAATGAGATCTGATTGTGAACAATCTGTTACACTGACTTCCTTCAATGTGATCATTCAAAATGAGATATTAAAACTGAAACAGTTCTACACTTTTTCCTATTACCTGGCTAGTTACCAGGTTAGTACCTACCTATTACCTACCTTTCTGTGGCACAGCTGCAGACTAATCTCATGTGATAATACAAAGTGAATCACAGAATCACAGAATGGCCAGGTTCGAAAAGGACCACAAAGATCATCAGTTTCAACTGCTATGTGCAGGGTCACCAACCAGATCAGGCTGCCCAGAGCCACATCCAGCCTGGCCTTGAATGCCTCCAGGGATGGGGCATCCACAGCCTCCTTGGGCAACCTGTTCCAGTGTGTCACCACCCTCTGTGTGAAAAACTTCCTCCTAACATCTAACCTAAATTTTCCCTGTCTTAGTTTAAAACCATTCCCCCTTGTCCTATCATTATCAACTCATTGTCAACTGTAAGCAGTCATACGCCCTCCTGTTTATAGGCTCCCTTCAAGTACTGGAAGGCCGCAATGAGGTCTCCCTGGAGCCTTTTCTTTTCCAAGCTAAAAAAGCCCAGACCTGATTTTGCTTGGTGACAAGGACTCTGTATTATAGGCCTACGTAGTGTTTATAAATCTACTTTCAAATTCTATTATGCAGATGCAGCCATCCAGACACAGTCAAGTAAAGAAAGCGCATTATCAAAAGTTGAGCTATGCACTAACAAATATATTCTTGCCTTGAAAAACCACTCCAAAAAAGCTACCCTTTCTCATGTAATTTCTGAGATATTTTTTATCTAAGATTTCCAAGAAACATTTCCCACTTAAATAGAAGATGCAAGTATTTGAATATTTGGGACAAGTGATGTGATTAATCTCATTTCAAATATCATCTGCCCTTCTTTTTTTAGGGACCTAAGATATTAAAAATGGATATCTGCAACTCAGGATTGTGTTTAATTCAGATGATGCTTTCTTAAGACCCAAGCATATATTTCCCTTTATTCAGACAAAACTAACACTGAATTTTATTCTGCACAGGAAAGACTGGTTGAATACTACACATTTTAAAGGTTCATTGCTAGCTTGTCTTCTGAATGACAGACAGTGCTTACATGAAATATAATGCAATTATTCAGGACTGCTATAGTAATCTGTTTTCTAGTTCTGACTTAACAATGCATCATAGCACATAATTGAAATAGAGCCATAGAATCATAGAATGGTTTGGGTTGGATGGAACTTCTAGTTCCACCCCCCTGTATAGGCAGGTACACCTCCCTCTAGACCAGGTTGCTGAAAGCCCCATCCAATAGACTCCAGTGCTTAATGCTTAAATAAATAAATAAAATCTTGTCTCTTTTAAAAAAACATAACTTTAAGCCCAATGGCATATCTTAAAAGATGTTCTGAACAAGAATTTGGAATATCTGGAAATAGAACTTGTCTTTATTATGATGATAAAATTTTAAATTATCTTAATTCTTTCCCAAATATAAAATACTACCTTGTGGAGATGCACCACCTATTTCTTACATGATTATGCCTTGTGGTACATATTACATAAATTAGGGGGGTAAAGAACCTTAAAGGGCATTATTTGCTTAGACTATAACCTCTGTTAAATATTTATACATTAATAAGAGTATTTAGGTAAGAAAGTATCACATGTATGCATGTGTGCACATGAATATCTTTATGAAGGTAATAAATAATAGAAGGTCCTTCTTTATGGTAAATTATAGATGAGATGTATAATATATGAACTAGAGCTAATGACAAGAAAATCACTGGTCCACAAGAAGCTTGTGGTAGAGCTTGTTGAAGACCTGCTGCCTGCTGGAAAGAGCTGCCATATGAATAAAATGTAAGTTCAAAACAATAGCTCTGACCTGTGCAATTACTGTGCTCCACTTTGGGGAAAAAAAAGATAATAAAGAAATGGAAAAAATATATAAAAAATTTAATTTCACAAAACTGAAATAATATTGAATATTTGTCAGGATTCAGGAAAGACCTACAAAAAGGGAAAAAAGGAAAAAAAAAAAGGAAAAAGGAAAACTTCTGCATGTGACGTCAGCTAACTATTCGAAGACACGTGCTTTTCATTATTAATTTGACTTAAAAAAAACTTCATAATGAAATTATTTCTCTGAATATTGCCATTCACATCTGTCTCCCTTCATAGTACCAGTTCTCTGAGCAAAGAAACTCTCAGGACACATGGGCAGCCATTTATCTAACTTTATCATTACTTCTGGGTTCTTGACCAGGTCAAATTGAATTCACAGAAGAATATCAGAATATTATATATTAAAACAATGAGGCAGGGGCTTGAAAGATGTATTGAAAGTGCCTGTCAATAAATGAACAGAGCAAATATTTAAAATACTTACAGCAGGAAATTAGCTCACACAGAGAAAGAACTGGTCTCAATAGCTGCTAATCCAAACATAACATGCTCAAAGATAAAGCAAAATTCTTCTCAGACTTGGAGGGACAGGGCTGAGGATGGTGAATTAATTTTAGATCCAGATCTTCTTCATACTCTTCCTTCTAATTTCTTTAGTTTCTGGTTACAGTCTGGATTAGGACCAAATCTATGTTACAAAATTAGCAGAGATACTTGGGATTTCCTATTCCTCATCCTTTGAGAATGATGAAAGAACATATTTTCTTTTTTTTCAATTTCAAATTGATTTTCAGGTAAACATAGAAGTCATAATTTGCTCAGAAAACAACCTAATATTCTTCACATTATTCTATGATTCTAAGACTAAACGGATAAAGAGTTTTGATAGACAAAGAGAAGAATTGAATAAGATGTAGATAAGAGCTCTTGTAGAATATCATCTGTAATTCAGCTTGATTTTGTTCACAAAGGACGTCTGAAATAAAAATAACAAGAAAGCTATATATCCCTTGGTAAATAGAGAACCTATTGCTTTAGAAGTGAACTTAATAAGCTGTTTTATTTACACTACTAAATAAAAAAAAATAATAAATGTGAAAAAAACAATTTTATAGTAAAATAAATATATATACATAAGTTTGGGAGTATATACACCAGGGAAAGAGGGAGAAGAATTACTGAATTACTGAGCATTACTGGAATAAGATTTAATGGCTTTGAATTAGTCATGAATAAAACTGAGTCTAGACATTTGGAGAAGATTAGATAAAGATTTGGAACGTCCCAAACAGAGCAGCAGGGAAAACTTAACTTGTTTTAA
Source organism: Lagopus muta (assembly GCF_023343835.1). Taxonomy (NCBI): domain Eukaryota; kingdom Metazoa; phylum Chordata; class Aves; order Galliformes; family Phasianidae; genus Lagopus; species Lagopus muta. The sequence continues at coordinate 107,613,440 of NC_064433.1, forward strand.
TATGTAGCCTGAGAAGGAGATGGAAACGACTAAGACAATCGGCGATTTTGGAAAGGATTGCCTCTGAAGAAAAGCTTTGAACATTCAATTCAAGCAAACTGGCATTTGTTAATCTTTCTCAGCATCTACTAAATCACATTTTGTTGATCCTATATATCAGATCTTCTAATAATTATCTGTAGGCTTTGGGGGTATTTGTTCTTCCAGACTGTACTGTGATGAGTTGTTGTCTTCTGATCACACAGTACAGTGATGGGATACTGGGCAGAAAACAATATTTTAAGGGCTTAGAAAACTCGAAGTGCTTCGTTGGCACCTGTTTGCGTGCTCAGGATTGCAGAAAGTCTCCTGATTTGGGATCAATACAGAATAATGATACAAACTAGACTGGCAAGAGCATATGGGTGATCTACTTTCCTCTGCATTACTTGGAAGTTTTTTATGAGAGAACTACCCTGACACTGGAGGGCTAGAGAACATTGCTTTTTCAACCCTGGTCTTCACTGTGTCATATTATTGATTTTTTTACATATTTATAATTTTAGATTCTGTACGTCAAGGGTTTTAAGGTCATTTTCTGGGGTTTTTCTTTTTCTTTTTTTTTTTTTTTTTTTTTGAGGGGGGAGAGGGATGAAATAGAATAAGAATAGATGTTCTGTGAACTTTTCAGTATTATGTATTTATGATCCTGCAACAGAACTTCATGACCCAGGTCATTTTTTTCCTAAATTATAATGGCAACCATAGTTACTTTTTGTCTTTATATCCCCTTTTCAACTGAGTTTCTGACCGTGGAAAAGTTTCTTAGCTGGAAAAAAAAAAAAAAAAAAAAAAAAAAAAAAAAAAAAAAATCAATCTTCTTTCTCTTTCTCTCTCTTTTTTTTTTTTTTTCCTGGTCATTGTTTCTTGTTTTCTTTCAAACTCTGCACACTTTGCAGCCCATGGAACTTATCTGAGCTTCACTTCCTAGCAGAAAATGTCTCAATGTCTAATTTGACATATTTCTTGCACTTATTTGGAGTCAGTTAAAGGCAAAACAGACAGCAGTAAATCAGTCCACCTAACATTTCTTGAAAATAAGACAACATGATTGCTATATTTTGAGATGTATCCACAAAGGATAGAATATAATAATGAATATAACTATTCATGCACCATGTCATTCTTTGCAAAACTACAGGGTTAGTCAAAGCCACTAAAAGAGCCCATACACAGTGAAAATATTTGCCTCTGTTCCAGTTTACAGTTTGGATACTGTGGCTATTCATGCCACAGTGTGTTTGTGAAAATAGCCACTGGAAGATTTTGGATGGACAGGTATTCTGCTTACCGTTCTTACCACAGTTGTCTTAATTTAGAGACAGCTTTAAGGATCAGTTTAAATACTGTTAGTGATTTACATGTGAGAGGCTAAGATGCAGAACTGTCCTGGAAGAAAAACTATAGCAAATATATAAAAGTAACAGTTTGGCCTCCAAACTCTTCAAAAAATATAAATTTGGAGTATAATACTACCACTTCATTATATCTACCAACCGCAGCACTAACAAAGACCAACAAGCTCATGAAAGATTTCTGACTTTGAAGATCACATACAATGGATGTACACTGTTCTGGTGATTTGCCATTATAAGAGGTTGTTACAGTAAAGAAGTGTGGAAAACACAAGAAAATAATTTACTACTTATTTTGTATTACAGGGCAGAAGGAAAATTCTGGAGGGGTGAGCAAGTAGGGAAGTAGCCAGATTCCCAGGAGATGGTAAAAGCACAGTGTAACATAGTTCAGGTATTTGAGGGCACAGTGGTGTAAGAGCAACTTAGACTGGCTGAACATGCACCTGTAAAGTAATACAGAATAATATAGTGAAGGGTTATTTGTATGCATTTAGTCCACAAGAGCACTAAAGGTTCTTCTATGATTTTTATTGAAGCTCTCTCTTTATAAAATATTTTGCCAAAAAACTAGTACACAAACTCTCAAACTACTGATATGAATGGTCACATCTTCATGAAATTAATACAACATAAAAATGACACTAGATAGATAGATAGATAGACAGATAGATAGATAGATAGATAGATAGATAGATAAAACAACCAGTTTTATCACCAGAGAAACTTAACACATTTCCAGTCTGTTTACCATCCTTCTATTAACAACTACTGGTTAGTAATAACTAATGTCTTTGCATCTGCTGGAAATGCAGGTGAACATGATATCACAGAAAAAATTAGGTTGGGTAAGATCTTCAATATCATCAAGTCCAACCACCAACCTGATCTACTGAGTACCATCACCAAACCACACCCCTTAGTGTCACATCTACACATCTCTTAAATATTCACATAAGGATGGGGACTCTTCCCCAGGCAACTTGTTCCAGTGCTTGACCACCATTCCCAAGAAGTATTTATTTCTTATACCCAATCTAAATCTCTCCTGGTCTAGAGGACATTTAATGAAACAGAAGTCAGAGTGTACGTACCCTTTCACCAACCCATAAACATGAATCTAAGGAAAATATAACAAAACAGATGCTCTTCTTGGAGTTGCAGAGACATAGAGCATGTGTAGAAACAGACAGTAAATTACCATATTTATCCATTCAATCTTATAGCACAAATTGTTGGCAGGAGTAATCTTGAAGTTTCCTAAGAGATTATTGGACAACAATAGTTGTTTTTGTCTCTCCCTCAAAATTATTCACAATACATTCCCTGAAAACTGAAATCTACAGTGGAGCCTCCCAACTTCAGCTTTTGAGAAAAAGGCAATTTACTGAGAGACTTTACTCTGCAAGCAGACATTCTGTCAATCTCACAATCAGCAGCAAAACAAAGCTGTAAATCTTGCAAAATGAATGACTGTTAGAAGATTTAAGTCTTATGAGGTGCTAACCAAAATTAATACGTAATGTCTCTGCAGTCCATCATCTAAATAAGCTGGGGACAGAAAGATCTCACAAAGCTAGACTGTCTTGTACTGATTTTTGAAGAAAGGAAATGGATCCAAAAATCTCAGGTAGTAATCTGCTTTGTTCAGTGGCAATACTCCAACATGCTCATTGTTGCCATTTAAAAAAATCTTCTACACATTAGAAATTAAAATATTATTACGTACTGTGTGCAATACCGTAGCTTGTATTACAGGACTGTTCCCCAAACAATTTCCTACAGGTAATATAGTACTCACCAGTCCCTCTAATAATATTATTGGCAACAGGGAATTTAGAAAGCTAAAACTGAGAACAAAGCATGATAGGAAATAATACATACAGTTAAGTTGATCACCTGTTGAGTATTCTGCTTTCCTAAAGATCCTTTTTGAGTATTACAACTTATCTTGAAGCAGAGGTGTTAAAAAATCATTACTATTTTAAATATTCTTGACCATGGAATACGAAGTCTTTGACTTTGTATTAGGTTTTCAGATACTCCAGCAAGTTTTGCTGAGAATGTAAGTGAATGGAAAGAGAGAAAAAGCACTTATCAGATCTCCTGTGGTGGAATAAAGGTGAGGATTCTACTTTTAAGAGACTATGGCCATTCACTAAGTCTACTATCTGGCAATAGAAGAGAAGTACATGAAAAATCTTGGAAACTGCATCCATATTCAGGGAAGCAAAAATCCATGTCTGCTCCTAAGAGCCCATTTGCTAGGTAACACTGTTTTATTCCTAAATATTGGTTATGAATTCAGATTTGGTAGGTTTTGAGGCTTATCACACCAACTGTAAACAGAAAATGGATTCTACAAGAATTCGTAAATAGCATCCAAATCTTAGGGGAAAATTACAGTTACTACTTTTCTATATAAAGCCTATTCCTTTAATCTGATTTGTTTTTCCTTCTAGGTGTTACGATTATCTTGACTAAGCATGCAGTTCTCTGATTCCTTTTGTTTTATTCTTTTCACTGTTTTGAACTTACTGGGAGGTGGAGAAAGATATTGGCATCTACAAAGCGATTGACTGTGCAGCCTGATCATTTGCTAAGCATTATTAAAAGCTCCCTGAAATCACTCCAGTGCTTTGCCCTTTACAAGCCATCGGCCATCAATTCAGACCGTCAAATGTGATTACCAGCATTCTTCCTGAAGCCACTTCCAAGCCATTAGTCTGATCGAAAAGCTGTGTCTCTTTTTCCCAAGTGCATGTAAATCTACCACACCAGTGCTTCTGTGTTTATGTGGTGACTCATTACACTTTTGAAAACCATTTGTGATGTTAAATCTCCAAGACAAGACAGAATATAACTTTCCAAAAGCCAGCATTAAGGAAACATTTTTAAAGATATGCTCACATGTACATATTTCTAGTATGCACACCTATCAATAATGTATCAGTACCTACAGAAGTTGCTGTTGGGGAGTGTACTGTGACTTCTTCTATAGTTTTATCTGACCAGACATGGATGAGATGATAAACAACATTCACCTCAGACTGGATTAATTATTTTTAGAGAAGCAATAAATGCTTTATATTTGCCACATATTGATTTTGGGAAATCAAACTCTGCATGAATACAGTTTTCTGCACATAATTATAATTGAACCTAAAAGTTGACTCTCCTTCCCACCCAGCTTTCACTTCAAGCACACATAAAATTACAAATACAAAAAGCTCAGAAAGGAACATTGAGAGGTACTGAGCTGAGGAAGTCAGGACTAGCCAGCAAACCTCAAATGTGTTTTTGGATTTCACACTTAGCAAGGTAAATGCGCTGAGAGATCAAAGTTACCATTGAAAATATGTAAGTCCTTAACAGAACCCAACACCTGGGAAATATCCAGAGGTTGCAAGGTTCAAGATGCACTATTACCCATTCACAAAATGGAAGAGGAGCAAATCAGAAAACTCCCACTTGCTTAGTTTCCACTAGACTAAAAAAGTAGGAAATAGAAAAGTTTATGAATGTATTTCTAGAAATTCAGCTCTCAGTCCAGTTACCATCTCCCCCTATTGTACAACTGAACAAATGAACAACTTTTCATTTGTGTAGGAAGTGTCTTTAATCTAGTTTTTCATTTTATAATTGGAACATAATATGCCAAGAGTATTTATCATCACCTGATTGAGAAACCAGAACAAATCCTCATAAAATGAAGAGGTCTTGTAGCAACAACAATCATAAAAATCATTATAAATGCAAGACAGCTAGATGAACGACTAGAAGATGCACCATTCCCCACAAATAATTTACAACAAATCATTTATTTATCCAATTTCATTGTTTTTTTTTTCCCTGTTCACAATATGTTAGCAAGATCTGATACTCCTAGAATCGACTTTTCACTTCAAATTATTCATGATTTTTCCCCTTTAAAGATGAAAAGATTTCTCTCCTTTCTTTTTCAAAAAGATTTTATCAGGTTTGAACATGATGCAGAATTAGATTTAAACTAAACAACTTTATTTGACTGAACAACTTTAGAGTGCTGAAAACTTATCTAGATCTTAATTCTGTGGCACAGTTATTCTACCCTGAATTTTTTAAAGGATGCTTCTCCAAGAGATATATTTTAGTAATCCTAAGTAATTTAACATTCATTTCACTGTCATTTTAAGCAAGTAAATTGTCTAGATAGCACATATCTCTAAGGCATGGAAAAAATATTGGTCATTGGGTATCTTCTCTATTGACTTTCAATTTAAATTTCTTTCTCCATTGTCCTCCACTCTATTCACTAATTTATATTTTGCCACACACCACATCCTATGTAGCTGTGTCCAGAGTGAGTTGCCTACAGAGCAACAATGAGCAAGCTCTTTTTGTTTACGTACAGGCATGGTGTCTCTTGGGATGTCTGAGATTTAGCTTGGGACCACAAGCAGAACCATCTTCCAGTACGGTCAAAAGTGCCACCCATAGTTTTTAGCAACACAAATGGGAATAATTTCACTCTAATGCAAAGTTGAAAATCAGAGACTTTCAATACATTAAGTCAGTTTTATTCAAATGAGAATAATAGCTGCTTCCACATGTAAACTTTTCCTCACACAAAGGAATGCCTCCGAGAAACCCATTTTCCTAAAATGCACTATGCAAGTAAGCATGGATCATTTTGGGTATCATTTTGGAACGACAGTGGACATTAACCATAGGTACTGCCATTCAGTGTTGCTATTTTGACTCTGGGACAAAGCATCATATTTGGGCTGTGCATCATGTGTCTCAGTCAAACAGCAGACCCACTTCTCTGCAGCTGACTGCGGAGAGTTTCACCAGCCATGACTTGGTAACATTCTTCAGCTGCTTAATGTCAGTACCTAATTTAATTACATCCCAGTAGTTACAACACCTAATTAAGGCAGCATGAACAACAAGTATTTAAGAATGCACTTATTTACATACATCCCTTTGTATGAGTAGTTATCACATCTGGACAGTGGCATGGAGAACAAATCAGGCAATGCAGAGCCTGAAACAAAAGGATCCAACTCTCAAAATCTCAGGACTACACAGCAAAAAATGATGAAGACAGATGACTTTTAGCAAATGTTTAATCAGTGATTTCTTCTGAAGTAGTATTAAAAGTAGTTGCAATATTAATAATTTGAGTTCCTCAACAATAGAATATCTTCCATCATGCCTGTGGCACAAAATACTATTGTCAACATTTTGACTTTGGTATTACAATACTTATCGAAAGACATGTAAAATTCATGACATTCTGCAATATATATGAAGGGTATAAAACCATACGTATTCAGCCACCGTGTCTTTACAGATAACAGACAGCATATTCTGAATGTTCTCTTACGCATTTTTTTAATCTCCTCTCAGTGTTTCCATTTTTCTCTCACATATACTAAGCTACAATATTTTACAAAACACATCTTTGCCGAACAGAACATCTTTTCCTCAGAAATGCTGCACATGATGAGAACAAAGCACATATTAAATCAACATACACTACCAAAGAAAAACAGAAGTGAAAAAATACACAGGCATGATTTGGAGTCAATGCCACCAGGCTATTTATCTGGACACAGGGGCTCAGAATGACTTTCATCACTACTGAACCACTTTATTTCTAGATAATCCTATTCAGTCATTAATCTTTCAATATTTTTGTCATCTTAGGTATTTTTTTCTAAGCCCAGCTTTTACATTACAAGGAAAAGTCAGAAGAATTTAAGATGCAGAAGGTGCTTTGTAAAACCCAAATACAAGAGTTTTCATTAGAGTCCATCAGTGTGTGGAGACAGTCCTATTTAGCACACAGACATGTAGAAAATGAAGTGACTGGAAAGCAGGAGCTGAAGATACTGGCAAGCTCAGGTGCAGTATAGGAACCACACTGGTCACTGACATTAAAGGGACGGTAATTCTGGACATGTGACAGAAATGAATTTGGATGTTTGGAGATCTGTGCAGGTCAAAATTTAGGGATCTTTCATATATAACGTAACTATAGGCTCAATCAAGAAAACATTGTTCCATTTTTATTTCAGTCACCAAAATGTCCACAGAAAGCTGGACTGCAGTTTTTCTTATTTGTCTAAGGCCTTGTTAAAAGTGCAACTTTGTGCTGTGAAGTATACGTGTATAAATTGCAGATTTCCTATCTCAGGGACATGAGGAGTGTATTTCAGAGGTGGGTCTGAAACATCAGACAACTTAATGATCTTAAGACTATCATTCCCACAGTCTGTCTATGTGGTACATTACACACTGAAGAAAGCATTGCGTATCATCTGAGATATATGAACTACCACTGCTCCCATGTGATTTTTCTGAGCTTGGATACAAAGTTTTGCAGAGTGATTAAGAATCTCAGGTTAGACTCAACACTATGCAAACACAGCAAGTGATTGGCTTATACATAAGAGCTTTTTTGCCTTTACACATACATGATTTTAGGGCATTTCGTTCAGGGAAAAAGTGAGCTCTCAGCTACATGCCTGTCAGTTGGGAGTTCATGTCATACATATTCTCCTAAACTACATATTTACCTAAACTGTTCTATATATATATGTGTATATATATACATACAGGTATATCTATATACATATATACACACAATACTTATTATAGGTCTACACTAGATTTATAGTCTCTATATATAGTGTATATATATAGTCTCAGTCTCTAATCCTGAGATTCTTTCTGCCCAAGCTAAGCTCTGCCTTTTCTCCAGTCTGAGTTCTAACACAGAGGACTTTGGGATTCATTGATATGAAATTAAGCTAATCACCATGTGGCGAGATATTCTAAAGAGGTTTCCTTTATTAGACTAATCTAATAAAATTTCTGTTTCAGTGTGTAAAATCACATAGATTGCTTCTCATAGAACTAATATATATATATTTTTTTGCATACTTATGGAAGCTTTGTACCATATTTCCATGTTAAAACACGTCTTCTAAGCATGTACAAGGCTTACAGTAGACTTCATCTACTTAAATGTAACGCTGCTCACTGCATTCCCTGAGATCTCATTCACAATTCTAGCTGACATAACTAGTGTTCTCATGTTGATGTATTTCTGATTAATGAGGCATTCGTTCTGTACCAGGTAGCAATTTCAGAATAGTCTATTTCCAATGAGTTATGAATATGACTTAATTATTACCATTTGACCTACTCTTGGGTTGAAATGATTTGTGGATGTATTTTCCCAGAGGACTGACTGAACATCACTGCCTTGAGATAGTATTGTTATGTTCCAGTAATTAAATGAGGATTTAAAACAAAACACAAAACCACGGTAGTCATGAAATACGTGTGCATTAATCGGCAACCTGAAATATTGTAGGCTTATAAGAGAATTTCCTTAACACGCATGAAAACGTGCAACATAAAAATTCTGCAGCTCTTAGCCTAATGAAAAATACAGGTGCTTTAATCTTCCAATCACTTGAAGTTATCTCCCTTACTGCATTTACACCAGCCTAATGCAAAATCCACTGAAACCACAGGAATTATAGTCTTTGACTTCAACGGACTTTAAATATGCTGAATAAATAATTATATGACATCATACCAAACATCCTTACAGTAAAAGGAAAAAAGTCAGATTAATTCTGAGTATCTTAAGTCATTTGTTTAGTGAGTATCACATCAATAGAGGATGTTAATATTAAGAGAAATCACTGAATAATTGTTAAGGAAGTGTTTATTTTTTGGAATTGATAAAGCTCAAAGGCAACAAAGGAAAGAAATGACATCTGAAGAACAGATAAATCTTTTGAAGAAAATTAGAGCAAATTCTAATGTAAGAGCCTAGAAATTAGCCTTGTATTTGTGAACTGATTATTAGATACTGCTAGAGAATCTAGACAAGTCTTCCTTTAGAGAACTACAACAAAATAAATGAGAAACTCAAAAAAATGTATCTGATCTACAGAAAATGAGGTTCAGTATCAATGATTTATAACTGTGAATGCTGGAATTCTTCTATATTTCATTTGTGGAGCTTACTGGCTAAGACAGGGAGAAATAGAGCTGAAGCTAACTCCTGGAAAAAAACTGTTAGTTGTCTTTGTGCAATTTATACAAGCTACGTTCTCTCCACAGTGCCCTCAATGGTGCTACGAAGTATACTATCAACTGGCTATACTGAAGTTTCAAATAGCTCAGGTAATTTTGTTAACACTCTCAAAAGAACAAAATCAGTATGTTAAATAATTTAACATTTTCACATTTCAAAACTGTTCCAATTATCTAGATTTAAAAGAAACAAGCAAACACTAAAATCCTTGAAAGAACCGTGAATAGATCTCTGTGAATAGATATCTGTGAATAGAATTTAGTATAGATGGTTTACAGTTCTGTAGAAAATTAAACACGAACGACACTATGTAACAAGTGAAAATCTTTCAAATGTTGTTGAATTATAAGAAACTATATCATCTTAGGAGACATATTCTATTTTTTTCCAGATAAATTTTTCACTTTATTAAAAAAATGCAATTTTTCTCTTCTATTATCTGAGTTTTTAAAATTTTTAAAAAAGTAATACATAATCTCTTTCATTCTTTTTTTGTACTGGTATTTAAGGAATTTAGCATGTTAGCCATGTTGATTTTGCTTCAAAAGTAAAAATGTCTCAGAATCTCAAAATAAAATAAAATAAAATAAAATAAAATAAAAAAATTCAGACATTCAAAGACAAAATATAAGCTGGTAAGTCTAATTCCAAAATCTTTTAATTTTTAAGTTTTCCATAAATGTATTATATAACAAATGAGAATTCATTCTAGAAAAGAAGACTTGAAGAAGGCCATGAAATGATTAAAGTATAGTATAAATATTTAAAAATATATAAAGATGATTTTAGTGACACTTTAACCTTTAAATGGCAATCTGACACAGATGATTTATCATCCTCAGATCAACTTCCCAATTGTTTGAAACTATGCTAAAATGCCTCTGAAAAAGGATGAAATGAGTAACGATGCACTTATCTATATCCTGAGCAGTTCTTTTATCATCTCCCATCTCTTGCTAGCTGTGACCCAGCTGTAATTATTTGCCATGATTTTATATTTACCTTCATTATATCTATGACTTCCTCTGTTTTTCTCATGATAATGTGAATGGCTCTGTTATTTATTATATGATAACAAAATTACTGTTATTATCCCTTAAACAGATATTCAGAAGTATATGGGCTTAAGTACATGGACACAGAAAAAGAATCCTTGTGTGATTTTGTCGTTTTATGGGATGACCAAAGCATAATACTAACAGTAATATTGACATTTTATTAAAATATTGAGGTAGTAATATTATGGAAAATATTAGCTGCACATATGTTGTAATATGACATCTGTAAAACAGAAGTACCATGCTGTATGGAAACAATGACAGAAAGTAAGTACATTCTTCTTTTAAATTCTCTTTCCTTTGTAAGCTGGTGTATAACTTGGCACACTTTGTTCCCTCATCTTTTTCAAAACAGTACCTGAATTTGAGCTCTAACACAGATGCTCCTAAATTTCCCTCTTTCTCCAGTTTGTTTATCCACAACCAAATGCAGACATTTTCTGAAGGCCTGTTCTGTTCACTGTTTGTTTATTCTGACACAGAAGAGCATCAGACTACAACCTGCCATCCCAACGGGAAATAAAATAAACTTAGCAAGAAACAATTGCAACCATCACCTCTACAACCAGCAAGAAAACCATAACAGCAATTTAAACTGAAAAGTCTGTGGGGGCAAATTTGCTCATGACGAGAGGGTTCTCATTTGTGAGCAGGGCTTCTGGGTGTCCTTCAGGACTTTCCACTGCTTTTGCAGACTGGCTGGTGGAGGAAAATCATACCAATGACACTGGCCTGCGGGCCAACAGTTTCACTTCATCTGTTCCAAAGGTACAACATCACGTAGGAATCAGATGCAACACATTACCAATTACATGCACCTAGTGGGACCTAAACGCACTGGCACTGTTCCAGGTGTAGGATGTGCCCCAAGGAAAGCCACACAGACCCCCAAAAGCAGGGAACCTGGGCAAGTATTGAGCTTCAGCACGAGACGAGGCCATGAGTAAGGAGCACTGTCATTTAATAAGGTCTGCTCTCAGTAATTACAGTGACACAATTTGATCAGCGAGGACTAAGTATCTTCATCTGAAAGGGATCGGATGAAATTAGTGCTGATGTAATAAGTGCCATTTGTCACTATTAGCTGGAGAGGTGTTGACAGGCCCCTGCCGTTGCCACGGTAACACTGCAGTGCCATTTCTCCTTCGATGAGGTGGAGCTCCAGCAAGTTACTAAAGTTGAGAACATGCCATCACAGACACCAAGTTGAGCTCTTCCCCAGCTTGGTTCGGTTGGGAACATCTAATGCTACTGATGCTGGATTCCTACCAGCTATCTCGAGGCTGCATCACCAGGGATGCACCCTTCAGACATCACTGACTGTTGCATTAGAGCCTTTCATGTGCCTGGAACCAGAAGTTGTTCTTTCCAGAAGACCCCTGTTCACATGACAGCCCACAGAGGAAACTTTCATCTCCAGCACAAGCACAGTTCTTTCCAACAGTAAAATTCCAGTCATATGCAGTAAGATTATTCACAGTTAGGTTACATACTGCAACAATATCTTCCGCTGACACTTTCCACAATGTGAAATAAAATGGTGAGAGTTACTCCTAGCTGTGTGAAAAACCACGAGACAGAAAAACAGAGCTTCCCTTGATCAGATACTCATTATCAATGCACAGAGCCAAAATGCGATCTTAATTACTATCAGTGGGTGGAAGTTTCTTGAATGTTAAATTACCTGCAGCAATTAGAAACTACCGAGTAACCTGTTTACGGCTTCCTGAAATTATCATCACTTAATTTGGCAATCTGCCATATTTTATTTCATTAAAAACTTAATGTACCATAACATAATAGCAATAATAAAGCTGTCAAGGGCCACTCATTGCTATTTACTTAGATATAATCTGTTTGTTATTTCTCAAAAACAATAACCAAGCAGAAAGGAAACTTAGAGGTCACCTGAGGAATGTGAAGAACTGCCTTGTCCTGTTGTACATCCTCAACATACATACTCATCTTACTTGTTACAGTCAAAATTATAATTAGAAAATATCTAATAATATGGTTTTTAAGTGCTTAAACTCTTGCTAAAGTATGAATGCATTGAGATGGGATCAAACATAACTTGCCAAAACCAAGTGGTGTATTAGTAGTGTCTTACATTACACATAAACATCAAAATGCCAATGAATTCTATCATGATCTTGAAGTAGTCAAGTGGAATAAGTACTTCCTCTGTCAAGATACCTTTACAGTTAACTACTGAAGAATCTGAAGAAATGGAACAAATGTAAAATTAAAAAGGTAAGTGACTATCACAAACACTACCACCAATTACCTCTCCACACCTGCCAAAAGGAGGGGAGGCAGCTGCTGTGCTCTTATCAGGCACTGTTTCTCCAAGGTTTTATAACTGAAGTCTAAAACCAAAACTGTTTGTCTAATCTCTAAATTCAGCTGTTCCAATTCCAGCAGTAGTATTGATTTTCTTCTATAGCTACCTACTCAAGTACTGATATGCACCGAGTCTGTTTAAGTTTTGAGGTGTGTGAAGTACGAAGAGACACAGGTTGCTGGAAACAAGTGTGTACTGCTTACATACAAGTGGTACCAAAAACAGTAGTGCTAGATATGAGTAGCAAGACAACAGCACTGGCAGAGATGAGATCCAAACAACACTTTGATTCTTAAGGATTTAGTGTACTAATCTCCTCTACATTCCTGACAAATGCTGAAGTAGTTTTACATATACTGATATGAAAAGTGGATTTACTAAGTAGTAAATTAGGTAGCATACTTTGCTTACTTGGGATTTTGGGTTTGGTGTTTTTGTTGTTTTGTTTGTTGCTTTTTTTTTTTTTTTTTGCTTTGTTATCAAGAAAGGTAATAAAATGTCTTCACATTATGTTTTTTTTGTGCATCACTAAGTTATTGAAATCACAGTGATGGAGCATTTTATTTGCAAAACATTCAATGAAAATTCCACAAATGGGGCAAATAAATCAAAATATGATGAGCTAAATTTTCAAGTACTGAGGGATAAATTAACACCATGTTTCACCACTCATAGGCAGCCTAAAGAAGCAGTAGTTGATATTGTCTAGGTAATTCACAGTTTTAATCTTTGAGCTTTCAAGTAGGGAAAAAACTGCTGGATGTACTCTAATTACACACAGTGTGTCTCTGAGCTTTAGATTAATGCATCAAATAGAAAACAATCAACATTTATACATACTGAAGAAATCTGAAAGGAATCTGCAGTAAAACAAAACCCGCACAGAAAAAAAAGTGCTTTTCATTAAAGCAGTTCCACTGGCACCATTTTTCCCCTGGGTTGTACATTAACTATAAGTGTGATTTACAATAATTGTTCTAGTTACAAGGTCGGCATAGGTACTTTAGTATGTATTTACTCTAGTACATATAGTACTCTAGTACATATTTCCATGGACAGTAGTATGTTCCTCTCAGTTTCAAGCTAAGAGCAACTGTTCATGTCACAGTACCCTTAACAGAGAATACTAGTAATAAGAGAATATTTATCTGTCATTCAAATTCATATCAAAACATATCTTCTGACAAAAAAAAAATTACACCAGTTAAGACCAATATCCTCACACAATTTTATTTACAGTAACAGATCCATATCAGTTATTTATTGGAATATTGGTACAGGTTTTCCAACCTTTGCCTTTAAGAGTAATTTTAGACAAAAGAAGAGGGAAGAACACAGGCTGCTATCCTTCATTTGAAGCACGTCACACAGAAACTACACAACTACTAGAAGGGGAAGGAAGGTTTTTAAATTATATACCTGAACTGTGGAACAACATCTGAAATTTAAAATTCATGTTTTAGACTAAGATGCAGTCTAAAATGATGGTATGAGGGACTTTCAATCCCAGTTCTTGTCTAGAGTCAATGGTGTTACTTGAACAACTGCAATTCAGTTGAATGAGTTTGTAATAAGGAAATTTGCCTAGTTACTGTAGTGGGAATTAAACAATGATGCTACATCATTCTAGTTGAATCTAGTTAGTAACATAATTTTTACCTAAAGTACAGCATATAAAACCTGAAACTAAACTCTCATATCAGAGACGTGAATTCTGTAATTCCTTTTATTTTATTCCATCTTCTGTTTACGTAGGCCCATTGCAGTAAATCTGTAATGTGCCTATAAAACACACCTTTATCTGGTCTTTACACTTGGTAAAACAACTTCCTGGTCACTGTGAGTGTGCCTGCACAGCACTGTGTGCTGCTCTGTAATTGAATTCATCCAGATGTTGGAAAGAGTACTGAGAGAAGGATGAAAAATTAGCCCAGGCCAAATGCCAAGCTCAGAATGCTATAGTGCTTCTAGTATCTGGACCAGGTTACTCAACTCTAAATGTTACTGAACTGGGCAATGCAGACTTAACCTGACAAGCCATGATCTTATCTGCATTACAAGTAGCAAATCATCCAGAAAGCAGGCACTGGACTACCTTTGTTCTTCAGGTGTCTATCAGTACATCCATAACAGATAGATTTAATAGGATGATTTACTAGCTGTGCAGCCCTGCAAATACCTGGATACCATTATACATACATGACAGCTGCTACTCTCACCTTAATTTTCTGCTTATTTGTTATGACAGTGATGCCATGAACAGCTGGAATCCTTGATGGATTTTCACCACAACACTTTTTCAAGATTTAAGATTCTCGGCTAGCATCTTTTATCAAATTAATTGTAAGCAACTTATTAAAATGCATCCTCAGAGACAATTCAAGAATGATTACGTCATCCCATCCTTCATACCACTATCATTAGAAGGGACGTGTTATCATTACAGCCTAAAATTCTGAAAAGGCTGAAGAAAAGAACCACAAAAGGACATCAACACTTACAAACATGCTTTGGCAATAATTTTAGCTTTTACAAAGGCTTAATTTAATCTGAAACTTGAAGGGAAAAGGCTCAAAATAGTAGCTGCTCACAGCACAGCAGATGGTCCAGACAATAAAAAGCAGAATTATTTGAGGAACGTGAGTTATTCACAGATACAAATAGAAACGATTAGGAACTGTGCAGAGAAAAATGCTATTTCACTGGAATAGTGAATTTTAATTTGTAAAACAAACGTTGAAAGCTTGATATGGATTAATGTACCTAGTCCAGCCCTAGACATATATCCTATAGATATCTCATTATAGGATGAGAAAAAAAAAACTTTCAATTGTTATTTTTCTAGGAAATAAAAAATATTTCTTACCAAAATCTATTTCAGATGAATGTTTAATGTAGCCACAGAAAGCAGAAAAATGATAAGAACAGAGAGTAACATAGATCTAATTGAAAAATCATAAATACTGAAGTTATCTGGTGTGTATGTGTGTGTGTGCAGAAGTTGTTCTGTTTTCTTTTGGTGTGGGGTATTTTTTTGCATACAAAGTTATATTCCATGTCTGTAAGCCATTTAGGAAGTCTCCTCATGTAAGAAACATTTAAATGACAGCTTAATTTGGAACAGTTGTGAAGTTTACTAATTAAATAATTACATAATCTGCATTTATCATATTTCCTATTATTTCCATTATTTTAACTATTCATTTATCTTTTTTATATATGGTAAATACCATATTCTCTCTCACATTTCAAATGAAAAACATGTCTTATTTAACCTGAAATACATTTTGGTTATTATGGTACACTTTTTTTTTTTTTTTCACTCAACAATTCTTTAATAATTATACAGAAGAAGGCAGGAACCTGAAGGAACTTCCCTTTGTAACTCACCATTGCCCTCTGCTCTAGTAGGCAAACACATCAGATAATCTCATTCACAGACTAAGGAAATACCATACAGAACTCTTTTGTGCCAGCACTGCTTCCTCTTGAAAGGCTTTTTCAAAACTTAATATCTGCTTAATACCTGGCAGCTTTCTTCCCTCTCCAGGCTTGATGCATTTGGGATCAACTTATGCTGATGTTTTCCTCTAGCTTAAAAGTGTTTCTCCCTCTCTGACACTACCACATTGCTGTTTAGAGAAGACAACAGTATTACCCCTTTATCTGCAATATTTGTTGTAATAAATTAAATTAGCCCCACTCTTAACATTAGGAAACATTAGTTTCCTAATAAATGTTCTTTATCCCTAAGTCCCATCAGTAGCTCTTCTCTACATTTATTTCTATTTGAATTCATCTCTGTTCATGACCAATCCTGAACACAATATTCCAAATTAAATTGTATATTGCTTCACATAACAATACTACAGCTTCCATCTCTTTTTGAAATACAACATCTACCAGTTACTCTCTGTGTTTTGGATGGTGACCTACTGACTTTCTGAACATCTATCAATCCAGGCTATCCCTCACAGATAAAAAGACTGTGCACATGCAGGACTACCCAGTTTACATCTTTGTAGTCGATAGAACACATGCTGATAGGTTCAATTATAGCAATGGATATATGGACTGCTAAGTTCAATGATAGATCAATGCATATATATCACAAAGCTAATCTGATGGTACTTGAGGTACCACAACAGCTGCTGAAGGCAGAAGCAGATTGGCTACCCAGGACATGACGAGCAGGTGTAATGAACTAGACATTACTTCATTTTTGCTCAACAAGGATCACATCTGCTTCTTCCATAGTCTCACCCAAACTGTTTGCTCATAGCTAATTTGCAATTTGACTGTACATCCCACTGTAATTGTGAATTCCTTGTATTTTCAATGAGTGGGAACACACCAGAATGAAATTACAATGTAAATGACTTTGTTCCTTTTCTTCTATCACACGTCATTCATCTCTTTTCTCTGCAAGTTCTGTCTCTTCTTGATCCAGTTTTGCCTATATAGTGCCCTGATTGATTTCAGAATGGCTAGTGCCTCCTAATGTTATTTTATGAGCTAGCCATGCTAAAGTCCTCCACAGGTGATAGCTGTCTGTGTAAGCAAAGATATTTCCATAAGGAACATTCAAGAGCAATATTACTGGAGAAAGAATTATATACCAAAATATATAACATCTGATTTAAGAGAATTAGGAAGAAGAGGTTGGAACAAAGGGATTTCTGGAGTTGCATTTTACTGGAAGATTATCCCTTATGGAATAGAATTCTCTTTTCCATCAGAAGCCTGGAAATTATCCTCACTGTTCTCTGATGACTGCCTGGTATTCAATGAAAAGCATGCTGTACTCCTTCTGTAGGCCCAAAGACTGTGAGACTGTGACAAAGAAATCAACACTTTCTATGATTTCACAGGAAGCTTCAGCATTTGCTGGCTCCTTGGTTTTGGCTAGCAGTTAAAACGCTCAATAATTCTTGCTGCTAATGAGAAAGCAATCATCAGGACAAGGAATTTCTGTTCTTCCACATTAGCAGTTACCATTACATGCTAATCACATTTTAATTGCCAACCAGACGCCACCAAAAAGGAACAGGCTACAAAAGCAGAAAATAAAATTGATGAAGCAGAAGTTTCAGTTTATCACTTCTTCCATGTTTAATTTCTATTAGTTACTATCTGACCAGCGTCTGTGTGAAATAATACACTAGGTTATATAAGAATCAGAGCCCTTCGGTCAGGTAATTTCATACAAAATATTCTGAGAAGTATTTCAGTTAACAGTAAGCATGGGCCAAATACGTGAATTTTCATGCTCCTAGTTAGATTTGGGTAGTTTCAAACACTTCTATTCCCTTTACTCCCATCTTGAGTCACCTAAAACTGTGTTCCCCCTGTGCTTGCTGTCTCAGTCTGCCTGCCCAGGTGTACCAGATCCATCCAGATCTGTCAGCATGATAAAGCAGAGCTTTGTGTGTTTGTTTTTGTTTTTGTTTTTTTAACTCTGGCATGGTACTTAGGTAACACAGCCATGCAATTTACGTATAGTAAGACAGAAACCATAAACTTGCCTCACTGTGCTACAGTAAAATTGGGAAACCCTCTCTTCTCATGTAATGCGAGGGGAAAGTCTTCAGGAGAACAAATCAAAACAAAACACAACATGGTAATCCAAACAGGAGCAGCTTGGAAAGAGGGAATCCCAGTTGATGCATTTCTCTGCCTTCACACTGATGGTTTTACTTGCTGTATGTATCTGTTTTTATAACAGGAGAGAGAGACATTTCAAAGTCCCTCTGCTTCTGCCACTATCAGTTGACAGACCTCCCTCACACTAACAGTGTCTCTGTTGATTTCAAATTTAAACAATTCCCAAATCTAAATGGTGTAATGAGTGGTACTGCCAAAATCACTTTCAATCATATTAAGTTGTGGAGCTACAAACTTTTTGTTTTGTAGATTTGTATGGATTTTGAGGATCTCAACACACCTGGGTTCCTTTTGGGGATTTTTGGTGTTGTCCCTATGGGCTTGTGGTGTCTCCACACACCTGGATCCCTCTGGGTGATTCTGAGTGGTTTCTATGGATTCTAGGCTTCCTATAATGTTTTAAAATACAGCTTAGTAGAACAACTGAAAGTAACAGGAAAAATCCCCAAATTTAAATTATTAAAGCTATCCTGATATGAAAGCACATTCTGTATAAATATTGTTGTCTTAAACTATCAGCTTCTATAGCCCAACTAGCAACTGTAGCTGTTCTTTAATGACTTTCCAACGCACGTATAGAGCACCTCTGCCTTGTAATCTTCCTCTGGCAATGGTCAGCAAATGGACATATCAATTGCTAATTACAAAACAAACAAACAAACAAACAAAGGAATTTTACCCTTATCAGCAATGAGCACATTAAGACAAAGCAACAAAACAACGGAAAGCATTCTGCCACATACATGATGAAGAGAGGAACATGTATTAAGATTTATTAGGAGTTATCCCAGATCCCAGGAGATGATGCTCCTGTCTCTTATTGACAGGATGTTGTTTGCAAAACACAGCCTCGCATCTGTATTTACATGTTACATATGTACGAAATTTCCAGGTTCAGTTGTGCCGGAAGAGGACATTATCTATTATCTGCCTTACACTGAAGATCTAACATTTTCTTAAATTCCTCACAAGCTTTCCAACCATCTCTCTCTGATTCTTACTGGCATCTAGTGGTACTGCACTATTTTTATTAAAAATGCTGATTCCTTACTGGTCAAAATAAGAATTGCTCAGTAATAAAATGCAGACTCTGAGCTCTAGAGGGTTAAGAGAATTGGAGTTAAGCCTGAGTTTATAGGTCTGATGGTGTCACTAGGCAACAAGAAACTTGCTGCAGCCAGCTCTTTTCAAGCTTCTTGTTTCCTAATAAAGCCTGGTCTGCAATTGATCTGGAGACAATAATAAAACAGTGTTTATTCCCTCTTCTTCTCACTCCTCACAGAAAAAAATAGAACAAACCCCTGCCCAGACATGAAGGTGATGCTGCAGCTGCAGGTACACTAAGCTGGAAGCGGAGGAGTTAAAAGAGATAGCTATTGTGTGGTGAGAAGTGTGACTCCTATGTTTCTTCCAAGTTGCAAGAGCTAAGCCCAGAAAAAGGGCTGTAAGACCAAGACAAAAGGAAAACCAACAAAACCAAAACCAAAAACCAAGCAATCAAACAAGAACAACTTAAAAAAAAAAAAAAAAAAGAAAAAAAAAAGAGAGGAAAAAAAAGAAAAAAAAAAGTGAAAAAGTGAAAAAAGTGAAAAAGAAGAAAAATTTAATTAACTATTTTGAACAGTTTTAAGCTTGTAATAATCTCAATGCTTTTCCAAAGTCCCACTAAAATACATTTAAAAGCTGTTCACATCATTTAAATTGAAAATTTAGTCTTGTTATGTTTTTGTGGGCTTGGTTGTTTGTGTCATGAGTTCTTACCTGCTCTAAAGGAGTAGAACAGGAGTCTGATCTAAATAGCTAATTCTATTGTGTTGTCTTGTAAACACTATATTATTTCCACTCACACAGAAATATTAAATACACTGTGATAAACTGGCACAAATCTCAATAGATTGTTTTGCAAAACACTTAACTACACATAAATTCCTATGAAAATAAAAAGAAAGAATGACTTATATTCCACAGAAATTTTGGAGAATTTAAATACAATGTGATGGAAATTAATCAGTGCCACACAATCATCATCAAGCTGTCTATTTTTTACAATAAGAGTGGTGATCCTCTGAAAGAGGATGCCCAGAACTGTGGTAGATTCGATTCCTGGAGATGTTCAAGATCAGCCTGGACAGGGCTCTGAGCAACCTGATCTAGCTATAGGTGTCCCTGTTCAGTGCAGTGCAGTTGGACTAGGGGTCCCTTCCAACTCAAATGATTCTATGATTCTATTAATCTGTGAAAGAAAACTACATCACATGTCTTTTATTTGTGTGGTCTAAAAAGTGATCAGAGAATCATACAATGGACTGGGTTGGAAGGGACTATAAACACCATGAAGTTCCACCTCCTGCCATGGGCAGGGCTGCCCCCCACCAGCTCAGGCTGCCCAGGGCCCCATCCAACCTGGACTTGAGCACCTCCAGGGATGGGGCACCACTGCTTCTCTGGGCAGCTGTGCCAGGGCTTCACTGCCCTCTGAGGAAAGAATTTCATACTAACATTTAATCCAAATCTCTTCTCTTTTAGTTTTAAATCATTCTCTCTTACCAGTGTCTGCCTACGTAAAAAGTCAGTACGTGTTCTTGTATTTAATACTTCCTGTTCTTTATCACATATCTCAATTTTGCTATCATAAACCATACCCCAACCAGCTTTACAACTCTGAACTTTTTGACAAACTAAGATATTTATTTTGCTTGAAGTCAGATTCCTGTACATTCAGTGAACTTACTATCTCACAGCAAATACAAAAATACGAGCACATTGCATTACATTGTCAGAACAGCGGCACTGCATAGTTATGAATACACACAAGATGACCTGTGCCCTGCTAGTTTGCAATTGCAGCACATTTTCCCTAGAGGTAAAATTCAGATTCACTACAGCTAATTTGACACTGCATGTCAGCAATGTAAAACTTGTCACTCTGTTGTTATGGCTAAGATATAGCATGTTCTATTTTCTTTTTCCAAAGTATGTTACAGATGTAGTTAATATGGCCTCCATCAGAAAAGAGATTGAGATCTCCCATTGAGGTCCTACTCAATTTTTCCCATAGCTTTTACAATTCTGAGTAAGCTCAGCACTATTGGTTCTTTACTGAAAGTCGTTTTTTATTTTTGCAGACAATATGCTTAATTTCTTCCTTTTTAGGCAGTCTGCTAAATATCTTTTTAGCCAGTCTGCTTTCATGCCCACTTTTTTCCAAATTTAAAGTCTTATTGGGATTGTTCAGCCTAGGGAGCAGAAGGTTTTGGGGGATACCTTATAGCAGCTTTCCAGTATCTAAAGGGAACCTACAGGAAAGCTGAGGAGGGACTCTTTATAAGGCTGTGCAGTGACATGACAAGGGATAATGGCTTTAACCTAAAAAGATTATATATTAAGAAGACATTCTCTACTACGAGGTGAGGCACTGGCACAGGCTGTCCAGAGAAGCTGTGGATGCCCCATCCCTAGCACTGTTCAAGGTTGGGCTGGATGGGGCACTAGGCAATTTGGTCTAATGGGAGGTGTCCCTGTCTATAGCTGGTGGATTGGAACCAGATTGTATCTGTGGTCTCTTGCAATTCATACCTTTCTGCATTATGATTTTATGATTATGGACAAGCAGAAAGATCTTAATCTGCCCCAGACAACAATAGGTACCCCTCCGTTCACTAGAGCCTAGAAGAGCCAAAACTGAGATAACAAAGCAACAGAGATGCAGATACTGTATATGGAGCTTAAATGAATTTCAGTCACAACAAAACATGTATTCTCAGTTTGGTGATCTCTCCTTGCAGCCAGAGAGCAAGTAATCAGGTTCACAGGAAAAGAATAGTTACACTAATTCTGTAATGAGGAGTCACACACCAGCTCTCCAATCTCTTCTTAAGATGATGGAGAGCAAAAAGCAACAAAACTAGATCAATCACCCACCTAGAAATCGGTTAATTGCATGAATGCCATGTAGAAAAGAAGAAAAATCAAAACTTTTCTTGCAGACATGGTTTGTAGCCATGACAGCTTGCCCTGTGTAGGAGGGAGGCTACTGATGTTCACAGCAGCAGAAAGCCTCTCAGTGACTGACAGTGAACTTATGCCTGAAGCAGTATATAGTAATTCAATACAGTATAGTTAAAATGTTGTAAACTGGAGGAGCTAAAGCAGGGCTTCACCAAGGAATGGTGGCAACTTCCCACACAGCTGGATGGAAAGATACTTGCTCTGGCAGGAATGGCATCAAAGACCATGGAGAACTACTACACTCTCAGCTGGTTCAGGCTGCCATTAGGAAACCACAGACTTAGCCCCACGATAAGGGAATTACAGTCAAAATAATATCACCACATCCATAGCTAAGCCCTCTTCGAGAAAGAAAATGCAAGCCCTCCCACTTAATATACTGACTGTACCCACTAAGTAAACACTAGCCGCTTTGAGGAAGGAACTAGGCTTCTCAAATAGAAATCTCATAGCTTATGTGCAAATTTCTTATTGAGCACTGCCACCTGAATAGCAAGTGCTGCAAAGAAGGATGGCAGCAATTTTTTAACCACCTGCAACAGAAGACATCTGTGACTGTTCTGATCACAGGGCTGACAACTTACCAGGTACAACATCATCTCTTCTTGTGAAGAAGGGATAGATCAGAGGGAGCACGACACAGGCCATTGTGTTTTTCTCCCCAGCTCAATTAGAAAACTGCTGTCTTTTATTCTCAGT
The DNA here is from genome assembly GCF_023343835.1 of Lagopus muta. Taxonomy (NCBI): domain Eukaryota; kingdom Metazoa; phylum Chordata; class Aves; order Galliformes; family Phasianidae; genus Lagopus; species Lagopus muta. Next base: position 107,636,711 of record NC_064433.1, read on the forward strand.
AAGCTCCTTTTATTTTGTCTTATTTTGGAGTGTTTTTCATCTCATACCCCTTTCCCTTTCCCACTTCAGCACTGAATCTGAATGCTGATGAGACAGTGTGTGTCACCCCAGGTAGTTACTCAGGTTCTGAGAGTACTTGACCCACAAAATCCTGTTACCCAAAATGGCCCCAGGTGCTATGTTGACAAAACCTGGATCACAGAAGAAATAAACATTGCACACAAACAAATACAGCCCTCCTTGTGGGGAGGAACAAAACCACCACCAAGATTCTTAATAGAAAAAGGACTAAGAAAAGGTATTTGCTTTCAAAATGCAGTTTCTTGCTTGCTTCTCAGAAGTCTACAGTAATTAAGGATAAATAGCAACTTAAATGTATTTTGTTTTATTTGCAACACTGAAAGCTACAATTTTCTTTCACTGAGAGGGAACGATGTGTTTCTTTCCAGTAGGGAGGAAATTGTTCTGTGTTTATAATGACATTATGCTGCCTCTCATGGATTGCAGCAAATGAAAGAGCTTAAGAAAGAGAAAGGGCACATGAAGTACATTACACTTTAGGTGCTTGAGTAAAAATTCATATATACACACACACATAAGAAGCATGGAGTAAATAAACTTATTTTAATAAGAGTCAACTCTTAGTCAAAGCACTTGTAAAATTTGAGATTTGCAGAAATGTAAGTTATTTTGTTAGATTATATTTTCTTTCTAGTAAAGTAGCAATAAGCCAAAACAAGAAAATGATGGATCCAAATACTTTCTGAAGAAAATGAAGATTACAATAGTACTTAAAATTTGCAGTGCAATTCCACCATCGTATTTCTTACAATGCTAGTTATTATTACAACAGAACTTTTTTTCATGTCACTTGTAGAATTAAAATACTGAATTGAAAAAACACACATTTGTTCCCAAAAATTTTGGTTTGTTTCATGAAAAATTAAAATTAGTGTCCTCAGCTATGCTCCACAGTTGTATAAGTGAACAATAGTATTAGTAAGCCCTATTTAGATTTTCAGATCTTTGGGACAGAGACCATTACATTCATACATTTTGGATCCCCTTTGAATTCAGTTTAAAGGAGCGACCATTCATAACCTTTGCTGAAGAGTAACCACTCTGTGTAGCCCATCATCTCAATGGGATGTACAGGGAGATCTCTTACAGAGGAAGCACGAGAATGCACCCACTTTCCTCCTCCTGCCCCCTCCTTTGCTGCAGCAAGACCTCCTAAGGACTTAAAGGCCATCAGCCCTTTCCTTATATCACTAGTCATCTGTTTGTGATTCAGGTCCCTCTTCTTTAGGGCAGCATAATTCGGTTCTATCAGCTTTAACATGATGCCGAAAGCTTCCTCCGAGCTAAGCTGATACACAAAGCAGGTACTGCTTTGAGCTCTTTTTCCTATGAGTCTGGCTGCCTTGTTGTCATTCTCAAATGTGGAAAATAAAACTTGCTTACAAAAGACTGCAGCAAAGCCTCAACCACCAAGGAATTGCTGGATATCATTACTCAAAACAACATTGCAGAAGCACTGATGTTCTTTTTTGCACATCACTGTTATTTGGAAAATGCTTTTACTACAGAGAAATTGAATAGTGCACATGTATATCATAAAACTCTGTTTACACAGTACTGAAGGAATTGTTTCACGTCTGAAGTTCTAACACTTGTAAGAGAAAGAGTTTTTGTCAGGTAGTAGTCAAAATATTACCCTATCACATGTGGCTAAAAAATAACTAGCTCTACAGAGATTTTTTGGTGAACTTATTATTGGCCAAAAACAGATTTCAAATTACTCATTATGCAAAGACAAACTACACTCTTGTATTTTGATGTCTACCACAAGTATTACAAGTTCAGATATTGTCCTAGAAAGAATCTTACCTACTGTAAGACACTCACTGACACTATCTTCGTCTCCAGCTCTTCCTTGCCCAAACTCAGAAATCTGCTAGGGAAAATGTGAGTTTTAAAATTGTAATGCCAAAAATTGACATGTTCAGACAGTGAGGGAATCTGATGAGTAGCCATTGATAATATCCAGAAAGTTGTATCTCTGTATTCAGAAGCTTTGCATATCAGTGTCACCAGGAGAGCGCAGTAACCCCTCGTACTGCCAAGAAATGTACAATTTAGCTATGACATATGAGAAACAGCACAATCAAGGAACAAATCAGCTCTAACAAAACCTAGAGAGCTGCATCACATTTTTCCCAGTCAATAAATCACCTGCTGGCAGGTAGCTACACCTCCAGCAGCTATATTAGATGCCAAGTTGCAAGGTTGGCAGCTCCAAGTAAACCACAGAATGGCAGAGGTTGGAAGAGATCTCTGGAGATCATATGTTCCAGCCCTCTACCCAAGCAGGGCCACTTAGAGCAGTGTGTCCAGGACCATATCTAGACTTATAAAGTACAATACCCAAGTTTTGAGGCAGCTTAGATTTAGATGACCACAGAAAAGCTGAACTGTTTGTGAAACTCAGACCTTTCTCACTAGGCACAGATGTGAGAACACCGTTCATTCTGCATCTGCAACTAGTTCTTCAGCCCAGGCTATAATTAAACCTCAAGCTGCAAATCTAATACGTGAAATGTTGTCATGCTTCTGCATGAAAGGGTGCAAATAACTTTTCAGATACTGTTTCTGGTTGCTATGATTGTTGAGGTTGTCTGTTGTAGTGCCAGCCTGGTCATCTTCAGGATCACCCTTACTCAGATGTCACAATGATTACATGTTAATGGCTCCCAAGTATGGCAAATTTTCACTGCGTTAGTGGTGATGGAAAACACAAGATTTCCTTATTATCTGCTGTGAGAATCTGATGAAAATGAACCAGAAGAGGCATTTCTTGAATGTGTGAATGTGTTACAGGCACTAATGTAAATATTATTTTTTAAAAATCACTGCATAACTGTCTGCAAAGGGTGTGATAAATATTTCTGGAACAGTTTACTGATGGTCCTGACAGGCATGAAATACCATAATAAACCAGTGAAAACATACCTATGTTTTCAAGCTACTCAATTCTGTTAGATTTTTCTGTTCATTTTTGCCAGCAAAGGATGGAAAAATAAAATCAGAAATTCCTGGCAGCCACTATCACCAGCCTTTTCTCATCTGCAGCTCAGATTGTGGCATCCAATGAACAGAGAACAACCAGTCCATGGAGATCTGCCTTCAGGATCCTGGCACACGCATTCCTAAAACCTAATTTTTAAGAGGTGATCCAGCTATCTTCTGCAACTTCTAACTGAACTACATGGCTGTCAAATAATTCCAGTTTGGTGCAAAGCTTTAAAGATATTATGGCTCTTCTGCCTCCCCAGGGTGTATCATGATTTCCAAATAAGACAGAATCCATACCAAACTGCAAAAACAAAAGGGAAAATTTAAGTGTGGTGAGGTGCTGGAACAGGCTGCCCAGAGAGGCTGTGAATGCTTCGTCCCTGGAGGTGTTTAAGGTCAGGTTGAATAAGGCCCTGGGCAATCTGATCTAGTACTTGATCTACCAGCTGGCAACTCTGCCTATGGTAAGGGGGTTGGAATCTGACAATCCAAGAGGTCCCTTTCAACCCAAGCCAGTCTGGGATTCTATGATTCTATGAAAACACAGAAAAACAAGGTATGCTTTTTAAAAACTGTTTCTAGCACAGCTTAATTCAAATAAGGACAAATACTAAACTCATAAAACTAAACAAATTCACTACATTTTGAGTTTTTAATTGCAAATCACCATATCAAAGTTCAAATTTCATTACATGTGATGATTACATGTGATCTTTTTAAAGCCTGGGAATGATTTGTTACTTAAGCAAATGGTTCTTTTTGGTGCTTTTTAAAGCTCCTACCATCAGTTTGCTATAATTACAGGATGAATAAGGATAAACATGTAGGAAAGCACCCCTCCTTGCAAATCAGCTGGAAGCCAGTTGTTATGATCTAAAACATTTCCATGCTTCTGCTCTGGCAATGTTTATGCATCTGTAAACATCCTAAAATGCCACGTAGGAAAGGAAGTGAGAGCAAAAACAGGGAACACAGAAAACAATTTCAATCAAAGACCTAGAGAAGGAAAAACAACATGACTGTACACATACAGAGATCCTTGGAAATCTCTCATCTTTTCCGTTCCTAGTTATCACTGTAGCTCAAATCATGATAAGTTAAGAAAAAGAAAAAAAAAAAACAACACCTTATTCTTCCTCCCTTCTCAAAATACCCTGGCTTTTTTGGACAATAATAATATATTTCCCAATACTATTTGGAACTACTGTTAAGTACTTACTAATGTATTGAACTAATGCAGAACCTCATAATTCTATACTTTTTCATAGTTGGACATCCTATTCATAGTAACAAGCGTTGGGCTCAAATTTTCTTCTCTAGCATCAAGATGATGTGAGACTAATTTCCATGAGTTTAATTAACATATATGTCATTAGAGAATTTTCCAAAATACAAAAGTAAACTATGACGAAAAATAAATGGCATGCCAGCTTTATAGTTTTTTTTCTGTTTCCCTTAAGAAACCCAAACTTGAACTCAAACTCTTCCAGAGGAAAGGTAAAGATCCAGATTTTCAATAAGAAAACTACTGCTAACCTAGGTCATCTAGAATCTGTCACTTCTGGCTTCAGGCAATGAAAAGATAGGTACGCTATACAGTAAGTTGGAAACACACCCAGTCTTACAGTTGATGATTCCTTACATGAGCATCAAAGCCAGTGAAGTTTCTTACTTTTGCAGCAGAGCTGGCTTTTCTGGTGCAGTATAAAACACAAACACTGACTGAAGATCTCCCCATCATTGAGGTATTCACAGCAAGTATTGCCCATTCAGATCCTTGTGAACCTTATAAGAGCTGAACCCAGAGTTCCCCTCACTAAGCTTCCGCCTTGTTTGCACTTTCTCAAGACTTGTAGGGCTGTATCTTTGGGATCATCTATATTTGTCAAATGTAACAGAACCTATTGGTCAGAATGTACCACAGCTGTTGGGCCTGCAAGGAAGAGCTAGGAAGGAGGATATGGGCAGAGATGGTGAAATCAGCAACAAGATTGGGTAAGTCTTGTTTTCTTCAGAAGTCAGTATTATTCTTTTACCTTTGACACAGGTTGGGCTGAGCTTTCACTTTGGTGGAAGAAATTAATTTTATAGTCCAAGTTCAATGTAGGAAATCGTAACAAACCATATTAAACACGCAGTCTCTGTGGTACTTAACCATATCCAGACAGGTGGCAACACAAGAAAAATATGCATTTGTGCATGAATGATGAGCTACATTTCTATTATCTGAAAAACTGGTCATAAATACACTATAGTAATCATGGATAAAAATGACCATCTGCCTTTTACATCTGGAACAGGAAAAAATCTGTGATAATTTTACACATTTTACCCTTGTTCCATGGTGCATTTGCAATTAAGTGATTAATACGAAAAAATAAGTACCAAATCAAGAATTTCCTTTGTTTCATCATTGCACTCCTAGTGTTTTAAGTCAAATAAAGAAAAAATCTGAAAAAATCTAAAAAGTGGAAATTCTTGTAATCTATTTGCCTGTATCTGTTGTCTATAAAAGGAGATATGAAAGTTGATTTCTACATTTAATGATAAAATTAGATATACCCTCTATTTGTGAAAATGGATCTGTTATTTGTGCATACCGTGCCTTTCAGTGTTCTCAGTCACCAGCTGTAAGCTGCAGCTGGAATTGAGCATTTTCAGTTAGGTTGCATTTGTTAGTTGTACGGTGATGACTGCATATAGAATCCAAGTGACATTCCAAAGCAGCTCTGACATTTCAAGTTTGTTCTTGTCATCTAATGTTAAACACCACAACTACTTTCCCAGTTTATTTCAATTTTACAGTATTTCTTAAAAAAAAAAAAATCATAGCCATGTGACCTTTCTCTTTGAAGTGACCACTGAATCATCAAGGAATGCACACACCTTCTTCTTTAGGATGAAAGCACTTCTAAGAGGGTGGAGGGGAAAAATTAGAAAAGCTTGGCTCTGTCCTGTCATGTTGTCTTAGTGTGACATGAAATTCTGTGACGTGTGACATTAAAAAAGGTCACTTTGACAACCTGACTACTAGAATGCCAGCATATTTTTCACTACTGCTGGCAAATGAATGCCAAATTATGCGATGTCTGCAACTAAAAGTAAAAATATTTTCTTCTTTTTTTTTTTTTTTTTTTTTTGCAGTTTATGCAGGTTTATGAGTTTGTGGAGCTCTCTGGAGCACTACAGAGCTTCACCATTCTCTCCACTTTTCTCATTTCTCGCCAGCAATTAAGAATTTTCTTAGTTGTAATGAGGTTAGGATTTTTATTTGTTTGTTTGTTTTATGAGGGATTTATTTAATGTGTGAATGGTTTCATTATCCCTTCACACTACATCAGATAGGAAAAGAAACAAATAGCATTTTTAGTATTGTTTCAAATTTAGAAAGAGTCTGTAAAAGAGGTGTCAGACAACCCTAGATCCTTCCTTTGATGAATAACCAGAATTTCTGAAAATCATTTGGGAGTCACCAGATTTGTTCTGAAACAACATAAGCTCCAGTTGATGCCACATCAGCCAACTACCCTTGTATTTAAGCTTTATCTGTTAAAAAAGAATGACATTCTCAACATATGATGTGATAGTTCCTAACCTACACCCAGAATCTGTAGCATAGGTGGGACACGGAACAAATATGAGGAAGCTTTGCTGGAGATCAGAAATAGCCTATATTTTTCTTGATTTTCCTTGTACTTACCGTAACACATATAGGGGGCTATTGCAGGTTATGTACCATCAGCTTTTTACATTTTAAAAATTTCTGGTTGTTTTTGATGGGGTTGACAGGGTGCCAAACAATGGAATCTTAGCAATGACATCTTAGGTGTTGTGTAGACGTGTTGGACCACTACTATGTTCTATAGGCAGAGGCTACCAATCTGATGCACTGATATACAGATGGTGTTTGTTTACTGAGCTCACTATTGATGTGGGATTCCAGATGGTGACATATCAGGACTTTTCTTAAGGGCTTAGATTAGTCTTGCTGAAATTTGTCTGCTTAAACTGTATAGATTTCTTAGAAGACAATACTCAACAACAGTTAAAATGGCTTTAGAGCTTTGTTCAAGAGGCAGAAAATACTCCTCTAGCAGAGGCTATAAAGCTGTGTTGTCTAACCTCACATGATTTAAAATTTTATCTTAGAAGTACTCAGGTAAGGTATGAGAAAGACAAATTGTATTTGTCAAGGCCAAAGAAAAATAAACTGCAAAAAAGAATATATGAAATGATGTAATGAAAGTGATTCAAATCCCAGTTTCATAATGAGTATTTTAAAAAGCAAACTCATCCATTCTCTTTTACTGCAAAAGATTTACAGTTCTATATTAATTTTTAAAAATTCCTCACTCCGATAAGTTTTAAAAAAACATTAGTAGCTTTCCTCGTATCAAAACAGAGTACTTCTGAGAGAAATCTTTTCCTTGTCTGCTGCTCACCACACAACCTTTCTCTTTTCATCCCTCCACTGGCTTTCACTTTATTAATCACATCAAACAAAAGTTACTTGTCATTCTCACTGAGGTGTTTTATTTCTTACCCACATGTTCCTCATCTCTGCTCACTCATGGAGGGGTAATTTGGCATCCACTTGCCCTGCAGTCCCAACTTCCTGCACCTTTCACAAACTCACACTTGGAAGGAGTTCCTCAGCCATCTCCAAACACCATATTCCTTTACACATCCTTGTAAGATGCTCTTCTTCTCTGATGCCTATGGAAACTTAACAGCTTCTGCTACACATTGCACCATGTTGACAAGTACTATCTCACTGCTTCCTTGTTCACCACATTGGTCTGAAATCATCTGCTTTGCCTTGACTTATCATAGAAACATGTGAATTGGAAGGGACCTTTAAAGGTCACCTAGTCAAACTCCCCTGCAATGAACAGGGACACCTACAGCTACATCAGGTTGCTCAGAGCACCAGCCAGTCATTATTCTGCTGTATGCTTGTGCAGAGCTTCAGAGAACCAGATGTGGTAATATCTTTTTAAATCTATTGAAGAGAATGGAAGAAACAGGCTAACTTTCAAGTTCTTCTTCAGATCTATCATTTTTCTTCTTTTAGCCTAAAGGAAAACCTCTGCTTTTACAAATATTGCCTCTCTGATACACTTAAATAGATGAAAGATCACTGTATGAATCCTCTGCTTTCTGGCTCAAAGCTTGCTTTCTGAGGTATTTCTTGTGATAATGCTCTAGGAGATGAGAGATGGGTGTTGCTGTGTGGTAATCAACATCACTGTGTGGACAATTTTACACTTGAAAGCATTTCTTTGGAGCTGTTTACCTTTGGAAGATAGTGCTCAGGACTGTTTACTGGTGGAAGATCTAGCCTGTGACCAAGTAACTCCTGCTTGTATGGGAGATGGGGGATGATACCACTGTATCCTGTAAAGGCAAGATACAAGCTGGCACCTCTCTGCTCCCTCTTATCTGCTGGCAAGGTCAGGAAGATAGGAACAAAGGAGTTTCCGCTGAGATCCCAGAGCCAGAACTGTCACTTCAAAGAGAGCTGACTCGACCACTTTGGACTTATTTATAAGTTGTTACTACCATTGAAAAGTGGCCATCAACGCCATGGTCACCATCATCGTCAACAGAACAACAATGACCCAGCACTACTGAAGATCAATGACTGAACTACGAACCACACTGGATCCGTGGTGGTGACTATCTCCCTCTTGCTTCCTATAAAGACTCATTGCTTCTTATTTCCTATCTTTTCTATTGCCCTCCTTCCCTTCCCCATTACACTAATTCATAATAGTGTCCGTCCTCCCCTGCCCCATCTCCCTGATTAAGATCTGTAATAAACTGGTCGGACCAACATTTGAACCGTTGTTTCTTAATCTCACACTTGGTATACAGATATTAAAAGAACCTCTTCTCTCTCATATAAATTGGAGCGAGAAAACCACCACCATAGCTGTAAAAAGAATATGCAGCAAATGAATCTTCCTTAGACTGAAAATCCCAAACACCCCCCCAGATAAAATAAAACAAAAACAACTTTTTTTTTAAAAAAGAGTGATCATATCTGGAAAAAGATAGTGAATTTGCTTCTGATGAAAACTTGGGAGTGAGGGGTCAATAAATTAATAGCTATTGTTTTACATTATTATTTACAGAGACACCTATGATGCTCAAAGTGATGTTACTTTCAGTTTCTGGATAAAATTAGCATTGTTAGACAGTTTAATCTTGACCCTGACAGTACGACACTACTATTAGAGCTTATCCACAAAGGAGGTCAGGGAAGTTTCAGCATTTCTTGCGTTCCCGGACCAGATTTCCTGTTAATGCTCATCCCAGAGAAGATTTGAGCATGAAACAGGAGAAATGACTGCAGGAGAATTCCCTTCTAGTATATGGAGTTACCAGCAAAACATTTTTTACAGACAAGAATCAACTTATTATGACACGCAAAATGTACTGTCTTAGAAGATGCGTGAGTTATCAATGGGTTAACAGATAAAGAGGCATTAGTGAGTGACTGAAATTAATATTGCATCTGTGGCTCACTACTTGTTCTTTTGGACTGGAAGTCAGTCAGGATATGCAATTTCAGAGCAGTTACTGTAAAAAATGAAAAATACCTTTGATTTTTTTTCTCCTCTGAATGCCAGTTATTTCTCAGTACTCTATTGAAGTCTACACCAATCTTCCTCATATACTTCCTACAGAACTTTAAATTAACACATCAATTGTACTATTGTTGCTTTTTTCCCCATCAGAAAAAAAACTGCCAAAGTATATCCACATATGATGTGCAAGAGGAGAGAGAGACCAAAAGTTCTTCCTGCACAAAGGGAAATAAAATCCACAGATTTTCAAGCAGGAAAACTGTTACCAGCACTTTGCTTATCAGGTTCTGTATAACTATTTTATTCCATTCTTTGAAGACAAGCATTGGCAATAAAATAATAGAGCATATCTGTCATTTCAGTTTTGCCATGAACTTTACCAGAAGCATAGAATCACCAAGGTTGAAAAGACCTCCAAGATAATCCAGTCCAACTGTCACCAATATTTCCCCACTAAACCATGTGCAGTATCTAAATATTTATTGAACATCTCCAGGGATGGTGACTCCACCATCTCCCTGGGCAGCCCATTCTAGCACCTGACCATTCTTTCAGAAAAAAAAATTTCCAACAACCAACCTGAATTTCCCCTGGTGCAATTTGAGGCCATTCCCTTTTGTCCTGTCTCTATTTAGGGGAAGGGAGAAGAGGCTGATGCCCACCTAGCAACAACCTCCTTTCAAGTAGTTGTAGAGAGCAATAAGGTCTCCTCTGAGCCTCCTCTTCTCCCTCAGCCATAATAAAACCTCAAATGATAGAAGGTCAGACTGAACAATAATTCTGTTCAGCTTTCACACCACAAACAAATCTTACAGCTGAGCACAAGCTGAATGTCAGTCATGAGAATGAATGAAGGTTGCGTAATATTTGAAATGCTCAAAATCAAAGTACCACACATTTTTAATCATTGTTATCATTATCTTAGCTGTTCTTTTGGACATGTAAAACCGAGAAAACCCTGATGCTCAGCTAACATTTTAGCCAATGAATGTAACAATTTCACTGCATCCCTTGTGTTCAGAAAGCAAACTGAGCGAAGAATTTGTGCTGAAATATCTCCTAGAATGAACATTTCTGAAAGAATTAAAGCAAATTTCTATGCAAACCCCAAAAGGAAAAAGCTTACTGAATTCCAGAATCTGTTCTTTATGTTTATATTCAGTTCATTGCACCAGCACATTATTTTCTATTCTTTAGACCTTCATCAAGACAATTCCTAATTGTTAACATAACTGCCTAAAGCCTTTTAGGTGTAAATCAGTAAGCGATGAAGTGAGGTGGAAAAGCAGCTTCCCTCTGACAGATGCCTTCTTGAAAATGAGGTGATAATAGGTAAAATGGAATTAAGAAGACTAATGACATACAATAACAAGCCTGACTAATTGTGAAGATTTAATTAAAGTGGAGCTGCTGTGATGCTGATATAATTATTAAAAGAATATCTTGCTTTCTGTGTTAGATCAAGCTGCCATTTCAATATAATATAATCTAGATCTTTTAAATGGTCTAGATCCTAGTAAATCATAAAATACTTCACTCAATTGCTTTGGGTTTAGAGTGTACCAACAGATTTGGGGAAAGAAGAAAAAAAAAAGTATTCCTGAGATGCTTCTGGAGTGCATTATATGGTAAACATTGCCATTTTGCAACACACTTACTGCCTGCAATTTTTATAAACAAAATGTTATGGAAGATAAAAAAGCTGGATGAGTGCTAGACTGCAAAACACACAACAAGATAAGTTTAGGTGGCTGTGACAGCTTTAAAGGTGCTCTCAGCCCTTTCATATTGAATTATATTTTCAACCAGAACTAGCACCAGATGCTATTTGGCATTAGTGGATATGCATTGAGCATTTCCACCATCAGTGAAAAGCTACTTACTAACTTAGATTAGTAACTTAGAACAGAAGTCCAGCTTATCTAAAGAAATCCTAATCTGGACATGTAAATAGTATGTAAGAATTGTTTATTATTCCTCCTTCCAGTCCAGTCCCAATGTCCAAATGTTCAAAGTGATCAAACGTAAGTCATGAGTGTGGAAAGAGAAACACATAGCTGAACTCATTTTTGAGAACATTTTGTTTAAAAACTCTTAGCTTTTTCAAAAAAGGATTTATCTTACATCTGCTTACATTTGTACATCTTAATGCTATCTTACACTCCTATTTCAGCATTTGCACATTCTCCTTTTTCTTCTCTTCTCAATATCCATTTACTGCCTTGGTCTCTGTTTCACAGTGACTTTAATATCTATGATGTTAAAGGAACTCAGCATCTGTCCGTAGAAAGTGTTGGAATGTGCAAGATGTATTTGTTATACCATGACTCAAGTTCTTGCATGACCCTTTTCTTCCCCTCAGCGGACTTTCCTTATTCATATGTAGTGAATTTTTGCACCCTGTCTAAACCCTTCAATACATTCATGCTCTGGGAGATTCTGACTACCAGCTAAACCCAGATTTAAGATTTTTTTTGAAAAACAGACTTACATGTCATGCAGGGACAGTGCACAGATTGAATTCCACAAGCCTCTGCAGTAGGAGAGCCTAGGTGTGCTGATATCTTACTACAAGTCCAAAAATCTCATGCCATATGGGCAGATAAGTTGTGGAAAAGCAAGCATACTACAGCTCAGCTCAGTGCAGTTTTCTCTGTCTACTACTTTAAAAATGGCATGTTCATGTTGATATTGCTCTGTGGATGGATTAGCACCCAATAGTATGGAGAGCAAGCAGAATCATGAGGTATGGCACAACTGCACCCACTCAGGCCTGCCAATTACCTTGTAAAAGAGGTGTTCTGTTTGCTTTGCAGTATCTCCATGTAGTAGCCAAAGGCTCCAAAGATAGAATGGGGCTTCATAAAAGGATCTCAGACTGATTTAAATGATCCCAAATGCAACTACTTATCAGGTAACATGAATTCTCTTATTGTCTAATTTAAATTAAGCAGAATCTCCCAGCGGAGGGAAAGCTTCTTTTCCCTGTACAAAGCAATAATAAAAATTAACAGCAGATGGTATGTGATCTATGAGGCATTCAGACAGTCATTCAGTTTTTTTAAATCCTCTCACATGCAATCTTCATTCTTTTTCCTTCCAGTCACAGATATACATACTGGGAAAAAATATCTTTCCTAGAGAACATTTGGCTGAAATTTGACCCTGCAAACACTACTGTCACAGAATCAAAGAATTATAGAGACTGGACAGGACATCAAGAGATTATCCAGTCCAACCTCCTGCTAAAGCAGGTACCCTACAATAGGTCACACAGGTAGGCGTACTGACAGGTTGTTGAATATCTCCACAGAAGGAAACTCCACAACCTTTTTGGGTGGCCTGTTCCAGTGCTCTGTCACCCTCACTCTAAAGATTTTCCTCTTGCTCATACGGTACTTCCTCTGTTGTAGTTTGTGCCCATTGCCTATTATCCTGCTACAGCACAATTCTGGAAAGAGCTTGGCTGCATCCACTTGATATACATCCTTTAGATATTTATAAGCATTGATAAGGTCCCCCCTTCAGTTGTCTCTTTTCCAAGCTGAAGAGTTCCAAGTCACTCAGCCTTTCCTCATATGAGAAATGCTCCTGGCCCTGCATCATCTTTGTCGCTCTCCACTGAACTCTCCCTAGAAGACCCTGTCTTTTTGAACTGTGCAGCCCAGAATTGAACACAGTCTTCCAGATCACCAGAGCAGAGCAGAAGGGGAGAATTATCTCACATGACCTGCTGGCCACAAGTCTTTGTAATGCACCCCATCATACTTGTAGGCAAGGAGAGAAATGGACAAATATCACATTTTAGGTAGGCCAGATAAGTAGTCATAGGCTTGAGATGGTAGCCCGCAAACAGTAGGATTCATGCCTGCTAACCAGGAGATTTTCAACCCCAACAAGCTACTTTGATTCTGTTTTCCCTGGCTCTGTATTAACTGATCCAACACATTAGGAAGTACGTCCGCCTAAGGTTTCCTCCATTTTCAGCTTGTCAAATATTGTTCTGCTTTCACGCAGCATTTCTCAGACGCCCTCTCCTCACCCCTTCAACACTACATGTAAGACCTGTACACCCAAATTTATTTTAGTGCTGTTTTATGTTGAAACATCTTATCTTCAGCATCAGTAAAGAGACCTCTGAGAAGACTGTGATTTGAAGACTGGTTTTGAGCATGAAAATATTGTACAAATTAAGTTTCACGAGTTCCAGAAACAACAACAGATTTTCCTTATTATTTAGAGAATCCGTTTTCATCAGCAGAATTAAATAAAAATCACAAAAGTCTACAGATGCCCATTTTACAAGAATTTTGCTCTTACTCTGCACATCATTTTTTCAACATGTACATTTTAAAGCTGAATGAAGTCTCTATCTACTTTTCCACCAAATCTCTTTAACTTGCTTTCTTCCTTTCTAGCTCACTTGTTCTTATTTCTAAAAACAAAACTGGGAGGCTTTGCTCTCAGTCCGTTCTCTTCTTTTAAAAAGCATTTAAATTCTTCCTAACTCGCTGAAGTCATGAAAAGAATTTATATGCATATATATATACACACATGCACATGCATATTTGGTTGTCATGGCCTTTAAACTCTACTTGCTCCATTCCTACTGGGTCATGTTAAATGCCACCAAAGTCGATCATATGTTTGTGCTTAAAGAAGGAATAAAATGTTAAGAGCTGACAGTGAGAAAGAACTTTCTTCCAGAAATTTGCTTGATATGTCTGGGTTCAGGAAGGACTGAAAACTGTTGAATAAAGATCAGTCGTGTTGAAACTTCTGAATGTCTGAGGACAGTTCCTGTTTCCTGTCTGTTCTGCCAATAGTACAAGTGGGTGAACAGACTAAACTCTCTGTTAAACACTGTCTTGGGACATCTGTCACAAATGGAGTATCAGGGCAAAAAAAAGGTAGCAGTTATCTTTCCTTGGGTCCACAGGTGAGGTAATGAACAAATATACTCTGCATTTTTAACTAAATACTGATTGTTTGTCCTCAAAGTACTTCTTTGTTGAAGAAAGTCACAATCCATTTGCTTTCCAGACAAGAAACATGGCTGAAAATATAAAACATTATCGAAATTCCCAGAAGACACTGGTAAACTGCAAAGCCATAAAGAGGCTTGTGGATTCACAAAGACCTTAAAACACATCTGACAGCAGAGGGCATCACAGAATCCAGGACATCTGTTGCTTTAATAGCAGGTAATTTCTTTTTAATCCCTGAAGAGCTGAGGAATATAGTCAGTCATAACCTGATTAAGCAAAAGGAAAGGGGGGAACTCAAAGCTTCTGGGCTTACTTCTCTCACATTTACAAAAAGAATAAAATAAAAAATTTGTTTTACAATAAAACAAAAAGCATGCTCTCCAGCCAAGTAAAATCACACTGTAATTTAAAAATCAAAATGAAAGAATAAATATGCAGTATATATATATATATATATATATATATATATTCAGAAATAAACTATTCAGTTTCTGCCACTTTACCTCCCTGTTCCAAATGAGATCAGTTGTGCTTCAATTTATCAAGGAAAAGAAAGGAAGGAATCATTTCTGTACAGTCTGCAAGTGCCCTTTTCATAGAAGGCATTAAAAAAAGCAGAACACTTACATAAGATAGATGCATGATAAAATATCTCTCATGATCAACTCGAATTTAAATAGTTTTTCCACATATATATAGACATTCTGTCTATCTCAGGCAACCACTCCGGCAACCATTTCAGACAGAAAATGGAAAGACAGAATTAGAGAGATGGAAATAAATCTGGACTTGGAAAAGGAAATGAAAGATGCAAAATAAAGTAATGGAGAAATTGCAATCTCTCTTTTTTATTTTTTTTCCCTTTTTTCTTTCATTGTTACATGAAGAATATCAAAGAATAACTTGCCCAAACACAATTTTTTTTTTTGTTTGTTATGTGAAGCCTATGTTTTTCCACGGCATTCTCTGTCTGTAAGACAGGTTATACAAACAGAACATGCTTGTATTGTTAGTGACTTGTATAGGCAAGGAAAAATATGTCCCTATTGAAATAATCCATTCATTACTTTATTGTCTTACTATTCCTCAGTATTCAAACATAGCTGAACTAACAGCCTGATCCTGCAAATATTTATGTGGAGGAGCATCTATACTAACTGCAAGACTTCTCATCACTAATTCACAGTCTGGTGTGACAAGCAACTGTTAAGCAACAAGCAAATGGCAGCTTGGGGCAATATTACTATGGTAGCAGACCATCCTGCCCTACTCCTTTGTATTACTTGTGATCTCCACTATCTTAGTGCGCTGACTGGGATTTGACCTGGAAGAATGTTCTGATCCACATGGCAACCCCAGAGGGATCTTATGTATAAATCATGTTAGTGTGTACAAAATGCAATGGAGGAGAGAAATCTCTGCATGCATTCACAGCTCTCAATTATGTTAATTGGAATCTGTGCCATGTGGCCAACCAATGTATTTCTTCAAAGTACTTTGAAGAGTTCCGTCATCTTAGTGACTACCTTTCAAGCAGTAGGATAGATAATGTCTTAAATTCTGTCATTTATCCAAATCAGGTCTAATGAACACTGAGTAGAGAGGAATAGTCACTTCCCTCCATATGTTGGATGTTCCTGTTTATGCTTCCCAGGGTGCGGCTGGACCTCTTTTTGTGCAGTGGCCTCCTGTCCAGCTTCTTGCCTTTTGCCACCTTAAGGGTCTTTTTATCAGGTAGGCAGTTTAATGAACTTGGATCCTTTAACATTAACTTGAACATAAACACTTCCCTCTTATAAAAGCATAGTGCCAGTTCAATGGGCATTTCTACGAAGAGGACTCCACTGACTTTGGTTAAGTTTCTTCTCATTTAAGAAAAAAAAAAAATTCAGTAACAGAGTTGCACAGCAGTGGATCAGGTTGACCAAGAAGGCAATGAAATCCCAACATGCAATTATAAGCAATGTGTAGATCGATTTCTTTGGAAAAGTGTCCTTAGAATCATTTGTAGGAACAATAACAGAATTACGGTTTTTTATATGCCTGTAGGATTCCTTTTTAAATTATAAAAAAATCTCAATATTCAAGAATCATTTTGCAGAAAAGTAATTTGCAACTATAATTTGTCCCTATATTGCTATACAAGATTGTTTTTAGGAAGACAAATAGAACAGAACAAACTATAAATTTCCTTCCTTGTTATGAATGATCAAAATCCTGCAAAGGCATTGTGCTTGATATAAATATGTGAAATATAGTCTTTCACTATGGAATTTAAGTGAGTTCAGTTTCATAAAGAGCAAGCTGAAAAAGTCTTTGAGAACACTGTTAATACTCAAGTTCTGGGTACGTGTCTGGAAGAGAAGAACTACATTCCCCAGGGGGCTTCAAGCCCTGTTGCAGCACAGAAAATAGCCAAGATGGCAAAAAACATGAGTGACAGCGTTTCTTGACAAGTATTGCTGATAATCTTAAATCCTGAATGGTTTAGGAGAATGCCACAAGAAAAGAAGCATATTTCACACTTGTTTATATTTCTGTCTCTCTTCTCCTTTTTCCTTTCCCAAATGAAGAGAAATAATGCAAGTGACATGAGCATTTACATTAACAAAAATAAAAATAAAAAAATTATGTCCTGTAGAATAATGTTATATTGAGGTAATTGCTTTGTATGATCTGCTGCTAACAGTGATTTTGCTCATGTTTTGCTAATTCTTTTCCTCAGAATATTTTGTTACTCCATCATAACTTTTTTTTTTTGGTATCAAACAAACATGTCAAAAATATGAAGTGGTGGTTGTATTTTATAAACACTGAAGCCTACAGCAGATAAAATTAATGTAACATTTTGTACTGTTGGATTTAAAATTTCTTCTGCACTATGTTATTTCCTCTTATTAGAGTTCCATCTCTAATTTCATCACTCCATTTTGAAAACTCTGTTCATCAAAAAAGGAAAAAAAACCCTAATTTTCTGTAATTTAATGCACTTAGATCCTCTACTGTCAGTTTTAGCATAAATTTTTGCTTTTAAATAATGAAGCCAACATTTTCACTACTCATTTGTACTGCTACAACTCCACCGACTACTTGTAAGTATTTCCTGATCAAAAGAAGTGTAAATACCACAATCACATTACACACTGCAGTGCTACTTTATTGACCAAAGGAGTAAGGTTTCATATGAAATGGGACAACACAGAGCACAATACTGCAGAACTCTGAAGAAATGGTATATGAACATAGTTCTTACTCTAGGTTTTGACATTTGCAAGTTTGTTTCTCAGGTAAGACTTCTCAACGGCTTTGTCAATCAACCACTGGGCAGGAGCATTCTCATTAATGTGAATAAATATTACTTAATCATTATCATTAGTGATAGGACCAGAGGGAATGGCTTCAAGCTACGGCAGGGGAGATTCAGGCTGGACATGAGGAAGTATTACTTTTCAGAAAGGGTGGTCAGGCACTGGAATGGACTGCCCAGGGAGGTGGTGGAGTCACCGAGCCTGGGGGTGTTTAAGGAGAGGCTGGATGTTGTGTTGAGGGACATGGTTTAGTGGGAGCTATTGGGAATAGGTGAACGGTTGGACTGGATGATCTTTTAGGTCTTTTCCAACCTTGGTGATTCTATGATTCTATGATTAAGACTGAGAAACAGCACTTGACTGCCTCTACAACAGTTTGTTTATTCAGTGTTACAATCATTACTATAGCAACTTGTCTTAAAGTTATTACTGAAGTGGTGATACTGAAATATTGCTTGGTCCCTTTTTTAAGTGACAAGTGAAGATCAGCAATTGCCACTTCCCTCCTTAGTAAAAGGATATTCTGGCAGTATTCCTTTCAAGGAGGAGTCTCTCTGGTTCACATACATCAATTTAACAAGAACTTTCCTTTGGACAAATATTCTACCATCGTCCTCCAAAAAAGACTTCAAAAAACATAACCATAACCACATTTAAACGTATTTTGAACATATGTTAGAGCAAGATATCCACATATCCTAGCTAGAACAACTGGGATTATTTTTATTTCTGATCGTAAAAGAAAAGCAAGATAATGCATACATAGCATATTTTTTTCACTAATGAAACCATATAACATACTCATCTCTTACAAGCATCCTCTGAAGAGTGAGCTGTTGTTACCACTCTAGCATAACTGAAACTTAAACAAGGGAGCTTTGCTACCTGTAGCAAAGAAGCCAGCATTTCATCATCTCAAAATGCAGATAAATTATGACATGAAGAGGAATTAAAAAAATTTAAAAAAGGCTGCAGAGCATCAAGCTGAACAGTGTGCCAGGAGGTATTATGCCCTAGGTTTTTATATACCTACATATGCATTACACAGAATCACAGAATCACAGAACTGTAGGGGTTGGAAGGGACCTCCAGAGATTATTGTGTCCAACCCCCCTGCCAAAGCAGGTTCCCTACAGCAGGTCGCACAGGTAGGCATCCAGGCAGGTCTTGAACATCTCCAGAGAAGGAGACTCCACCACCTCCCTGGGCAGCCTGTTCCAGTGCTCCGTCACCTCACTGTAAAGAAGTTCTTGTGCACATTTGTGCGGAACTTCCTATGCTGCAGTTTCCAGCCGTTTCCCCTTGTCCTGTCTCCACACACTGCTGAAAAGAGTCCGGCCTCGCCATTCTGCCCCCCACACCTTAGATATTTATAGACCTGGATCAGGTCCCCTCTCAGTCTTCTTTTCTCAAGGCTGAACAGACCCAGCTCACTCAGCCTTTCTTCATAGGAGAGATGCTCCAGGCCCTTCACCATCTTCGTGGCCCTCCGCTGGACTCTTTCCAAGAGATCCCTGTCTTCTTTGTACTGGGGAGCCCAGAACTGGACGCAGTACTCCAGATGAGGTCTTACCAGGGCAGAGTAGAGGGGGAGGATCACCTCCCTCGACCTGCTGGCCACGCTTTTTAATGCATCCCAGGATGCCATTGGCCCTCTTGGCCACAAGGACACATGATGCAAGAGACCATGTTATGCCCTTTAAAGTCTACCACATGCCATTCTTTCTCACCCAGTACCTTAAACATCGCCAGTAAACTGAGGTCTCATGAAAATAATTTTCTCCTTCAGCATAATTGCACTGTAGCAGATTATGTTAGTCTTTTTGTGGGGAGGAAATGAGCTTACATTCATTTTTGTAAATTATTATATTATAAATTATCATATATATTTATATAAAATTATTATTATAACCATTATCATTCATGCTGTATAAAGACATAAATAGTCTGTTATGGAATCTCCTTCAGAGAGTTTGCAACTTGAAAGGAAAAGACAGAGAGGGAAAAGGACAGAAACATAGAAAATGACTTTGCCAAGGTCACACACATCTCTCCACTCACTGTTTTGACACAACTAAGCCATCATTGGGAGTGCTACCAAAAATTTCTACATTTTTTTAAGACACAGCCTACAATTCTGTACATAGAAGCACACTGCTAAACAGCTTCCTAACTCACTGAAAATAGCAACATGGGGTTAATTCCTGGAATACAGCCTGGCAAGTTATCAAAGAAGCAGGAAAAGCAGTGAGCAGCTAAGTGTTAAGATACTGAACAATAGCATTAACCTTCTCATGCAGATTTACAAGTGTATTTCTTTAACATAGTAAGAAGAGTCTTTTGGAGTTGCCAACATTAACAAAGTCTCATTAATGATCTTATTCCACATTATGTCTACATTTGTAACTGCTCTGAAGAAGGGTACAAAAGAACAAAAAGGGTAAAAAATAAAAGAAGAATAGTGTTAGTATTTCTGTCTTCAATAACTAATGGTCAAAACAGTGAAACACTCAAAATATTTCAGTGAAGCAAGAAAGCTGATTGCAATTGCAACATGAAAACGAGCTGCAGGAATGTGTAAAAGGGTTTATTGTTCTATTACTATAATCGTCAAAGGAGAGATTCAGAGTCTTGAACAAACCAGTTTTAGAGGGAATATAATTTCTGGCAAAATATTATTGC
This sequence comes from Lagopus muta, assembly GCF_023343835.1. Classification (NCBI taxonomy): domain Eukaryota; kingdom Metazoa; phylum Chordata; class Aves; order Galliformes; family Phasianidae; genus Lagopus; species Lagopus muta. The sequence continues at coordinate 107,657,357 of NC_064433.1, forward strand.
AAATACAGATCGAAATAGCCACTGTAATATGATTTAAATTGAGGACACAGAACAGAGGAGAGGAACAAGAAATCCTTTTCAACAGCAATAAAAATGTTTCTTCAGAATAATTGCTTGTAGCATATTTTACTATTTATCTAAAGAAGAAGATGGAAGTGTGGATCATAAAATATAATTTGCTCTATATAAAGTAAGAGGTAACAACACTGTCAGTTCTGTGGTTTTAGATTACACTGTGCAATACACACAGGGGAAATACTAATAAATTGACAAGGGGAAAATAATTTTATCTGCTGTCCAGAAAAAATACCGCAAACATAAAGATTCATGTTTATGACAGCAACGATAGCTTTAAGAGTAGGGTTTTCTGTCACAGATCAAATGAATGAGCAGGGAGTGAAAACCCTTCATTTTGTGCAAAGTAGTACGTGAGGTTCACATATATATTTTCTGATTAAAGATAATGAATCCAAACTCTTAATATAAGGAGTGGTGTACTCCTCGTATGTATTCATCATATGTTTCATCATATGTATGATGAAAATAATATGATTATTTTCTAATAGATGTTGTAAAATCCTTGGGATAACCAAATAACAAATAGTATCACTTCAGTTTCTGAAGTTTCAGCTTCAACTCTCCTGTTTATCTAAATTAAAGTCTAACATACTTCTTTCCTTTCTACTTTGCTTGAGAAGATGAAGTAATGCATTAGAAAAATAACCTGTATCGATAATTATTTGCATTACTTTAAGTTACTGAAATTTCTGCTTAGGCCAACTGTTGCATACGATTTTCAGAATGAATTAAAACTCAAAATGTTCTAAATTAAGAAATCTGAGCACCTTGAGAATGCAATGCAGATATAGAGCTAATCATTTCAATAACATATTAGAGTAATGTATTGGAGTATTACTAATGAACAGCACTTCATTTCAAAGACATTATGCAGAGCATATGGGAATAAAAATCAAGGCCAGCAATTCATAAGACAGGTCTGACAGTCTTATGTGTCTCCTGACAAACATAATGTCTATTTTGACACCTACTCTTTCACTGTAACCCAGTAAATGTAGTGTTTTGAATTTAGCTGATTATTTTCTCATTTGGAAACACGGACTCATACTAGGACCCATATCACTGATTGGCCTTTGTATGGCTGGTCATTAGTTTTCACTCTAAAGTGTGCCTGACGTGTTATACATCCAACAGTTCTTATTACATATGTCCACAGCATGTAAAAATAGCATGCTTTTGTTTCATCTCCTCCATTTTCTCTGTGCCATTTGCCACTTTCCTTCGTCTCAGGGGACATGACTTTTCAGATGGTTATAGGTAAATCAAAGGCCATCTGTCTGTGTTTTCATCAAGCTGAAGAAGAGCCTGATATAGTTTGGAGGATGTCTATGCACATTAAAAGGAGAACAATGTTAAAAAAATTCTTTCTACCCCACAGACCATGAGATTGCTTCCATTAACCAGAGAGCAACGTTACACACAAAATACTAGATGGTAGTGAAAAACTTCTTATGCAATTATGCATCATCTTCACAGTGAATATTTATTGCGAAATATATCTCTATTAAATAAGGTCTTAAGCATCACTTTACTGGTTTTTATTCCAAATTTTATGGCCATATATAAAATTCATGTTACAAATAGGAATTAGATCACCTGTTTTCTCTTTACCCTCTTGCTGCATCAGCCTAATGATTGGTTTGTGTTGATCCACACTGCTGTGCACTGTCTCAGTTCCCTGACTTTTCCATAATAATCAACAACTTATTTCCTCGCCAGTGTACTGGATGATTGGTTTCTTTTTCCTAAACTAATTATTCTATGTTTTTCTATACCACTCTATGTTTACTGTCTGTTGGCCAGTTACCTAAATGATTCAAATCCACTTCAGTGTGACTGCAGTTTCTCATAATTGTGTTTAACTTAGATTTGACATCCAGAGGCCACGAGGGCTTTTTTTCCATTCTACATCCACTTATCAGTAGATCTTAAGACAGCAAGTCCCTCAACCAATCTAGAGGGACAGATCCCACAGAATAATGTTCTGAAATAGATGCACTGAATAATTACTCATTTCAATTATATTTAATGATTATAGCAGTCCATATATTTGAATCTTCTGTCTTACATTCAGATTAGGTCTAAACACTCATTCTTTCATCTCTCCAACCCATTCCTCACTTATAAGGATCTTAGAAATATTTTAAAACAATTGTGAAGCTGTAATTGCAACTAATTTCTCTAATACTAACAGAAAGATGGCCAGCACACAAGGCTGCTCATGATCTAGGACAGTGCTGACAATTAGTCCCTTTTCTGGTACACTGCTAGGATTAAACATTTCATTTTCTACAGCTGAAAGGGAGTTTCCAAAGAATATCAGATATATTTTATATGAGAATGGCTGTGATAGCAGCTCAAGATGCTGCAGTAAAACTTCAGTAAGTAATAGTGGCTTTGAATATTACTACATAAGATATTAATACAGGTTTTTGGGTTTGTTTGTTTTTTTTTTCTGAGAAGGATTGCGATGGAGCAGGGTTTCTAAGAGATGATAAAATTGTTTTCTCACTGTGATTTTTAAATAAGCGAGAGAAATCAGACGGAATGGTATTTGCGACGAGAGAGTTAAAAGGCTGGAGGGTTTTTAGGGTGAGGGATTTGGAGTTTGCTCTAATTGCCTGCTTATTCCTTCATTATGGTTGAAGGGTTCTGGTAATTCACCATTATTAAATATTCAAGGACTGGTCCAGAGGAAACGTTCTTTGGGGATTGCTCTCATCACTCCAGTGCCAGTTGAAAATCCTGCTTTGTGCCTGTTCATGTGTGCAAATAAAGCTCTGCTTTTCCCTTTTTATTGACTTCCTTTGCTGAAAAGGCTTCAAGCGCTGTGGTAATGTGAGATTATTTAGCAAATTAATGCTTGTGAATCTTTCATGGAACTTTCTTCACATTAGCAAGAGCAATGCATTTACATATTGGAAGAAGAGAGTAAAAACGTTCCTCCACCTGGGTGTATACGTACACCTGAGCACCTCTGACACCTGAGAACACTCAACCATCTCATAGTACTAGGAACTAGTTAAGAAGTTATTCTCACTTCTATGAAAGATTATTACTGAGCTCTGAGTTGTGCCGTAGGACCAATGCACCAAGTGCCTTAAATGCTGCAGAGAGATCACAACTGCTGCATTGTAGAAAAGAGTTGTCACTAACAAGGACCTTCTAAGAAGGCTCAAGAGCCACCCTTGGAATTACCCTGACATGACAATTTCACATTTGCACTTCAGTGACCAGCTCTGTACAACAGTGTTCACCTCAGTTCAGCAGCTTCAAAGAAGCATACAAAATATATTCAAATGCAAATGTTTTGTGTTTGGTACACAGAAGATAAAAGAGAAGTGACATCTCCTTTCATGACAGGTCCTTGTGATTGTGATTCCAGTCATATCAAACCTAATTTGTCAGGAAATAATTCTGATTTTGACAGATTTTGTTCAGGCTAACGCAGGAGAATAAATAAAGCGATGGCAAATATCCCTGATTAGGTTGAGGTTTGTTCATCAAAAATTGTATTTATGTTGTCTTTCAAGTGAAGCCAAATTCTGCTTTCATTTACATTTTGATAACATAAGGCACAATCTGAAGAAAATGAAGTTATAAAACCTTGCATTGATGATATACAAGCATACAAAAACCACTTAACAACCAGATGACAAAATTCAAACCACGGAATTAGTGTTAAAGTCGTGACATTTAATTCTGAGAACTACATAATCTCCTTTTTTTTTTTTTAAAGTTTTGAAAATGTTAGATGCTGAAGGAATTTTCCATGTTGTTATTACAGCTATGCCAGAACAGTAATTGAAACTTTGTCTTTGAATTCCTGACAGAAATGCTGTAAGCAGATTTGATTATTTCTAGTTTGTGTAACTGATTAAATGAAGGTGATAATTCTTTCACATTTGCAATAAGCATCCTATTACTGCCTTTTCCTTTTTTTTTTTTTTTTTTTTTTTTTTTTAAATAAGGTGGCCCTTTCTTCAGACCAATCTTAAAATATTTAAGGAGCAACTGAAGCAAAGAGGAGAGAAGAGAGGAAATGGTTTTCTGGTGTGACCGTTTCCAAAATAATTTAGGATGATTTCAGGGGCACAACTTTCTAGTAGTCCATAGCTTATGGAGCTTCTCGTGGCATCTTTGTACTTAACAGTAAGATGTTTCTTGCCATTAATTTGTCCAACCACTTTTTAAATCCATGTACACTTGTAGTACCTTTGTCATCCTGTGCAATAAGATTCTCATCTGCATTACAAACGGTGTAAGGAAGCATATCCCATTGCTCATTCAAACCTACCATCGGGTAATGCAATCTGATGGGTTGTTCTTATGGGAAAGCAGGAGGAAGTAGAGAGAAAGAGAACAATCACTTGCTACCACATCTCTTCCATGGCCTCAATGATTTTACAGCCTTCTGTAACGTGACCCCCCTCCAGCTGCCTTTTTCTCAAACTGAAGTATTTCTCTGTGTGCATGAGCAGATCCATACCAACGAAATCTGTCACCTTCCCATAAATCTGTTTTGCTTCTCTTGCTTCTGCCTTGAAGTGGTAGAGAACAAAATTGCTCACAGCATTCAGGTGCAGCATGGACTGATGTGCACACACACCACAGGTTTAGACTATAGCATAGTAACAGTCTTTGAAGCCTAGTCCTTTCTGAGTCCCTAAAATAAATTTTGTCCTTGACCTGAAGGAAAGAATGCTCAGCTGACAATACCATAACCTCAAGGTCTGACAACTGAACATTAACGATTAGCTCATGGCTATGTATACATACAGTACTCTGTATTTATATTACCGAGTTTTTCTTATCACACTTTTGGTGGTGACTTCCTAACAGAAGTTTCTTAAAATTACATTTTAATTTTTAGGCGGGTTTTTATATCTGCAAGGAACTATTCCCTTTTACCTGGATGATTTTTAGTTCTTTTTACACTATCTCACCAACTTTATGTGCTTTATTTCGTTGCTGGTGGTTTTGTTTTCTAGGTGCATGGAACTAGCAATAATTCAGTACCATTCATTTTCTCTAATTGTTATTGTTTGTATTTTCCATAGATCTCATCTTTGGTAATTGATCTTTTTTTTTTTCTTTTTTTTTTCTTTTTTTTTTTTCCCTACTCTCATCTTCTCTCAGCAGTCTTTTCACACATTCCTAATCTACTGGCTCTCTCCATACTCTGGCAGAATTTCTGTTTCTGTTGGATCAAAAAGTAGACCTATTCTGTTCTTGATAGCTTTTCAAGTTGCTGCTAAAACTCTTTGCAGCCTGACATACTATATTTCTAAAAAAAAACCTGTACCTCTAGCAGTATTATTTCCTCTTTTGGTCATACCAGTAAGTAGATTTCTGAAGGATGCTTTCCTTCTTCTATCATCCTCCCCTAACCTCCTGTTTAAACATTGCAGCTTTTGATAGTTTTTCTAAAGCCTTTATAATAGATGACACTGTCTGCAATATGTTTTCTTTCAGCAGTCAGCATACCACCTGCAAATATTTCATGCTTTCAACTGTCCCTTTTAGTTTCCTTTTTTAAAGATATCTTTTGGTTTTTTTTTCTTAGCTTCCTTATTTTTTTTTTATTTTTTTTATTTTGCTTTCAAGCACATCATGCAAAATGACTGTTGGCCTGTATCACTCTTGCAAAAGTGGTCTTATAGGCCTAAGTGCAACACAGCCATTGTGAGGGAGTGATGATTCTATAACAACTGTGCTTGCAGACTCTTCAGGTCCAAGGTAAGACTGACCTGTCTTCTTCTGGGTTTGCTTTCATCAATTGGTGAATTTCACAATTTCATCAATTGTGGCAGCACAGGCAGCAGGGAAGCCTTTGCTGCTTCTGTCCAATCCTGAGATTTCAACCTGTATTATTTATTTCATTTTCTTTTGTGATACCTGTCAACTCTAAGCTTTATTGACACACATGCCAACATGACTCACTTTATAATACCATGCTTCAAAGGATAGAAGAAAGAGAAAATATCTTGCTATTCTAAGTCTGGCATGCTGGTCTGGGCCCAACAGACCATTTTCGGTGTTTTATTTCAATGGCGAGTGGAGGGAGGTGCAAGAAAGTATTGTTAGAACTATACTGGCTTTTTTCCTCTTCATTTACAAATCTGGAGCCAGGCCAAGAAGCAACTATTCCCTAATCCTCATTTCAGCAGTTTTCACAGGAGAAACACTAAAAATTTTCCTTATTTAAGTGTTTTTCCAGTTGACCACTACTTGTTGCTATAAATTAAATTTCAGAATATTTGCATTTCCAGATTTAATGGCTTAGAAAATATAAATTAAAAGTTAATTACACTGAAATATGAAAGGATACATAATTATCTTAACATCAATAGCTTCAAGGCAACATATTTCAATTCTGAGTTAAAACTGGAGTTATCAAGACCTCCATTAAATTATATGATACATGCTATCTATAGCAGCAAACAAGATGATCATCTATTTCTTCTACCTTTATTTCTGAATATATAAATTCACCTAACATATCATAATATCTGATCACTTTTTCTTTTTTCTCTGTGAAGCCTTACATCAGCACACCAGAACATGAAATACTACAGCAAGCTATTTTGACTTGATCTACCTTTACTTTACAGCAAGCACAACAGCTTTAGTCAAGATTATAGCTTTGACAGGGAAATCTCAGTTACTTTGGTCATAAATCATTCTGGATTACCAAAGGAAACCTATCAATAAATTTATGGCATGAAAATACTTTCTCTTCTCACTGCCATGCAATAACGAGAATAAGCAAGTAAGCAAACATTCATTTTCTCACAGAGCTTTCACTTCTTCAGTTTTATTCACCCCAATTTTGATACTTTCTGTGTCACACACCTCAAGAATCATGGAACTAAATCTAGAAAACTTTTGCAAAGAAACAGCCGATTTCATTCATAACCTTGTGATGTTTTGCCATTTCACAAGTGGCATTTGGAGGTTAAAGCTGTAATACAAGGATGTCTGTCTGAACCTCCTCTTCTATAGTACTTATACCTAATGTTGGAAGCTTGGTGCATCACAATTCACGTAAAGACAACATCAGGAGTAGAACTTCTCCACTGCGTAGTGCCCAGATCATGTGACACACCTCAGTATTTCCCAAGGTTTACGTATATAGCTAGTGTTACAGGTGCCTTCTTTTAAGCAGTTTAGCTTTTTCTGCTTAAGTCAAAGACCTTGTCTCATTTCGGATGAATGCCTAGATTAGCTATGGGAAAGGAGGCATGTGCTTCCTTTTAATAGCACAGGGACAGTCTGTCCAACTTCCACTGTCTTTCTCAAATCTCTTCATCCCTAATTTCCAAAAGATGACTTTTCCATCCAGCTACAAAATAAAAGTCTTTTCATATTACAGAGAACTTGTTTTCTGTCACGTCTATGATGAATGTGATAACAGCAAGTAGTATCTGTGTGCACACAAATCCCCAAAATGTTGTTACTAGAGTTGATACAGCCACAAGCCTGGCTAAATATTTTTATATCATTTGTCTGCTCTAGGAGAACATTTGGAAGGATGCTACAGCTTTCATATTTTCATTATTTCAAAAATACAATTTTAGAATAATAATCGTTGGAGATAAAGAGCAAGTTTGAGTAGGTAGCACTAGTGATTGAATCATTCAACGTTCTTTTCCAAAGGATCTCCTCTTAATAAAAAAAAAAGTAACCTCATCTTTGAAAAAAGAATTATTATTTCCCTGGCATCACATATCTCATCTTTAAAATTAGGTAAAGGATTTGGGCTGGCATCAGCAATTAGAATCCCTTAGAAATCATGGACAATGATAAATTTCAATTAAAAGACCCACACTATTCTGGAGACTTCACCTCTTCTATATGATAACATGTGAACAACAGTTAGATTTTTGAAAGTTGTTTACTGTAACAACACTTTATATAAATCCTTTGGGCTGAAAGAAGTGGTAGCTCTTTTACAGAGCTGTTAATGAATTTCACACCAAACATCTGCAATCTTTAGAAAACAGGGAATTCACCTTAATTGCTTTCCCATTATTTTGAAAATGTAGAAGTCTTCTTGATTGCAACATCTACTATTTTTACCAGAGCCATAATTCACAATTGTAAAATCTGACTTATATATTGTAAAATCTGACTTACAGCATTTCATACCTGCTTATATTTACAGCAGTAGCCTATGCTGATAAATGACCAAACTAATAAGGTACAGATGGTGGGCAGAGAGTAACTTTCAGTTTCGAGTACTCCAATTAAACTACTCCCCTGGGACTTACACTTGCAAGACAAGATCACTTGAGGCCTGCTCAGGGACAGCGGCAAACAACGCTTCCAATTAAAAACAAAAGAAAAATCCCCTCACTGTAAATATAGTTTGCAGTTTCTTAGTGGCCAGTAAGAAATGTATTTTGGCCTCACACTAGATTGATAATTATGAAATAAATACATCTTTGCAATTAATGACCATGGACAAACAATAAGCTATTGGATTCAATTTAACTCGCACAGACAGTGACAGAAGGTCCCACAAATAGTAGTGGTGACAGTTTCTCACAGTGTAAGTAAATAAGCACTTTCAATAGAGAGTTACGCTGCTTCAAAGGCTCTTTTACAGGCTAGTGGAGAAACATTCATTACAATGTACCACACTCGTATTTCATTAATACCTTACCAATGTATTGAATTGCATCATTAATCTTCAAGACCAATGACTACTGTCAGAGCTTAGTTACAGACTTATCTCTACCCCCAGTGCTTGTGCACTGAAACAATAATAGCAATGTTGCATTTGCTCTCGAGTAAAGGTATAAAAGAATGAGTATTTCATGCAATTATAGTTGCTCCATTTAGGCAGCTGATCTAATTTTCCAGGAGCTGGTACTGTAGGTTTCACCAATGAGTCATTGAAAGTACCAGCTGCAACTGGGGACTTTTTTTTACCAGTTTCTTTAGCTCATTCTCTCAGCTGAAACAAATCTATCCAAATTTCAAGAACTGAAAAGGTCGAAGGTCAAGAACAATTCAGCCATAATTAACTTTGAAATGCACTGTTCTGCAGAAAACATTTCAATTGTCATATTCCTGGACTGTCGTCTTCAGCTGGATGCTTGGTCAGGTCATATTAATGTGCACCTAAAGCAGTGGCTTTTAAAAACAGCAAAAAATAGGAAAGTCTTACAGATCATACTTGAATTTATGTGATCTTCTATGTACTTGTATTCATATGTTTGTGTTTAAGATGTGATAGTCAAACACCAAAATAGACTACATGGAAAGTATGTTCACTGAGATCTCTGTTACATCACCAGGGCTGCAGGGAACTGATACCTTCAGAGAACAGAAAATTTCCCTACAGGCCCAGTTACGCTTCAAAGAGAGCAAAAGTTAACATCATCTTGTAGATTGCCACCTAATAGCACAAATTTTAATGTAGCATGCATGCCCAAATTGCATAAACCTGATGACAGTCTTGTTACCTGAGCACCTAAGGGATTTGTAGAATTGAGTCCAAGAAAAGCATGCTGTATTATTTTAGTACATCAACTAATGAGACATGTAGACATGTATTTTATAACAAAAAGTGACCTTTTCACTTTCCCTGCAGTAAAAATAAAACAAAAACAGAAAATAGAAATGCCAAATAATTTTGATTTCCACCTGTTATGAAAATGATAACTACACATTGGGAAACTCATTAAATAAAAATAATATTTAATTAATAGCAAAACAAACAAACCCACAGCACCATTTATTTCTTATGAAACAAATACAGTATGGCAATCATTTCTTCAGTACTTCCCAGATATCTGATTTCTGGTAACACTGAATGCTGTAGTTCAATGTGTTCTATCCTATTTTCCATTTTATCAGTCTTTCTATGTTTAAATAAAACTGTGCTCTTAATTGTTTTGGGGAACATGATCATGAGTTTGCTACAATCATTTCAAAAGATTTCATGGGAGAAATGTGAAATTTAAATTTGACAAAAACAAGGCTACATCTGGAAAAAAAAAATACAACTTTGGATATATAACAGTCAAAATTATTGTGTGCGTTTGTGCGTGTGTGTAGGTGTGTTAGCAGAGAAGGGACAATAGAAGAACAGGTATTTGGTGATCCTAAAGCTGACATACCTAAATTTGCTTTTAGGATTTTTTAAATTTAACATACTTAAATCTACTGCTTGGGTGTATTTCCTAAGTCCATGATACATTTGCTGAGTGAGCAGAATATTTAGGAGTAGCTGAAGCAGTCTGTAGAAAGTTATTCTTCCTGTACTGGATTCTTCTATCTGTCCATCTCCTTCTTCTGCCTAGTTTCTCACTGCCTGGCGTAAAATATTTTCATTTATCACTAAATGTACCTGAGAACTTGAGTTTTGTTTCTAATTCATGAATACCATTGAACAGTTTGTATGTTTAAAAATACAATGTTTTGAGATATTTCTTTTCCGGTCTTTATTTGGAGGATGTATAACAGCATAGTGGCAGAGAAACAAGGAGAGAAAAACAGATTTGAAAATTTGTGATTTAAACGTTAGAGAAATTCAGACAGACTTTCAGCCTCAAGGAGGATAGGATCTGCAGCCTAAGGAGGGAGAATAAGGTTATAGCCTTTAAGCCATGGTATGCTAGAAGATCCTCAAGAAAAACTAGGTCAGTGTCTCACTTAAGACTGCCAACTGCTCAATAGTAGTGGCAATCTATATTTGGTGCTCATGTGGGAGAGAAGGGAGAAGACACTAGCTTGATTTTCAAACATGACACGAGATAAAAGGTGATGTGGGGGTAGTTTTAGGGACTAAATCTCCACTAGGCTCTCCACTTCCAAGTAATCTGGATGCGAACATCCTCTGAATGGTTTTCCTTCCCCCCACTGGTAAATACACAGTTTGTTTTTGTATGCATTTTAACGTCTGCAGTTGACTGCTATTTTGAATTGCTTAAATTCAAAAGTTCAGGCTTTCAGGATAAGTTTTCTATTTGCACCCATCCATGAATTTGCCTTTTCCCTGCATCACCAACAGATTTCTGCTCTTTGCTTTTAAGATAATTCCTTTACCATTTAATTTCATTCAAAAATATTAGTTTCAAAATGTTCACCCCCTATTACAATGTCAGTCAGTTCCAGTCGCATCAATTTTAGTCTTCTCCATGAAAACTTTCAAGAAAAAAATAGACTTTCAGAAAAAAACTTTCAGAAAAAATAGAGGAACCATAAAGGTTCAGTCGGTTAAGAGAAATAACGTTCCTCAGCAGGATGTCTCCCAGTGGTGACCTTTCAACATCAGTAAGAGGATAGTGAAACACTGGCCTTTTCAGCACAAAAATCTAATTGTTTTCCACGTTCCACAAATCCTATCAAAGACTTAAGAAGTTGTGATCTGAATGCCTTTTAGTGAGCTGGGATATTAACCTTGCTTCATGACTTCTTCCATACTTCCACAGTTGTCAGTCCTGACTCCACAGCTCTCTGTGGACATGGTTTACCCAGTAATGCAACCTAGCCTCCTGGCACAGCCTGCTCTAGAGGACATCTGTATCCTTCAAAATACACTTCTCTGAAGAGTGCATAACACAGCATAAAGTTTTATTGAGATACATATTCTGCCAAAACACTATCACAGTGAAGCTGTTGCATATTAAATTATTTGATAACCCTACTTAATTACTTAGACCTTACTACAGGCAGGATTTGCTGAGTTTTGGGCCATCACTGTAGATGACAGTTGGAAAGTACACCTGAAGTAGTTTGAAATGAGCTAGCACAAAGCAATAATCATCCTGCTAGATTATTCCTAGCTCTATAGAAGATAGTTCAAAAGACAGCTTCTAAAGGGGTCTGCAGCACTGATATGTGACTGTGTGTGGTAAAGTACTGTCAACATTTCTCATTAGGTAGATGTAATTGAAGAGGTGTTAAAAACAGGAGTGTGGGAAACAATTATATACAGGGGAACATCAAGGCATTAGTATGGTGAAATGAGAATCAAGAGCTCAGATTCTTACAACCTAAGCTCACTCTTACCCTTCCTCCCTCTGTACCTCAATTCTACATCTATCAAATTATGACAGTTCACTTTTCAGAGAAACAGACGGCTAAATAGTAGTACTCAATTAAAAAAAAGAAATACAGTAAAGTCCATTAAATGCTATTGGTAAAAAGTATCAAAAAAAAAAAAAAAAAAAAAAAAAAAAACCACTACGGAAAACAACAGAAAAGACACAAGCTGAAAAATACGAAGATTCTGGGCTTACCAAAGTCAAACATAGAGGCTGTAATCTTTCTAAGTACCCTGTAGCATTCAAGTTACATTTACTTAATGAATGAGATACCAACACTTTACTCGACAAGGATGTTTTTCACAGAACAATGAGAGAGACAGCAGTTTCATCCCTAATTAAAATGAGGTGAGTGAATAGCCCTACTGTTTTTACCATTATTTTTTTTTCTGTGTTTTAATGGGGCATTACCAAAACGTGAACTGCTTTGTCTGACTTTCTCCTGTATTTACAGATACCATTAAAAGCAGCCATGTTGCACTGATGTGCCTTCTAATGGCCTGTGGTAGCATCTAATGGTGTGAACAAGATAGGAAGTACCTGATATTCCTTTAAATGACAGCAAAGTGGTACATTACAGGTCATGGAAATAACACACACGAGCATCAGTAAGGATGCCCTGGAAATGTTTATGCCTTCTTCACATATTATTCTCACATGCCATGTTTGTAGATTTGATAAAAGCTAATCATCCTTGCCTAATGTGAAGAGCACTTCGGGTATATCTATGTGGATTGCCCACTAGGTGTCACACTAGAAGCCTTGCACTTAATGTGCGCTTCTGAGTTGCGTCAAGTTCAGACAAAGCGTATGTTGTATACCATCCATAAAATAGGCCACCAAAGAAAAAGAAGAGGAAGAAGACAGAAATATGTTCTATATGTGCGTTATATTTTAAAACAAAATAAGCACGCTAAAATTCCTGGATGCATTACCATTATGTATACACGTATGTGAGAAGAGTTTCAGAACCAGTACACCCAAAGCAATACATAAAATGAAGCATCTTCCAGGACAGAAGAATCTCTAGAAAACATGATTAAGCTAGGGTGCCGATATCAGCACACTGCATATTAAAAATATCACAGTGAGATTCTTACCATTGGCTATACTGTTGGCTAGAAAAACACAGACATTTAAGAATACTGTACAACACTGTAATATAACCCAACAGCAATGATGAATATATACAAACAAAAATAACATGCAACTACAATTACTGTGCATCTGTGCAAACAGTCCTTTCTTCTGCAGCTGGAGTAAACGTCATTGTTTGAACGCAGCCTTTTAATTACCAGAACATGTTCAGAGTGGGCATGCTTTAGAATTTACAACAGTAACTCAAAATGAAGTATAAATCTACTAGTAATTCTGGCATCCTAAGTACCTTGTGATGTGGGCCTGAAACTAGCTTAAATCCAAATCTAAGTCATTTTGCAGTCTGGCCAGTTACCTCCCAGAGCAGTAACCCTTCAGTAAACTCAATAGGCTGGCAGAACTGCAGCACCTCAAATTTTGCCTAAACAAAGGCAAAATTTTTCAAGAAAGCATGATAATTAGATTATTTGCTTTACAAACCTGAATTAGAAAGCTTTTAACCCCTTGCGTTAAGGAAACCTTTTATTTCTGTCCCAGTTTAAGTGGTGAAATGCTCTTTTTTCCTCGTGCAGGAGCTGGTGGTCTGAATATTGCAAAACTACCAATAAAAAAAAAAACAAAAAAACCATCACCCCATGTCCTTCATGAGGATGGCCTATTTGCACATTTTCAACAGATCAACTCAGGATTGTCTGTCCCAGTTTTAATTAAGTTAATTAGACATAATTACAAGTCTAAACGCTACCTATGCACTTGCCAAAAAAAGCCTTATAATTTTTTTTACTTACAGCATCAAATTGAATGCTCTTATGAAGCACTCATACAACACCTGTTTCCCATTAAAATCTGCTCAAGACAGGTAACTGTGATACCAGTTTTAGTGTCGTATGATAATATTTGATCACTGATAGAACTTTATCATGAAATGGTTATGAAAGGTAATAATTTTATGCATCTCTCTGAAAATTCCACTTGAAAGTCCAAGTTTGACTAAGAGGAACGGTTTTATTTCCATTAAAATTCATTTTAAATAACTGCCTAGTATTATCATTGTAACTTCAAAAATGCTAATTAACTCTGAATCAGAATGTATGCAATTTTAATAGTTTTCTACTGGAAAACAAATTACCTGGTGCCCTTGGGGTGAACTAGAACAGGAACATATTTCATATTCCTTTCAACAGCATAAATATTTTACCTTTCAGGCCATGAAAATAACGTGCCAGCCATAAACATTCCTTTTTCCTCTCAAATGTTTAGAGAGGCTGTTTTCTTCCTCTTAGCACGAAGACACTAAACGAGTTGACAGTCTGCTTGCCAGTCAGTTTAATCTCACTCTTCTGTGGGTTTGTGGGAGAACGGTGGCATGCCAAGTTATTTTTGGCCAAATGTTGCAGTATAAATAGCCTTCAGGAGCGTTCATTCAGCAAGTGGACTAACTGGCAGCTGTTGTACCTGCAGAATGTGAACTGATGTTGCCATGGAAATAGAATAACTTTTTCTGTTCTGTCTTTGCATATTTGGCTTTACTCTAGAACAGAAATCAGATTAGGAATATTCTTCAAGAGCTGAATCAAAGAAAAGATGGCCTCTCTGAGAGAAATGAAAAATGATCTGCATTTGCAACCCGTTTCAGAAAATAGTCACTGGTGAACAAACCACTCGGTTTCCCTATCTATATGGGAAGTAGGTGAAAGATAGAAATCCTTGTTTCATCTTTTTTTTTTTTTTTTAATTTTCTTCTTTCTGTTATTGACTGAGCCTACGTTCTCCATTGTTTTGTACACTGATCAAATTAAAAAAAAAAAAAAAAAAAAGAAGGCAGTAGGGACAGCTTTGTTTGCTTCCTTCAATGCACGCTGTATTACAAGAAATAGAACAAAGGCACAGAAGGTTTATAATTTATAATTTAATTTATAATTTATAATATAACTTATAATTTAAAAATTATAAGAAGTGAATTTACACTTTTGCACATGATTCAGAGCCACAGAGACAGGCAGAAGACAGAACCTCCAGCTGCATGAGAACAGTAGTCTCAGAAAGGAAATTTATGTCCCTTGAGGTTGTGCAGTTCCATGGGAGACCTCCCTGCCCCAGGCTGTCTCCATCTTTAAAAAAAGTCACAGAGACATTCCCTTACAGTCATAAAATCATTGTTGTTTTAACAGACAAGACATTAACCTTGGACTGTTTGAATTATCTAAGTATGAAGTCATTGAAAATGTGGCAAATCGTGCTTTTGCTAAGGAAGGATTGCAGAAAAAGGATGTATCGTTGATGCTGTTAGTAATGTTTATTTTCTGTACGAGTCCCATAAGGAGTACAGCAAAGCAGCTGTAAACCTCAAAATTTACCTCAGTTTGATTTAAAGCTGAGAACCCACCTTGCTTGTAGGATATGCAGCCTACAATGAGAAGTTAAGAATGCATGGAGTAAGTACAGGTGGCTTCTGCACTAAGAGGAATATGGCCCACGGACAGTTGTGTGGAGGTGGAGAGTGGTGGTGGAAGACAAATCCACAACAGGTTGGGATTAGAATCTAAACAGATTAGATGCACAAGGCTTAACAGAAGCCAGTAGGGCTTTTGCTCTTCCTAAAAGAACTTAAAAACTGACAAACACTTGGTGGCACCATAAAGAGGAACTTGTTTACTTTTTTCGTTTTTTTCTCTGAGTACAGCTGAATCCCTTGTTTTTCCTATAGAATTTATTTTATCTCCCACTGAAATCCCAGAGGAGAGGCAAGATCTTCCGATATCCTGGCTGTCAGAGTTTTAACAGCTACAACCTGATCAAGGAAAGAAAATGAGGCTTATTCTTGTTGCTGAAATATTTTTTCAGGGTTAGGAAGATAAATCCTAACACTGTTGCCCCTCCAGGTCTTTGCATTTTCATCACTTGCCCTCATTTAGTTCTACATCTACTTTAATAAATATTTAACTACATGCACCAGCACTTCCCATTTACTCTCTCCTCAGCTTAAAGATTAATGCAGATATCTGAAGAAACAGCTTAAAAACAGGGAAAAAATCTTTTTGTTCATATATGCATTTAGAACAGGCTGCCTAGAGAGGCTGTGGATGCCCAGTCCCTGGAGGTGTTCAAGGCCAGGTTGGATGGGACCCTGGGCAGCCTGCTAGTACTAAATGGAGAGGTTGGTGGCCCTGCCTGTGGCAGGGGGGTTGGAGATTCATGATCCTGAAGGTCCCTTCCAACCCGGGCCACTCTGTGATTCTCTGATTCTATACAGCCATGTATACCTTATTTGCTTAATGGGATAGATTTCACAACTGTGTATGACTTTAAGAAACAGAAAATATTAAAAGACTAGGAGAAGATTTTTTTTGCAAAAATTTTGTATGGACTCATTTATGATTGTGATTGTCATTACTGGAATCAACATTGAAGCTACTGGTGTCTTCAGCAAGATCAGAATTTAATTCCGATTTTAGTTTTGCTTACTTTTCCCCCCCAAATGAGTACTTGCTAAGTTCCATAATTTTCTTCTACATGTTCAATGCAAAGGATGAAATCATAGTCTATCATGCTTTCTCAATATAAATTCTCTATCAGATTCATCAAGGATAAAGACAGCACTGCACACACTTGGACTCTAGGTGCAAGTTAAAGTGTGACTGCAGCACTCATAGGTATAATGGAAGCTGCTGCATTCTGTCTAGCAGGAAAAGTGGTATCCATAAAACCGAGGGAGATTGAACAAAATTACCTGAGACTCTAAACTTTGTCACTTGTCATTTGAGCAAGACAGACTGAAATTAGCTCTGGTACACCTCTAATTTAAAACAAATTCGGTCCATTTATTAAGTTGGAGGTATGCCTATCTGGAAGCTATACACTGGTATATATGAAAGCTATTGATATCCTCAGTTTAGTTTTCAAATCTATTCAAGCTATCTGCATATCTTAATATGAATGCTATGTTTTTAAAACTACCAGCTTTGTGTTTGTTTGTTTAATCTAATGATGCAAATAAGAGGTTTTGCTTTCGGAAGAGTCCAGGGAACATATTTGTACCTCACTGCTTATCATACACCCCAGGATCCTGGGCTATAGCAGCATGCTGTGCATAACAAGAAATTGTATTTATCAGAGCAGTGTAATACTTAGAATCTTTCATGTCTTGACAACATCCATATGAACTCAGACTTAATTGTCTACAAGGTTACTCTTTCCCTGATATGCATGACTGTTTTCATTTCAGCTCTAGAACTGTTGACCTGTGAACTTGAGCTGACATTCACCAACACCCTTTGTTGCTTTCCACTGATTCAGAGCCAAATTATTATGGTAAATTCATCACTCTCAGTGGACTTCTATAGTGATGGACTTGAATACAACCTACCAGATTTAATACGATTTTAACATGAAGTGCTAGTGAATTGCAAGACACCTTTAAAAGAAAACTGTATTTCAAATTTCCTACTTGTATTTAATGAGTTCTAGCATTGCATTTTAAGATGGCTCTATGTTTAGGCTGTGATATTGCATCCATAAATATAACGTAGTACCAATAAATATTTCTCTGTTGACATGCAATGCAAAATTCTCTCCATATCCATAGATCAACATACTTTCATCAATCTATCAGTCTGTCTGACTACAAGTTAATACATCTGCCTCTGTATGCATTTTTAACCTCAGAAAACTCTAGCTTGGACTTCAGTGGAAAGCTCTAGATGTTTCTGAAAACTTCCACAATTTATTTGTTTCTGAAGCATCAATTAATCATTAATACTAAATACAAATTAAACAGGAACTCCAGGCAAGCCTTCATTTCTCAATTCTCCTCAGTTTAACAAATCCTTCTATCAACATTTCACTGTTAATTGTACTACAATCATTCATCATGCTACGTCAAATACTTGAACCCCTGTGAAAAGAACAAGAACTATCCTGAATTAGAGTAAACCAAGTTTAATACCTTACTCATATGTCTTGGAGGAAAGAGGGGCTGAAGAAAAAACTACAATAGTTCTGTTTTTTATCTCCTTGAAATACCCTTACCAATCACTGTCACATTTTGATCAGCTACATATGATGGTGGGTCTGCAGAAGCATGCTGTAATGCTTCCATAATGAAGAACAGGTTCTCCTACAGCTCTGGGTACATTCAGGCACCTGCACATTTTGCAAATGAAACATCACCATGAGCAAACTTCCCTTGCCAGAGAAGTTCAAACAAAAAAATAGACAGCAACACAGGAAATAGCCTTCCCAAATGCAACTCATTTTCATGTGCCTTCATCTAACAATTAATCTCTTATCTGCCTTTGTGGGGATAACTCTTCAATCCCACATAGTATTTCTGTTTTTGTCTCACTAACTGTAAATGCAGTCCCCTTAAGAAATCTAGCAAAATAAAAAATAGTGAACCATATCATCTTGAAAATGAGTCCCTTTTGCTAAAGCAAAGAAAGAAAGAAAAAAAAAAAAAAAAACAGAAAATAAGTGGAAATGACCATGTTGCAGATTCATTTTTGACTGCTGTTCTTTCCAAACCATTTCTAAATTTAGGGAGGATATATCACACATATCATAGTACCGAAAGGGTATTCTGTGGGTGTGAGTATTCTTTTTGCTTTTGTTTGTTTTTTTTTTTTTTAGGAAAGCTGCTTAAAATATCCCAAACTGAATACACAAGTGTAGCACTATTCCATGGGCATTATGCAAGGCCAGTGAAGATAATATGCAGCCACTGTTCTAATGACCAGAGCATCCTCTCTTCTGCCTACCTGTGCATTTCATTGCTCTAGATAGTAAGAATTATATATAGATGCCTAGTTACAAAGAATTATAAAGCAATCATATCTTGCTGAGACTGAATTAGATTTCAGACCATACTAAGATTTTTTCTGCGTGCAGGCTTTGTAGATGAAACACCAAAAGCAGAGAATCTGATCACAGTGACCTCATTATTGCCATAAAGATCCTCCAGTGGACAGTAAATGTGATGAGCTGCTAAATAATTGATTATTTCACAAACTTAATGCTGAGTGCTTTTCATGCATCAGTACAACATACTATTTTATAGGCATTGGTGTGTCAGCAAAACTCTGAACCACTCACCTCCTGTACTCTCTGAGTAGAAAAACAAAGAAGCAGGAGTCAGAGGCAGTTCCCTTGCAAGCTGAAAAGCACGATTTGCCATCAACTTATTCAAAATTGAACTGCAGTAAAGTTTTGATCCAGCTCTTTACACTTAAATTCAAACTTCTGATATCAGTTTCACTGAGGAGGAGATGCTATTTGTTTTTTTGGCAATAAAGCAGCAAAATTCCATATGCTTGGCAGCTTCTAATGGAAATTTTCCCAGCACGTAATAATCTTTACTTCACTCACACACAGCATATTCTTCTGTGGCAACTGGTATTACTCCTAGCCACAGGCTGGGATACAACATACCTTAAGCTTCTTTTTCTTCAGTGATCATGTAAGTTGGTCAAACAAACAAATTAAGGCCAAGAAAAGTGACTAAAATGTTAGGGTATAAGACTGAAAGTTTCTGAAGTAGGACATTAGAGATAGAAAAGCTCAATTTAGTAATCCCTTCCTAGAGCTGTACCAGCTCTGGGCTCCCAGCATAAGAATGATACTGACTTGAAAGAGCCCAGTGGAGCTAGAGAACAAATTAATGTTTAACCATGAGCATGGTTAAATACTGGAACTGGGGCCAGAGAAGTTGAGGAACCCCAAACCTCAAAGCTGTCCAACATTTGACTAGTATGGCCCTAAGAAACATAATCTAATTAGCCTTGTTTTGAGCAGGACACTGGGTTGGATTAGTTTCTGGAGAACCCTTTCAATATAAAAATGACATTGCTACAAAGCATATTGAGGAATAGACTACTTGACATCTCTAACCCAATTTCCAAACCAATATAAAATATTACTCATTTAAAATATGTGCTCTGGATTGCTATGTAAAATCTTCGATTCTTTAAATCGAAGCTTTAAAGCTGTTAACAGTTTAAAGCTGTTGTGAACATTATCATTTCCAGTAGGGACATAATGAAAATACTATGTTTATGCCTTAAAATAAATGAACAAAAAAAAAAAAAAAAAGAAATCTGAATATGAACATAGGAAATTAGTAAGTAATTGACTAAGTTGTTTTTTGTTTTTTTTTCCTCTTTCCCAGTCATGTTTACTTGTACCAGATCTAAGAGAAATGTTTCCCTCCACTGGAATAAATTACTTCTGTCCTAAAATGCCATCACATTTGCAGGTCGCTTAGGAACAACTTGACTTTCTGAAACTATATGCAGTCACAAGTGAAAGGGAAACAAAAAATATTGGCAATCAAAATGCAAACAGCTATTAAACTCTTTGGAAGATTAGGATCTATGTACGTATTAGGCAGAAGGAGAATACTTCTGAGTAAGTATTACTCAGGAGAAGTATTATTTCAGTGAAGTATTGTTTCAGTCATTTAGTTGATCTCAATTTTCTTGGATTCTGATGGTGTTTCATTTCATTCAGGTGATCTCATTTGAGTCTCTCAATAAATGGAAAGTTATATTTTAAGAACCTATAGCAAAATTTATTGGTTTGGTCTTCCACGAGAACATAATATCTAGAGCAAAAGCCAGTGCTAACCTGTGCACATGAGGACATCCATTTAGAGTCCTCGAGTAAAAGCACCTCAGAGATCCAGGCACAAAATTCAACCATGGTGCAAGTTAATTATCAAAGTTTACATGACAGATTTACTGGTATGAATCATTTGCCATTTTAATGCTCCCTCCTGTCTAGTTTCTTTAACTCACCTTAACTTGACATCATTATTTATTTAATATGACTGGATGGCCCAAAACGATAGTTACTCTGACAACTAAAGAAAATGAGAACAGCATGACATAAGTAACAAGAACAGAATGCATGAACAAAGAGAATATAAGCGTATATTAACTTAAATCAAAATATAGGCATTTGTGCCTCCAGTACTCAAATCTGCACTGAGCATTCTACAATCTGAAGGCAGATCTGTGACTGCTTCTCCTTGGAAGCATGGTGTCAGTAGGTCAGATAGAGAGAACTAATCCTTCTCCCTGTTTCCCATCCTGGCAATGAGGAAATGAAGGTAAAAACAACTGACCTGGATATACAGGTCTGAAAAAGAGAACAACTCCTAGAGGGCAGATCATGTAAAGGGCACAGGTAAAAAAGGAAAAAAGGTCAAAATGCATCAAAATCAGAATAAAAACTGATGGAAAAGGTCTGTAATCAGTCCAGAAAAGTGCTTCCCAGAACTTGTAGGTTTCCTGAAATTCCTCTCCGTAATCATTGGTACTAAGATATTTTTAAATACTCATCTGATCACTGAACTCCTATAAAGAAAAACACATCTTTGCTGCCACCACTTCCTGCATGAGTCCTCCAATCAGAATGCTACTGTGCAGCTAGATGACCAAAACTCTAACACTAACTCACTTTATTTAAATAAAATTTTAGTAGGAAGATGCATATAAAAATTTATATTGACATTTTACTTAGGTTATAAAAGCAAAAATTTGGGCAATGCCTGAAATTAAATAGTTGGCATGGTCTGGTTCTTTACCTTTTCCTCATCTCTCCAAGCTTCTCAACACCACCTAAATGCTGCTCCACTCATATCCTGTTTTTGCCTTAAGCAATCTCCTTTTCATTGCACAGCAGAAATGGCACCTGCAGCTCTAGGCAAGACTGCAGACAGATATGACTGGACCAAGGAAGCATTAGATGGAAAGGAATATAGGGTACATACGTCTTTAAAAGGATGATTGCCAAAATTGTAGTAAGGCCAGATATGACAAAAAAGCAAAAGCCTGGGGCAATCTTTAACAAATTTGGGGAATTGCCTTATGACTATATGAGTGGTTTTATCTAACACCTCTAACAATTTCAGGGAAAGACCAGAGAACACAGTTCGTATGGGGTGTGTGTGTCACTGCAAAGGCTCAGTGCAGCTGAGGTGTATTCTGTGCAAACAGAACTTTCTTATTTTATCTTAGCAGTAAGAATCTAATAAGATCTGTGGAGCACAACATCTACTGCAAAGGGTGAGCTTCACACCATTACAGCTGAACCAATTCTGAAGAGACTTTCATTTAGTTATCAGGAGGATCCTCTCACTTCAGGATTATTTCCCTGCCTGAGTCGTAAGCATGAAGACATTCCGAATATTCTAAACAAATTGAGATCTTTGTACACACAACAGAAATTAGGACACCTTGCAACCCACTCTAAGAGACTGTATCAATCTGGATCACAAATCCCAGATGTTGTATGTTTCTATGTGAGCAACACGTACTAAACAAGCAGGTAACCAAACTGCATGCTTCACTGGATTTCCAAGAAATCACCAGACATCACATTTCACAGAGAAATAAAAGCTCTGCTCTTCTCTATAATATGTATTTCTTTCTATCACAACCTATTTTCTGTAACTATTGGTGGCATTCTTTAACTATTACACACTTCGGAGAAGCTGGACTGTGGATGCAGAAAATATATGCCTTATTTCAATATGAAAAAAAAGTTGTTAGCATTTCATTTTATCCTGTGTTGAGGTGTTCCAGAGAGAATCCTGAAATACTTATTTCCATTCTTTTAAATAATCAACATTTACCATTTAGTCAATCTTTTTGAAGACCAAGAGATATTTGTTCTTTTCAGTAGACTATAAAGGCATGTGCTCTGAACATCAAATATTTTTTTCTAAATGAAACAAAACAATGCTTCCAAAACACAAGGTATGAAAACTTACCAGGAAAATTCCTCATCCCTCTCAGAAACGTAGCTGAAAACTATATAAATCCTATTCATGGCATGTTTCATTAGCCCTTTGGAACGCTGAGAGCCCTCTTGCTAAGGAAGATTTGTTCTATGTTATTGCTGCAGATACTGGAATGCCATTACCATGCAGACTGTAGAAATGTCAGGAAGGAAACTTATCTAAAAAAATCAACAAAATTTAGGGAAAAGGACAAAAGTCACCCTATTCCATTTAGATTTAACAATATTTGTGTTGCTCATACATTAAAAAGAACTTTTCCCAAACAAGGAGAATAAACATGATATAAAAGAACGGAAGATGTGGCAGACCTGTAAGTGTCAGAAATACAAAGATGTAAAATTCCATCAACTCACAAAGACTGTTGAAAAAAGTCATACGTAGCCTCATTCTTGCAAAATACACCCGAGACCAAATGGGCTCATTATGTGCTTACTAAAGCAAGATTCTTTTACTTGGGAAGTCAGAAGTGTTGAAAGGAAGTTATATTTGCTGTGCGTAAAGAAGAAGAAATCAAGTAGAACCTACAAGTAAAATGCGGTCTGATATTTAGAAGAGGAAGAGGTCTCTTCGTTCCTAAAGCTTCAAATATGGATATGGTATTATTTGTATATGTATGATGTATGGTATTATATAGGAGTATTTGGCTTTACAGAACAGAATTAGGATGTGGAAAGACATTTAGATTCTTGTCCTTTCTTCTCCTTCCATTTTTCCTGACTAGATGTCATAATGCTGACAGCAGACAACTGCCTCCAAAAGAAAAAAATTATCTGGTATATATAAGGTATTACAATCAAAGAGTAATTACTCTGAGAAACAAATTTTCAAACACAGGTGCCTACAATAGGCATATAAAATGCCTTTGTACTCTTATTTACAGGAAAACTTGGGCACTTGTTTGAAAATATGATCCCAACTAAGAGCCAGGAGAAAAGATGGCTCTGTAAACTAACAGTAGGAATTTTTTAGTTACTACACCTCTGAGAAGCACTGATGCTGAACAGCTACTGTGAAAGCTAATGGTCCAAAACCTATTCAAGCTCAATCAGAAACTTTCAGTGACTCCATTAGATTTTTGGATTGGGCTCAGAAAGCTTAATTTAAAGGTCTTTCATGGTGGAATTTCACTCTACTGACTGTACTGTTCCAAGTTTTGCTGTTCCCAAAAGCAGCAAACCAATCTTCATTTCAGCATCTCAGTTAACGTTAACTGTTACAAGCTTTAACTCCAGAATATAGGGGTAGTCTAACTGGCAAATGCTGATTATTATATTATTCTCGCTGTGAAAGAAAAGCTGTGTCCAGACAGGAAGAACAATTCTTTTCACACTAGCACAGCCTATGTGTTGCCTAATCAGAACAGAAATTTGAGAGCTGAGTGACAATATTATTGCCTGTGCAAAGCTTTCTTATCCAACTGTATCTGCTGTAAACCATACAGTGTCCATCAAGTCCACACCAGACTAAACAGCTGACCAAAATAAATCTCTGCAGTCTTTTTAGAAGAGGCATCCAATATGTAACGCTAGTAAAGAAATACAAAGGGAACAGTGTTTCTAGGTTTTGCTTGAAATAAAATATATCTGGGAGAAATAACAGAATTTAACTGGAAATTACTTCAATAGAACCAGCATACAGAAAACTGTCAGGGAAAAATTCTAAGATTTACTCATAAGTGTATCCATGATCTACGCTAACAGTGCCAGAACTGTAGCTCCAGGCTGTGATGGAGCATGCCATGCAGCTGAAAAATTCAAACATGAGAGAAAGCTTTCCTTAGGCCAGTTTGCTGCTCTAAGATCATCCTCCGATAGCAGATGGCTAAAGCTCCTGGGAGATCAAGAATCTTAGCCAAAAGTTCATAGAAGTCCACATGAGGGTTTTCACTGATGGCACATGCTCTGATTTGAGCAGATAAATAGCAGAGATGGAAGGTGAAAGTTTCAGAAAGTAATTTGAAAGTGTTCCATGTTGCAGAGCTGCCTTCTGCAACAGAAATGCAAAGCACTTTTTCCACCTCCCAAAATATGATCTTAAAATGAGCTCTAGCAACTCAGAATTACAGGAAACAATGAAAGAGAAAGATGGCCAAAGGAGAATGCATGAATTTCTGCAGACTAATGACTGACACTCAGTTACCATATCCAGACCTATCTATTAATTCAACCTAAAGTAACTCTAAGGCTGATGTCTTATAAGAGATTGTGTGTGTGTGCGTGTGTGTGTATTCTACACCCTGCTCAGATTAGTCCTAGTAGTTTACAAAGTAAATTATTAAAACCAGGAAAAAAATAGTGGCTTGGGGTAGCAAAAGTAGATTGACTAGATGTGGGTATACCTGTCATGATGAAGAATCAGCCACCAGAAAGTTGGCTGAGAACAGGATTCACATTATACGCCTAGTCAGTCTACTGAAGGCTGTAGGCTGTAGTTATTTCATTGCTTCTGTTTCCAGGAATTTACATGCAATGGCAGCACTCATAATCTACCACCGGCACATTCACATCTGGCAATACTGATTGGCCAAAATCAACATCCACACAGAAATCCCAAATATCCCTTTAAATAAAACAGTAACAGTGATTCAAAAGCACCACAGTAATGTTAGTATTAGCTATTTCTCCTGAGATGCTTTGCAACTATATACCAAGTACAGAGGCCAATAACTAGAGGATGCTGAGAGTTATCCTAAAAACCTTAAAAGAAGAGAATATTCTATTTCTAGATTAAAAAAAAAAAGTAACAAAGTTGCACCTCATAAGAATATTTAGAGTAAGATAAAAGGAAATCTGATGTTTAACACAACACCACGCTGATATAATTCATATTTGTTTTTTTAATCTCAAACGCTCATATAAACATTGTGTTCTCAGCAAGGCAAAGAAGTATGTGAAAAATATAAGTACATTTGATTTCCTAATAAATTGAAAGAACAAGCAGATCCTTTAGGAAAAAAATATATATTAAAAAAAAAAAAAAAAAGACCTTGCAGTCTCTCTCAGATGTCAAACACCATTAAATGCAACTTTGTTGCTAGAGAAGATAAAAGCTGTATTTAAAAGCCTTGCCAAAAATGTCCTTTTCAGTACTAATTAGCATCAATGGTCCAAGCTGCTAGAGCAAAAGAACAGAAAGAGTGAGGACAAGAGAAATAAGCACCATCACTGACACTAACAGGATTTTTTTAAGCTTTATCTCATGATACATTAAAGAGTATTATTCTTCTAATATAAAGTTCTAAACTTACAAGTGCTGTGAACATATGCCCTTCTCAATCTGCTCTAAAATCATGTCTGAAAGCATACAAAACAAAAAAAAAAAAAAAAAAAAAAACACACACGTGGGAAGTGCCTGTTCCCAGAGTTCCCCTGAACATGATATTAACAGTTCCATAGCATAAAATGAGGCACCAATCTCCTTGTCCTTTTTGAGAGCATTTTTTGGTTCTCGCTTCAGGACTATTCAACCCATATCCCAGACCTCTGAAGAAAAAAAAAAATAAAACTATAATTAGAGAACCTTTTAATGAAAATAAATCTACACAACCATGTGGCTTTTGTTTTTGTCCTTTTTATAGTCACGTGCATGTCATAAATATCGTAAGTGGGGAATGTTGCGGTTAGAGCAATCACATTCACTGATAGTTGCAATAGATGTAGTTTTGTTTGTTTGCTTGTTCCAGCTTAGACTGTTAGAAACAGATGTGTTAATGAAAACATTATAGGTCAAGACATGTGGGTGTTTCTCACAATTTCAAGTACAAAACATGTTATGAGGCCTGTTCAACCCATTGCTGAAACCAACTCGATCTTATTATTATTTTTTTTTTTAAGTGCTCGTGCCCAGCCTGTGCACTTTTCTTACTTTCCCTGCGGCCTCCAATGTCCCTGGCACAGCTTTGGGATGAAAAAAAAACCACCCTTTTCACTTGCAATTCCACCTGCATTTCATTTTCAGTCCTTTCCACAGTTTAGTTTTTCTCAAAGAGATACTTCATCTGGTTAAATTCTCTTTCACACAAAGTTAATTCAGGAGCAGTTATGGAATCACTGCCTTTCTAGGGGTATAATAAGACATGAGAATTCCTGTATTTCATAATTACTGCTAACTCAAAATGTGGGTCAGTGCCTAAAAACTCATTAGCCCCTTGAGCCTTTCATGTCTCTTCTTGTCGTAAGTGGCATGACAGGGGAAGAAGAATAAACAAGCTTTCCCTCTCACACTCAGCATACACAGGCAGCCTGAGGCACTGAAACCCTCTACGCATACACTAGAAACAGCACTGGCATGATAGCTACACCAGCTTTCCAAATCTAACCTGTCATAATGCTTCAGTCCTATTTATGAGGGGATCCTCTTTCATATTCCTTTCAGACTGACTTAATGCTCCCAAGTTTATGAATTGCTGCTAAATACTTGAACCAACCTTCCCAAAGATGAAAACTTTCATTATTTTGACAGTATTTTGATTTATTATTGGAATGGTCATGAAGAACCTGATCCACAGTGGACCTGAGACATAGACATGCTGTCGTTATCAACACGACCTCCACCTCAGTGAACATTTTAGTCAGCTCACCTAATACTGAACAGATGGAAATGGGTTCGCTCACTGTCATTCTTGTATGAGAATCAGAGAGTTAATCATGAATGTCTCTAGCCATCACTGTTACACTACTGAATATGCTTCCTTTGGAATTTCAAGTATGTGGATATAAATGCAAAGAAGCATGCACTTTTGCTTATACGTTGAAACAGGGTCTTCAAAAGGTCCAAGAACTCTTTTTAAGGAATGAGCTTCAGTGCATGTAGTGCTTCAATGCAAGTCCAATACTAGAAGTGACCAACTTTAGTATTCTCACACTAGACGAGCACAGTGGTACTCCTGAAGCATGTCAACTGGCACAACCTTCCTAGAATTCATCCAGGATAATTCGGGATCTAGGCTGAGTCATCTAGCAGGCTAACTTTTGGATAGCTTAGGTCTATACCAAAATATGTAAAAAAGCAAACAGTACTGAAGTCACTTCATAAGGTACATTTCAGAATATCAGCAACAATCCTCTATAAATACCTCCCTGACTTCACAAGTCAAATTTTAGAATAACCACCAGCATGTATCTTTAGTGAAGAGAAGACTTCAGACAGCCTTGCATTTTACCATATCAGTACATTCGGTTTCAAAGAAAAACAAAACAACCTAAATATGCAGACATTTGGATTTTGGATTTTTTTCAGTTCTGAAATGTAGATAGAATACTTATCTAGGATATTGAAATGTCACATTAAAATATGTTCCTAAAGAGTTCAGTGTGTACTTGCATGCACATATTATACATACTAATTACATCCTCCACTCAAAATCAGATATGAAAATCAAAATGCTAAGAAGTGTTAAGAAAGAAAATCAGGGTTATTTTGCTAAGACATAAAAAGCCAATCCTTGAAACAAACAAACAAACAAAAAAATGCCACTTGAACTCAGGTGTACAGTATTCTTTAAGTAATTGAGTTCTGCAACTGGTATGACAGAAAATCATTATTTCTTGATGTTCACCTTCTTTTCATCATGAATATCATTCTATTGGTTGCCCCCTCCCTGTCCCATGTGACAACTATGAGGGATTCAAACTGCTGCTAAGCAAGGCGAATGCCCTCATCCAGATCTGCATGGAAATCAAGCTGGCTCAGGCTTTGCTGTAGGAACTGAAGCATTCTCCTGCTGAAGGTTAGTTTTCATCCATACTCCAACCCCACACGCAATGAGGAGGAGATGAAGGTCAGCAAAGAGCATCCAGTTCTTCCTCTCTACCTCTCTTTTTCTGTAGTCTAAAATCAAAACTAGGAAGGGTTTGATGCAACACAAGAGGAAGAAATAGGAAGGCAATGCAAGATTTTTCTTTCCAGCACACTTTGTGCAGTCTCCGAAATGCCTTTTGACAGCACCTCATGTGTTGAAGAGGAATTCTTCAATGTGCAGTCAGCAAGGAGGTCTCTGTAGACGCGGGTTGGCATATGGTATCTCAAATTTCTCAGTGACAAGTGGCATGTTAGCAGAGCAACAGAGTAGCAGG
This sequence comes from Lagopus muta, assembly GCF_023343835.1. NCBI lineage: Eukaryota > Metazoa > Chordata > Aves > Galliformes > Phasianidae > Lagopus > Lagopus muta. The sequence continues at coordinate 107,686,465 of NC_064433.1, forward strand.
GAAAAAGACGTTTTGCTAATCACTCCCTGTTGCCCACACCCTCAGGCAGAATCATATTGCTTTATGCAGATGAGCTCATAACAGTTTCTTCAATTTAGCTTTTATATAAAAAAGTGCCAGCTCCTAACGCTATGTCAACAGGCACCCGAGGGCCTTCCACTTTACACTGCAAGTGTATTACTATTTAAAGATGAGCTTTTAGCTTAACATCATTGCTTGCCTTCAGAGTTTAATTACCGCCCTCCCCATGAGGCCCAATGAGCCATCCACTCCTCCCACGGGAGTTCTGCTTGGCAATGATCTTTAACTAAATAAGTAAATGCCAAATAAGCACTTCTTAAAGATGCAGCGTCTTGTTTTCTGCCCGCCTTTGAAGCCTGCAGAAGCCAAGCTCTAATTTGCATCTCACTGGAAGCAAGCCACACTGAGATCTCAGTTACACATCTCATCTCTGATACGAACTAGAAAGGGGATTTAAAAGAAGAAAAACTTTTTTCCTTCGTTCTTTCTTGTGCTCGATTGTCTGACATCATTACCTGTAGGCAGACATAAATCACTGAATCAAGAGTCTGTTGTACACACACCATCTGCAAGTGTCTTACACAGCTTCAATACTATAACCAGCTTGTATTGGCTGCAATACTCCTCTGAAGCACCTTACCATATTTCTTTCTGCCACTTTCATGAGAAAAGTATTATAAAACAAGTAATTCCCCAACCCCTTACCCCTCCCCCCCCCCCTTTTTTTTTTTTTTTTTCCTTCTTTCCAACAAAGGTGGTGAGGCACCAGCACAGGTCACCCAGAGAGGCACTGGATGCCCGGTCCTTGGAGACATCTAAGGTCAGGCTGGAGGGGACTCTGAGCAACTTGGTCTAGCTGTAGGTGTCCCTGTTCACTGCAGAGGAATTGGGCCAGATAGTTTTTAAGGGACCCTTCCAACTCAAACAATTCGTGATTCTATGAATAAATACTCAAGAATCAAAAAATGATCAGGCTAGAAATCCACAGTACTGTAACAAATTCGGGTCCTGGGTAAGAGACAGAGGCTAACAGACACAGAAATGTCTACACAAGCAGGAATTTAATCTGTTTTTTCTTTTGAAGAAAGAAATAATTAACAAAAATTGGCAGAACCAGTTATCCATTTTGTGGCACAGTACAGTAAAGCAGCTACAGATAGAAAAAAAATATCAGCTTTCCTAATTCTTGGAATGCTATACCAAAATTATATATCTGTATATATACCCTCTAAGAAACCACAAGAGATTAATGAGCAGTAATCCAGGACCCAACAGCTAGCCTTGCAAGTGCCAGTTACTCAGCAAATGAACACGGACTGTAAAACATCAAGGAGCTGTTGCAAACACTGTGAAGGAGACATGAGGCCTGCCCTCTTTTCACTGTACTTCAGTCTGCGCAGCTATGACTAAGTTGAAAACAAGCACAGAATGAGATTTGCTTCACCTTACTTTTCTGCTAACGGGAAAAGAATATAATTTAGCACATCCTATGTGAATAGTAATTGCAACATTTTGTTACATCGTAAGGCCCAGCAACTGGTCGTGGTTTCTATTGGACTGTTCAGCAAACACTGCAGAAGGTACTGTGAATGCCCCTCTAAGATTTGTGCCTGGCTACAACCTCTGAGTGCCTTGAAGAAGAATGAGTCTGAACTTAAAATGAAAAAATTCAGGGCATTATTATATAAGCAGAACTTTTTTTAATCAGTGGTAAAGAATAACTTCCTTCTGATGTGTTACAGAATACACAAATCTCTAATTGCAATATTCTAAGATAAAACAAAACATCTCCCATTTAACAGAAAGGGAAAAATACTGTTTAGTTTGTGCATCAGGTTGGAAAAACAGGCAAGCTTCTAAATAAACGGAGTTCACAGCAAATTCACCTTCTTCAGAAGAAAGAAGCTTCCTGCAGGCTCCCTATGAATTATGGATGTGTGGTTATTATAGCAGTATGCCTCTGGCAATGTTTTGCTATAATGCTAATTTTCCTCTCTTTTTGATTTCCTATTATTTGTATTTATAAGGAAAGCTACTAAGAATCAAAAAACCCAGGAATGTTGTTAAAACAGTTACTGGCTCTCTGAAGGTGTAGACCCATGTAAATGGGATCTTCTGAATTTTAAACTTTTTTTTTTTATTGTGCTCCTCATCAGAGCATCTGAGTGTTTTACAGATACGACCTTTTTTTCTTTAAATGTTACCTTCAAGGAAAACTAAGCACACATACCTTTGCCTATCAGCTGCTGTACATGTTGCAGGGATAATTTAGCCACTGTTGCAAAGTAAAACCAGGCAACTGCATTACCTTTTGTTTCCCCTCAAACAAAATCATACAATCATATAATTTTTTGAGCTGGAAGGGACCCTTAAAGACTATCTAGTCAACTCCTTCAATGAACGGGGACACCTACAGCTACATCAGGTTGCTCAGAGCCCCACATCCCGTTCAGCCTCACCTTGAGTGTTTCCAGGGATGGGGGGGGCATCCATCACTTCTCTGGGCAAAGCGATGGATGCCAGTGCCTCACCACCCTCAATGTAAAAAAAAAAAAAAAAAAAAAAACAACTTCTTCCTTCTGTCCAGTCTAAATATTCTCTCTTTCAATTTGAAACCATTTCCCCTTGCCCTATCACAACAGACCCTGGTAAAGAGCCTACCCCCTTCCTTCTTAAAGCCTCCTTCTAGATGCTGAAAGGGAATCATTCACATTAATTACAATGGAACAAATGGTGATAGGTCATCTTAACTCTGAATCACAATTCTGAAGAAATAAATAACAACTAGAAACATACAGAAATCAGGTCCAAATGCAGACTCTAGCCACACACAAGAGAAGATACTTCACTGCCTTAAACAGATTTGGAGAATGGTGGGTCATGATGGGTATTCTGCTGCCAATGCATTTTCTTGAACAGGACAGCTGATACTGATTGCAATAGCCAGGTAAGGAAATCAGCCATTTTTTTCTCTGTAACATGCAGAGTTTAAGTACTGTATTGGGAAAAAAAAAAAACCAACCTGCCATAGTGGCACTGCAAGGGAGCAAGGTGAGTGTGGAAGGCTGGAAAAATGCTGAAATTAAGAAGTAAATAGGTGCTCAGAATCTGCTTCTGCAGAGAAAAGTGAGAGAGGACTGCTACAACAATGAAGAAGGGAAAGGTTACTTTCCTCACTCTGCATGTGCTTGTCCCTGGAGATAAGAGCAGGGACACTGCTGCTAGCAGGAATGTCCCTAACAGTGTGGCAGTCAGCAAGAGACCTTGAGCCAACCGAAATGGAAGGACAGTGAAGCACACAGGCTGTCACAATGGATGACTGTCGCTGCAGAGCAGCAGTGAAAACTTCTGTATTTTCTGGACTTGAAGCACCTGCCGGTGTGGAAAGCTTCCAGGAGAGGCCAAGAAGCAGGAGTTCTCCAGCATATGCTGTTTAAAATTGTCTTGGTTGGATTGATGTCCAATGTGGCATTGCATCTGCAAAATCAAACCTCCCCGAAGACCCTTCTTGCATGACCACATAAAGCATCAAGTTGTACCACATGTAGAACAGATTGAACAGCTATTATACAGACTTCTTACAGATTTCCTTCTACACTAAATATAATTATGGAATTATCTTACATACATACTTTAATCAGAAAAATATGTCAGCTATCTGTAAACGACCATTAAAGTTCAGACAAAAACAGATTTCTTATGTTTCAGACATGGATTATGGTTAAAATCCAACCCGGAAATTGAAGCAATCCTAAGCATCTTTGTTTATCAGCATTACTGCTCCAAACCATCTGTACTTAATTGTAAGACAACAAATTGTCTATAAACCAGCAAGGATTAAGAGTACAAAGCTTCTTATGAACAGTTTATATTAAAGAAACTTAAAGGCTGCTAAGATCACAGCGCTTCTTGTAGAGTTGTTTTATTTCAGTCAAGTCCCTGTGTTTATCCTCTAAAATGGAAATACATACCGCATCTTGATCATTGCCACAGCATTACTAGGAGCTTTACCAACGTCTTAAACTTTGATGAGAAATCCACTGCTGGCTTAAGAGCTTGCTGACATTTACTCCTGAAGTCCACACTGGGCAAGACGACCAACTGCTGACCTCCAGTGCTCTACTGACTCCCAGAACTAAAGAAATGGGCCAGTAGAGGAGGATGGGAGGTATTGTGAATACTGTGCTTCAAATACAGCACAACAAATAATTTCGTTTGTGAGGAACAGAGGTTTGGTTACAGTTGGGAGGAAGGGGAGAAGTAGACTGCAAATGGGCCACCCAAGAATAGATTCTCGAGCATGAATAGTATTGCGTAGATTTGCTCCTGATTAATGCCTGCAATATACCAAGCAGCTACAAAGCTTCTTCAAATGTCAAGCCTATTCAGCTACGCTTGCATTCTTTTTAATTTATTCTATTTACTAGCCATTATTTGTTTCAATCACTGGATAGGAAGTAACATTGTGCAATTAAATAACAATTCACATGAGATGAAAAACTAATAACCACTAGTCAAAGTCAGCAGATTGCCTACTTGCTAACTATAGTACTCTTCATTAAAACATCACTTGACATATCCTCCAAGTAAAACTGTATGTGCAGAGGAGAAAAATTTGCACTCCTACCAACAGCAACATCATTTTGGAGCTCTTTCCTCGTAACTTTAAGCTCCTCTTTTAATTCTTTTATTATATCTCCATGCCTTTTGTGTCTCCCCTTTCCTACTTCAGATTCAGCTACCAGCTGAACAGCTGCAGTATTTATTACCCATGATGCTGCTTCACCCCATCCCATCTTGAATTCCCTATGGAAAAGTTTTTACAAAATGAAACTGTAAAATTTGAGAAAGAGAGAGAAGGAAATGTACTGCAAGAATCAAGATCTTCACAGACTCTTTCAAAGCTGTTTCAAACAAAAAATTATTTGGAAGAATACATATCATTAAAAAAAAAAAAAAAAGGAAACGAGGCAATCTGTAAGACACATTAAAAATTCTGACAAAGCTTTAGGTGACATGCCTCCTGGGATGTCTTACACAGCCAATGAAATGAATTTGCTTTAAGAATAACCATAAAATGTAAAATATCTAAAGATGAGTAAGATGTTTCATCTAAATAACCTACGACTTAAAGATGCACTTTTTTATTAATGTAAAAGTAAATAATGTTTTGCTTGGAATACAGACTACTCTAATTGCTTTCAAATCTTAACAAGCCTGCATACACTTGGCTAAATCCAAATTACACATTTGTGTTCAATACATTTTCAATACGTTTTCTTTTGTATGCTGAGTTGTTAATTTTAATTTTAAAAAAAAGTCAAATATCTTATAGGACAGACAGTACGAAACACCACATCTAATTTTTCTCAGTTAAGAATTATGTTTAATATTCCTTGATTTGAAATTCAGCAACTAGTAGAATTTTTTTTATTATTATTTATTCTTTATTTTTTTTAAGAAAACAAACTAACCAAACAAAGAAACAAATACTCCAAACAGAAAGCTCTTATCCCTCATCCTCAAGGACTTCTATTACCAGCTATTAGTAACAGTTCTATTTTTATTTCAGGTGGATGCCTTTCAATAAAACAGAAATTGTTTCAAAATACAGGGAAAAAATACCCTTATTTTTTATGCAAATTGTCTCTACAAGGTTAAATTTAAAAATATATATATATTTCTACTTTGAAAAGGTCATAAAGAGAAAATGTTACAGTGTTCCAGTTTCAGATCTAGTTGTATAATTTTTCTGTGTACTAAAATGAGGATTTTTTCCAGAACGAGGACCCTGATTTAGCACTTTCTTTGAGCACACTTCCCTGTCAACTTACCCAACTTATAGGCCTAGCTAGATTCTCAGACTGAATTTTAAAGAAGTCAGTATCTAAAAAGCAGTATTATCCTCAGGGCAGAAGAACTGCAGCTTTATAACCTCTATTTCCAACAAAGTTGTTTGGTACCAATATTATGTGCTATATATATATATATATATATATATATATATATACACGCACACACACACGTACATACACACATACACACACACATATATATATATATACGCACATGCCCAACTGTTTTGAGACATTGAATTTTTAAGACAAGTTAGCATTTCTGTGTTTTTAGGAAATGGATTCTGTCCATATTCCCTGGGCAAGACTAAGCTTCCTGAATGGGACAGTGGAATCACAGTAATTTTTAAGGTAACTGCAATCCTGAATTTTTATTTCCTTTCTTTTAAATCAGATACTACTCTGCAATACATACAGAAATTGAAACTTACATGCCTAGAAATATTTCTAAAAAATGCATAAGAAATAATGTTTCTTTATGATGCAAAACAAAAAAGAAAAAAGACTTACAATGCTATGTAGGAAATTTCTTATAATAATTCATTTCACTTTTAGTGCCTATTACACATTATTACTGAAAGAAACAGTACTACAAATTAATTTCATGTAGTACTTCCTTAGTGCTAATATCTACTTCAACTCTACACCTTTAACCAACTGCTTTCAGTTAGACAATGAAGATTTTGTGAAAATACTTCATCTATTTCTTAATGTAGTTATTTCATCATTTTCTTGCATTTCTTTTCCATATAGAAATATGAGACTGTCTATACAATTAACTGTCTATTTGATTAAGCTTAGAAAAATCAAAAACTTTGATGTCTGTATAATAAAGCACAGCTAACTCATACATATGGCTGATGTAAACCCAATCAGTTTCAGCAGCTTCACTCCTGTCCTTATGCTATGGCATGTTCTACATCAATCACGAGTTAATGTTATAGCTCCCATATGTGCATACCACACTTCTGTCAACAAAATCATTGTAACACAGAGGAAAGAAAATATAGACAGAAAATTTAAAAAAAAAAAAAAAAAAAAAAAAAAGTGAGCCACGATGCTGATTGGCTCCCAACCTCTTAAGGCTGAGGGGCTGGAAGACCTTGTCTCTTAATGAACTTCAGGAATAACTGATAACTTAGAGTTTCTAAAATTTCTCCCCTATTCAATATAGATATTAGCCACAGCTACTTATTTGAAAAAATATATACATTCTGCAGAAGTTACTCCAGAAGTGCTAAAGGTCCTCAAAAATTCGGATAATCATTTGCTTATCATCAAAGACTGAGGAATAAAAGACTAAAAAATAAAGGCTTTCTGGCAGGAAAATAAATAAATAAAAATGAAAACCTTTCATGCATTGGAACTCTTCTAAATGAAAGATTTTGACCCTAAGATCACATCTTCCATCAGAAGAAAAAACCGAAGCCAACTGAATTATTTAGACTTGTCAAAGCAAGGCTTTGTTCAGGGTTCATTTGAGCTCTATAGCCCGAGTTCCCTTTGAGAAATACGGTTTTGAGCTTTCCAACCCTCTTGTTTCCCTTCCAAGTCAAGACCTACAGTCAAGGTACAGAATGAGCCATGCTGACTCATGGCTATGGGTTTTCCTCTTGCCTTACATTTCCTTTGGCCTCTGCCTCTCCTAGAGCAGAAAGCTGGTCCACAAAGACAGCACAGTTCTACTAAGGGGGAACTTTGAAAGGGTTAACCTGTTACAGTTAGATCTTATAATAACTAAATATTGTCTTAATCTCATAATCTTTGTAATTACTAAGTATGCCAGCAGGATCCTGTTCTGTTTACTGCTATACAAAGACACACAGATATTCAAGGTCATAAAATGACTGATCTTGCAGTTCTAAGTAGATAATAACACATTTATGTGTGGAAAGCCAACAGAAAACTTAAAATCTCATGAAACTGAAGAATGAGACAAACTGAAGAAAAATTGGTTACAAATTTTAACTAACAATGACAGTTTTTGAGGTATGCCTTAAGAACGGTATAGTAACTAGGATACTAATGCAACAATTAGTATGCTTATACTGTATTCTTTCTAACTCTACTGCTAAGATTCTGGAAATCAATGTAATAAATCAATTAAATTGATGTTTAAAAATACGTAAATATATAGATGACCGATTTCTTTCAATTTCTTAAAGTCAGAAAATATAATAGAATGGCACCCCCAAAAGAATAATAAAAACAACACAAAAACCTAAAACCAGTTCATCAGAAACGTAACCCACGTTTTTAACGAGTAGAAAGAACAACTCTGACCATCTGCTTATACCACTATTTCAATGAAAACATCAGCTCTCACCTAGCCACTGTAATTAGCTCCTAACCTCAGTTGACAGTCCCTAAATACATTCTGGGATTTTTTTTTTCCATGTCTCCTGACTCATTTTCTAGTATCACATCTGCCCTCACAGGAAAAAAATAAAAAGTTTCAGATTTATAAAAGTCATGATTATTTCCTGACTGGCTTAAAACAACACAATCAACTTAGGTACAAAACTACCAGCCTGGAGGAAGCTACAGCCTGGACATAATGCACCTGTCCTCTTACTCTCTAAATTGGCTCTCTACTGGATATCACATCAAGTAGAAGAGTTTCAAGAGAGAATTTCAAGAGAGAATTTCTGCTTAATGATTGGCACATACGCTGTTTGAATACAACAGCACTTAAGACAAACACAGCATTCCTAGGCTCAACTTTGACTGCAGAGAATCCTGTAAGAAAATGAGCTTCTATAGAGATTCAATCCTATGTGGCCATGTTTTAACTGCATTCCTAAAAAAAATTGTGTTCTCAATCAAAGCAATGCAGGCTTTATGGAATCTGAATTAACACATTACTAAAAAAGCTGATTTAGAGGTGGTCATAACTGCTTCAGGAAAGCAGTTTCTCAGCTGCAATAAACCAGGTTTATCGAGTAGTTGTCTAGTAATCAGTCTACAGTATGATTATTATTATTTACTACAACTTGACTTCACTCTCCATTTAGTAACAGTTGACGGATGAACAACATTGCCAGAAGACTTTTATCTTTCTGTCTCAGTGAAAATAATTTTTAGAACTCCAGAAGCACTGCATTTTCATGCAGATATTCATGTACACAAGCACATACAATATTTTATATTTTATTTCAGAAGACTTCAGAGAAGAGGACAAGACTCATCTAATTTTGCTTTAACTTTCCCAGGCAGCTATTTCCTGTTAATTCTGATGCCTACTGTTGCTTATTTCAAAACTCATCATATGATTGCTAGCTGGAAGTACTCTTGGCTTCAAGTAATGGAACGTCCTTCATCAGGGACAACAAGATGGGGCTGGTAAGAATTTATGAGCCAATGGCTAGATGTGACTACCGGGTAGAAATCATTTTTACTATGTACATAAAATGGTGTTTGGATTAAAGGACAACTACATTTCTCAAGATGACAAGCAATCCACCACCTCAGACATGAGAATTATGCCTGCAGTTTTGTGCTTGTTTCTAGTGGCTTTTATGCAGATTTGCTCTCTTACTCAAATGTAAGGGAATAACTGACATATAACAGGTGTTTTGCTTTAATATTTCATAGAATGGCAAATTTGACTCCCCAGAAATATGTTATGTGAAATAAAAAATGATAACTACTTAGATACTTAAGATGTTAAAAAAAAAAAAGAGACATGAGTCAGGGATGCTTTCTTGATGACTTTCCTTCAATCACATTTCTGAGACCAATTAGCAGGGTCTCAAAGGTGTTATTATTAGATGTTTAAATAAAGACGGCTGTTTTTTTTTCTGTTGCTTGTAGCAGCTAATGGACTTTGTTTTGCCTTGCAAATGCAGTTTGAGACATCAGAATCTGATGGATTAGTTAAAAAAAAAATCCCACTTTTAACTCATACCATTCTTACAAGTATTGCTTTATGAACAGCCTTAGTCGAAAGTTTCTTTTTTCCTCCCCATAACTGCTTTATAAAAATATCATGAAAAGAGAAAAAAAAATAAAGGTGAATATTATAAAACATCTTTGCAAAGAGAAGGAGTTTACATAGATTTTTTAAAAAACCTCAAATTCACCCACAGCAATAAGAGAAAAAAAGATAGCTGGGATGCTCTAAATGTTGTCTCTGAGTCCCCTCAAATGCATGAAACTCAATTTGCATGTTACAGTCCCTCTGTTGATAGAACCAGTTTAGGAGGTCCTACTTATGAGAAGGGTTTATGGTCTCCTTATCACATACACAATGCATTCTACTGAATATCACATTCCAAAGCAAAGTAAAACTCAAACAAGTGTTCATTAACGCTTAACAAATTAGACTTCTTGTAATGAGAGCCTCATAATACAAAGCTGAACACATAACAAAGCTGGCCATGTTCACCTGCAAAGTCATAGGAGTGATCTTCTGCCCTAATTTAGAAGCCCAGCTCTAGACATTTCAACTGGTCATCTTGCTGTTCAGATCTTAGCAATCACACAAGTGGTAGGTAATCTCCTGTAGAGGGGGTAAGTCACGTAGGAAGAAGGCTGAATGGGAAATACTGATTCCAGATCTCCTCTTATACAATCAGAGACTACATAGAAGTGCAGAAAAAAAACAGACTGTGATGAACAGTGATGTCTTACTTCAGAAGGCAGGACCAGTTCTTGCCTCAGTGCTCAACTCTTGTACACTTAATCAGACTGCAGTTTAGTTCCACTGTAGTCTCCTACAACGTACAGGCTAGTACAATGCTACAAAAGAGTTGAGACAATCCCACAGTGGGAGAGAAAACTCAGAAACCTAAATAGACATCTACAGTCTGAACTCCCTTGCTTGTCACCTGAAGGCCTCAACTTCACTGTAACGCACAATGATTTGTTAAGCAGACACGATGGCATTTGATTAGCTAAGGTCATCTGGAGCTTCTCTGTTGTTACTTTATTAACCTGCTTTGGTTGAGCAGCCTTTCACTGTGTAGCAAATAATTTTTTTTTGTAAAGTATTTTGCTATTCAGAATAAATTGCATGAGGTGGAATCTGACTCAGAATAAATTTGAAGTGGAAAGCCATGTGAAATGGTCTCTGCTTTTCATTCTTCTACTATTAGACCACTGCTAGAGATGTTTATTGAGTGGTGGTTATTTATCAAAACCAAAAACTTTATTCATAATTATTCAGTAGTATCCTTTAAGCAGATTTTACGCCGATTCCACTTAGACACAGTAAAGGGAACATTTGATTGCTTTTTTTTCCTGTCTCTAGTGAAAAAGTCACCTCATCTTTTTTTTTTTTTTTTTTTTTTTTTTTTTTTTTTTTCTCTCCTTTTTGCCATAAATACCTTTTAGTGTAGTAAGACTCCTCATCATAGGTGATCAGAGAACTCTGTTCTAACTGGAACAGATTTCCCTTGCTACTGCTGTTTCCCTCTTAGACCTTATTTCCCAGGGATGTGAATACTGCTTAGCTGGCTGGTCCCTTAACTCAGTATTTCTATTTCTGTTTAATTAAATTAGTCTGTAGATAAACATCAATATTATTATGCACTTCCCTTCTTCCCCCAGTCAATAATCCCTCACAGGTTAACTGGTTTAGACAAGAAACTTCTAGTAGCTTTCAAGGAAAATTTTTCCTTGAAAGTTCTGGAGAAGTCCTTTGATAGGATTTGTACTTCTCTTATACGTCTTTACTTTCCTGTCTTCAGTGGATATTTTGTTTTGGAAACACACAGGAGAATGCGGTGAGTAGGCTTATGGTGAGAACATGCACAACATTAGATTCAGTATTCATTAACAAATCTTGGCAGGCAGAACAAAGTAAAGTGATCAAATCTGACCAGGAAGTTGACACTGTATTACAACACATCAGGAGTACAAAATTTCAGTTAAAAAAAGTTAAAGGTTTTGCTATTCAAGATGGGAAATAACCTAGTCACTAATAGTAGGGACCTTCCTACTTGAAGTCTGTTGTCTAAAAATTATTTGAAAGTTCATTGAAAAAACTTCTTAAATATTCTGTATTTGCTTATTGATAATAACGATCATGTACACATGATGTACAAAGAAAAAGTAACTAAACTAATTTACTCATTTCTTCACCAACTTCAGATCATTATAAAAATGTCATGTCATCAGCATTTTTTAAATAAAAAGGCATGTCTTAAAAAGAAAAATGTCTACAGATGAGTAGTACATTATTCATGTGGGAATAATACAAGCTGTTAAACTCTTAAATCCCCCAACATTAATATGTTTAATAAGTGTATCAAAGATCAAAATAAAAAAGGGGTTCTGTGAAGCAAACACCTTTGGACTCTACGTTTGCAGCTCTACTCACTGTTAAAAAGTTCTCAGCACTTCTGTTATTTTATAAGCTTTGTCCAGTCTACTTCCCCGCATCTTGAGTAGCATGCAACAATCCTGCATTTTTTGTCTAACTTCTATATTACATAAAGCTTCCCATTATAAAAAAGAAAGTCTTCAAAGTACTGTGCAACTTTTAAGAACAATGCAGCAAATGTGAATTTTGCTCTTTCATGTTTATTTGACCAGTGAAGCAGTTTTGATTCTTTGGCTTTATGGTGTATTGGTAGATGATAGCAAAACAAGGACTTAAGAATGCATTCCTGCAAAGACATTTTATTACCTAACTTCGCTAGAAGTGAAGAAGAGAACAGTAATGCCCCAATATCATTATTAAAGAGAGATATTGTCTTTCTCAGTTTTGTAAAACCTCACACCAAAATGCTGAATATGCTTCATGCATACTTTTACGTTCTCCACAACACATGTGAAGATACTTCTAAAAGTGTCTCACTGGATTCAACATCTAAAAACATTACATTTTTAGCTCTTTCATTTATTAATGGAACTATCAGTTTAGTCTATGTTTTTTCTTGTGCATTCAACGTGATTAATTTTTAATCTGTAGGATATACTTCTGTATTTACAGGTTTCTAAAATATGGTGATTTTTCTTTGATGTAGCTTTTTCCTTTTGATCTTTTCCCTACCAGTATAAGTCATTCTTATTTACTTCATTTTCCTATGCAAGACTTTAAATCCACTCATTTTTACATTTCCTTCTTTCTTACCTGCATTATCCTGATTTCACAACAACACTTTTTAAAGTTACTTTATTACTTCCTGTTCTTTGATTTCTTCTTTTGTAGTAACATCAGTAACTGAAGAGTGCTCTACGTTGCTGTAATTTATTTCCATCTTTTCATCACTGTTCTATATACTAATTCATTTCTTCCTATTTGAATTCTTGAAAGATTGTACTATGCTACTGATACTGTAAGCAGTCTTGCCTAGAGCACTGCATTTAACAAACCTAGGACTACTGTAATTAAAATTTTACATTCCTAACCAGATCTTGCATTAATAATTGGCAGATGGAAGATAGTTCCATCTCTGTTGTCCGTGATTGCAACCCTTTTCTAGGCCTGAATAAGTTATCTGATTCTACCCATTTAAGCCATTCAACCAGAATCCATGCATAATAAATTTCATTTTGAAGGTTTTTCATAGTTTTTCCATGGTTTCCAGCTACATGTAGCAAATTTGAGAACTTTAAAGTCTACTTCAATTTTAAACCTATGGAAATATTAAGTCCTGCCCTACATTTTGACTCATACTTCTTTCTGTATCTTTATCAGTAGTTAGGCTCAAGGTGATTTCTTCAAAAGGTATTCAAAGGAGAAAGACAAGAGTAACACAAGATAATGCAGCTAGGTAGGGATCTCATGTAGTCCCTAGTCCAACTTCATGCTCAAAAGCAGGGTTAACTCTGAGACTTGCTCCGGTCAGGTATTGAAAACATTCAAGAGATGGCACAAACTCTCTGGGCAGCCTACCCAGTTGCCCTCAGTGGGGAAGTTTTTCTTTATGTCCAGACTGCAGTTCTCATTACTTTCATCCCTCATCCTCCTGCCAGACACTTACAAGCAGGTCTGGCTGCTGCCAGGACATACTGAGGCCTCCTGTCCTGCTTGTTGCCCACTGCACTCCAGCACCCTTCCTGCAAGGCTGCACCCAGCCAGGCCATCCCCAGCCTGTGCCCTGACCAGGGCTCACACTATCCCAGAGGCAGGGGAAAGAAGTTGAGATTGTGAGGACAGAAATCAGGAAGCATAATTTCTGTCTGTCAGAGACTTGTAGATTGTACACACACAGCGTAGGGATGAGGTAGCAAGTCTGATGCCTGCCCCCTCCATACTCCTTCATACTCTTATTAAATTTCAACAAAAAAAAGCAAGGAAGCGAAAAGAAAAGCAGCAGTGTTCTGATTTGAATTTGCAGCTCCCATTCTTAAAGAAAAAGCCGGGACAGATGAGATCCCTGAATGTGACATCTCTAGGATTTGTCACTGAGCTTCAGTCCCACGCTGAGGCAAACTGAAGCTCACTAATCATGGTGTTTTCCAGCCAAGAATAGCACTGTTATCAGCCACACGCAGACTCTGACCCCTAAAGGCTGCCTATTGTGAAGGAGGCCAGCAGCATCTCAGGCCGCCAGCAAGGACAATAGATTGACCTGCTCAGCCTTTGCAAATTGAAGCTGCCAGGGAAGAAGAAACAGGTTTAATACCACAATCTAGCTGAGAATAAATAAACGAACACAAAACAAATGCAAAACCATCAGAAATCAACTGCCACTGGCAGAAGCAGATACCTGCCATGAATCTGATGCTGAAAGCAAAGAATAGCGTTTCAGGAAGGAAGAACTAAACACATTTAGCCAATTAAAGAATGCTGCAGTTTTAGATCACAAATTTTATTTTCAAATAAGTGGAAAGATGAGACAGTAAACTGTTGAAACATTTCAATGAAGCAGAGGTACTGCAATGAATATGCCAGCAAAATGCAAAAAAAGAAGAGAAAACCTGAATCATAATGAGGGGAAGAAATGGAGATGCATTTTTTTTTTTTATTTTTTTATTTTTATTTTTTTAAAAAGACACATGCAAAATATTAAAAGCCGAAGAGTATCAATCACAAGAAGGCTTACTTTACACAAGAACATTTTATGCACATTGTACGGCTTTCTGAAACGTGCCGTGTTCTAATTGCTAACTAGATTAACAAAATTAGTAAGAAAAAAGATTTTCAACAAACCCAAATCATAGAAGCATAGAATCAAATGTTTTCTATTGTATTATGAACTCCATTAACATTTGGTTTGCAGGAAGGGACCTGGTTATAATTTTCGTGTGGTGTTAGAAAAATAATGGCAATCATACACTTACAGAATGTAGACTTCACACAAAGAATAAGGTAAGAGCACTGACTTAATTTCTGTCCATCAGGAGTTTAAAAGGCACACATCATGAAACACGAAAAGTGAGAGATACGTTGCATTATGCTGACATGCTGTATTTGAGCCTTATTAAATTAATTAGTAAATTTAAAAACTGCTATTGCATAGGAGTGAATTCAGCCCTGTACAAGAAAAACCGCATCCAGTTCCAGCACTAACTCATCCAGGGCCTCCTCAAATGCAAATGCAAATCTAGGCTTTCATATTTGGATAACTCAACTGAAAGGTCTTAGAAAAGTACACATAGAGAGGTCCAGTCTGCAAAATGCAAATGTAGAGACACTAACCATTAACAAAGCTTAATAAATGACAGGAAGCATCATTTGGCTTTTCATTATTAACGTACCCATATTTAAAATGATCTGACGCAGCTTTGCAGTTAGAGAGAAATCTTTCTGCCCTCAGATATAAACAGTTTCTTTACCATCCTTCCTTGCACTGGCAACAAAAACTAATCTTGATTAATTAAAGATTTTCAGAACAGAATAAATATTTTTCCTCCAACTGAGACAGCACAACGCATAGACTTCAAAGTAATAGAAAGACAAGTGCTCAACACCACAGCTCAATACACTTTTTGAGTTAAAAATTAGTGGCAGTCAAAATCCACAAGCATTACCAGAGCCCTTTGTAAGCTACAGTTATTGATTTGGGGAAAACAGAAAATCACATCATACCTGAAGCCAGACCTGCGATTTTGCATTCAAATCACCTCTTCTAAACCTCATGCAGGGCTTTCACAGTTAACAGAAAAAAAATCTCTACTTGATAACTACAGTCCTGATGCTGCAAAATCAGCTTTCAAAAGGCCTAATATTTTCATTTGAGCACATTATATATTGCAGATTTCAAAGCTATACAGGACGTTATTGCTCATTCACTCATGTAGAAAGAAAAACTTTAGTGTAGGTCTTGTAATCCTAATCACTGTCATAAGTATATGGGGAAAAAAAAGAAAAAGGCACAGGTGGCTATGATTTGTAATTACCAGATTTTTATGCTAGAATTTGTTATCATGCATTTATCTTCCTTTCTGGGAGTCACCTAGATAATTACCTTAGAAAGTAGTCACTGTGGTTTCAGACCAAGAAAGAGGATCAATTTTTGACAGGTCGCCATTGGAGACAATTAAAAGCAGCTGCTTCTAGCAGTTAGGTTTACACCAGTGTGCTGGCTTAGTGCAAACTATACTATCAATCCATAACGTAAATATCTTTTGAGGACTGAATTAATGTTTGACTGAATGAACTTGGGCATTTTACAAATTAGAGCAAGCAAAATCCTTAGAGTTATCAGACATTAATTTAAATAATGGCAAGGACGTGAGTACAAAAGCTGAAATAAGGTGGGTAGTTTGAAGCAGAGGGGGGTGTGATTATCTTCAATTCACAGAAAATTTTCCTTTTTAAACAAAAAGCCACACGCAGCAGGATACAGCGAAGATAACAGTGCAGAGTGGTTTGCATCTCCCTCCCCAGCAGGCACAGCCCCAGCTGAGCTGGGAGGTGAGGGTTTTGCAGCCACTGAAGCACATGGCTTCCCAAGGAACCCACACTTCTTCTGGCAAACCTGAATACAGAGAGACTTGCAGGAGCTAGTCCCAAACCTGCAGCTGTGATGACATATTGGGAAATTTCTTCTGCTTTAGTCTGCATATATCTGGTAGAAGTGTGTAATGGAGTCACTGGACCCACATGGAGACCTGGCCCCTGAAGGCTCACTGTCTTGAACTACTGATAGGGTCAACTGTGCTTAATTACTTAGATGATGCAATCAAGAGGACACATTAGAAAAGCACACAACTTGTGTTGCACTGTAATAAGACATTGGACCAACCATGCTGCAAGCTGAGCTGCCCCCACTGCAACCATCTCTCTAGGGATCTTGCAGTGAGCACTGCTGGATACCTGCAGACCTTGGACGTGCTCAGAGCCCAGCTCAGCTGAAAATTAAGTCTTGAAGAAAGAGAAATCTTCAGCTATTCAAGGGTAAGAGTTTCTCCTTTAAAAAAAAAAAAAAAAAAAAGAAACACAACAAAAAAGGTATTTCATAAAACTCCCCTACTCTCAAGCACCTGGATTCATAATGTTGACTGGTTGATCTCAGGGCACAGAGTCAGTCAGAGTGCAACCCGTAGTTAACACACATTCGTGTCCACTAATGTGTCTCCACTTCCCTAAGACAGCTGACATAAGTAAATAATCAGATTTGGTCTAGATCTCTCAAACTTCCAGCATTGGAATGCATTTGATTTTAATCCACGCTAAAGTCTTTATTAAGGTGATTTATGTTCTGAGGCAGAACACTGCAGAATGATTTAGGCAGAGCTGGAAACAGATGTTAATCTGTTGTCTGTATCAGGTATGTTTGAATGTACCTGTGATCTGAGCCAGAACTTTCTCCTCTAGTAGGAAATGACACAGGAGGAGGCCACTTGACTTGAACAACCAGATACACATCTCTGCACAAAGTTAACTAGCTCTGACACTTTACACTATGGCATTCCCTCTGTTTGCCCAAAATGAGGCAGGCAAAGTCATGAATATGTTCTCACATTACAGCTAAAGCACCTGATACCTGAAGTATCCAGCAAGAGGCACGGAAGATCCTGCAAAAAGCCTGTGTCACAAACATACACCCTTTCTTATCATTGTTGTTATTAAAGTCTCGATCCTAAAATCCTGAGGGGGAGGAGATAACGTACAACAGAAGGAAAGAAAATAATTTTTGAAGACAATTTCACCTTTGCATAACACCTGAAAACTTATTTCTATCAAGTGCCACATGAGATGGGACAATGGGTGGCCATCGCACCTCAGCAGAAATACATTTGTACAAGTAAACGTTCTTGTACTTGTAGTTTGGATAAAATATAGCTGCATTAGAGATATAGCAAGCGCAGTTCAGATAAATGAAACTATTGAATTTCCACATCAGTAATTCACCAGTGATCAACATTACTGACAGCCTTGGAAGATGGACTTCTCTAAATTTAGACATGAGGAGTAGAAAGTGATCTTTCTTTCTTATGCCTACAGATGTTTGCTTATACTTAGGGTTGATTTCATAACACATGCAGGGAAATTTAAGTCCACTGCTTCATCCATTGTCCTTGGCCTGAGACTAACAGCAAATTAGTATTGTAGTGAGTAGTCCATCAACACAGTAAGAAATGAATTTAATCTGAAAATGCAAGGTAGGGTGGAGAGAAAACAAAATAAGCAAAATAAACTCAGTCTCAGTACTATGAAAAATACATAGAGATACACAAGGTGCACTGTTCACTTGCTACCCATTGCTACAGCTTGAGCAAGTTGTTGATGAGCATGAAAGGGATGGGGAAAAAATAAATTTGTTCCTATTGTGGTTCTAAAGGATTTGTCAACACAAAAATGTGTTAGGTGATTTTGGTGGCACTGAACAAAGTTGCCCAAAAATTTCAAGCTTTTGTGCTTATTTGTTATAAAAGACATAAAAGAAAAACAAAACCAAAAAGATTATACAGTGGCTTGCATTACAGAAGGAAACAATGAAAACTGTGTATTGTGTGCTGCTGTATCATACAGGATTAATAGTTACAGTATTCACAGATCAACTAAACCATCCAGGAAATTCATTTTGTGCAGATTTTTTTTTTAATATGCTGTATATGGCCACCTCTTCTGAGCATTATCAGTTTTTCATAGCCATAGTTATTTTTAGGCTATTTGCAAATGTTGGCTGTCCATCTCTGAAAGCAAAAGCATCACTTCAGTAAGATCCCCTTTTATGGGTATAATAGAGAAGTGTTCAAGCCATAGTGTATTTTAAAGTCCTCTGCTCATCCACTGATTCAGTGCTTAAGGGGTCTCTTAAAGATGCTACTGTATGTTTCGTTTATATTCTAGTGCAGTCACCTAGGCCAAGAATCTCAGCTTTCGGATTCTTTGCCCATCACCTTCAATACGCGTTACTATGGGTACTGGAAAACCTATTACTGTACACAGAGAAGAGCCACAAGAAAGAAAAGGCACATAAATCTGCAGCATCACCAGCAACTATTTAAAAATCACATTGCAAAGGGAAAGAAAATACACAGCCACCAGTAGAATTTAATTTTGTACAATATCTTTCTCTTAAGCTGAAAATCTTAATGCAGTTAGAAGCAAAGAAGTAAGAGAAATCAGCATTTCCTATCCCACATATAGAACACATATTACAGTCTTTCCTACACTTATCTCCTCTGTTGCAATATTATGGGAAGTAAATATCACTCTCATAAGAAAATCACTCTGTCAACAAGTCTTTTTTACCACTGAACTAATCAATGAAGAAACAGCAATCTGCCCTGCAGCCTTCTGCACTCTTTAACATCTACAGTAAGATTTCTACATGTTGGCAGTCAATACAGTTCAATTAATGTTTAATTCATATTTTCTTCCTGAAGCAAGATGAAAAGACAGAACATTTATCAATAGCACAGCTACAGCAAAAACAAACATTCTTTGTTCCAATATTACCATCTTTTTTAGATGCAAGGCACTGTAGCTAAGAAAAGCCAAAATGTCATCTGTCATTTATTTTCCAGAGCTGGATTTTGTTCTGTGGATGATTAAATAAAGTGTTAGTGTACAAATACATAGGGAGAGGAACTCCTCAGCCAATGCAGGAGCCAAACTGAAGCAGAATGCAGCCATTTTTGTTGTTTTCAGTGCAGATACTCTGGAAACTAAACAAAATCCCATCATGTTTAAGTACATATCAACTAAAACCTCAGTCTCAACAAAAAGCTTTATTATTTTTTCTCCTGTCCTACTTATTTCTGGTTATCAGGTAGATCAGCTGGTCATCGAATTGAATGCTGACTGCTCCTAAGAGACTGGCAAAGAGCTCCCTGATGAACTGCCATGATCCCCTCCTCTACAGCAAGCATTTGTCTTGCTGGAGATACAGTGTTATCTCTATGGCAGGCTTGATTCAAACATCCAAGGCTCTAAAAATATGAGTTAACATCTAATTCATGTCTACAGTCCACCTAATCACCCAGCAGGCTCCAATAAATGCTTTTTCATTGTTTCCTTTTTTAGTTTCCTCTGCTTAACCGACAGACAGTCATTCACAGCGCAGTTGCACATTAACCTCTTGGACCCCAATGTGAATTGGAGTCATTCGCCAAGGAAGACTGGTGAAGAGAGAATGCAAACCTACTGTAGCAATCTTACATAATGAACATCTTTAACACTGATCAGCCGAGAAAGTTCAGCACAAAGTATACTTCTGCCCATTATTCTGAAAGTTCTCATATCAAAATGCTATTTCAAGGAGGCAGAATGAAAAATGTTTTCTACATGGTACTGGACCAGCAGGATTGAGGGGAAGACAGACAACGTTTTTATATCTTTCTCTAGGCAAAGTATTTTACACAAAGGTTATCATTATGTATTGAAGATACAGTCTACAGTGCATGCCAAAAGACAGAAATGCCACTCATCAAGGGTTATAATAGGAGCTACCACATGAAGTTTTGCTTGCTTATCAATACTGTGGAGAGACTATGGTTTTATAGTTGCCCAACAGCAGCAATTCAGTGCTAAGGTACGCTGCAAGTACAAGCAATGGCAGATGGTTTTTCATACCAGAGTCTGGAAACCCCACTAGTAGGTAGCTGCAGTCATCATGCAAAACACTGTCTGACTGTCTGACCCAGGGCCAATCACATTTCTAGGCACACTCCTTGTGCATCAGCCCTTCACACACAAAAGGATGAACCAGGTATTTCACGTTCAGGGACACAGACATAGCCCTCACCTTGTCCTTACCTCTCACCCAAGTCCCTACTCCACCAACAGCTTGGGAGCAGACAACTAAAATGGCTAAGCGCAATACATGCACTCTCCAGGGTCAACAGGATCACAGCTGAGTGTATTTTAGAAAAATAATTAATTCCTGTGAAAATGCTCAAAAGGAAAAAAAAAACAGTTTGTCTTGTTTTGCTTTGTTTTTACAACAGCCCATGTACATAAAGGCAATAATACTTGGAAGATTACCACCTGTATAACAACCAGCAGGGGACATTTCTCAGATAGACATGAAAGGACCAGCCAGGCTCAAGCAAACAAAATCCTATGGAAAAGACTGTGTAGACAGTTGCAAAACAGAGTTCAATAAGGCAGTAAATGATACTTCTCCACATCAGGTGATGGATTTTGATTCTTTCACTTTTATCAGATTATGCTGAGTACATGAGAAAATAAAAGTAAAAAGGATGTTTCTTGTCTCATAAGCACAGTTCAGATAAGGATAAGAAGGGAAGTTGTCTTTCCTTTTCAAAAGGCAATGGAGTGAGGAGGTATTGTTATTCAGCTGCCAAGAGCTCTCTCCCTTATGTATAGACATCACTGTTTTCTCTGAGATATTGTCTGATATCTTAATTGGAGGCTACCTTTCTTTCACATATGCCTATGGAGAAGTGAGACTTTGATTCACTTTTTTGTAAGGAGAAATACTGCCATAGGTCTTAGCAGAGCTGACATTGCCTGTAAGGGAGTGGCAAAGCACTAATGCACACAGCTTCATGCACTGGTGGGCTTCAAACAGCTCCCTTTGTGCTGTCTGGGATTGTTTTAACAAGGGAATTCCAAAGGAAGCCCAGTGCAACTTCCATCCTCTAGGGATATTCCAGGGTAAAAGGACTTGCAACAGCTACCAAAGGAATGAGAATAAGCCAAACCAAGAAGAATCCCATTGAGCAACTATGTGCTTCTAGTAACTCACGAGCAAGGCTTCACACGGAAAAGAGAAAGCCCAGTACTGATCCACTGGGAAAACAGTCACTGCACTTACACACACACATATATATATGTTCTACGATACTGAAATGAATCCAGTCCTACTTATACCAACATTTGGCCTAACTCTGAATTCAGCACCTCCAACTTACTCATTCATTTCCTTATTGTAATTAAGCTGCTAATAAATTTAAACCATGCTCATCTGTATGGGAAATGTGGAAATGTTCTTTGGCAATTAGGTGGGTTTGGGAGGAGGCACCCGTAATTTAGATATGTTATCTTCCTCTACTTATTCAACTTAAGTACAGGTCAACTTATATCTGTCTACTGAAATTACTCTTGTCTGAAAACATTTGATTAATAGAAGCACTGTGAAATCCCACTCAAGAGGAAAGCCCCCCCATAATTAATGTCAATTCCACATTGGCAGGCAGCTGTACAAGCAAGAGTGCATTTAAACCATATAAACAATAGTATTTAAATCATGTTATTTAAGCTATGAGCAAGGGATTAAGATAAATATTTTACTGCTTTATCTGTAGTTAAAGTGAGGTATGTCTAATACCAATATTCTACCATATCCCTTCTCTTTAAATTAAGTAATTATTAAGTATGGTGCAGTTGTTCTTGTCTGTCTGCTTCCCTCCCCTCCCCCTCAGGAGATAAGATGATCCTAGTTGTTGCAGAAGGAGAATAAGGTTTTTTTTATAAAGGAAACATTTGCTAAGGAAAAGGTAATCAAGAAAAAAAAAAAAAATGTAGGTTTCATTCATTTCTGATAAAACAAAACAATCCTATTCAAATTTAATCTTAACTAACCAAGGGGCTGCTAGTCACATGTGAGGTGAAATGCTTTCTCCCTTCATATTGAAAGGATTTTGACATTTAGCTCACCAACTCAGCTGATGTTTAATTCATTTTCTTGTCTGCTAGTTAGATGAAAAGAAAGAACATTTGTCAACAGGAGGGAGGCAGCAAAATTTCAGCTTTGCATTCCAATCCTAATTTACAAGGGTACAGAGTTCCAATTTCTTGATAAAAGATGCCTTAAAAGGGAGGCTGATGTTCAGATTGCAAACCATAAAGAAGCTACTGGGACAGAAACGTCACCAATGATAAATCCTTTAGGCAAAGTCATTTATGATTGAGTTAAAACGGAATATCCTGGCATGTAATGTCATCACAACACTAATGGGATATATCTGTTGCAACAAACTGCTTTCCTCCTGTAAAATACATTATTTTCTTTATTTCCTGTTTCTCAGCTCGCTTCTAGTTTTATGGAGCACTAACAGAGCATGCTGGAGATGAGCTTCTTTACCTATGTGTGCAGCAGAGCTCATACATGCACTACTACTGTAAAACAGCATCAACATTAAGTAACAGGAAGAACAGTACTGATAAAGACATGGCAGACTTGCATGTTCCGGCAAGATCTAAAGAGAGTAAGAGGAAAATACTTTTTATTTTTCAGGCATTTGACTTCTTTTTTTGAGCCATGAGAAAAGCAGTTATTTATCATATCCAGGCGTCACGAAACAAAGCACACGGTGCAGTGCTTACGTGAAAAGTAGACATTGTCAGTGGAATCACAAACCCCACCTCTCCTAATTGGAGATCCCCTTCAAACAAAATGCAGGTTATATGGAATGCTGTCATTTTCAGACCTATGACTCCTGTTGTAATAATTCAGGCTTTTGACAGAACTATACAAAGCTGAGAATCTCCAGATTTGGGTTTATCCCTCATGTGTCTGCCCTTTCCAAAAAAACATTGATTTTTATAGGTATGACAAGCTGGTTCAATTCATCTCTCTGTGAAGCAACCTTTCATATCTGTACATGAATACTAGAAGATATTTTGAGCACACCAGAAAGACTAACAAATGCAAACTGCTGTGGGCTCACATATCTGGCAGGATGACATCTAGAAAGCTGTAGAACTACTGTGATTCCTACCATATAATGACACTGCATCAGACAATACACTGCCTGATGGAAACCTCTAAGAAACATATGAAGTATAAGGAGAGAGAAACCAAATGTGTGCAGGAATAATATAACCTTCTATTTGTCTTCTTTTGTTCTCCCCACCCAGGTACTGTAGTAGAGTCTTTGTTGATATTACAGCATAAAAACGAAGAGGGTAGGAAGGAGGAGAGGGGGAATTAACCCTATAAGAAAAGAAAATTCCTTACAGATTTCATTTATTTTTAGTTCTTCAAATGAATCCATTTGCCACTCAACCTTATCAAAAGAAAGATAGGATCTTTACTGAAATGTTCCAGAGGAGGAAAAGAAATAACCCCTCACTTGCAACAGACTCTACAGACAGAATTCAAAAACAGGTTTTTCTGCATCCCTCATAGCCCAGTTACTGTCTGCAGTGCGTGCACCACTTATTTCCCAAACAACTATTTCATTCAATTAAACACTCTAAATATTTGAGTATTAAAGGGAAAAAAAAAAAAAAGCCAGTGCATCCACCCAGGTTTAACACATATGCAAAGAAGACAAACAAAGGAGTTCTTTTAAGTCTCTGAACTATGCATCTCTGCCTCCTCTTCTTTATTTCCCCCCAAAAAGACTTAAGATAAAAAATGCTGTATATACTGACTGCACACTTTCAGAATTTGCTGCCGAATCTTTCCTCTACAGCAGTACTGCCTCTGCAGCTCCACGATGATTTTCTAGACTGTAAACACACCCTTAAAAATGAAAGCTGAGCATAAGCTCAGGTAATGCCATTTCTGATCCTGCAGAAGAATAAGAAAGTGATGCCACAATATTACAGACAAAGAAAATAAATAGAAATGAAATTGTAAAGTCCACAAGCTAACATGGGTCTTGGCCTCCTGAGATTTACATCACATTAATATGACTAGCCATATGAGTATTTATTCACTTCAGTGAGGTGCAGAATCTAAACAGCAAATATAATGGCTAAGTGGAACTTTTTTGAAACATGACAAACTGTTTTCACAAAAGCACAGGTTAGATGTTTATTCAGGTCTTCACTGTTATTCAAGGCCATAGCATCCCAATCTCCAGTTTTCTTTTGTGGTTTAATAGGAGTCAGCTCTGCATCCTGAGCAGACAAAAATCATTATTGTGTTGAGAGTTAAAAATGATGAAATCATAGCACAAAGGCTGCAAGTGAACATAGAGGGTATCTCACGGGACTGCAGGCAAGATGCTGCTGTTCACTTTCCTGCACCATTCCCACGCACCGTCCATTTAATTCAAGGTAAAATAAACTGCAGGCAAAATTTCACAGCTGGGAGCCATATAATACAGACATTTTTACACAAACCTTAGGTCCAGCTCGCTCCCAAAATTACCACGTGCCAGAGAAACAGCTTTCTTTCTTGTCAGGACACAAAGGCATTAAAAACAGTAGCTAATGGAGCAGATATTCCACAGCTGCCCAAGCAGGTCTTCACTGCAGCAAGGGCAGTTTCTGCCAGCTTTCAAAACTGGAGCCTCCCATGGTATTATCAAGTGTTCTGAAAAGTTATTAACATCAGGAGGTCTTTGTGATCACCCAAAGAGGCTGTCTCGCTGTTCCTAGCTTTAACTCTTTCGCTCATTCAGGATGGGGGTAATAAAGGTTTAAAAATTAAAAAAAAAAAATAAAGAATTAATAAACAAAGTAGAAGATAAAGCTGAGAATCCAATTCATTTACTAGTGCCTACTGATACTGTAAAATGCCAGTAAGCCATAGGTAATTCTACTGTCTGAGCTTTTTTTTTTTTTTTTTTTTTGGTATTTTATAAGCTCCAGCCTTGTGCCATTTTGAGTGATAGTCCTTTTTGTCTCTTTTTGCCTCCAATCTAATACCTGTCACAACCATCACACAACTGAGAGCCTTTTCATAGGCTTTAGTTAACCCACTGATCCATGGAAAAGCAGGAATGGGAGTTTGCAGCAATGCTTTGCTTACTGAAACCTACACAGCTTGCCTATAAAAAAAAACAACACACTATTTGTATACGTTTCAAGTCCTTTGCTTGTTTTATCTTTTGATGAAGAAAGCTGTGAAGTACAATCCCAGCCATAATAATAGCTTAACAACATCTAAATTTTAGTGTTGCATGATAAAATATCCCCGGAGATTTCAGAGGATGGGAGGGAGGACTCGAAAGAATACCAAATTAAACATCTTTAAGTCCTCAGGGATAGAGTCAGAGGGGGAAGGGAAAAAAAAAGTCATTTAATTTCCCCAGTCAGCACTGCCTGCAGATGCAGGTTAGGAAGCAGGCCTTCTTTGGAGAGCAGAGATCCCTTTGTTAAAATGCTCTTCCCCTTGTATTCATCCTCCCTCTCTTTCTTAGTGCTCTTCATCATTTCCTCTGTTTTTATAATAAGCTTAATGTTTTGTGGAGTGTTTTTTCTGTTTGTTTTAAATTAAGTCCCCTGAAATACCCATTCAAATACTTTCCCACAAAGAGCCTGAACACATGACTTAATTAAGGAAAACTATTTTTACCCCACTTTTTTCAAATAAACTACTTAATTTCACTAGTAATTAAAATTGTTTAAAAAAAAAAAAAAAAAAAAGCAATGGAACTATCAAGAATTATCAATAATTAAGGAATTAAATTGATCAGCTAATGGTACTATGCATCACAGCACAGACGTCCTCTACTGACGATTTGCCACAGAACGATATCTTGCATCACTCATTGGAAGGTCTGAAGGCTGGGTGTACGGGCTCTGCTCTTAATTACGGGTCTGCAGGAAAGCTACAGGCCATAGATTGGCTAGTTATTAACTGGCAAAATGCAATTTCTGCCTCTTCCCACCTTAGTACTGGGTGACCTTCCCATTCCTCTCCCTCTTCAGAAGATAGAATTAGTCCCCTTGGCAAGTGACACTGTTCACCCCCTCTAGGTTTATGCCGTTGATGGCATAAACTGTTTTCTGCTACAGTATGACTATCACCCACGACTTTCTGTAAAGAAATAACACAAGTGTGGTTTGTTGGGTTTTTTTGTTGTTGTTGTTTTTTCCCCAGTCATGGGGACATGGAATGTATTTATAATAGCTGAAGAAAATCCAAACCCATAAACTGCATTACTGTCTGCACTAATGCTGATTCCTCACCATACCAAGCTATAACTTCCTTGTCTGCAACACTTCCTAGGGATGCTCCCAGCACACAACTCTCTTCTTTCCTTCTCTTAGCACCCAACAGGATTACCAGTAACATACCAGAAATAGTGTTATAAAATAACCCATCTTTGGAGAGAAGCATTAAGAAGAACTAGGAAAAAGCACAAGGCACATGAAATGAACACTCATGAATGGCTGCCCTGCTTGTCCACAGCAGCTTGCCACATTGCTGTGGCTTAGCATAGCTGTGCAGCACACAGGGATGATTGTGGCAGCCCAGAGACTGTGAGCCAGTCACATTGTGAGCCACGGTCAGGGCAGTGGCAGTGAGCAGAAGGGACAGGAGGAGGGGAGGAGGGGATGAGAACTGTAGGAGTTCAGGGTAGTCCTTAGAGGGAGGCTTCAGAGGTTGCATTTCTGATTTTTCCAATTGTCATTTCGGACCAGTGCTGTGTGATGAGTCACTGTTTGTCACTAGCGGGGTTCTGTAATGGGGAAATCTACAGTGGTATGACAGCCTGTCACCACCAGCAAAGTAAGATGGCACTGCAGAGTTAATAAGCCAGGGAGACCGTAAACACAAAGAAACCAGAAATAAAGAGAGCAAGGAGGAACATGAAGCAATAAATATCAAAATACCCAGGATTTAGCACACACAAATAACCTTCCTGCACATGGAACTGGTTTTTTTGGTAGTGATCATTTTTAAACTTTATAGTCCTATATTTTAGGAAAAAAAAAAAAAACCTTTAAATCGCTCTCAGACACCAAAAATCTAAGCATATCCACATGCACAGTCCAAAGGAAGAGGCATGCACACACACCTGCTTTGTAAAGAGATCAAGTCCTAAAGTACAATGTTCAAGAAAAAAGCTGGCTCAATAATTAAATTGCTATGGATGAGAGAAGACAGATCCTACGATGGTCTTCAGGGCAGCACCTTTCCATAAGGGCCTCAATGCAGGAGGGAAATGAGGCAGCAGATCTTCAGAGAACATGGAAATATGGCCCCATTTTGACAAGCTGGATTCCCTTCTTCTTACTTCCCCCCCCCCTTCTTACTTTGACTCTCCCCCACAGCTAGAGCCTTTCTAATTTTGAACATACCCAAGTTCTAGGGATGTCTAGAAAACAAGTCAATTAAGTTACTTAAAGCCCTTACCATGCTTAAGATTCACTTACAGCATGAAAAGAGCAAAGCACCTTCCTGGTGTTGTGCAATTGGCAAGCATTTTGGCCAACTATATTAAACCATGCTAGAAAAAAGAATTCCAGGGTGTGCATTATGTTCATTTTTAAACCCTGTTAATTAACTATCACTTAAACGATTGCTGATCTTAGACCTAAAGCATGTGAGATGAGATATTTCTCATTAAGCGAAAGAATTTGAAGTGTGCAAACCACTTGTAACAACAGAGAACACTTCCATCACAACATCATATATAACGCAGACTCAATTCATGGTCACTGAATGTTTATATTCTGTTCGCACTTGATTATGCTCTTGTCAGTATGATTTGGATCATAAAACGTCATTCAGGCAATACTATCCACGAAGCATGAAAGCTAATGCTCCACATTGCCAGTACCATTTAATGTGCAGTAAGACCAAGCAATACAAAAAAAAAAAAGATTAAACAAACCAGTAAAAGCTGTATTTAACCTGTGATGCCACTGGTAGATTCTAAAACTCTGAGTGTCTGATCAATGGAATTACAAGAGGCACAAGTCCTCAGATCCTCACAACCTGCATTCATACAACCATTTCTGGAAAGAAAAAAAAAAAAAAAAGTAGGGAAAGGGCTTATGACTTAGAACTGTAGTAATTTTTAAATGAACCCTGACAAACGCACCAGAAATAACTAAAAGATAATGCACTACACTAGTTTATTTGCAAGCAAAAAGTTATCTCAGAACACTTATCAAAAATAAAATGTTATACCTGGATGCGACATACACTGAGATAACAGTCTGCAATTAAATTAGTTTGGTAAGTCCTCCCCAAAGCATGTACCATAAAAACAAATTGCTATTACTAGAATAGAAAGCTTGGCTGTCAGAGCAGGGAGTTAAGTGGGATAATGAGTCTCTGCTCTGTGCTTGACCAGATACTGCAAAAAGTTTGCTCCCCACAGCATCTTAGGCATCATAAGATGTCACTTCTCAAAATCACAGCTGGACAAGCCTATCCTCCTTTCTTCCCACAAAATGAGCTCTTGCTGTTAATATTACTGTAGGCCAGAAGAAGCAGCAAAATACTGTATTAAGCTGATGCCACCCACATTATGCTGCTATCTCACCTCTTTTTTCCAAAAGAAAACAGAAGAGTAACAAACTCAGGGTGGATATCAGAAAAAAACTTTTCAGTAAGAGCAGCAAGGCAGTGGCACAGGCTGCCCAGGGAGGCGGTGCAGTCACCATCCCTGGAGGTGTACAAGAGCTGTGTGGATGTGGCACTGAGAGACATGGGCAGTGGGTGTGGTGGGGGTGGGCTGATGGTTGGACTAGGTCATTCTGGGGGTCTTTCCCAACCTTAACGATTCTGTGAACTCATATATAAGCACATAGCTATATAAATTCCTCTGTGCCATATACTTACATGCTGAAACAACTGAATAGAGGACACTCAGTTGTTGCTCTACTGTCATTAAGGCAGATTAAAGCATAAGAACAGTCAGATACCCTGACAGATCCAAAAATAAACCCACTCATTTAAACAGAGTTTTGGTCTCTGGATGTGGACTGTTTCATTTGTCCAGCCAGCTGCTAGTCTCGTATGATTCCTTTCAACTCAGAAGAAATACTTTCTTGGCTCTCAAAACTGAAATACTCTGACTTCAGAAGCCTATACCATATCTGCCTTCCTGCATCAGTGAGTCCAGAGAAACTCCAAAAAGCCATCTGATTTTTGGTTTTCTCTTATGTTTGTAAGATGTGGGTAGAGTGATGCACAAGCTGCTTTTACTTAGTTCCTCTGCAGTTTCCTTTGAAATAGTTTGTACCATTCTACCACAAACTCCATCTGCACAGTAACCACACAAGGAGTGGAAGTACATTTAGGATTCCCCAGATGTCCAAATAACCAGAATAGAGTTGTGCAGCACTTTCTGAATGGAGAACTCCTCTTTCCATGCAGGCTAAGGCGCTACTGATACTACTTGTTCCAGCACTGCTCATTTTGCTACTGCTTCCTAGTTATCAACATCCCTGGTTTAGTCTCTTCACACTCTACACATGTATCACAACACTGTTCACCAGCATCTGATCATTCAGTCAGAAATTACTGTTATTTGTTTCTTAATAAAATATACCAGCATAGCTGCTTTCCTTGTAGCTCAGCACCAGCAGATGTTTGCCTTCTACTCACCCATGGTAGTGTCTGTTCACAGAATACACAGTACTTCAAAGCAACCCCTTTGAACCTGGATGAGAGCACAGCCTTCACACACAGCTTAATTGTGCCTACCAGAAGATACTTAGTTTAGCAAGAGGTCAATTTGCATACTTACAGATCTTTTCCCCTTTCAGTCACAGTATAAGGAGCAAGCATATTGCTAACATAATTCACTGTACATCAAACCAGATTCTGTTTGATGCATTCAGGCACCTACTGTCCTTAATGCATTTTTCCCGGCAGATGCACATACACTGCTTCATGTGAAAACATTTATACTAGCATCCATTCAATTATTTTTTTTTGCTCAAAGTTAAAAAATACCAGAGATGAGCTCAGCTCTTCAAAAGAATCACTGTTTTTGAGTTCAGGAAAGGGAGAATTGTTATTTGCTCTCACCAATACTGGAGTCAGTTATGGCTTCACACTGAATTTACAAAGTTAACCAGCTTTTTTTTTTTTTTGCCTGTGTTTTTTTGGTTTTTATTTATCTTGTGTTAACATCAATTCAGCATAGGAAAAAGCACCCATCTCAAAATTTACCACAAAGACAGTAAATGGAAAGAAATGAAGGAAAGGCATGTGGAGTACATCAGTAATTAAGCAACACAGGAAACTCTTCATTCTCTCTTCACAGGCAACAATGAGAGTTCAGAGCCAGAAAAGTCAGTGGCACTGATATTGCAAAAATATTCCATGTAAGTGCATGAGGTTTACATGTCAGCTATTAGACAGGACAATATGGCCAGTTAACCTCTACTTTCCTGGTGAAGGAAATAAGGAAATTTATAGCTGTCTTCATGCATATATGACCTTTTACAAATGTGTATTATTTTCATATTAGTTAATTTGCAGACATCATTTTCTTCTCTCCCACCTGAAGTACTTGCTGCGTTTGCTGGTTATTATTTACATGCTGTTTTTACTGTCAAACTTTGTCATTTAAATATTCACAGTTTCTCAACCTCCCCACTACTATCTGATGACTTGCTGGCACTAGCTATGCTTTAATATACAATTGTGAAAAACTGCATTACTGTTCACTTAAATGCTAATCACAGCAGGTACCTTTTCAGAAAGATGCCAATGTTTGTATGATGTAGGAATCTTCCACTTCGCAACTTTCTGAATACACACATGCTATATCAAATAATCACCAAACAATAGAACAGCTTGGATTAGAAGAGACAACTAAAGATCATCTAGTCCCACCCCCAGCCATGTTGCCCAAAGTCCCACCCAACCTTGAGCACTTCCAGGGATGAGGCATCTACAACTTCTCTGGGCAGCCTCCGCCAGTTCCTCATAGCCCTCGTCAGGAAGAACTTTTTCCTAAGGTCTAATCTAAATTGATCTTACAGTTTAAAACCATTATCATGTATGTACTAGATTCTCTCTCAAATCATTGTTTGGCAAAAAATAAAAAGATAACTCAGGAAAAAGAAAATAAAGAAAACAATAAGAGGAGAATACTATTTAATTTTACATATCCTTCAAGGTAATAGGCACAGAAACCACTCCTTTTAAAAAACCTAATCTGCCAGATAAACTAGCCTTGGAAATTTTGTTTACCCAGATCCATTTCCACTGATGGCAGGACATGGGAAGAGAGCTGGCAAAGAGACAGCGTTCTCTTTCCAATTTCGTCTCCCTACTGGTGTTATCATTAAGGCTGAACCTGCAAGTTGAGAGTACCATCCATGCTAACAGTGCTCAGAGGTTCATCAGATTCACCAACTGTCACTGACTCACCGGTTGACTGTTTTGCTCCCCTCTCTCCCTCCCCTCCCCCCATTTCCAAGTCAGTGAATTTTCCAACTGTTAATTCAGCGCATTTCAGCTTGGAATATATTAACAGAATGGAATTCAATACAGGATCTTCATCATTTGCACAAGCACATGCATATACATTCAACTTCCAAAATATCACCTTGGATAAGAAAATATTCTCTTGAAGACAAAGAGCTAGGAAAAACAAAACATTTCAATATAATACCAAGAGGTTTCTGACCTAGGGTTCTATTGCTCATTTTCAGTAAATGTTTCCTATGAACTTGAAAAGCAGGTGTGTACTGCTACAATGCGTACATTATATGATATATTTATGTATGAAAAGAACATGTAAAGTGGACTTTAAAGATATCAGTGTCCTGGGATTTTACATATTCATCAATTCAGTGTCTTCCTCAACAATAAACATTCTTACGGGATAATGAAATTTTACCAGATTCCTGGAGTTACATTTTCTTCTTCTGCAATTTCTTTGGAGACATTTTGAACATTTTATGAGTTACTTCAGCTTCACCACTTTCCAAAAAACAGGAATTTAGGGAAGACTTCATGTGCCTTTAAATCTTAATCAGATGTATAATTGAAGGTTTTAAAGTTACTTTTGTCATGAAAGAAGAGCAACCTCTCTGCTCACTGTGCTCTATACAGAAATGATATGTTTTGCCTTTTTTGTTTTAGTGTTGACTTCAAGAAAGCCCACTTCAGATGGAAAAAAAAAGTCTCAGACAAGGAGTACAAGGAGTAAAAATAATTGAGCTGCTGTAAGATAGGTATCAGTAGCATTTTACAGTGAAAGAACATACTAAACTGACTGAAGGTAACTCATTTATGTCATCAGGTTGTTCTCCTGACCCCAAGACATATTTGTTAAGACCAGTCTGACACTAGCTGCACAAAAACAATGACAAACTGAACAAGCAGGGAGCCCTGCAGCACGACTGGTGGTCAAGAAGAAGCAGAAGCAGCCATCCAGACACAAAAGGGTCACAGCTGACCGTATCTATGCTGATAAATACAGAAGGGCAAGCCCTCATATTTAGACTCCTCAATCAAATCCATGATTGCATCCATGCTATGCAAGATTAAGTCTCCATGCCCTCCAGGCCTTGCATGGTTTTTCTATGGCTGATGACTTTCCTGTTCCACCGGGTATTTACGCACTTCAAATACACAACACAGTGCAAAGGTTGCCTGCCACTCATCACAGCTGTATTTTCAACACTGAGAGGTAGAGCTGCATGATATTCAACTTGGTAGCGTCTGAAACTGCAAAACCTTTTAGAATGGAGAGGCAGAACACAATAAGACAGCAGGATTCATCCCAGCTTCAGTATTGTCCCCACTGCCCACTTGGTAAGGGGACCTAGTGCAATCTCAGCTCTGTAGACTGTAATGTCTGGCTGGTGCTAGGCAAAGTCATGCCCAAGACCCCGCTAACAGCTAGGTAGCATTTGCACAATCAACACTGGACATTCTGGTACCTCAGCTATTTTATTTAGTAGTACAGATGTGGCCACTGAGCCCTATCTAACAACCATTTACAGTAGCTGCAAATCATTCTGCTCACTTCCATGCAACTCAGGTTACTTTAAGCAAACTGGAAATAGGCCAGATGTAGTAAGGAACATTGTCACTCCTGTTTTAGGAGAGAAATTAATCCTTGTAAGAGCATTTTGCAGGAACACCATTAACATTTCACCTCATCCCTCCTATTACAAAGCACAGAAATGTTGCCTCAGTGATTTTTGCACTCTTTTGAGTACCTCTTAGTTATCCCAAACATATCTTTTAGAAGGCTATATAAGGAGGGGACTGAAAAATGAAATGTTGTGTAAACAACTGCAATGCTTTGCAGTATGGCTACAATAGAGCTACCTTAAAAATTAACAAGTATATTCTAACAAGCCCATAGCTTCCAGATTTTATTGTACATTCATGAAATTGTAGTTTCTCCCTGAGTATATCCTTCTATCAGGGGGAAGCCATTATTGAAAATCAAACACCACTTTTGATATAAATAAATAAACAAAATAAATCTTGCTCTTTAACTTACACAAAGTAAGACGTGCTTTCATCACACTAGATGTAATATGATGGCAAGTGCAGCAATGACAGCAAAGTCTTCAGCTACAGCAAGAAAAGATTTGCTCATATACAACAACCATAGGCACAGAAATAAAGAAAACAAGCTGCTCACCTTTGGAATACCACTCACGATCACATGGGATCACCAATGAGATACCTTTGCCACCACTGCCAACCCTTAAATGAGGCCAGGGAAGAGATGGATCCTGGCTCCACCTTTTCTGGTCACTCAGATTCATTGAATGCACCTGAGCTCCCCTGGAGTTGTCCCTGCCTTCCCACAGGTGCTCAATCAATCATTGCTTCAGGCTGTGACTTAGCATTTCCACCACACTAGGTTATTGCAGACCTTTTTTTTTTTTTTTTTCCCCACTCTTATTTTCCATATTCTTTTTAATATAGAGACTGAGTGAGATGCAATTTCAGCCATGATCTCAGCAGTGCTGCTTGCAGACTTCTGCTGTTCATTACACGCTGCAGACAATTCAAAAATAACAGCAATTCCTTCTGCCTCAGGTGCGCAGATTGAGAAAACCAACTTGCAGAACAAATCAGTAGGGAGACTTGCAAAGTCTGAGAATGACAGTAAAGTCCTCAGTTAAACCACCACCGTGCACTTGGTGTTATTTGATTCTCCATCTCCTCCTGAGCACTCAGAGCTTTGCAACCTTTGAGGTCCAGACCCTTTCGGGGGTAAGTAAGCAAGCAAGCTGAGGTTTACTGCTGCTTGCGCTGCCTTTCCACTTCTTAGTAGTCACTACACATCAGTCAACAGAGCTAACTTTTCTCTACAGTGTTCTTTTCCTCTCTCCCTCTAATGGTTAACAAACACATCTGAAACTCTACTTAGCATTCATTCTGTATTTCCAAGCCACAGTAACATTCATAAACAGTCCCTGGTGTTTGTAAAATGATCAGACATATCACAATTTTTAGTTGTCAGAACAGAAAACAACAGTTGTTTTGTCAAGAACAAGATAACATGGCCTAATCCCACCTCAAATTCTGATGGGAAATGCACAGCACTTCCTGTATAGCTTGAACAGTGATGAGAATAAGCAAGATGATGAAGTAACAGTAATGCAAAACCTAAGAAGAATTAATAAAAAACTAGATCATGAGCACTGTTTGGACATTCATAATACATCGGATGTCTTGATTTCCAAAGCTAATGAACCCCTCTCCTTTGAAGTACTGGTTCAAAAACTTCTTCCTGGTGTGAATATGATGAATTGCATGCAAGTGAGAGAGAGATTGCCTCTTAGGTCATTCCTCCCACCTCAGGGTCAGAAACTTCCCCTTAGACTTATGATACACCTTGGCAAGCAAAGCAGCTGTTTATATGGAAAAGTAGTACAGGGGATACTCTGCATGTTTTAAAATGTTTTAATATATTTGATATATTTCATATACTGTTATGCAGCCAGCAACTGAGAATAGAGCTTGCAATGTGGGGCTGGAGCTCTGTACAGATCACTAACCTTTCAAAGGACTCAATGGTCTAAAATAAAATGCAGGTAAATAAGACTGACAGGTGATCAATTAGTAAAAACACTGTAGACAAAAGTGATTTTTCAGTGTCTGAAAAGTGTACAAACAGGTCTACTGTTTCAAAACATGCAAAGTAGACTGCATTTTTTAGAAGTACACCCAATTGATAAATAATTTTATCATCTACTATCCCTGCTGAATATAAATCAGGCAAATATTTCTTGAAACTGAACACTGTTATGTTTGGGATTTTTTTGTTTGCTTGTTTGATTACTTTTTGATTGTTTGTTTGTTTGTTCATTTTAGTGTGAGAGCTAACCTAGAAACTACTTTAATCAAAGACAATGAGTAATACACTAAGTTACATTAGATAGAGGGTGGTGATACAGAAGTATAAAAAAATGGATGGCATTTTCAAGAATTTGGTAGTATTTACATTCAGTAATTGACAAAGGCTATATGAAACCTAAAAAGTATCACTGCATTAAAACATTAAGGAAGCTATTAAGGAATAAATAAGTATTAAATAATTATTTCAAGATCAATGCCAGTTTATTAGAACTAAATTACTAGTGAGCACATGTAGATTTGGTTCCAATGTTCTCTACTTCATATTTGATATTTTTACATTTCCCTCTTATCTACTGACAAATATAGCAACTGTTTAAGGCCCTTACCAGTGTTTGCACACTAAACTCATCATAGAATCATAGAATGGTTTGGGTTGGAAGGGACCTTTGAGATCATCCAGTTCCAACCCCCTGCTATAGGCAGGGACACCTCCCTCTACACCAGGCTGCTCAAAGCCCCATCCAGCCTGGCCTTGAGTGCTTCCAGGAAGGGAGCATTACAACCTCACTGGACAACCTGTTCCTTCCAATGTCTCACCACCCTTGCAGTAAAGAATTTGTTCCTAATCTACTTCCAAAAGTATTTAAGAAGTAATGGTCTAGAAGAAAATAGACCTTAATTACTTTAGAAGAAAAATTTTAAAAAATGAAAAAAGGGACAGAAACTGGCAATATTTTTTCTGTTTTAGTGGAAATATTCAACTTTGACACCAAAATGCTCTGAGATTGCATTCACTAGGCTACAGTTTCTTCAAATTAAAGAATAAATAGGAAACAGAGTTTTAACATTGTAAAAGAAAAAATTACTACTCATTGTTAATTTAAGAGTAGTACTTAATATTTTAAAAATTAAAGAAAGAAAGCAACCAATTTGATCCTGTATTGCCTGCTATATTTTTTCAAGAACTGAAAACAATGCTTTATTTTCTGGTTTCTTTAAACTTTGTCAATTACCTAAAATTAAAGTTCATTAAACAATACTTTTTAGAGTGACTCTTTATCTTTTCCAATGTCAGATACCTACAATTCATAGAATTAAACTGGCTAAAGATTTATTTATTGTTTTAGGAGTGAGGCGTTGGATCAGATAATCTCCAAAGTTCTTCAACAACCATAACAATTCTGTGTTTCCAGGATAAAAACTGTCTCTTCAGAAATTGTTCCCTGCTATCTTAGTTGGGCACATGGTATCAATTACCATAACACTACAATATTTAATGTATTTATTCTCACAATCCTCCTGAGAGGTAGGAAAGTCTATTATCCTTATTCATAGATAGAGGACTCAGGTGCTGAAACATAAACGGTTTCTGTCATATATTTTTTATTGTATTCTTCTTATTCAAGGTCCCTTGCATATATACGGACAGTTATGCATAAAATATTAAATAATCCTGAAGTCCCTCTTGATTGTGTCATTGTTGTAGTTTTATATCTGATAACTTCAGTAACTTCACAACTCTTGAAAGATCCAGGTTTTGCATTTTAATTTAACCACCTGAACATAATTCAAACTCATGCTAAGGCAGCAGTTTCTGACTTGATATCCTACCCTCAATATTAATACAGCCAAACACTCAGATAACTAGCATGACTGTTTCAACAGCCTGTTAAATACACTGTCAAGGTGTGGATAATATTTCATGGATCTCACATGAGCGCAAGAGCTGGCTGCTAATGCAAGCATCACATTGCAATGAAAAAAAGTTTAGCAACTCCGCGTGGAAGGAGGAGATCAAGAGACAAACTGCAAATGGGATCCTTAGCTGGGGGATCAAAGGTGAACTGCAATACAGTAGTTAACACAATTCCTTAAGATTTCCATTCATTTAAATGATTCAAGGATGGCTCTTCAGGTTTGTGATCCAAAAAGATATTAGTGGTTTAGTACATCAAAACAAAATAAAAAGGAAAAACAAGAAGAAAAATAGAAGCTGCATCTTAAAACTCTATCAACAACAAATTTTAATTTATACTTCAGTGAAATAAGTTGCTTTGGTGTTGTCAAATCTGGGGAGATATGAACACAGGATTTTAGAGAACAATCAAAAATTCTGTGAGCCAAGACAGATACAAGACCAATAAAGCCCCCAAAACTACAAATATTTTACATAGCTCTTAGCCATTTATACGAATCACAGAATGGCCAGGGTTGGAAGGGACCTCAAGGACCATGAATCTCCAACCCCCCCTGCAACATGCAGGGCATGTGAAGAAGCACAGGTTTCATTTTTAACAATACCATGTATCAAATTTATACTGTCAATACATCATAAACACAAAAAAGTCACTAACAAAGTAAATACGGATAGGTTAGTATGGAGTCTGGTATAAATTCACCCAATTTTGTTACTGAAGTCTTACTCACAACCCCTCACTTTATTTCCCAAGGAGCCACATTCTTTTGCTTTAATGTAAGCTGTTCCCTTTGTGGCAGATTATGTTAAAAGTATTTTAAAGGAGACCCTCAGCGTGCAGTTAAGACTCTTTCCATCAAAGGTTGAACAACAGAGTTCTGTATAGAAAGGGTTCACTCCATTTCGTGTTCAATCTCCTGAGCAGTGTGAATTTATTAACTACTTTGAAGTGGTAAAAACATGATGTGTGTGTGTGTGTGTGTGTGTACAGATGATCCAAACTGTACAAAAACCAGCCAGGAAATCAATAAAGCAGCTTTTTAACAAATGCATTTCCAACCGATCAAAAGAATAGCCTAACGGCTACATACCGCTGATCTAACAGTCATTACATTATCATTTCAAGGAAACATCGTTTGCAACTGAAAGGTGAAGTCTTTCCATAATGAGCTCCTTCTGAGTCAGCAACAAGACTCTTTTTATAATGCTGAGACAAAATAAATATGTGGCAAACAACAGGGAGGAATTGTTCTGTGCAAACAAATGTTTTGCTGCATGTGAAGTCTCTTCCTTTGAATTGGAATCATACATAAAAGAAGCGAAACAGAGAGAAGGGGGCCTATGGCATAGGACCCTTTAATTGGGAAAGGAAAATTGTAGCTCATTGGTGATAGCCTCTACAGGATGAGTAAGAAAAGAGGAACGTACTCTGTCTGGCATTAGCAGATTCAAATAAATGCTGAAGGCAGAAAAGGATTTGAGCTGGCCCTAGAGAAGTTACTGATGTTATCCACAAGTCTCACACTTTGGAAAACGTTCTGTTCCCGGTGGTATTAGAGCTGAATGCGTTTTCAAATGAAGACGACAGTAAACTCAAAATAAAAGGCTTTATTTTGAATTTAAGAGAGAATAAAAGGTGCAGATCACATCCTCAAATAGAATAAAATACCACCGATGTACTGACCCTAATTATACTATAAAACATCCACCTAAGTACTGACCCTAATTATACAAGTGGACCTTGTGCTGCTTCGTCTACAATAATGGGCAGGAGAGCGAGAAGCAGAAGGGGTTGTTTCTGCAGGAGGTATTTAGTTGCTTGACCCAGAAATAACTGACAGCAACGATAGATTGCGACAGAGAACACATCCTTTTCCTCCCCTCCTTTACTCAAAAGATTCTCTTACAAATAAAACTGGGTCCTAAAAATTACCACTGAGGGTATAAGCATCTGCTATGAGTAACTACAATATACTACATTTTTTCTAGGAATTATTTGTTTTCATTGTGTTGCTGTTGTGGGTTTTTTTATGCATAAGGCAGTGAGTGACTTGGGGCCACCACATTGCCCTATAGATCATTCCAAAGGAGCAAGGAAATTCAGTGTTCTCAGAACATCTTCAGATTACACAGTCAAATGAACAACAGTGCTGGCTCACAAAGTATCCCTGCCTAAATCCCCATCAGTTAAAATTACCTACAGCCACTTCCAAAATCTATGCAGTCAGGATAGTTGTGCGCATCTGAAACCAAGGATGCAGTGTAAGGGAGAGAATGTATTTTTCCACAGCATTTGTTAGAGGAGTACTGATAAAGCAAACTTATTCATGTAAAGCCAGGCAGGCTGAGGTTCCTCCATTTTCCTTAGTGCCTTAGCCTGTCTGTACTAACGTCGTTTGCCATATAAATCTTCTTGGCAGTAGTGCACAGGAGGGTTCCCATAGGGACCAGAAAGAGAATCAGAAATTCTTGTCCCATTATCTGCCTTCACAGCACTTGTAGGAGAGTCAGACGATCCCTTCTTCATGTGATAATCAGAACTAAACACTAACGTAGGATTCATTGCCTCTAATGTTACAGCTTCTCTATTAATGTCTATGTCTAAAGCTCTTCAGCCCAGGCTTGTTTTATAGCAAATGGATAAAAACAGATGCTTTTAGGGCATGATTTCTCTGACCAGACATAAATGCCTTCCTCAGGAAAAGATTAATCACACCCTAGAAATGTCTCTTGCTCTGGTATCTTAATAAGAACATCAGATGACTTGCTCAGAGGAAGCATTTACACCATCGATGTTTATATGAGATAAGCTAAATCCCACCCTGACAGTCTAAGGAACTACCCTACTTTGCAGATTGCTGATTTTTTTGGTGACAACATCTGCACACCAGTTCTATGGAATTCAACAACTTCAAAAGGAAAAGGAAACAGAGGTATTTTTATGGAATTATTAAATTTTACCTCTCCTGTCTCTCTGCAGATTGACTTTGCTTCACATGGCATGTGTGTGGGTTTGCACTCACGCACACATCTCTGCCAAGCGTCCAGCAGGAGTTGAATATAATTTTTTTGCTTCAGTACAATTGACCTTCATGCTTTCATTGACTTTGCAAGCTTATGGCTTTATTTCTTTTTCTCATCAGCCCTATTAAACCCTTCTTACACACTCCCTTTCATTTTTCCTATTACAATTTATGTTACAAGGCCTTCTTTTACCTTGAAGAGAGTTTTCAGGGGATGTTGGAGGAAGAAAGCAATACACCACTATGAAAACATGGAGCGAGGTAAAGGAACAAGAACAAAGCAACAGTTTTATGCACAAGGTGTTCATTTTCCCTTTTCCTAGAAGCCTGCAGCATCTCTGCTGCTTTAACCAGTTGTATGCTGTAAAAATAAAACAAAGAAAATGAGTGAAAGTTTCCAGTGATGCATAATAGAAAACTAACTTTTGGGACATAAATTGTGCATGAAATTTGCTGCAGGTGATAAGGAATAGGGAAAGATCCTTTGGCAAAAAGCTTTTACTTCTAATACGCAATAGCAGAGCAGCAATCATTAAGATGATGTAGTTTCCTTCCCTACTTTATTTCTGCATACTCCTTCCATGCTTCAGTTCTTTTTTGAAGCTGGTGATAAAGGAATGCATTCTCTCATTTTCATATTTTATACTCTTAATTGTGGCATTCATATTACTCTTGTACTGCTGCAAAGAATGGTGTACCTTTCAATATATTTTATAGCATGGTCTTGCAACAGCTCAAGATC
This sequence comes from Lagopus muta, assembly GCF_023343835.1. NCBI lineage: Eukaryota > Metazoa > Chordata > Aves > Galliformes > Phasianidae > Lagopus > Lagopus muta. The sequence continues at coordinate 107,728,044 of NC_064433.1, forward strand.
TGTTCAATTTTTATTCCTAACATGTCATTGGTGCATTTGAGTACACCTCAACATGAATATTTACTCTCTCATTTTCTGCTACAGATGGTAGCTCATATTAAAATGTTAATAACTGAGTGAAATGACCAAAACCTTTATAATTTGACCCTCCCGTCCCCTCCAAACACCACCCCTCCCAAAACCATAGTTAATTTATATGATAATTAAAAGGAAATGGGAAACTGTCAAGTTTCCCTGAAAGTTTCTCTGAGGTGAAAATGCTGGCTGATACTATTTTTCCAAGGGTGAAGTCTGCATGAATATTTTTTGTTTAGATAGCAATAGAGCTTTCTGTTCCTTCAGTAATCTAAAATGTATGAATGTGTTAAAATACATAACATACAATGATCATTCTTAGTGAATTCTCAATACACAGAATAAGCTATAGATAAGATACAGAATAAGATAGATATATAGATAGACACATATAGATATAGATACCGAATACAAATAATTGGAAGGGCAAAGCAATAAGCAGTGACTTACTTCTACATAAAAGCATTAGAACAGCACGAAAGAAAAGACCACTAAAAAAGAACACAGTATTCTCAGACTGGCTTTTCTCTTGTGCTGGTTTTTGCAGCATGGACTTTTTTTATTCGATATTACAAATATCACACAATGAGTCTCATCTCTTCCAGTAAGTTTCCAAGATCAAAACTTGATGGGCACATCTGCTGTTGACAAATGCTGGGACAAGTAAAACAAACAGAACTGAAAGGTCCTAGCTGCTGCTGCTAAGAGTATTTGCTCTTCTCTCACTATCACCTGCAATCTCACTTCATGCAGATGGCATCCCAGCTGCTATGTGGCCATCCAAAAAAGGTCAGTTTGCACACAGCTCAACAGGTGACATTTTATCAGCACAGTAGAGAGTGCACCTCCTCTGCAGCTGCAAAACAAGGGCTCTCCAATTGGTCTGATACAAACTGCACATTCAACTCTTTCTATAAAATCTCCTTGTCAACCTTGTATAAAATTGCCAGGCCACCAAGTTTTCTGTGCTAGTTTTCTAATGCATTTTCATTCTATCACCATTTTCCACTTATTTAATAAAGCACTTAAAGTGCACTCTAAAAGTATTTATCCGCATGTGGCTAGCATGCACTTTTGGGATCTGTGTGTTATTACAGGTCGCACTACCTGTGCGACCTGCTGTAGGGAACCTGCTTTGGCAGGGCGGTTGGTCTCGATGATCTCTGGAGGTCCCTTCCAACCCCTACAATTCTGTGATTATCCCATAAGTGGATGGCACTGGCAGCTGTGGGACAAAAGCATCTGTTGCTTCATGGTGCAACGGACTGATCAATACATGAGCAAAATCACTTCAGTAAGTGAATAGGGAAGTAGCAGAATGCTGCCATATTTTCCTAACATGTTTGCAGGGTGCACACACAGGACAATTTCAAATGTTTCCGATTGGAGTAACTATAATAAAGTAACTGATATGAGGAAATATACACTGAGATTCACTTCACTTTTCAGTGTTGGCAGAATCTCAGCCCAACATTAAAAAGAACACAGATTCTGAATGATAAGAGGAAGGCTCTCAATTATTCTCAATTACAATACTGCAGTTCAGAAAGACGAAGGCATTTCTGCCTTCATATAATCCCTTCCTAATTTGATCTTTTTCCACTGAAATAAAAAGCTGAGTGTGATGCTGAGAACTGGTATCTCACAATAACCTTCTGTCTTAACATTTGAAATTTGCTCTTTACTATACTAATTTTCTATCTTACCTGACAAAAAATGAGAAAACAGTCCCTGAAGGTGTTTCTGGCTGAATTTACTCACAGTTAATCAGAATAAATAATGAATGAGTGCATTTTTTCAATAAGGGAGACCTTCTAGAGATTTAGAGGAAATGGATTAGAAGGAAATGTTGCCAGATACAGATATTTTAAAGAATTTGCTAGAAGACAGCATTTTCTTCTCCATTTATTTACTAGTTAGAGAAGTTTAAAAAGGTTAATGTTTATGTACTGTATGTATTTCATAATTCTTTGCATCGTTCTGAAGTAAAATGAATGTTCCAAATTTCCGCCAATATGATTTCAACAAAGAAAAAAATAATAGAGGCTTCATCTGCAGCAAATGAATCATTTCTTCCAAGGATATTTGAGAGTTTAGAAAGATGCCAACTTCTGAAGCCACACTATAAAAATTACATTCCCAGAACATAAGTTACTTAGTTTTGTTCTCATACTACACTGTAAAAAATGAAAAAATGAATGTCGAAGTACTTTCAAGTTGTTCCAAACCAAGCTCTCACTTATGCTTCAATGGAGTTGTTCTCACCAACACCTGTTCATTCCCTTACTCCCTACTAACCTCCAAGTTACAGGAGGTAAATATGTGCTCTTCACTATTTCTAAAGGAGTTTTGTGCAAGTAAACTCTGTCACCAGTGCATATAGGCATAAGTGATTGATAGAACAGACACACAGGTGCAAGCGAGAGCAATCTTAGGTTGTAAACAGGCTATTTTTTGAACATTCATCATTCACTTAACTGGCCAATAACTGAGCTCTGAGGCTAACAAAGCCTAACACTGCAGTCCTCATTACTCTTTTGCATTATATATAGTTGTATAAGGGACATTTAAAAGTATGTTTCCCCACCAAGACACACAGCTGATAAAGCAAGACTGCTACAATGCGGTAAGGTAAGCAAACCACCTGAAGTGCCATCTGTATCTTTGCTGGCTACTGCTGTCCACTGGAGGTCACAGACATCCCCTTTGCTACTGCACGTTTACGGCACTGAAATGGCTGGAATTCAGACACTGACAATTAAGTTCCATAGTTGCACAATAACTGCGCCAAAATCAGCTGACATTCTTTCTATACCCCCATAACTCAACTTTTCTGTGTGAGATTGTCACGTCTTCAACAGCGGGTCCTCCCTTCTAATAACCTTTGATCAGACTGATTTACTACCTCATCATGTGTGGCAAAGGGAGGAATGTTGGTCAGAGCTCTTCCAGTGAGGAGTAGGATGGGGAGCAAGGTGGTAGCATCCTCTGCTTATGACAGAATAACAACAGCACAAGACGCATCAAGCAGGGTCATAGTTTCCACTGATGCTCCCCACAGTTGAGCAAGACCAACATCCACAAAGAATGTTTCACTGGCAACACAATGGATCCCTTCTGGCATACAAAGAGATCTATTATTTTCTCAGTTACATTCCAATGACCTGTATATGGCCATTCAATTCAAATACAAGTAGCAATACTTTGTGGTGGAAGAAAGTAAGAAATCTACTTGGTGTTCAAAATCATAGAACCATAAAATTGTCAAGGTTGGAAAAGATCTCCAAGATCATCAAGTCCAACCATCCACCTACCATCAATATTCCCCCACTAAACCACGTCCTTTAGTACAACATCTAAGTGTGTCTCTTGAACTTAAAAAAATTTACTTAATACAAGTTGAACTGTTTTCTTCAATCAAAAGGAAATAAAAAGAACCCTAAGCACTCATCATTTCTTTTCTGTCTCCAATTTGCTTATTAATCTCTAGTCAGATAGGAATTACTGATTTTGTCACACCGCTTCTGACTACCATTAAAAAAACAAAAAATCCAAGAGAGAGAGACTCAAAAGGATTAGCTCTGTGTATGCAAACATTTGGTTCTGCAGTAAAAAAAAAAAAAAAAAAAAAAAAAAAAAAGAGTAAAACAGTAGGTACAAAAGACCGTAGAAAGATGCTTGTTACACCCTTGTTTTAAAACCTCTGACAAAATGCTACAGTATAATGGCCCGGTGCTATTTGTTTTATTCTTTTGCTCTGAGTCCCCGCTGGGCTTACATTCATTTTGCTGCTAAGATACTCCTTAGTTTATATGCTTATGCAGCAGCTACTTATCTGCAGCAATCCAGCTCAGACTTTTTCTGGATTTTATGGCAGCACTGCTTCAGATTAACTACTCCCTGTCTTTCCATGAGACAGTTAATCACTGTACTGCTTGTTCTGTTACTGGGTAATCAAGAAATTAACAGCAATCATCCTATAATGGCAATTCTGTGGCATTACATTAGTCAACTTCCTCTGTCCCAAGCTGCTCTTATGCAAATTATTCCTTTTTAAATAATTTAATCTATTTTTTTAATAGTCTGAAGTATCACTCACATTTTGATCCTGACCTATAATGATTAGTTCAGAAAAATTATTTTCATAGCTGTTCACATTAAAGGAAAATCTTCCCATTTTTGAAGTAGTTTCTACTGCACAGACAATTTGATTATCACTAAAGCTTTTCTGAGGTGGGGATACACAGACTCTTTATTTATTTATTTGTAATTGAGGTTTGGGTAATTAAGCATATTTGCTTTCCCAGAATAGTCTCAAGTTTTCTCAGACTGGCATTACAGGTGTTTTACTTTAAAGCTTCTGGGCACAGTTAATTCAGCATTCACAAACTTCCCGTTGCAGACAAGATAAACAGAGGACTTTACATCAGTGTTTCTAAAAAGCTACAGTTCTTTGTACTGCAGGTCCAGTTAGAACAGAGCGACCTTCTCAATATAGTAAGTAAATGCTCCCAGACCCACACCATAATCCAAATAAAAGCCAATGGAACCCAGTGACATAAAAGCTGCCTCCATGGCACACATACAAGCACACAGTTCCACCTCTTCTGGTATTTCTCAACCAAATTCCTATGTGACATACTGCCAGCATCCACCTTTCTTAGATCTTTGTTCAAGTCACCAACTAAAATCTTACATACTGTTAATAAAGGGCTCACAGAAAACGTCTGCAGGCAAATCTAATATAGCAAATCCTTCATCAGTGACTCCAGACTCTTCCACAACATACATGGATAAAAGGTCAGCATCTTACAGACAAATGCCTGATTGGTTTTCCCACTATCAAGCAAACAACCAAAATCCATTAGTCAATAGTTGGTCTTGAGACTCTGAAGCAATATAAAAATCTGCTGTATCAGATTAATATGAGTACTTAGCGGTCTCTTTCCACTGACAGAGATAAATATCCGAAGCAAAGAGGACAACTTCTAAATGCTGTATATTCAGAGTTTGAGACCATAACAGGAATTCAGATGGTAATGACAACAAACGTACAGAAATTTTGGACAACAGAAAGTACACTGCTGATATATTCTCAGATACCAAAACCTCTTCAGTTTCCATGTGCTATTGAAACTCCAAGATACATGTTTTATCCTACTGTTTTGAAACTCCACACTCTGAGAATAATCAGCTCAGCATCAAGTCAGCTATTACTGGGGTGCCAGCAGGCACTATAGCACTGAGGTTTCAGCTCACCGTGGCAGCCAGAGTTCAGCTGCATCAGGGGAGTCAGGTGGGGGTTAGAGAAAGCTTCTTCAACACAGGGCAGTGGACATAGAACAAGCTGCTCAGGACAGCGGGCACGGCCCCAAATGCTGGAGTTTAGGAAGTGTTTGGACAGTGCTCTCTCTTTAGGGTTTAAATTTTGGGTTGTGCTCTGCGAAGACAAGAGTTGGACTCAATAACCTTTGTGGGTCCCTTCCAACTTGGGATGTTCTGTGATTCTATGATTCTTTTATCATTTTCTTCTCATTCAGAAAGGCATATTGTATAATTATTGTTCAGCAAATCATTGCACCATGGCCTGAATTTCATCTTCTTCACTGCTTTGGGGTTAAGTAATAAAAGCACCCCATCAGAATGAAATTCTTTTGTTTCTAAGTCTCACCCAAGATACGTTCATGTTCCTATTAGCAATTGGTTAGTATGGCACAAAAATGACTTAGCATTTTAAGAATGGCGTGTCTTGGAGGAAACAAAGAACCTCAAGAAAAATGCTTCTTTGATACTCATTTTCATCATGAAAAACATTAAACCCCAAGAAGCTGAAGCAAACATTTTTAATTCTTGACAAAATATGCATGCATTATTACTCATTTCTTGTTAAAGGTACAGAAGAGAAGAAAATATTAACAATCATTCATAAAAGTGAAATGAATTAAAAAATGAAGGCTCTAGTGAGAAAGGAATTTAAGCATATGTTGAATGGTCTGCAGTGGTTAGGATTGCATGCCTTAATCAGATTCTATGTCTTGAATAGACAGTGCATTTTTTTCTTCTGAAAGTCTATGAGTAGTCTGCATAGACAAAGAGAATAGAGATGTGTACCTGACAGCTTTCTTTGCCACTTCCAAATTGCATTTAATGATGTGACAAGTGGTGTGTAATATCTGCGAGAATGATTTTAAGAGTTTTCTTAGTACTTCCATTATCTTGATTAGGGTTCTGTGATAAGCATCTTTTATAAATCTTATTTTCTTCTGATTTTTTCCCTTTGTAGTTTCATTGTTCTCACTTGTTCTGAACTCACAGAATCATAGAGTTATTTGAGTTGGAAGGGACCTTTAAAGGCCATCTAGTCAAACTCCCCTGGCTGCTCAGAGCCCTATCCAGCCCAACCTTAAACGTCTCCACGGACAGAGCATCTCTGGGCAACCTGTTCAAGTGCCTCACCATTCTCACTGTAGAAAACTTCTTCCTCATATCCAATCCAAACCTCCACTCTTTCATTTTGAAACCATTTCCCTTGTCCTATCACAATTCTTGCTAAAGGGTCTGTCCCCTTCTTTCTTATAACGTCCCTTTAGATTCTGAAAGGCCATTCTCAGATCTCCCAGGTTGAACAGCTCCAGCTCTCTCAACCTGACCCCATAGATGAGGTGTTCCATCTCTTGGACCATTTTTGCATCACTCTTCTGGATGAAGAAGACCTGTTGGACCTGTGCTCCAACAGGTCTATGTCTCTCCCTTATTGAGGACTCTAACTGCATACATCTTTCTGCCTACTTTGCTCGAGTTTTCGTTGGTGGTGGTGGTTTTTTTTGTTTTTTTGTTTTGTTTTTTTTAAACATTACTGTCCTTTTGCCATCCTCAGATGTGTACCTTTGGATTTCACTGCCTTGTTGGATATGCTTTCTCCTAGGTTGTTGTTGCATAAGGACAGATTCACTGCAGCAATAAAACAGACACACTCTAGCTCTTGCAGATTTAAAAATAATGCTTTCTTTATAAACCTATTTGATAGGGAGTAGTCTTAGCTGCCACTGTAGCAAGGTAATGGATAGACATATACCGCTTTGTACCACATTCTTGAGAAACCATGAAATCAGAGAAGACCTTGAGAGCTTATCAACTCACCTTTGAAGGATTCTGACATAATATGTGCAGACTGCAGTAGTCGTAACGACAGGGGAAAAAAGCAACAAAAACAACAGAATTTTAGCACAAAGGTTATTTTAGTAAAATAGTGAATGTTCCCTCAGTAAGGGCCATGTTTCCTGAAAAGGAACATGGTTGCATGATTCTTAGGTGCATGCTGGGTTAAAGCACAACTCAGTCTTTCCCGCAGAATGCACAAGGAACGGATAAGACATCCAGAGAAGGACCACAAAAACGATCCATCAAATGGAACACCTCTCCTATGAGGACATGCTGAGAGAGATCGGGGTGTTCAGCCTGGAGGAGATAAGGCTCTGAGGTGACCTGATAGCAGCCTTTCAGTATTTAAAGGAGAGTTACAGGAAAGAAGGGGACAGTGTTTAGCAGGGTCTATTGTGACAGAACAAGGGGAAATGATTTCAAGCTTAAAGAGGGTAGATTTAGGTTAGATAAAAGGAAAATATCTTTTACAGTGAGAGTGGTGAGGCACTGGCACAGGATGCCCAGTGATGTGGTTGATGCCCCATCCGTGGAGACTTTCAAAGCAAAGCTGGATGAGAACCTAAGCAGCCTGTTGTAGCTGTGGCATCCCCATTCATTGCAGGGGAGTTGGACTAGGTGGCCTTTGGAGGTAACTTCCAACTCTAAAGATTCTATGATTTATGATTCCATAACTGTCTCACAATTGGACAGGAACTCCCCTGTTAGCACAACTACATCCTACTCAGGGCATTTTTCTTACCCTAAGGAAATGGGGGGGAAAAAAAAAAAAGAAAAAAAAAAAGAGACATTGTTTCCAAATTACTGGTTCTAACAAGAAACAACAGGGGGAAATGGAAAGAAAAACAGGAGGTAAGAAGAAAAATCACCACCAGGAACAATCCCAGAAGCTCTTAGGCTGCAATACAATTACTTAAAAAGAACCCAGATGAACAGCGAGGTAGATCTGCATCACACTCAAAAAGCAAGCACTTGGCATCTACATAAATATTTAGGTGATTTTATTTTAGTTATTGAGTCATTTAAATAAGTTGAAGATAAATGGAAATTCCAACATAATTCTCTGGGAGCAGTCAGAGCAGAAATTCAGCCACTATATAATGCAGGCAATACTTTCAACTGCTCTCCTGCTTGAAAGCAGTGAACACAGACATTTTGGAAAAAATGTGATGTTGCCTGGGTCCTGGGGGAACATTCTTCAGTTCCAAGCTCCTCAAGGAAACCCAGTCCACTGGGTTTACTTTTCAGAAGGGGAATACTACATACTTCACAATATTAGTTGTTTACTGAAATTGAATTTTCTGAAGTCATTCAAAAAAAAAAAAAAAAAAAGCAAAATTAAAAGTCAGCTATAGATTTACCGATGCCACTGTCGCATGCCCTGTGAGCACCACTCTTTCTGCTGTGCCTGTAGCTATTGCCACACAGCCTTAGATAGAAGATAAAGATGATGTTTCTGTTGCAAACACAAATTTCTGAGCGGTATATATTACAACCAAGTCAGCAGCTGAAATGAGAATGACCTTTCAACTATCACCACCACTCCCCTCACCAATAATTTCTCCAGGGCAATATTTCGCTGCTTTATCTTAGCAGATGATACTATTGCTGCTGCCAATGTTACTCTGAAATTCCTTTTATCTATTTTCTAGCTGTTATGTTCCTAATAATTATAATGTAAATGTGCTTTCATAGCTACTGGGCAATTCATGTTTTTTCTCTATTCATAATAAATTACTCATATTAAATTACAAACAGCAGCCTGAGGCTATAGATTTGATACCCAGAGGCTATTAAAAACTTTCAACCTCATGCCTGACAACTGGAGAATTAAACAAACATCCTTATAGGTTACAGTTACAATAAAACTGATAGTTATCATCTATTATAAAAGACATTAACTATCCTCCAAATTTATTTTTCTTAAAATTTTATGAGGACACAAAGCTATTTTTATAGCTTTTATTATTGTTCTGAATATTGTATAGTTTATAGTAGTTTTTCACAATCCTGAAATTAATTTCTTCTTTGTAAGTCCTCCCCTTTTTCTCTTTTTTTTTTTTTTTTTTTTTAAAGTTGGCAAATACCCATTTTCTCTAAATTCTTCAGTCTTTCTTAGTCTCCAATAACGTATACATGGTTTCCTTCTTTGTGGTTGATACTATCACAGAATTCTGCTATAAGTTTTTCATTTTTATTATTGATACCAGTTTATATAAGTGATCAAGACTAACTTCAAGTTAGAACTAAAATAGACTCATTTAAGTTCCAGATAAGCCAAGTGGCATAATAATCCTTGATGTTAAGACAAATGCAACTTGTGTAAATAGCCTATGAGCAGATTAACCTTGGCAAACCACGCGGGTGCAAGAAAGCTATGGAGCCTATGATCTAGTGCCTGAAACCAAGGCCTACTCCTCTGATGGAAATGAATCAGGCATTTATTTCATGCTTCCAAGTACTTTCTTTGCAATGTTTGACATGCTTCTTTGTGCACAAAGGCCAGTGTGCCATTTATACCAGCTCTCCCTTTAGCTCTCCAAAGCTTCAGCACAGTAGTTGTTGAACCATGAGGTATGAAACACATTTGTTAAGGTAGGGTGGTTTGAAAGAAGATCCATTCTGATGGCAAATGATACTTTATGAATGACCAAATCAGCTTTAGATGCTCGTAGCAGTTTTTAGAGCAATGAATTCAGTAGTTATTAGAGCTGTTGCATTTGGAACAGAGATTATTAAAAGCACCCAATACCCACTTTTACACACATATTCAAGAGAATATACATGTACAGTAACACAACATAATATTCACATATACCACAGTTTAAAATGGAGGCGTTCTATGGAAAGCCATGCAAAATATTTTCATGTTCACCCATTATACAGTCATACCAGTGCACCAGAAAAATGCATTCAAACACCTTTTTATTAAAGAAACAGCTGTGTTATGTAAATCCTGATTTTTTATTGGATATTTACACTGCTATATTAGAAGTTTTTGCTGTAAATATCAGATATCTACTTTGCAAGGAAAAAACAGCCTAAAATCACATATTTCTTTTTCCTTTTCTGGTCTTTAAAGTGCTAGATTTCATTCACTGTAGTTCTTACTCAAAACTACACAAGTATCTAAATATCTCAAAAAACATCCAGTTCTCCTCTGTGATTTAATTTCCATCCTAATTTTTAAGAAGGGGAAGAGGGAAAGGAGGAAAAAAAAAATTACATAGATGAGTAAAATAAAGACCTTCACTCAAAGAGTCCTTGTGCTATGAAAGCAATCTAACTATCCACAGTGGAGATTACACGTGTGCATAGTGCTCATGTTGTCCTGTCTTCCTTGAGATTCTGCAAAGAAATGTAGCTTCCAAAGAATTCAACAAAGAACAGAAGGCTGTATTGAGTCAAAAAGAGACGCTATTTGGAAGCACAGTACCTATGGCAAAATAAATAGCTGTGAGTTAAATTTGCAGAAAAAAAACTTTAATCTTTTCCTGTTGTTCTACAGGAGGAGATTGAAGCTATAGTTCTTTTTAAAAGTGGAGCTATTCTGAAATAATATGTTCTTAAAATGAGTATAAAGCAGTTTAAATCTGTTAGACCAAGAGAGAGAAATCAAAATGCACATAGTCAGAAGGGGAAGGGAGTATTTTTCCCTTAATATTTCTCTAATAGATTATTCAAACGTGTTAAGCTGCTTTCAAGAAATCTAGGTGACTCTAGAAAGATTATGCAAATAATTATTTCAGTTCTGCTCCTTTTTTGGTGAAGTATCCCTACCATTTTTAAAGCAGCAAAGTCCCAGCAGCCCCTATCTCTACCACACAGCTGGCAAGCGTATCTAAAGGATTATGCATAATGTGCATGTGAGACCATGAAGAAAATACATTTATTCAGAACTGGAAAGCAGTAGGAAAGCTTCAGTTCCCTAGTCACACAGCAAAAAAAAGCTTAATTTTTTTTTTTTTTTTTTTAATGATTCTTCCATCCTTTTCCTCAAATCCCAACCTCTTGCTACCTGCACTTCTGTTCTCACAACAAGGTCAAAGCATCACCAAAACCACTCTGCTCCCTGCCAAAACAGTTCATACTTAAAAGAGCTTTTTTCTGTGTGGTTCCTGGATGTGGTTCCTTTTGTTTCCTAAAACTAGATAAATGTATAGAATATTTCCTTTCCTCCTTTTCAAATAAATATTTGTCACTGATGATCAGTAGGGCTCTTCAGCCTGGACAAAAGGCTCTGAGGAGACCTCATAGCAGCCTTCAAGCAGTAGGGGGCCTACAAGGAAAGCTGGGGAGGGACTTTTTATGAGGCCATGTGGCAAAAGGATGAGGGGAAATGGCTTTAAACTGGAAGAGGGTAGATTTAGACTAGATATTAGGAAGAAATACCTTCCTGTGAGGGTGGTGAGACAGTAGAACATGTTGCCCAGTGAGGCTGTGAATGCCCCCTCCCTGGAAGCATTCAAGGCCAGGCTGGATGGTGCTCTGAAAAACCTGGTCTAGAGGGAGGTGTCCCTGCCTATAGCAGGGGGTTGGAAATAGGTGATCTTAAAGGTCCCTTCTCACCCAAACCATTCTATGATTCTATAATCATCCTCTTCTCCATGGTAACAGTGACAAGAGGGAATGGCCTAAATTGCACTAGGGAAGGTTCAGTATGGATATCAAGAAACATTTCTTCTCAGAAAGAGTGGTGATGCAGTGGCACAGGCTGCCCAGGGAGGTGGTGCAGTCGCCACCCCTGGAGGTGTTCAAGAGCTGTATGGACGTGGCACTGAGCTGATGGTTGGACTGGATCATCTTGGAGGTCTTTTCCAATCTTGCTGATTCTATGATTCTATCATTGTGAGAGTTACACAGGTACATGAAGGTAAGTCAGCGAGTATCCACATCTGTCACCATCCTAGAGGTCAGTCATTTCTCCTCTAACTTCCTCATGGGCAAGCAAACATACAAACACTATTCTAAAATCTAAAGGAAAAACAAAACACCGCTAGCTTTTTGTTGGCTGTTTATCACAGGTAATTAATACTTTGCACTATTTATAACTATTCTTAAAATACTATCACCACAGCTAGGATAATGCCTTAAGTATCAACAATCATTTTTTTGTTGAGTAGTTTCTCTTAAATACTTTGTTTCACCATCTTAAATCTGCAGTGAACATGAATGTGGGTTGTACACCCCTCCTTCACCCCAGCTTTTAAAAACATGTTGCTTCAGAAGACTGGGACAAAACCTCTGAAAGGAACCTTGCATGGAGGCATAGGTGCTGGCTGGATATTTTTCATATTTTATACTGTTTGCATTCACCTATTTTCCTCACACCTTCTCCAGCAATAATATACCTAGAAAAAGGAAAGTCTTGTTTTATTTTTTAGCAAATTCAAACAGAAGGCTTTAAACTGAGTGGTTGTTGTGCTGATAACAATCAGACCAAGACAACAAGAAGCCAACACACCTACTCAGCTTCTGAAAGGGGTTCTGCCACTGCCATCAGTAGGATATAACCACTGTCCAAGGAGGTGAGGGATAACTTAACTCTCTACAGTTATGGGCAATTTACTCAGATGCACTGCAGATGGGACTAGGTTCTGTCAGCACCTAGTGGCATTCTCCCACCTGAAGTGGGAGATTTCACCATCTACGCCATACCAGCCCAAAGATCGCCCACATAAATGAATTACTTGCTCTTATACTTTGATTTCTCATGCATATCATTCCATGATATACACCCATAGTTTCATCCTGCTTTCCAATAACAATGCTAAACAAGTTAGCAATTGGCTTATAGGTTTCCCACCATAGTGTAGCATGCTTGTTTTTCAATCTTTTTTTTAAATATTCACCAACATGAATGTGGATCCATATAAATTTCAGACTACCAGCTAGTAGGCCTGCCTTGCTCCTCTGCTCAGATCTCTTTTAACTGTGGTCCCAGTAACTGCTCAGTTGACAGTTCTGTTGTTCAGCTTCCTCAACCTTCTTTCTACTCTCTGTTATTTTTTATCATTTCTATTGTTTGCAGTAACAGCATCTCCAGGATTTGCAAAGAGAAAAAACAAACAAACAACAGGTCCATTTTCTGTCTTTCACCTCTCACACCAAGCTGTCAACAAAAAGAAAGGTAAGAACATTTGTGAACTTCAGAGCCCCTGAGGACAGATGCTGTTTGACACCCTGATAGAGGCAAAGGTGGCAATGATTTTTTGACCACAGATCAGCCACCTCAGGCGCACACTAGCTTTAAATCAGTTAGGCTAGGGAAGGCAGATAAAGACTGCTCAGCTATGCTGGTGCTACAGTGCAGACAGAAGCATAGACATACCGTCATCTGACCCACTTTGTGATAATCAGATAAAGAAAAAGCACAACACGAAGCAAGTATTACTAACTCATGGCTACCATGACTTTTTCTTCCTCACTGGAATTACTTTCCCTGATCTACCATCTATTTTAGAGCATTCTTTTATCTTCTTTGAATTAGAAATTAAAATGTAGACTTGAAAAAAATTAGGGAAAAAAAAAAAAGAGGTGATAATTCCACTGAGACACAGATCTTCAGCTGGTATAGCTAGACGCTGATTTCTGTCAGCCAAGGAACTGAACTGCAAGGTCAGTACTTAAAAGATGCTCTTACCAGAGGGGTTAATTCTTACAACTCTTTTAAAATGCAAATTCTGTGCTTTTTACTTTTCTTGATTTCAAGCACAATAAAGCAGGGGCTGTAATTAGAGAATGGGTAGTCGGCACTGTTCACCAGTTGTGCGTAAGCTTTAAACTAATAACTCAGCAATTAGAAGAAAAATGAGCAGTAATTACACACATTTTACTCACTGCTAGACAGATGGAGCATTTTCTGCTCGTTACTGGCAAACTGTCACTGCATTTATTTCATTTTTAGTGTTTACTGTTTGTTGTAGTTTGATTAGGAATAATTACAGGCTAAGAAAAATATGAAAGAAATGAACAGCTTTTCATTTTTATGGTTTTTAAAGGAATACAATGATTTCTCCTGTAGCTTTTCCAAGATGATCATACCCTCTCATTAAAACCAGGCTGCATATTAGAGCTTGGTGTGAAAAGGAGGTGAGATGCCGCAGGAAAGGCTACCCTTCTCCAAAAAGTCTGGCTCAAACGCTGTTCGACTCACAGGCAGCTTCCCTCATGGGCACTGCTCCATACTGCTAAGCTATTGCACAAATTGGTTTATATTTATTGCAGCTACAAGGCTTTAGTCAAGAGGCATCTGAGCCGGATCAGAGCCCACAGGGCAGGAGCTGCAAAGAACCATCAGTGCTGTTAGCCCAGTTAAACAAGCATGGAAAACTAAAGAGGCTGGAGGCAAGACCTTATTTATGCCAAGTCATTGGTGTTTACTTCCCCATTCCCTCCCATCTAAACCTGGATTTTATTTAGTCATTATTTTGTACAAATCTTTCCTTACTCCAAAACTTTAGGGATCGCACTGAGGAAGAGGATGGATGACTGTTACCTATGGATGGACTGAAATGTAGAGTAAAATACTCACAGCAGAAACCATGCGCTTGAAGAGATAAGTATTGTTATCCCTCTGCTGTAAAATATCAACCTCATATTTTAACTCCATTCACAAGAACATTTTCTAGGATTTTACCCAAAATGCACACAGAAAAACAGACAAAAGTATTCAGGTCACAGCTTGTTTGCTTTCACAAAGTCCCAGCTGCAGAGTAACGCTCAGCTCCACCACTGAGACACTTGCAGGTTCCTGGACTGCCCTGTACCAGTATCCTTCTGACATTCTAAACTTAACACATCTTGTGAAATGTTGCTAGGAAGCATGAGGCAGACAAATCTGCTTTTCTTCAGGAATGCAATTGGTTAATTTAATATGCCTGAAGGTCCAAAGAAGTACTTTATGTGAAGATATCCTCTGCTTTCCTTCAACTCTTTACAGTAGAATTTCCTTCACCAACCTCTTGTTACTTTTTTTTCTTCCTCTAAATAACGTGTAAAACAAATTTGACAGACTGATGAATTTCCCAGCAGTTAATGTGAGATTTGAATTTTGGGGATGAAACTAAACAGTAATTGATATAAAGACACTGATAGCGACACACACATAACAATTTGAAAAGATTTATGTTGCTAAGAGTCCTAAGAAAACCTACTCTCATCATAAATAATACTAGAAGTAGTCTCATCATAAATAATAGCTACTATCAGTGCATGAAGTAGCAGTGGATAATCTTCCATTTTCTTTAGATGCGTAATGTCTCACAAAAGTTTCCTCATTTATGGCAGTAACAAATTTTCAGCATTACTAGTAAATCAAATATTAGCCAGGTGGCATGGACAGTACTGCAGCTGGAAGATTCTCCTACTGCTTAGACTTTTTGTCTGGTAGAAAGCTACTAGACACTGTTTCTAACTGCTCCCTTCACAGTTCGGAGACAGTTGTTTTCACAGCAACTCATAAAAGATATGGTTTTTCTATCATGCAATAGGAGTAAAGTGAATATAAAGTCTGTAGCATATAGCATCACTCACATCACATGAAGCAGCATTTACTAGGTCTAAAACATAGGAGACAACACATGAGACAAGCTTCCCCCAAAAAGGTAAAATTAGTTTTGATTGTATATGGTATTTTAACATTTCTGAGTATTAGTTTCATTTTCAAGACTCCCTCTATAGCAAAAAGCACATGGTACTTCATAGAAATGTAGAAATATAAAATGGCTTGGGTTGAAAGGTACCTCAAAAGATCACCCTTCCAACCCACTGCAGTGGGCAGGGCTGCTACCCACCAGATCAGACAGCCATTTCCCACAATTGCTTTCTTACATATTGACATCTGGAAGACCTCTAAAAAACTATTAAGGTAGAGATCATAAAGAGGAAAAAAGTAGAAAGACAACATGGCAAGATCTGTAAGAACATTGTTAGCACATGCACAATAGCGGGCTTGAGATATTTACAAATTGTCATCATGGAGACTACAACATCTGTATATCTGAAGTAGAGATAAGGAGAGGAATAGCAGCTATGACATTTACAGACAGATGACCTCACAGTCCCATTTCAAGCTATCATTGAAGCCAAGAATATCAATGCATTGGTTTTAGAAGGTCTGCAGGTAAATAGAAGATGCTGGGCTGCCAGCACACCCAGGTACATCTTCCAGCTGCACCAACAGAGAAGAACAGCTTCAGAAGTGCACTCTGTGCAGTCTTGTGGCAATGGACAAGCAGAGCTGTCACTACTGAAGTGAGGTAAAGATAAAGAATGCAACAACACAGTAATGACAAAGAAATGGAAAGCATAAGAGAATGTCTAAAGGAGCTAAGTCTGTGCAATAATTTAGGACTGCAACAATTTAGCAGTGACATAACTGTAAGGTACAAGTACTTTATTTACACAAGTGTATGCTGCTCTATGGAAATTTATAAACGGAAGGTTGTAGCATTAAGATTGTATTTATTCAGTGTTAGGATGGAAATATATTTGCACCAGGTGGGGAACTGAAAGCTAACTATCCCTTATTTCTTCAGATAGAATGTGTGTTCCACTAAATCAAGTTGAGCTTTTGCCCTGAAAACAGCAATTGGAATTTGAACACTTGGGAGCACTTTCCTGCCAGCCATAATACATAGCACCAAGGTCAGGGCACTACTTTTTTATATATTACATTCAGACAAAAAAAAGCAGGTGATATTTTTCTCTAGCCACGCTCCACAAAGAATAAAATAAATCTGCTAGCCGTTTCACTTTTCCCATTTTCAAAAATAATCTGAGGAAAAAAATGAATTTTCTTCATTGTAACAGAAGAAAAAGAATTGCTGTCTAGTTGTAAAGCTGTGCTCTTAATGAAATTTAATTACACCTGGCACTTTCTATCTTCAGCTCCTAAGGATTTTCCTAGTCAAATGATTAATGTGCATATAAGCATAGAAAATTTCAAAAGCTAGGACTTGGAAAGATGCTTAACCTTGGTACTGACATATAGCAATCTGAAGCATCTGCATGCTTCAAATTTTTTCATGGTTTTTCTTTGTTTGTGGGTTGTTTTTTGTTGATTTTTTTTTTTGTTTGGTTTTGGTGGTAGTTTGTTGTTGTTGTTTGTGATTTTCTAACTAGATTTTAGATGGAGGCTTCAAGTTGAAACAGATTTCAGATGCAGTTCAGTGGATTTACACAGGGCTAATTTAATATCTGAGCTCCATAATATAAAAAGGATGTTACGCTGTTAAGAGAGCTGGTAGGTATTTCCTATGAGGAGAATGTGAGTGCACTTTTACTCAGTTTGGAAAAAACAGAGCTGAGAAGTGACCTCATTGATCTCTGCAACCTCCTGAAAAAGGGAACTAGAGAGGAAAGTGCCAGGCTCTGCTCCCTGCTAATCAGTGACAAGATGTCTGGGAGTGACACAAAGCTGTACTATGGGAGGGGCAGACTGGATGTTAGGAAAAATTTCTTTTCCATGGATATGGTCAAACACTGCAAAGATTTCCTAGCAAGATCATTGATGTTCCATGCCTGTCAGTGATCAAGAGGTGTTTGGATGATATCCTCAGTAGCCTGCTTTAACTTCTGATAGTACCTGAAGTACAATCAGAACCAATGGTCAAGTCATCAAGGATGGCATCAAGTCATCAAGAACGACTTGATCATGTTTGAAGTTCCATTCTCACTCAATCATTATTTTCTAATAAAAATAGCCCTGCACTCAATAATTCTTAAGTAAGTATGACAGACTTCCTATCTGGGAGATTCAAAGAGAGCCTCTCTTCCCTAAACTTTTGGATTATAACACTATATCTGTTCTTCTCCAATATGTAGCAATTTTGCAGAAGGAGATGCTCAGAAGAACGGAATTGTGCTCCATCACTGACTCCTCAAGAGCATGTATCATTAATTACATAATACACAACATTTGAATAGTACTCTTGAATTGCTTTCTGAGCAATTTTTAGAATATCCCACTTATATCCAGGAGGATACACTTGAATTTATCCATAAGGAGTAACCTGGTTTGACCAGATTTTGTTTTGTTTCAAAGGTTGGATTGAACAGCTGATTTACATAATGCAAAAGTAGCAAAAAGACTGTAGTGAAAAAAAGTTTTCACTGTAATATCACTGTGCCACGTAAAACAAAATTCAAGACTGATTCTAGAGTAAGAACCTCATTTGAGTTGCACAAGATTTGTGCTGACCGATTCTTCCATCTGTGTTGCAAGAGATACAATGCAATTTACGTTTTAGCATTGGGCTTCACCAAATAACATTTTTTCTTTTTACAAAGATAACTTTATGCATTTTCTGAAGCAGAAGAGTAACTAAAATTCGTTTGTTTTTTTTTTTTTCTTCTTTTAAACTGCTATCCTATCTAATACATGCAGCAGCACTCACAAAATCCCATTGGCTAGGCAGAAAAAAAAAAGAAAAAACACACAAAAAAAGTATAATCTGTTTGATGAATAAACCATCTGGGAAGTAAACAGCCACCGTCTGGTTCCTTTGCAAGAATTTCAACAATGTATTTCAGCTTACAAAAGTGAAGAAAAAACCCCCCTCATTTCCACTACAGAATCTATATACACACACGTTTTATAGTCTCACCACTATAAGCTGTACTACAAGTTAAACAACCTTTGAGAAAACAAAATGATTATATAGCAAATAGACTGCAAGTTACAGCACACACATTGAAATTCTGTATTATTATGCAAAGAAAATTATTTTAAGTGTGTGAATAGGAAAAACAGAGCTAATACATGGATAAATCATGAATAGGAATATACAATTACAACCCTTGCCTTTAATATAATGTAATTGGCTGTATATTAATAAAATATAATGTATTAGATTAATGCATATACATACATGTATGTTGATATAGTTGCCTGTATTATAATACAATGTGATTTGCTGTATCAGTAACATAAACATATTTTCAGAACACTTTAGAGTAACTTAGTTTGCCTTTCCTGATTGGGCCATTTATACAGATTCAGAATCTATAAAGCATAAATCCAGTCAGTCTAAACCAGACTGTCAAGATGTGACTGGTTAGCTCCAAATACGTGAAAAAAGATGTTTTAAATGACATGAAAACTTGAATGAATTGCAATTTATTAGGAGGAAAAAACAGGAGGTTACCAATCAAGCAGCACGTACAAATAAGTATTATTTCCATGGAAGCATACCACACTTAAGTTTTACTTTACTCATCCAAGCAAAACTCACATGGCCTCAGTGTATCTACGAACTGGTTGGCTGGGCCAGAACATTAACTTCTTTGCTGACCAAACTAAACAAATTGTTCTCTCAGTATTTAAGCATATATTCCCTCTCCCTGATTCTGATTTAGCCATGAGCAAAGTAGTTTTTCCAATGACTAAAAAGATAGATGACCAATATAATTTCACTGCCAACTTCTTCCAAATACTCATCCAAAGAAACACTCTTAAGCTTTGTTTTATTAATGTGCCTTCCTTATTAAACATCATCCAGTAAGATAGTACCCTATGGGAATTTAAGTTAAATGGTATTTGTTTTCTTCTTAAAATTAAAATGAAGTGGATAAGAAGAAAAGCCTACCTTAGTTACTTATGCATACATTATATGAAGACAGTCATTAAAAACTTATGAGAGTTCCAGCTCAACCCTGTATATAATCAATAAACGTACAGATGCTATGAAATATTCCAGAGTTTAGCTACACAGTTATTACACCAAAACAGAAATATACCAGAGTTTAGCTACACAGTTATTACACCAAAACAGAACAGATAGAGTGCTTACCTGTATCCTGGGCTTACTACGAAACTCCAGAAGAGAGGATCTCCAGAAGAGATCCTTCCCCGTTCGTAGCCAGCTCTTAAATGGGCCAAGGAGAGATGGAGTCAGGCTCCACCCCTTCTGGCAGCACAGGTGAATTGCCTTCATCTGTGCTCCCGTGGCTGACTACTTGTTTGCCTCAGGTGATCAATCAGAGGTTCAGGCCATCATTCAGCAGTTCTCATTCACTCTGCCTCATGGCTTTCCTAAGTGCTAAGTCACCTCTGGCTGCTAGGAGTCACTGTCAATATGTGCATACTACCACACTATGGTTTCACTCCTCACAGTAGGGTTTTTTTTACCTCCAACCCCAGTCCCTTGGCTTCTGCCCAGCAGAACAGCTCTTGCAGTTGCTCTGGAATGACTTACTGCTTCTGTCGTTCCTTTATATTTTTTTCTTCCGTTTTATGTTGAGGGATTATGGGAAAGAAGGGTCTCTCCTCTTGGAACCTGTATGTAATTGAAAGCTACAAAAAGCTATTCAGTTTTGTTTCACGGACAAAATGGATTAGCTACTGTTAATCTTAACTTTCAGACTTCACTGATTATCACAAACAACGGTCATAGTCCTAAATATTTCAACATGCATTAAAAAGATTATTTGTAAAGGGTTTCAATAGCTTTCAGCTCTTTGTTTTTTTCTAGAAGCTGACAAGGAAAGACAGCTCAACCCAATGCTTTTTGCCACTCCAGAAAGACATATCACCTTTTTAAACGTAAGATGACTTATTTCAGTTAAGGTGCTTAAGACTAAGGGTCAAGAGAGTTTTCAGGGTTCAAGACTATGTGTTCTCCTTACAAATTACAATGCTTAAGAAAAACAAGATGGTATTATGTCCCCTAATAAATAAAAGGATGTTTACAACTAGCTACCACCTCCTCTCTCAGAATGTAAAAAGCGCCCACGTGCCCTAGTGAGCTGTAAGAACTCCTTTTCCCTGATACTTCCTCACACAATTTTTCTGTTTATATTGTAGAGAAAACTCAGGATTTGACTGTTCCCACGGTTTCTTTCCTTCAGCATTGATCATTCCAGACCCTTACTCCAGCAGGAGAGTCTACTTCTAACTTCTGACACCACCTTGCTATCTGATCAATTACACTGAGTCCTGGTTAATTACTTAGCACAGCTGCATCAGCAGGCTCCAGCTTTTATTTCTAAGAGTAGCCAAAGGAATATCATATCTATCTATGCAGTTTCTTTAGAAAATGAATATTTAGAATTGCACAGAGAAGAGTGAAGCTAGAAGAAAAAATGAACCAAAATACCAAGTTTTACAGAGGCTGCCACTGGGAGAGAGGGAAGGTTAGCAAAAGAAAGCTACCTTCTTCATTACAATACAGTTTTTAATATCAGAAAAGCCTTCATCAGAGTTGACAAATGTAAAACATCCTTCAAGTCCAATTGCTTAATTGCCTCCCTTTCATAAATAATTAGTTTGCTTGCTTCCCTTATCAGTAACATTTTCTTCCATTTTTTCCTTCCACTTTTGGCTTTGTTAACAGTGAAAAACATAGAGGTGCTAAAATGTACAAAAAAATTAATGTGTTTGCTTTTTTGGCAAACAAAAAATAGCACATAAGTAAATTTTGCAACAGGTACAGGTTGTACTAATAGACATCATACAAAAAGAATGGAGAGAAAAAAAATGCTACAAGAGTGAGAGAGACAGAATTTTACCAGCAAGATGACTTGGATGAAGGCGAAAGTTAAATGGAATAGATGGTGCCTTGCCAACTCACTCTTGTAATAGCTGCTCTAAGCCAGACACCAGAATAACAGTTAATATAAAGTTATTGATGTTATTAATTGTACTGTGTCATATATTGTACCATTGTTCTGTCAGGTTCCTTGAAGAAATTTCTGACAAATACAGTACTTACATTTTCCAGCCAGCTAGAAGCGTTTTAACATGCCATTCTCTAGAAAAAAATGTCAAAATCCTTTGGATTTTGAAAAACTTGCTTCATTATAAACCAGTCCACTGTCACACTCAAGATCATTTCATTCCCTTGTCTGCTATCATAAAAGAAAAGGAAATAATTAGATATAGGAAATGTAGAACAGAGGCATTTTTCATTCCACTTGTTAGTAGCTACTGCTTTCATGACAGGAACAGCCAGAAGCTCCAAAGAGAGATCAGTCACATGATGGTGGCCAACACTTTCAAAGATGTAATCATATTTTGCCCCTGGAGATATAGGTTGGCACCCAGCAAGATTTCCATAATAGCTGAAGGCAGCTAGGCACTTGTGTTCCATTTATTTAACTGCCTATCTAAAGGAGAAGACCATTGGGAAATCTGGGAACTAAGCTCAGATCTTCTGGGTTGCTCTAAACCACATGATGACTATTTTCCCCATGATCAGCCTTATACACTATTCACTGCTATGAAATAGAGATGAGTATTAAAAGTGTTTTTTATTCTTTTTTAAGGAATTATGAGCACAAGTGGTCTTAGATGAAGAAAAACAACTAGCTTCTTTTTCCCTGGAGTACAAAAATCAGCCAGAGAAGAGAGCTTGATGAAATAAAATAAGGTCCTTTGTGAGAGGTGCAGCATCTATTCCAGGAAAAGATGAAGGTTTCTGCTGACTCACTTGCTGCCTATCAAGACTGAATTATGAACCTCATAACAGAAAAAAAAATAAAGAAATTAGCATCAGATGGTTTTTTCCTAAAGATTTTTCATGAAAATACATATTTGGATCATTTGCTTTTCAGGTTAAAACAGAATAACTGGATGAAAATAAAACTTCCTTGCAAGTACAAACAGAATCGTAGTTACACTTTCTGTGCAAAAGATTTGGAACGCAAAGTCAAGAGCAACTCACAAATCAAGATGCAATCTTTCAATTCAAAGCGTCCTCCTAGATCAGAGTGCATTACAAATGTTCACGACCATAGCATTTGGGCTGTTTTCAAAGGTTTCTTACTAAAAGGCATCCATACAAAAACTTACCACTGCCTAACTGTCATAGGAGAGCTTTTCTAGGGAGGAAAGAGGAGAATGTAGGTAGTGTTTCTACATGGGTTGTGTTGCTTGCAATTAATATGGGAAGGTTGCAGTGAAGAAAAAAAAAAAGGCAATAGAATTTGGCAGTGCAGAAGAGGTCTAAAGTAATTAAAGAAGTGAGATATCACACTCTGACACACACATTGACTTGCATTGTTTTCTAACTCTTGAAAACAGGAATGTTAAGGCCCTCCCTGGTAAATATGGCACGTCAGGGCCTGAGCCACTGCCATATAAATTAATTGGGGTAAATACAAATAGGTGCTTGAAGAAACATAATTATAGCCAAGCTAAACAAAGTCTATTTCAAAGGGCAATGTGTATTCTTTATCTTATAAAGTGCTGTGGAAAAGCAAAATGGGTAATATTAAAAGTCAAATTGAGAAAGTATTCTTAGTGCGAAAGGTAGTGGGTGACTGGGAAATTGAACACAGAGACTGCATTAAGCAGCTGGGGATTCAGCTGAGTAGTCCATAGAATTGGAAAAAATTGTCTTTCTTTTGATTATTGATGTACATGGCTGATTTAATAAAAAGAATCTGGATGATGCATAGAATTGTAGCCTCCGTGTACTCCTTATCCAGTACAGAATAAATCAGATTTCAAACATACTTCATATGGAAAGAGTTGAATAAGACAAACAAGGTTAACCAGAGGAAAAGAGGGTTGACTCTCAGGTAAATAATGCACACTGACTGAGCTGATGCTAGAAAATAAGTGTGTTGTGGATTTATGAGTGAATTTATGTGGATATTTGTCAGTGAGAGTGAATCTTGTTGACTTCCTAGAAAAACTGAAGTACCAATAGGAGATCTGTTAAACTAGTCTGCTAACTTTAATATCTCATCAGGAATGACTATTTGTGATAACTATTATTCTAAGCTCAAGAAAAGGAAAAATACAAAGAACTAATGCAGGAAGGACCAACAGCATACCTCTAATAAGCTATGTTCCAAAATTTTATCTGACAGACTCAACCCCCTCTGCATTCTCCTGACATTATTTTCCCAAGAGTCCCAAGCTGTGTCCACTCAGTGCACGTTACTCCCTTCCCACTGCATGATGACACTGCATCACTCCAAAGTCAGCCCCCAGCTCCAGGACCATCCTTCCCCCATGTTCCTTATACCACTTACAGAGGTCAAACAACCACTCTTAAGCTGTTTGTATTAACAACTCAGCATAGTTCAGTAGTTTCTAGAAGGGAGCAGGCATTTATTCCCTGTAATAAAGACTAAGGAAAGTGTAGTGTGTCTGAAGCACTTATAAATACCAAATCTTTTTCACCTGTCTGGCAGATGCTACATCTTCAAAATATTGGTTTTTTTGTTCAAGCAGTTGTTTAAACAAAGTTTTTTTTCAAGGCTGTCAGGTCTTTTCTATTAATATTCTGCCTTATCATGAGCATCATAAAACATCAGATGCAGTTACGATTCTGGTGGTGGCCATTTGAACAAAAAATAAACCTGTCATTTGAACCTATCAATTAAATGCTACCAAAAACCCTTTGTCACATGAATATCCAGTACAGTATCCTGTACTGACCTCACGTATTTAATTGCTAATATAATAACAAAAAGACTTAGCACAGTGTATAAGAACTAAGAATGCAGCCTGTGTAGATCTTCCAGGAGTAATTACACATTTGTAACATTTAGCAGTGCAAAATTTTCTTCAGTGTACTTCAGAGATTTGTTAGGGTTGTAACCAGATCATCAGAGTTATTCAATATCAAATTCCATACCAAGGTGTAGAGAATGTGATAGAGTGGAAGTACCATTAGGAATTAACTACAAGGAAATTTACTTCTTCCTATCTGATAAGAATTATTGGAAAACATCTCAAAGTTATCAAGTCCTATCTGCACAGATTTCAAATTCATTTGGAATATTTCATAAGCATAAGATCTGCCTTTGGTCTTTAAGTTACTCCTTCCCAGTCTTAGCCTTATTTTCAGAAATGCTAAACTGTCTCCAAGCTGTATGAAACCTGCTCATTCAAACCCTTCTGTTTTGATGGATGTATTCAGGTCTCTGTGACTAAACTTTGCCCCTTCCACCCAAGAAAGAAGGAAAATAACATCATTTATATATCTGAGGTGACACACACTGTCACATTCCCATATCAAGTCTTATAATAGAACTTTGTGCACATTTGCATGCTGAATTTAATAAGTATCCTGAAACCAGGAACATTCTTCACCTAAACTACCTGGGTGACCTAGAAATTTAGCATAAGCAAACAAATAATTTGAAATAAATGTCAGAATGTATGCACTTGAAAATTTGTAACAATCATTTTAAAAACCATTTACCTATTGTTTCATATAAAATGTCAGCTTTCTTTAAGCCCCCACCAGTAAATAAACAAATAACGTTATTCAGAACTTCATCCTCAACTGCTAACTATCTAAACCAGTCAGACTAGGCAACTACATCACTTCTCATGCTGTCATGTTCAAACAAAGCCAACTTCAACATGTTTAAGTATAACCAGATTATACTTATCACTCATTCCACATGGCTGAAGGATTCTAACTGGAAAACATTACAACATTATGAACCCTAAAAAATAACTTGATCATATCCAAGCAGGAAATTGTAAGTTTTAATGTTTCCTTTTGTTTGTTTGTTTGAATTCCTTTTGTTTTCATTGTTTCACAGGCTACTTATCCAATTTACCTCTGAGACACCCTCATTCCCTTCAGTTCCCCAACTCACTTGATACCACTGTTTTTCATCTATTTTCACAAAATTTCTAGGCACTTACTGGTGTGCATTGAGCAAAAAGCTACTGTAACTTACCCTAACAGTCACTGGGATGGCAAACAACCTGCAGCTGCATTATTATTTTTTTTAAATATTTCCTCAAGCTGACAAAATTGAACTAAATTGCATTATTATGTACTTCAGAGCAAAAAGATGGCTTGAACAATTCCTACAGCAACCTACACACATTTTGAGAGAAAAGGACAGTTTATTTTAACAATGTCTCTACCATCAATGGTCTATATCTTTCTTCTGGCATAATTGCTTCAGAAAAGATAATTGTGATATTATATATGGTCTTTCTGCCTGTCTGTCCATAGGGAAAAGAAAATGAAGCATGGGATTACAATCAAGAATGACAAGTGTACAGAGCATGACCTTCTCTGAGCTCAGAGATATTGTGGCTTCTCAAGACAAGGGGAGATGACAAAGTTAAAAGGAAAATATAAGCATAAAGGAGTATGTTTGATGTATGATCCCAACTGAGCAAGAGAACATTTTCTTACACCTTTTTTTCTGAAGAGAATGAAATTATCACTTTCCCAAGAAGGCATAAAAATTAAATGATGGACTGCAAAGAACTAGTATTCTGTAAAATTCAGCACAGTTTATGTAGTGTTCTGGATTACATGCAGAAATTACTGTCCAATTTTTATTTATTTATTTATTTATTTTCCCAGAAATAGGAAGCACTTCTGAAATTCAATTTAGAATTTACTTTGAGAGGAACAGAATGAGTGAAACAGAATGAGCTCCACCCTGCAGAACACCAATTCATGTCACACACACACACGCACACAAAGCCTATTTTTAATATAGCATGGCAGATTGGACAACATCTTCTCTACAAAGCTTTCTTTACAGCTGACATGGATAACATACCAAAGTCAGTCCTTAAGAAATTGTTCATTCAACGACAGAACTAAGACTATTACTTTGAAATTAAGTTTTTGCAGAATTTATGCATCTTGCAATGCTTGGTCAATGAACTGACAAACAATTACACAAAAATTCCCATCCATGGAGAAGGGCAGGAAGGTTGGGGAGAAAGGAGGGAGTGGAAGGAATGTCTAACAACAAACAACATTAACAGAAGCAAATACTGAATGACAGAGTGGTGATTTTTTTTTTTTCCCTCTAGTATGCATTTCTATATTTATTTCTTGTCTCTTAAGTTTTTCAGATCTTTCCTACTGCATGACAAAAAAATGGCTTTTATGTTCAGCACCCTGGACAGCACACTTTATTTTTTTATTATTATTATTTTATTATTATTATTATTATTATTATTATTATTATTATTATTATTTAAGAGAGATTAATTTATCTGAAGAATAGAAATATTATCTGTCTCAGCACAGTTCATCGTTTTCCCTTGTTATTCTAGCTTATAATTTCTGGTTGTGCTAGAGCATATCTTTCTGCACGTCATTCTGCCTTGATATAAATGGTATATGTTAAAGGACTGTTGTCATCGTTAAAACATTGCTTTTATTCTCACTCCTGTTGTTAACTAGCCTCAGCCTTTGCATTTTACCTTCTAGCTGTTGGTAATACACACCATCTGTGTATAAATAATTTGCTTCTAGATAGTAAGAAGCTGAAGAGCAAGCTTCTTCAGTCTCTCTCCTTTGGGGACTGTTTTTCAGAATGATTTACTGAACTCTCTCTAACATTCCATCATCCAAAATACAGAATTCATCACCAAAGCCAAATGCAAAAATATTAGGATCTCCTCAATCATGCTCCATACTTACTTGATACTGTAGCAGCTTAGTTGTTTCACCACTACTACTTCACCAGTTACATACACATCAGCTTAAACTAGCATCCTGTGAGACCCCACTCCAGCCTGTGCTTAACACACATTCTTTGCTCCTAACAACATAATCTTGCTTTCAGTTATGTTTAAACAACCACAGCATCCAAAGAAGCCAAGCCTATTTTACAGAGACAAACATGGTTGTTCTGTGTAATTTGTAACACCATTTTTGTTCCAGATGTTGTTAGTTTGATGGCTGATTGCATGGTACGTCTTCATTAGCTTCTTTTTT
This sequence comes from Lagopus muta, assembly GCF_023343835.1. NCBI lineage: Eukaryota > Metazoa > Chordata > Aves > Galliformes > Phasianidae > Lagopus > Lagopus muta. The sequence goes on from NC_064433.1 coordinate 107,755,949, forward strand.
GGGCTTTCCTAAAACAAAGAGCAATAAAAAGATATCTAAACTCTTCCTTTACCTTCTCAATCCAACCCATAAGGTTGTTCTCATAATCTTGTTTTTGGCTATGCAGAAATTGACAAACGATGAAGGAATATTGTAACACTTTTTGAGCCCAGTTTGGAGTCAGTACTTGCTTTGTTCTAAGTCATGCTTGTGCACAACATGTCCTCTGCTCTCAAAAGCCACTGTATCAGCACAAGACATTCCTTCTTCATCAGCAGCATATAGGACTTTGGGTTGCCTGTGCAATTTACCATAAGCCATTTCCTGTTTCTTTCCAGGTGATAAATATATTGACAGACATTAGGCAAGAAGTGAGTCATGGTACTTATTAATTTTGAGGCATATCACGTGGCCTGGGGTGGTTTTTGTAAAATACTTTAGAAAGCTCAGTGTAGTTTTTCTATGCTGATAAATGTTTTTAATTACTTTCATGACAGTCAGTCAATTACATGATGTTACAGTCCATTATCACTGCTACTTGTCTAGCATATTTTTGAATCTAAGAGCAAGATTGAGTTTTCTGACAAGCCTGAGTTCCACCAAAATTAAAATTATGTTGCCATCTTTCAGGGATTTATTTTTTTATTTTTTTATTTTTTTTCCAAATCAGGCTTTCCATGATTCTGAATGGAATTGGTGCTTGTCTAATACATTTTGAAGTAGCATGAAATTAATGTTCCGTACCATATTTTGAGGGAATAAGTAAATCTGATTAGCATGAGACCTCTCTACCATACACTGCAATTGCACATTGCTGAGAGCTAGAACTTTATGTGGAGTATAAACCAGAGCTGATCAGTAAATCTTGAAACATATATCTTTTAACAAGTTACAGCAGTTATTTGAGTCAGAATTTATATTTAAAGGGTGAGGATTCCTTATTCTTGTGCTAGTTAAATTTAGAAGTTGAAGGCAATTTCTGAAGGTCAAATTTTGAAGTCAATAATTCTAAATAAAAAAGCAGAATAAAAGGACTTCTACAATTCTATTTTAAAATATGCAGTAACCTTTTATGAATTTACGTATAGCTATTGTATATCTTGATTTTAAAAAATGGAACACTTGCTTTTTTATGTTATACAGTATTTTGAGCCTATTTCTCAACCTTTTTCTTCATTCTTATATTTTCATTTAAAGTTAGGAAAAAAGATATTTTCTTTCTACCAATATCAACATGATACCACGTGGGCTTTTGTTTGAGGTTTGCAGAGGATGAATTTATGCTCCAGGTATTCCGAAATGTCCCAGAACTTAAATAAATTTGGAATTGCTTTCTTAATAAAACAAATAAAATGTAACTTTGGTCACAAATTGTTAAGCTTAAATAGTACTCTTAATATATGATTCATATTTAGCAAAATTTAATATGACTAAAGTTCCAAAGAAATGAGAATTGCAGAGCTTTTGATTTTCAAGTCAGAGCTTATAATAATCACTAATATATTACATGTAGAGTAAACTGCAAAGCAGTTATGGAGGCAGAGGAATATAGAAAAGAACAAAGATAATCTTACATTTTACCATTAATAAAAGCCCAGAAAATTTTTTTTTGGAATTCAGGAGTATTCAGTCAACTGTCTAAACACTGTGTCAAAGTTTACTTAGGAGTTATGAGGGCTGCTCAAAAATAATCCTGTTACTTAATTATGTTTTGCCCTCAATGTCAGAAGTGGATGTTGGTGGTATAGCTTTAGAGGTAAAACCTTCCTGCCAATATCCTGTTACATTTTGTTGTTGTGTGACAGATGGCAGCAGAGGGACAGTCTGACAAAATGGCATCTGACATGGAAATGCAGATGAAGCAAAGGTGTGGAAATGAATTCCTCTATAGGGAAAAAATGGCACCCATTGACATTCATTGACATTTGTTGAACACTTATGGAGACCAAACAATGGATGTGAGCACAGTGAGGTGGTGGGTGGTACATTTCAGCAGTGGTGACAGCAGTGTGAAAGACAAACCATGTTCTGGATGACCATGCACAGCTGTTACATATAAAGAGTGCCTTGCTCAGCTCATCTGCATGAATCAACTAACAATGGTGACTGTGCTCAAAAACATTGATTTGTAGCTGAGAATTTGCTCTATCAAATAGCATTATTGTGCTCTAAATAGTTTCCATGGAAATAAATAGGAGGCACTACTTTTGGAGTGATGTACATATTTCTATTTTATCTGCTGCAGTAGCCAATGGCTAATAATTCCACCATACAGAAAGCATACAATCACTTTTACAAATATGCTTTGAGTTTTCCAGTATTATCACTATTTGCATGATACTGCTGCCTGAAACCCACCTGAGACTGGAGCTGCTTGCATTGGATGGTGTATCACATGTAATGAAAGGCAGTACCTGCTGTGAATATCTTATGAGAGATAGATGGAACCAAGGCCAAAGGCAGAGACACAAAGGGCATCAGCCCAAATCAAACATAGAGAAAGCCAGGAATAGTCCTAAAAGTACAATCAGGGCTGAAAAATTTCTAGTCAATGGCTTTGTTCAGTTGACAGCACTATCTACTACTAAAGGTCTTATTAAACTCCAAAATCACACTAAAATTGTAAAAAAAAACGGCTTTTAGGTTTTGGTCAACTCTTATTCCACCCTTCTCCCTTCCCACTATCCAGTAAGCAGCCATTTCAGTCCATTTCTGTACATTTAAAAATAAAAATATTAGGAAGTATATACTCCACACTTCTTGAGAATTAATATGATGTTGCAATTTAGCAAAAGTGACATGATAATGGGTTACAGTGAGATGAGATAAAATCTTACTGCTAAACCTAACTGTAGAACACCATGGGAATACTACATGAATCTTCATATTCATGAAGCTTAATTATGGCAAAATAGCCAATCTGTAAAATACAGCTATATTCAAGTACTGATTTTAAGACTAAAACATGAACAAAGAGAAGATGTTTCCCAGGAGATTCGTCAGTGAGATGCACAGAGGCACTAATGTAAGCAAAAAAAAATAAAAAAGATCAACAGATACTACACATGGAAGAAACAGAGCAGCAGCCAAGGGAGGGAAAAAAAAAATTATACCTTTGGGAATTAAGAGAGTTTTAAAAAAAGCACATATGGTATAAGAGGTATACCTCAATTGTAGGGGAAACTGTAGGGGATATCTACTGTCTATAAAAAAACCTACATGCACAAAATCCAAATACTCACAAAGTAAAGCACAAAACAGAAAGATTACAAACAATGACGGGTCAAAATATACAAGCTCTTTTGACAGGGATAAGAGTAGATGTCATTATGTCCTTCCTGGAGATTCATCAGTTTTTTGCTATTGCTGTAGAGGCTGTCAATGTCAGCCATGAGACAGGAATTAATCTGAAAAAGAATAGTATGAAAGTCCTGGACTGGGTGCATCATTTCAGTCTGAAGACAGAACAATTAAACAAGGTGCACCACTCACTGTGAGTCTACAGATCACAGGAAGAAGGGAGCAAAGAGAGTATTCTTTTCATTTACCTCTAAAGACCTTGGAAACAAAGACACCAAGGTGTATCCAGAGAAAGGCTTTGGAGTAACACACAGCCAGATGTGAATTCGTGACTGGGAGGGGTAGAAAGTTCAGTTCAGGATTGAGACACCAAACTTGAAGTAAATAACACAATGAAACAGACAGTTGACTGATAAATGGCAACATGAGACAAATTGGTATGACTAGAGGTGGCCAAATACTGGTGGTGTCAAAGAGCACTTGAATAGGTATATTTAAACCACAGAAACTTCAGTGAATAAAGACTAATAATAACAAATATCATGAAGAGCAGTTACAGGAAAAATTGTGGGAAGGCAGGCATAGGAGGAAGTAAATAGGTCCATGACATCTCTCTCCTCCTTTAACCAAACACTGTCCTCAGAGGATGCCAAGAAATAGGATTATCCTGCTATTACCCACTATCAGGTGGAACAGAAGAACATTACCACCAGATGAATGAGTTCAAGAAAAAATCCCTTAGTGAAGATGCAGAGTTATGTGCAAGTGCTGTCTTCTGGTCCAAAAGGTTCAGGTTCAATTTCTTCACAGTAATCAGAAGAAACATTTGTCATACATAACTGCAGCTACATGACTCATACCTTCTCTGACTGTAATAGTTTTCAAGTAGCAAATTTCTAAGTAATCTTTTCAAAGCTCTTCAGATCCTAGAAAGAGATAGGGACTATACAATTTGCATCTGTATTTCTGTGGTTATGGAACTATTTCCATCTTCAAGTTAGTAGATTTCCACCCACCTTTCCAAGCAAAGATTTCTCTTGCTCACTCAGGCCTTCTCATTTACAATATATACAATACTCTATTCCTTACATTATTATAGATAAGTATTTTCAGATTAAAAAAATATTTATCAGATCATATCTTTCAATGAACAACAACAAAAACCAACAAAAATATCAGACTTGCAAGAATTAGACAGAAGTCTTATAATTTCAGAAGGAACTAGAACTAAGACCAGTGAAATTCAGCTGCTGGCAAGGTGTCTAAATGCATCCTTACACTCTGCTATTCCTAAAAGCACATCAAGAGAAACAAGAAAATGGTAGATAAGTGCAGGGGGGGAAAAAGAAAAAGAAAAAAAAAAAAAATTAGAGCAGAAGCAAGGTGGCCTCTTGGGGATTATTTGTTCCACAAGTTTAAAATACAAAACATGCACCACATTATCAGTAATTATTAAAATACAACAGTATTGATTAATGGAAGAAAAATAATGAGCATCTTCTCAGAATTAGCTCTAACGGGAGTAGAAGAATAGCTCCATAGGGCAAAAAGAGAGGTCTCAATCTTCAGTTCACTATGCAGCATTGACCTGTTTAGCAAATTTTGCTTTCTACAATGAATTATGTTGTGATTGTTTTTTACCCTTTTTTTTTGTTTGTTTATTTGTTTGTTTTTACCTAATGAAATACAGATCCTTTAAATTTTTCTATACACACAACAGCGACAACAAAATTAGTTCCCAGATGCAACAACTTTGGTCGCACAAAGATGCTTCACGGGAAATTCAAAGGTTTGAAAGCTCAAAGGTGCTGCTATCTTTCTTGGTTAATATGTGCACTTAGTAGCAAACGTAAGGCAGGAATATTTGTTTTCATGAATGTTTCTGAGAATGCAAATTTCAATGCAGGAACAGTGGTCAGGGAGGTCTGTCAAATTTAAGTGTGTAGGCAAACTCCCTAGAGTCAGTACCTACGTATCTTTGTCACTGTCTCTATCAAAGCAAAGCAAATTGGTAATCTTTGGCATGAGCATTTCATTTTATAAAGAGGGCTGTCTTAAAGCAACATTATTAATCTTTTCATATCTGTTTTACAGTAGTGATCCTCATGGCTGGAGATTCCCTCTTCCCAACCCATTCCAGAAACTCTCTCTATCCTACCTTCACCCCTTGTATTCAGTCTAACCTGTTCTCATCATCATCCTGCAACACTTCTCGCCCAAAGCTGAGAACTGATTTTCCTGCTTTTCTCCTTTGCCAGATACCTCTGAGTTAAATGCCATGATTGATCATCTTGTAAGTGTGTTGTCCTCCCTTGGGCTCTGCAATCCTTTTTAACCTAATCCCTGCTTCCACACATCCTTCAGAGTCTCAAAATTAGCAAAGCTTTCCAAAATATAAATTTGTAAAATATTACTTATAAGGTAATCCACTTTGATTGCTATCTCTATGTAAGCAATTTGTTTAGAACTCAGAGAATTAGGAAGATAAACCTATGGTCTATGAATACAAATTACAAACAAGTAGCAGCACGAAGCCTTTGCGTAAACAGATCTAAATAAAACAGTCTATTATTGTAGATAAAAAAGATAATTCTGCATGGACATCTATCACTCAGTAAGGACTCAAAATGGATTGTAGGACTTTCAGTAGATGGTTTTTGCACATACATACACAGAGGTTAGCAGAGAAGTTTGCATTTTTGTAATGCTTTTTAAGATCCTCTGGGACAGAAGGTACCACAGAAGAAATACCGGTACTAATATGCTTTTATCTGGCTTCCTCTCATTTCCATTGTTCATCCTTCCTTTCCCCATTCCTCTTTTCAGTCTATTTTTAAAGGTAACTTTCTCTCATTCCTGTTCCTTACATTTCTGCAAAGCTAGAGAAGACAGACTGTAGAATATACTAGTATCTCGAGCAATAAACTATTTTCTAATAGTGCTAAAAGAATATTTAAGAATTCAAGGTTAGTGCATATTTTGCATGCACTCTGAGAACAGTATCCTTCCTCATAAGGCAGTCAGAGTGAATCTGCACTACAGAGCAAGAGGTTTCACAATATCATAACTAAAAAAATGGATGGTTTGCACCATTTCTTGTCTTAACTCACATATTTAAAAAAACAAAAAACAAAAAGCCATAACAACTAACAAGCAAAAAGCGCAAATATAAATAGTCTAACTTCTTTTTCACCTACTTTCTTTTAACTTATGCATGCTGTGAGTTTTTAAATGTGTTTTGCCACCAGAGAGTGAGCCCCAAACTCTAACTGGCAGCATGACAATGTATGACTTGCGTGTCAGATGCTGAACTGAGCTTGAAAGTAAAATAACTGATAAAAAGCCATTTCCATGTTTCAAACTTAGCACCATCCTGTGCTGGAGCATGCTGGGAGCTCACTTTGTTTTAACTGGAGGGCTGCTTGTTGCCCTCTCTCAGGATAGAATTATTAATGTTGGAAAATACAACTAAGATCACCTAGTCCTACCGCCAACTCATGTCCATCAAGCCAACTGCCCACGTCCCTCACTGCCACAGCTATGCAGCTCTTGAACACCTCCAGGAACAGTGATTCCATCACCTCCATGGACAGCCTGCTTCAATGCCTCACCACTCGTTCTGAGAAGTTTTTCCTAATATCCAACCTGAACCTCTCCAAATGCAACTTAATGCCATTACTTCTGGTCCTACACTGGTATCTGGGAGAAGAGGCTGATTATCCTGATTGGTTCATCATGGACTTACACAGTGAAGCTGATGCATGGTTTGAGGAAAGGTCATACTTCCTACCCTGTAACTGCCCCAAGCCTGTGTCACTGAGCACAGCCTCTCACAGAATCAGGACTGTTTTGGCATGCTAAGCATATACCCCCCCAGCTAAGAGACTTAAGTTCAGAGATGCTTTGGGGGTCCAGGAGATTCCAGCTTTTACCTCGACTACTGAAATAAAACCCTAAGTTGCCGCTGCTGTGGTAAAAATAGCTCTGGATTAGCGAAAACATAGCAGCAGTACTTAAATATGAAGCACCTCTAAGCTTTTCTTATTTATTATAAGCCTATTAGATATTGCTACTTCCAGATTCATTGAAGAGTAGCTAGCTATATAGTAGCTTGTATACTACTTACGACTAAATAAGTAACACAAGTCAGAAAAAATATCTGTCCTTGGAAAACGGATATTTTTAGTTTATTGAGTAACGCTCCAACTTCTAATATGTACCCAAAGGACTTTCCTAAACTGACCTGCAGTTTGCAGGTTTCTAAGCTGTAAGTGGAATTTTGTTTTTAAGTTATTTAAATTGTTCCTTCACATATTACGGAAGCCTAAACTCTCTACACAGTCATATGACCTCTAGAGTGGCATATCTTTATATTTATGTTTTCTACTTTTTCTTCTAGACGGAGGGGTTTTTATAGTATAAATGCATCAAGCTTTAAAAAAGTCTCCCAAAATCACATACCAATAACCCCCAATTACCTGTATTTCACTACTTAACACCAATTATTTAAAAGTTCAGTAGCATTTCAGTACAATACAAAAGATGCACTTTCATTTGTTTAAACATGGAAGGAGGGGGAAAATGTGAACTATATACATTTTAAAACACACTGAATTGAAAATGAAGTGTACGAAAACAATTCTTTCACAAAATCTGAGTCAGAAAAGCTCTGCCCCAGACTTATAATGTACATGAAGCAGTAATGTTTTTGGATGCTTTCCAATAACTGCTTTCTGACCTTCAAGATTTAATTTCTGTAACTTTCGACAATGGAAAAGAAAAAAGCCCAGTTTTGCAAGAAACAGCACCTATTATTGAAATGCTAATCTTAATTTAAACATAAAAGAAATAATAACATTTGCATTTAAACTGCAGCAATTAAACTCTGAAGGGCCAAAAATTAAGTTACTTATCTTCTGGGAGGATTTTATAAATCCCTGTCGCCACAGCAAATGTTGAATAAAAACAAAACTGACTTACTCTCATCTTTACTTATTATAATTTTTGTATCTGCAAAATAGGAGAGCTTAGTATTTATGATTAAAAAACTATTCCCATAGCAGAAATTTCTATGTGCTCAATACAGTACAAATGGAAACATATGAATGGTTCTATCAAATAGAAAGAAAATAAAAATAAAAATACAGACTGACTGAATTTGTATAGGAAAACTGCCACTTAGTGCACAGGAACTAGACTGAGATGTACGGCTCAAAACTAGCATTAGGTTAGAAATTGGCCTTAGCCTATGAAAGACATTTGCTGACAATAGCTTTGGGAAGAATAGGTAAAAGAACTTAAATTCTGAAGGATGTAATAAATAGTTACATATTTGGTGTCTTAACAAGATCAAGCAATTGTGTTCAAATTTATTCCTTTGTAGTTTATTATTTTAACGATGACACAGGGCAAGCAAAGGTTTTGCTTCAATGTGAATTGAATATTTTGTGCTGTTCAGAGAAGAATTCTGTCTTTTTTGTCTCCCAAACAGAGTAAAAATTGGAAAAAAAAATGTAATTTTGATTCATACTGTTTAAAAAAAAATGTTTATCTGTTTTTGTAGCCAAATTGAACAAAATCTAATTATTTATGCAGTTGCATTAAAAACTTACTATTACAAACTCATTATATCTATTACTGAAGTACCAGATCAGTCATTGCCATGGTCAGTTCTACTAAATGAAAACTTGTACTTGAGTTTTTCACCATGATATAGTTAGATAGAAAAGAAATTTTAGCTGAAGTAAATGAGTTATTTTTCAACAAGATGATTTTCAAATCTTTTTCTATCACTTAGTATAACTGGACTGGCAGAAATTTTCTGAAGAGAAAAGACGTCTCATTTTACCTCAGCAGAAAGACTGCTGGATGAAGAAATCCAGTCAGCAACTGTGAATGGAGCAAGTGCCAACATGGCTGCCCACCAGCTCTGCAGTCATTACTCTTTTGGGCCCTGACCCTCGTAGATGTCAGGGTTACAGAGAAAATAATTGCTCTAGCTCTAATCCACAACAGACAGAGTCTCCAATGACAATCACGTGAAGTTGACAAATGATGTATTTCATTTAAAAAAAAATTAAAAAATTAAAAACTATCCCACTTTCTTCTCTTAAAACATTAGATTTTTCCTGCTGTTAATCATATATATCTCCTCATATATTTTTCCTTTTTCAAACCTTTAATCTTAACAGCAAATTTACATTAATTTTCCTGAAAGTCTTCTTTCAGATTTCAAATATAGAACTAAAGCTTAAGCTCAATCATTCAAAATATATAAGATGCTGTATCTTTAGGTCAAATGCTCCTCTCACAAATATTCATTATGTATCAGAGTTGGAAAGAAATAAAATAAACAGGAGTTTAACAATTCCAACTAAGTCAACTCTTGTTTGTTGAATTCCTGTTACTCATAACCATACCACAATAATTTGATGAACTCTCTAGTCACCAGAGCAACCATATAGACAATTCCAATCCTATAATTTTAAAAAGAGATTGCATGAATGTATCAGATGCTCTTCATTTCCTAAAAATACTTTCTTCCTTAAAGATTGCTTTCAAACGAGGTACACAAAGCCTGCTGTGACTGACAACTCAACAAAATAAATCAGAATCATTCAAAGAGTTACATGGGAAACCAGAAAGTCTGTTCAGAAGACTTTCATTTGAAAAGTGAAGGGAAGAAAACACAACCCAGACAACAAACAATTTTCTTGGTTACAAAAGATTTAAAATGCATGTAGCCAACAATTTGAAATAATTGTCACAATGTAACATTACCTGAACATTTTGTGAAGGAATAGGAGAAATGAGGGGGTGGAAAGACGGCTCAACATCCATTTTCCCTTAAGGAATGGAAATGTTTATGAACTGCTTGTATGGCAAAGAACAGAAAACTAGAAAATCATATATTTTGGTGAAGTGCAATACTATTTAAGCAGCGACAAATTAGTTTTTAATTATCAGTGATTCTTATTTTCAATAGAAATACTACATGAACATTGTGAATTATTTAACAATTATAGTAGCATTTATAAATCACAGACAAGCCAGGCTGATGCTCTAAAATTTAGAGGAGCATTATTGATATCATTAAGCGTGAATGAAGTAGTTCTATTGTTTATGGTATTTTTGGAATATTAATGAAAATGAACTTAGGTTCTCCAATGCTCTCCTACTTAAAGTAAGAAAACTTTTTTACAAATAACATTCAAATCTTCTTAATGCTCAAATTATTTTAATTTTAATCTCATATTCGGGGAAGTATTTCACTATCATCTACACAGTTAGTGTTCACAAACAAACATAGCAAATACTACTAGAAATTATTCTGGGAAAACAGCACAAAAAAAACAACTTCAGCTCCTGCATTTTCATAAAGCACATTACTATCTCTCCCTCTCCTTTCTCCCCCTCCCAAAAGAGAGAGATGTCAAACTTGAATATCTGTTGCTCTAGGCAATAGACTGATGGATAGTATAACCAGATGTCCTTTGCTTATCATTAGATGAGACACACATTTCTCTAACCTCCACATAGAAATATGCTCCAAACTCTGCTTGCTTTGTATAAAAGCAAAATTCAAAGATAACTGCGTTATGTGAAGCTGCCATCTACCTTCATGTGTTCTGTCTGTATAATACATCAGGTATCTGCCTTTTAAATATGCATGCACAGGAGAGATTTTCCATTTTCAGAAAACTACTTGGAAGGCACAACCTTCTGCTTACAAGTGGAACATACTAGTGACAGTAAACTACAGCCAGAGGCAATAATCCATTTACAAAGGGCTGCATAAAGACCATATTGTCCCCATTCATATTCTATTGCTAGAGCATATCTCCAAGTAGATATTTTTCAGCAAGGAGGAGCAGGAGCAATTAATAAGAAAGCACTCTCATTCGTCTCTCTCTCCTCTGCTTTCCTTCTACCTATATGTTTATACATATATACATGTATAGGCCGTAGTCCCACAAGACAAAAAGATTTTTCTCAAGGTCTGCTCAGCAGAGAACAATACAATAGCTCCCTTCCTGAAGGGCAGACAGTTGCTGAGCTCAGAAATGCAGCAGCATACTGTATTTGCTCTTTAAAGGCAAAACAAAAAAAATAGAGAATTCCCAGAAGTGCAAAAAATAACACTTTGCTGTAGTCCAGAGAAATTTATTTCAAGGTCTGGATCAAGACTATCCTATCATATAACAGCACCTGGAGTAGTCACTTCTGTGTTACATAATAAAATAAAAGTTTGCATTGTGGATACATGGTGCTAGATGTGATGGTGGAAAATAAACTGTTGTGGACACCCAGAGGACTCTACCATGCTGTGGGAAAGTGGAAATAGTGTCCAAGGACATTCAGCCCCTTCTGGCTGACTATGCCCTAGGCAGCTGTCTCATTTGCAGAAGCCTAAAGAGTAACCTGTCTACATCAGTCTTCTGCAGTGGAAAATAATGCACATCCCTGTGTTTAACTACAAGGGGAAAAAAATACTGCAGGAATTATTTTTCTTTGCACAACAAAATTATTGAGAAACTTTGCAAAATGATATCATTATGAATGTTCACGCAAATCAATAACCACAGAATAAAACAACTGCTAAGCACCTATGGAGTTTTTATGATGCTTCTTTTGGATGAAATTGGACAAAATAAAAATAGCTATCCTGACTTTTTCACAGGAAAAAAATACTTAACATTTGTATTAAGAAAGAGACTACACAGAGTTCATCAAGGTTATATTATTATGACTTTGTACCCAGACAATTCAGGCACTGTCATGTCTCAATGAAACGTTCAATATACATAACCTAGTGCTGTCTTCTGTCCTTTTTTCTCTCTTATCTACAACTAATGCAAATTTTCCTATCAAAAAGAGGCCTGGTTATGCACAATCCACAATGTAACATATTCTGTTGAAAGGAACGCACACATTTGTGGAAGTGCTAGTAGCAGCTCTAAATCTGGGTGATTCAGCCTTTCCAAGAGAAAACAGTTATGGAGGTCAAGTGTATCCTTTCCCTTTAAAATAGAAATTATACATCCTTTGAGGCAAAAGAACTATGCCTTTGCATAAAGTAGGCACTCTACAATAGCAGCCTTGGTTCATAATAGGAAGTCAGCTAGCATATTGTGTAACAGCTACAACATTTTTCCAAACTTTCATGGTTTCAAATTTTTTTAACTGTCATTCTTCAGAACAAGCTATATTTCTTGAAATGTATAATAATGGAATGCATAATAGAGCATTCAGTGGTGACAGTCCAATGAAAAGAACAACCTGCACCTCAAAACATCCACAGATAGCAGGACATCTAGCTGCTTTACATCAGCAGTCCTGGATATGCTTTTTCAGAGACCTCTAAAATGTACTAAGGTACTTACTTTCCACTGTTTTCAGAGACTTAGCCAGTTCTGGCAACAGGTATTATATTACAGTGTTTTTTATGATCTTGTCAAGTCACAACATTCTTAGAAATTGTGAAATCAAGACAACAAAATCTACTAGATTAGAAACACCATAAAATGTCAAGTTCCCTAATTGACATCAGCAGAGTTTCTTTAAAAGCTTTACCAAACAATGGTAATAGAAAACCTAGAGTTACGTAACCATGGTGCCATTTATGACTTCCTATGTGCATGAACTGGCAACATTGCTTAAGGAATAAACTACCTACCACTTAGTTAAGGCCCACATCTCTGAACTTGCCTTTCTCCTTTATCTATTCTCCTTCTCTAGAAAGCTCTAGAGATGTGGGACCTGTGGCGTTGGTCAAAAGCAGGCTCAACATGAGTTAGCAGTGTGCCCTGCAGCCAAGCCAAGAGGGCAAACCACATTTTGGATCATTAAACACAGAACAGACAGCAGATCAAAAGAGGTGGCTCTATATTTAGAGCTGGTGCATTCCATGTGTGCAAGTATGGAATCTACAACATGAACAGGACATTAAGGCACTTGAATGCGTCCAGAGGAGGGCAGCTAAGCTGACAGAAAGGCTGGAATGCATGTCCTATGAGGAGAGAGAGGCTGAGGGCACTTGATTTATCTTCACAGCCAATGTTGCCCCTCACGAGGGCAGAGCAGAAGGAGACAATCCCCTCCCTTTCCCTGCTGACCACCCCTCTTGTGATGTAGTGCAGGGTACTGCTGGCCTTCCAGGTTGCAAACACATGCTGCTGGCTTGTATAAAACTTTCTATTCACCAGAACCCCCAAGTCCTTCTCTGCTGGAGTAGTCTGAAGTTATTCTCCGAGTTTTACACCTATCTTGGATTGCTCTGACAATCCTCTCCATACTTTTTACTTCTCCTTCATTAGAAGGGAATGTAATAGTTGAAGTACAGAGGCTGTTATGGTACTAGCTTATTGCCGTCTAATAATTTCAACTAAACTGGGTGCCACTTTTTGTGCCTTCTACAACATCAGCGTTTATAAAAAGAAAAGCCACCAACCTTTATTGTTTACCAACCTGCAAATAGTTGAAATCATGGCTTTCTCCTTCTGCTGCAGTTCTTTCAAGCTAGTAAAATGTTTGCTTTCATAAAGCTGAGTCATTTCAGTGTCTGTGGGATTTCACAGGTCTTCCTTCTCTAAGTCTTACAGAATCAATTCAAAAAGTCAGTCATACACATTTTCAGGCACGTATCTTATATTTCAAGTTATTCTCTTACGCCTTAAAAAATAATATTTTTCTTGTTTATTTTTGAAATTATGAATATTAAAAATAGTGTGTAAGGAGGAACTTCTTGCCAAAATTCCAATTTTAAATACTTCTTTTCATGTCTTCATGTTTTTCTCTGCCACTCTACTCAAACTTCCTAGAAAAACCTTTGAGCTACAGACAAAAGGAGCTATCAGAAACCAGTGCCTCCACGTTTAGAGAGTACAGTTCTGACAAAATGTAAATTAATTCTTCCTTCAAAGAGCACAAGTGTTCATAAATACTTTAAAAATAATTTGACATTTTTCAATTCAAATAAATAATGGCAAACACTACTATATCTTCATATTTCTCCTTAGTTCATTCATGTCCTCTTCTCTCCATCACAGTCAAGCTTCTGTTTCATACTTCCTTCCATTGCATGCAGTGCATTTTTACCATGTTCAGGCAGATTGTCTAAGATTATAAGAATTTATAGGGGAGAGCAAATGAACATATGTATGAACATAAATGTGTTATTTCTTACTTTTTCATGTCTTAATGTACTCAACAAAGTCCCAAAGTGTTTAAATCAAAAGAACTCTATGGAGTTAAACAAAAAACCCACAAACTTACTAAGGGAAACAGTATGAAAATGTAGTCTGAAGTATGTACAATGCAGGGCCAAGATGTTGAAGTACAGAACTTCAAATCTAGAAAAGAGTTTGAGACATTAGATTTTATCCCATGTTCATGCACTTTCTGTTTCTGAATACACAGAATAGTACTTACTGAATTACCACTTACTATGTAGGAAGAGATTTACACAGGAAAAGTGGAAAGTCTGATGTAAGAGAAATACCATTAACTGTTCACTGCTGTACAGCAATATTCTTATTCCCCTATTTTCTAGACAAAATTATCTGCTTCTTACAGTTTTCAAACCATATCCTCAAAGAAGCAAGGAAAGAATGGCAATGCTGATTTGTTTCACTGTGACACTTTAATAGCCTTTTGAGCCACTGAGAGATGCTTGTGATTTATCAAAACAGCATTTTCATGTTTCTGCAAAGTCAATGCTTTATACGTCCAAGGACTTACCTGCACTGCGCTGGTGTCCTAGAGGGAGAAGGGAGGAAACTGACTGTTTTTTATTATTTTTAAATGTTCTAAGACAACTTTACAGCCACTTTCTTAATTTCAGGAAATCAAATGAAGAAAAACCTGCTTTTTAGAAAAATTGAGTCATGCTCACTGCTATTAGACAGGGACAAAAGAGTTGAGGCACCTGAGGCAGCTTGGGTAACACGAAACCAGCATCAGAGCTTGTGGCCCGGTATACTGCTTCTTGACAATAACCCAAGAAAAGCAGACATAGAAACTCACTTGGCAAATATGTCTAACAGGGCTGATGTACCTCACCACTAGACAGAGGTACATTTTGGTCAACACCTGAAGGCCATGATGGCTGCTGCTTGCTTTGAGTTGCAGATACTCCACTGCAGGACTTCAGCCAACAGGCCCTTCTACCATTAACACTGGCAAACATCTTCATTGAAATTTACTCCATTGCTTTGCTCTCCATCTCACTAAGGCATTTCCCAAAGTTTTGCCAGATGTTCAGACATGCAGGCTGCATCTGAACTCATCAGCAAGCAAGCAATGAAATGGTTTCTTCAAGATGACTTATTTGCTATTTACAGATGTAAATCCATCTAACACTACAGTGAGAAAAAGATATAAGGCAGGATGGTGGGAGGAAAGCAACAAACTACAACACATGTTGAACTTATACAAAGGGGAGCATTGCTCCCCTTTTCCTGCCTGAGATTGTTTTAGGAGCTCTAGAAGGGCTTTGTCACAGTTGAACAGTCCTCCAGTGGTGGCTCACCACTCCAAGGCTGTATTATAAATACCGTATTACTATCCATGAATTATCCCCATATTCAAGGTTACCATCTCTCAGATGTTAAACCATCCAAGTTGGTAAATCTGAATACAAACTTCATATTTTATCATGTGCTAGGCTTATAAAGACATCATAAATCTTTTGAGAACATGCTGTCTCTTGAGAACTGACTAAACAAAGAGAAAACAGAAAGAAGTTCTGCACAGGGCACAAGTCTTAGGTATTTCTTTTGCCCACACAAGACTGGATTTTCCGTTTGGGAATCCAACATATCCAGAAGGCTATTTTTTCTTTCTTTTCCAGAAGCTGCCAGGAGACAGAAGACAACATTTTTTGAGGAAAACCAAACACTGGACACGTTGTGTTTCTCTGAAGGGCCTGGGAGTGCTAGTGCTTGAAGAAGGGGAGCGATAACTGAAACCCACTTTACAACTCACCATGATGGTTATTGGTTTACAACAATCAGCAGGTAAGGCTTCACATGAGCATCTGGCATATTTCTTAATGAGGTTTATTCCCTTTCGCCCTAAATGCAAATGGTGATTTTCAGTGCCCTTCTATGAATAGCAGTAACAGCGTTACCAACTCTCTCCAAGTAATAGGAATCATGATGACTAAAGGAAGATCAAGCCAAC
This sequence comes from Lagopus muta, assembly GCF_023343835.1. NCBI lineage: Eukaryota > Metazoa > Chordata > Aves > Galliformes > Phasianidae > Lagopus > Lagopus muta. The sequence continues at coordinate 107,772,410 of NC_064433.1, forward strand.
ATACCTTATCAGTATAAGCCCTACTGATGAAACATGATGATTCAACAGAATGGAAAGCAATAAGGCTTTGAATCAGCTTTTAAAAGTGCACAGTACAGTTCACTACTCAGTTTTTTGAGAAGAGATATTTGTTTCAGCATTTTTTTTTTAAATTGAGGGTCTTATTATTGTAGAAATTTTTAAATAAAGGCATACAGGTCATTCTAGATGAAAAGTTGTCAAAAAAAAAAAAAAAAAAAAAAGGAACAGAACAGAAGTTCATGCTTAGCTGCTTCTCTTTCCTCACATACTGATTAGATATTACAACCTGTAAATCCCAAAAGGGATCAGAAGTCAAAGATCTTCCATATAGCTATAAAGAAATAAATAAATAAATGAAACAGCATAGGGTACTCAGCCCCTATTTAGCATTGCTCCCAATCTTAGGCTCATCTTGTGGCTCTCTCCCAGCCACAACACATACCCTCATGGAGAGCTGTTAATTTTATCCCAGCTTTCCCCACCAACATTCAGGTTCTGAGTGCAGCAGAATTCATGTACAATTTCTTCTCCTCATTATTTCTTTTCAAACCCTCTGTTCCCATTTAGAGATGTCAAGTACTTTCTTAAAACTCGCTTCATTTTGGGGAGAGAGTTTCTACAAAAAAGCCTTTGTTTAAATTCACAATTTATGGTAAACAAGGTGAAATGGAGAAAACAAGGAGAAAATGGAGATGAGAGAAAAGGGAAATGAGGATTTAAAAAAAAAAAAAAGATTAAAAAGACAATGTGAAAGGTTAGATATGAAATATTTCAATGGCAATTTTCCAACTCATAAACTAGTCTGATCGAATTCTAAGCTCCTCTGAGCCCCCAGCAATCATGGTTTGAACTCCCTCTAATGTTCTGGAAGTAGAACGAAACATTCTCTCTTGGAAGCAGAGGGACACATTTGGACTAAGTGTCAAAGGCAGTCTGTTATAAGGAGATGGCCTAATTCCCTTCTCTTCAGTTACTTTCCAATCCTCCATTGGGATGGAGATGCCTGTTGAACAAAGATGCCTTATTTTTACTTACAGTCTATTGGCTCTTCACTCTCCTACACTTTTTGTAACTATTTATTCCAGACTGTGTTGTTCTATTTCTTATATGTTCTTAAAAACAAGCTAACAAAAAAATACACTTCCCAAGTCAGAATAAACATAAAACACTTCTCCTTCCCCTGCTCTTCTAGTTTCCCTCTCTACTCTGATCATAAGGTATCATTTGTACAGCTAGTCCTTCTGCTTTGCCCTCCCATCCCTACTGACTTTAAAGGCAGTAAATTTTCAGTGGCCTAACAGATCATTTATCATTCAAGTTAAAATCATGTGGAGTGAATTCCAATCCAGAATTTATTTTTTATGATCACCTGTGAACTCCAGAAGATAAAAATTCTGGACAGAAGCATTAAAAGGTGCATTTAAGCAAGTAAACAGATACCTGTTGGAGTATTAGAGAAGTAAGAGTTTCAATTATTCTCGAGATTGGCATCTTGATGTGATACAGCACATCAACAAAGTGTTTCTAAACCCAGTAGCCAAGATACCCAGATGCAAGAGCGTACATTTCAATGTTCCTTGTTAATATGCTGGATTGAATCCAGTAGTGACCTGCCCCTGCAATGAGTCCAAGGTTAAAAATGCCTGTGTACTTAGCTTAATAGGTTCCCATTAGGAAAATGCAAAAAATAGCATTGATTTTACTTAAGAAGAGCAGCTCAGATAAATGGTGCGGTTTAATGGTCACACACAAAATCTTTCTGGCAATTTTGATTCAAAGAAAGTAAGTATCCTGCATGACTGCTATTGGAGGAGTTTGCTAGCATTTGTATTTTACTTAAATTAACCCAAAATATTCACTATTCCTTTTCCCAAAACAGAAATTCTTGGAATAATGAAAAATAAGCAACACAGCAAAAGTAAACAAACAAGCAAACAAACAAGATGTGCTATTACAGACAACCCAGCCAAGCAATTAATCAAGAATTATGCAACCTTTTCGTCCTAAGATTTTTTTTCCACCTGTACAAATACAGAAGTTTAGAGGCAGTTTTAACTTTGAAATGGGAAAGGAAAGATTTCTGATTCTGAAAATATTTTAAATGAAAAAAAGCATGGCTGTTTCTGCACCCTTTGCAGTCTTCTTTTTCTCTGTTTACTCCACCTGAAAAATGATTTTTCTACAGGAAAGCATTTTTAGCCATGCCAATACACATTTTTCCTTACAAAATAATTGACAGAGAAAATGCTGAGCCAACTCAGATAGACTTTAAATTCCACAAGAAAGAAAGAAAGGAAGAAAGAAATCTTTAAGATAAAAAGGAGAAAGATATTTCTGATTCTAAACGCAATTAATCTTCATTGATTAATATTGCACCCTTTTGTTTTTTTAAACAAATTCAGGGTATTTACATTTATAGTCCTATGGTTTCCTTGCAAGGATTTATCCTTGCATAACAGACACAGTAAGAAAAGAAATCTAAATGAAAATGACACGACAAAGGCAAGATATTTAATCCTTTTAACTGACAATGCTTATGAGCAATGCTTTCGAAATCAAACTCTCCCACCAAACCTCATCTACCAAGTCTTCACACAGATGGATCCAGTCCAAGGCAATAAGAACTCAATAAATCTGAAGCACTGAGAATATGTGGTACCAATTTATTCATGGGAAAATAAAACATTCACACCGAACTAGCAAGGGTTCCTAAGAACCTCCTTCATGCTTTCTCTGTGTATTTCATTATTCAAGCACTTGCAAAGAAACAAAAAATATGGGTCCAAGTGAAGAACGGTGCTTAGGAGATTCTACCAGAGTATTCACCATACTCTCCACAAGAAACAGGAAATCTTCAAGATTCTTTGTTTTGGGTTTGGGTTTTTTTGTTTGGTTGGTTTTGGTTTTTCTTTTTTTTTTTTTTTTTCTTTCATTTCTACGTAAAATGAGGGTAAACATTTGTATTAACTCAAGGGGATTTTGTAATAAGGGAAAATAAGTTTTAAAATGTGCAGAATACAGTATTTTCTGATTTTCTACACAGCTTGTGATACCTGAAACACATAAAATATTTCTGAAACACATAAAATTTAAAAAAAAAAAAAAATCAGCTCCAGAAGCTGCTGTAATTGCTCACAGAGATGCAAAGTACTATCAAACAGAGCTCACATAATGAAGATGACACAGAAAAGAGAAGGAGAGCAAAATCTACTCAGTAAGTACTTTTTCTTAAATTCCTTCTGCAAACACAGTATCTCATAAAACGCTTTTGGAGCAATAACATTTAGAGGGATTCCCTCTTTCTCCCTCATTCTATAGAAGCGCCAGATGTATGCTGTGGCTTAGCACACATCACCCAAACACTTCATGTTTATGGGTGCACTTGTGCTTCATAGCCCTGAAATTGCTTTTTTTTTTTTTTTTTTTTTTTGCAAGTAACAACATCCACTTTCAAAAGGACAGTTCTGTTTCTCCTTCTCTATGGATATTGGAAAATCTGTGGATTTTCCAAGAAAATTCATGTTTAATTTATCTTCAGCAAGAAAGATTTCAAAATATCCAGTGTATTTATGAAATAAAAATAAAAACACTTAAGTGAATAAAAAAAGATTGTGTAGCTCATTAATCTCCTTGTTTTTCTAGATTCTTCCATAAGATGTCTGCATTTAAATACAACATTACAGTTTATTTTACAGAATTTGCTGTCAGAATACAGTAACTATAATCAGTATTTCCTCACACAGAATCTATTAAAACAAAACAAAACAAAAAAACCCTCAAACCTGTTTTATACACTTCCATTTTATTTACAGTATAGCTATATGTTTCCAGAAATGAATTCCGGCATTTCAGTTTTTGAATTGTTGTTGTTGTTTTTTTTAATTAAATGTTTTTCTTGTACGTGCTGAGTGAAAAACTGTCAGGAAAGATGTGAAAAATCAAGAGAAAATAGAGTACATGAAGGGACTCTCAGACCTCACTGCAGACAAAATGGTACCACATGCACAAAACAAATGCAAACCTAAAAAGCACAGAGAAAGATTTTTTCCATTATTATCACTCAGGCAGTGTCTGGGGGATCACTTACAGAAATAGCATTAAGAAATAAAATATTTCTTCTGTATGGGATATGTCACTTCAAAATCAAAGGTGTTTTACTAGACAACAGCATTGAACTAGAGGCAGTTAGGGAGTATATTTTATAAAGAGAGGAAAGAAAAAAATTATCTGTCCCTGGAAGACTATTCTATTTCTCTCCTTATTACAGACATTAAAAAATAACTACTACATGGCTGAAGTCAAATGTGTTTTCCAAGTGTGTCAAGAATTTGGTGCTATCTTTTAATGAGGAAGGGCGAAAAACATTTTGGGAAAAAAAAAATCCCCTAGGTATGCAATTGAAAAACAAGAGAGCTGTATGTCTGATCTTTTTTTCCCTGCAGGAATATGTAATCCCTGAACAGTGCCACCCTGACCCTGCATGAGTAGGGGGGTAATTGTTCTCAGGGATTTTATGAATATCACCATCTATTCAAAAAGAAAGCAATGGATAGAAGAGGAAAATGAAATTGCAGTCAAAGTGAACACCCAGTACTGGGCTATTCCCCAGCTGGAAGAGAGCCAGACTGAATCCCCGGGCAGAGAGCCAATGAGACATCCTTGTGGTGAAGCGCGACCAAGTTCTAGAGCTGGAGAGTTGGCCTGGGCACAGAGGAGGGGCAGGAGAGCATCATCTTCTGAGGAGGTGAGGATTTAAAAGCACTGGAGCATTTATTTCACCAGCTTTTCTCAATTCCAAAGCCAGAAGTGGAGCAGCAGTAGAACACCGATTTTTTTTCATGGGGAAGCTGTATTGAGCCCAGTTCCAGGACACTGCAATGAACTGTATCCTTCAAAGTGGAAAGAATGAAACCCACGCATAGAGTCGAAGCAACAAAGCTATACCAAGAGGACGTGTCTTTTTAATTCAGAATTCCTCACAATCCTCTCAAGCATATCCCTGGTGTCAGATTTCTCCTTCCAGAGCTGCCTTTTTAGTTCTTCGTGGCTGCATTTGACCACAGCCCAGCTTTGAAGAGCAGGGCTCAAGATGTTCCCTTAGTAATGATGTTTACTGATCACAGCTGCTTGTGAGGCCAGGGTAGGACCTTGTCCTGGGGATCTGCCCTAGTGGCAGACCCAGGAGTGGGGCTGAGCCCCATCCCAGTCATTGCTTTACCCTCCTCCGTGCTGCTGCAAAAGGGCTCAGGGAGGATGCCCACTCACCTGAGACATCAGCAGTATGGGCATGAATTTTTAACTCCTCTGTTCACCGAAGCAGCAGTTGTTTTTGGTCCAGTTCACTGCACAAGATGTACAATCTTATTTTTATGCAGAGGTGAAATTCCTATATTAATTCATACTGAGTGCGCAGAAAGTCAGTGAGAAAAGTGGCAGTGTGGAGAGAGAACTGTAAGAGGGATTTCTTTTGATTCATATTGAACTAGTCACTTAAAAATAAGCAGCAACTATTCCATGATGGCATTGGAATAAATATGGGAACATTCAGATGGGGGAAGGGGAGAAAACTTGCAGAGATAGGAAAGGACACAATGAGGCAGGAAAGAATAAGCTGCCATAGATATATACCTACATCCTTCATTGCATGCACCCATAATTCTCTCCGGCAGTTGCATGATTAATTCAAAGATTTATTGATTTTTTTTTTCCTTGCTCAATCCCGCTGACCTGCTTTTGTTGACAGGTCTGTGGATCACACTCCTCCGCCAGCTGAAAGCATGGCATCACGTTGGTCTCCATGGCCTTCACTAAGCATTTCGACTTCTGCAGTACAGGCAGTATTTGAGCAAATGGTGAAAACACGGAGAGTTTATTTCAAACCACACAAACATGAACTGCAATTTTAATTGCAGAAATTTTTCCTGGTGAAAATAGTTCGGTTTTGGTAGGAAAAATGAACTTCTCACCAGTTCAATCTTTCATCTTTCTTACTCTGACTTCTATAAGAAATCCACTAGTTTTAACTTGTCTAGCATAACCAAATAGTCTGGATCAGCTACTGTTTACTTCAACAAACAGATATTGTATCTTCCACCTTTCTACATCACAACAGATTTCATCTACCACCACAGCACAACTGCACAGCCCAACCTCACCGATGGTAAAAATGTCCTTAATTCTAACTAAAACTTCCTCTGATGAAACATCATGCATACCACTCTTAAAATATGTCTCTATAGTTTAGCAATGCAGGTGAAGCAGCAGAGATAAGACACTGATGTCACAGGAAATTAATCCAAGATCTACCAGAATGACATTACACTTATTTCTAGTGAGTCATTCTTCTAATGAACCTTCCAGTTATAATTGGACTCTCAACAGGGAAGACAAAGCAAATGAGCATCTGTATGGCCATCTACCTTCAAAAATTTGCAGATTTATCGACAGCGATAGCACTGTAATGTACAACATTGTTTCACTGGAAATCAGCAAGCTGCTACAACACACTACTTCTCTTTTCCTTCCATTATCACTTATCAGGAGTCTCCTTGATGTATTCAAAATAACAATAATACCACATGGCTGGTGATAGTTTTGACATTTTAATTCAATTAAGCTACATACACAGGCAAAAGTTTTATGGCATAATGAGCTCTGGGCAGCAAAGAGTGCGTTCATCAGAATGACTCTCATGCATCGATTTTGTTCCCTCACATCAAGACTGTCAGAGCTCATTGGCAGTTTGCTCAAGTTAGACATGGTTTTGTTGGGAAATCCCAAGCATGCAGTGCTTAATTTGGTCATATATTTATCCATTACTGCTCAAGAAGGTGACGAGGTCACATGCCACTAGCAGAGCAGAGTATAAAAAAATGCTATGACCACCATTTCAAAAATAAAACTGAAAGGAAATAACAGAATCAGACCTAAAAATCAGCACACTGATTCACTTGCATATGTTCAAGCTCCTAGACCATTGCTACTAAATCTGACAGCACTAGGTCTTGCTATCTAAATATCACAGACACACACAAATCCTGCATATTAGACCAAGGTGATATATATATATTGCTTCAAATATTGAATTCAGGGAAAACCTGAAGAATGGTGAACAAAGAGCAAAGACAAAATCGAAAATTGCTTAGCAAATACCTGTGAAGGTTAGCAGTCAGTCTGCTCTCATTTTGCCTTTAATAAAGACCTGGTAAACATCACAGTAATTAAAGTGTAGGCAGCATTTATTTAGAGGTTTTACAAACCTCAAAGGGAATTAGTATTGCAGGAATTGAGGCTAGGAAAATCTGGCCAGATGAAAAAAATGAGATTCTCCCCAGGAAAATGAAAGAAATTTCCAGTACATCCGGAGGGACAATAATGTGACAGATATTTTCCAGTGAGAGGCTAAATGTGCCACTGAATTCAACCATGCTGAAAGAAACTTCTTCATGACTGGCGACATCAATAACAAGGTGGTAAAACAGAACAGTTAGGGCATCAGATTTGATAATGTTATGCATGGTCCAACAGATCCTTGGGCCTATAGATAGCCATGATAAGTATATGTGAGTTTATACACACACACACACACGCTCACTGATACAGAGAGGAGGAAAGAAAGAAACAGGGACATGTATATCAAAGGAAAACATCCAGGTAGCTGAATCCCTAAAGCAGGAAGAAGAGCTGCAATCCCCTTCTTACACTCTCTTTTCAATTTATTCCTAAGAGTACAAGAAGTAATTCTGAAGGGGGCCTGAATCCAATCATGATTTCATGCTCATTAATTGAATAAGTAGAAAGAAGGAAAAAAAAGGAGGAAAAAAAAAAATAGAGAAAGGATTGAAGGGCTCTCGTGACATTTTTTTTTTGTTGTTTGCTTCTTTGCTTGTTCTTAAATTGAGTAGAGGGAAAGGATGCTTTGAATTGATGGTAGCAGGAAGCTATCCATAACAGAGCAGCAGAGGAAAAAAAAAAATTACAACATATCTCACCCCTAGCCTGAGCACATTTTGGCTTTGCTTCAGGCAAAACATAAGGGTTTTTTTGCCACTCAGACAAGTTTTTCTCCTTTCTGTCACAAATACCCACTGATGTTCTACACCCTCATAGCAGCCACGATGTTCATTCACAATGAGAAAGATCCTTTCGATAGGTAAACAATAGCCTCTCTAATATTAACACCTCTGTTTCACATGCATGCTTCCCTGTGCTGGTTAAATGATCAGCACACTCCCCTGCATATGGTCTGCCTATCTTCCTCTGTACTACCAAAACACAACTCTATGACATGTGGGTCAGACACTTTCCATTTTCATCACTCTAAACAGCTGCCCCCACAAAGCCAAGGAAAACCTAGCATTCAAGCCACCAGCACTAATTTTAGATGGTTAGCCTGATCAAAACATTCCAAGTGCAACATCGTGGAAAACAAACATGGCCTGTAGCCTGAAAAGAAGCCTAAAGAAAAGTCTTCTAAGGAACAGTAAAATACATCACTTTGTTCAGTTACAATTTTGGTTTACAGTGAACTGCAGAATCATTAGGGTTGGAAAAGACAGCTGAGATCCCCCAGTCCAACCACCAGCCCTCCCTCCCCACCATGCCCACTGCCCACGTCCCTCAGTGCCACATCCATACGGCTCCTGAACACCTCCAGGGACGGGGACTCCCCTGGGCAGCCTGTGCCACTGCCTTAGAACTGCTTCTGAGAACATTTCCTTAATATACAACCTGAAAAGCCAAAATAGCGGGTGCAAAATATTTGCACAACCTGGAAGTGCTATGTTTATAGTGCCTTCACTTGCTAGTATTACGAAACACTCTCCTCAAAAGAACAGCGCTCTCTGGAAAAAATAAGGTAACAAGACGTTTCTTAAATAATGTAGCAAATGACTTTTTCCTAAGTCTCTTAGGAAAACAGCTTTGTTGAAAAAGAAAGCAAAGAAGCTGTATATTTTCTTTAGAGATAGGCATCTGCACTTAACACATCCTCAGAAAGCTTAAAATCCACGCTACTGTAAGAACATATCTATAGTCTGACTTGAACATTTCTGAAAACTACACACAGTAGCTCTCCAGTGTGTCAAGTAAGCTCAGCAGATGCAGGAGGCTGGCTGCTTAATTTTCTGTGTCACCTGCCGTATTTCTGTTAGAAGATAGTTCACACTCAGAGCTTTTTTCTTATATATACATTGATAAAGTGTAAAAAAACTTGCACTCTGCATACAACTGCACCCAGACTTAGAAAAGAGCTTCCATCTAGAGCAGTCAGTGGAATAGGTTACATGCCTGCTGAATGATTAGCAACCCCATGCAAGCCCAGACACCAAACCAAATCAAGACCACAACTCATCTCTCCTAGACATAGTCTCAAGCAAATGGCTGAAAAAAATCCATATGATCATCATCAATCAAATAATTCTAAGTGCGGGACTTTGCACACAGGGCCACTCGCTATAGAGACTTATTTTTTTCCTCTCACTACATGCCATCTTCATGGCTGAAAAACAAAAGAAAAAGAATGAAGGCTCTGTATAAACAGAATCACCACTGTAATCTCCACCCCAGTGTAAACAGAAACGATAATTGTATTTTGCTCGTGCCACCGCAAGCTAACTTCTGGCAAACACCGGGTGCTTGCTGCAAACCACAGCAGTTCAGAAAAGCCCTCTGTGCAGGAGGAGATCCAACAGCCCCCGAGCCTTTTAAGACAAGATTTGAGGAATGGTGTGTAAATAAATAATATAACACATTAAATCAAATGGAGGTCACTGTACAACAATGACATTTCAAGTCGTCGTCCAGTGTGTCTAATTTCTGGCCCACTCAAAGGGTGCTGACTGAAAGGCTCATCGGCTGTCATCTGCACGTCTGTCATAACCCTTCAGGGAGCTGTGTTCCATTCATGCTTACACACCTTTCACTTGAGCTGCTATTCTTTCTGTGCAGATTTGAATATGCCATTGTGCACTACTGTTACTATTCAACTCTCTCTCTTTTTTTTTTTTTTGCCTTTTTTAAGCAGTTGTATTTTGTGTATAAATTGGACAGATTCTTGCAAGGTATGTCATTAGATAGGAAAATGGGAATTCAGAAAGGTCAGGGCATGACCTATTCATGATCCTGCCCTTGGCAGGAAGCTATTCAGATACATGGAAAAAATCATCTCATAGTTACCAGCACCAAGACAGGAGGCATCCAGATAGAAAACACAGTATCACAGTATGCAATGAAAGACCAAAATTTATTCTTCAGTCTTTCCCTTTGTTTCTGTCTGTTCTTCCTTTCCCTTTTTTCTATCCCTTTATACCAACCTTTATTTTTAATAACTCCTTTCTGCTCTCCTTTCCTCTATACCCACACTCATTCTTTGCTCTCTGGAGCTAATTAACACATGAACGGACTCTGCTCTTTCCTTTCAGACAAAGCAGAATCAGCAGTTATTTTGTCTTTGCCTTCTTCTCCATCCCAGCCTTCACAGTTTTGTGTGTGAAGAACAACTACTACTACAAGTCAAGCGCCAGTCTCCCATCTGCCTCACAGTCGCTCAACAGAAGCAGGAGCACAATCTGCACCATGACACATTTCTATACTATACCCCTTGTTTTTATGACTGTTGGATGCAAGAAATGCTTTGATGCATTCTTTGGTCCTGCAGGACCTGTACTGTTTCCAGAGGTTACAAGATCAACGCAACGCTGATTCAAGACTATTTCTTTGGGAATGGTACGTAAAGGAGAGGAGTGAGAAGGAAACTTGACCTACAAGCAACATGCATGCAACTATCAGTCACACAGCATTAGAGGATTATTTAAGCTTTTCTATTTAGTGTCATCTAATGAAAACAAATAAGAGCTGGTGACTGATGCAAATACAGGACAGAAAACTGCACATCATTACACTATTTATAATTCACATGAATTTCAGACTCTGTTTAAAGTCTTCTGACAACATAGAACTCTCCAGACAAGAGTTGAAAATGGCTTCTGAAGATACAGCAGCAGATCTTTGCGCAGTGATAACTTGCACTTGCTAAGCCCTCAAAGACGTCTCAAAATTAGTGCTGGTTTTCTATTTTACTGGGACTTAAGAGATTGTTAGGCAAGACACACACCACTGAAATGTCTGATTCATTTTAGTATGAGACACTGAGACAGTTATACATTTCATGCATTTCTAATAGACTGATAACTGCAAGTCTGCTGCTGTTCTTATGTGTCTATCATGACGATGTGCAGCACAGCTGTGTTTAGCAGAGATAGTTGAATAATTAATCTAAAAATTATTCAAAATGGTTCTTCCTAGCATGAAATTATTTGTCTCTTTATTGTTGAGAGTTGATGTTTTCCATTTTTCCCCAGAATAGATTCATCCTAACAATCGCTCTTGACTTGATTTAAAATTCTTTTTCCACACTACCTTTGCTCCAAGAAGACATCCTGAAAATGTTTTTTAGCCACAGATTTACTATCATATAGAAATACAAAGTGTAGGAGCTCAGGTACCTCAAATCTCAGCTACCTGATCATTTCCCTGGAGACAGACACACGTACACTTTTTTAGTCCACAGCTGTCTCTGAACATGGATATTTCATGGACTTCAATATTATTGGCTTACCACATTGCCACCTTCCACTTCATTGAGCAGAAGCCTGATCTAACATCACACCCCTTGGAAATAGTCTAGCTTCATGTCTTTCTAGGTTACAACCCACAATTTGCGACAACCTGGAGGCACAACATACAGTTCAGCTGCCCAGGCATTTTTATTATGTACCTCAATTACAACATTCCACTGCGCTCCCTGAAAACTAAGCATACAATACAAAGGCAGTTGTATTCTGCCATATCAAAATAAATAAATAAATAATACTTTAAAAAAAAACAAACAAGGAATATGCCCCTTAAATCCACTTTCTAAAAACTAGTTCATTGGGTGTTTTTTTTTGTTGTTGTTCGTTTGTTTTTTTAATTATTGCTTTTCTGCTGTAAAGAAATATAAAAAAATTTGCTTTTTATTTGAAATGTTTGATTTCCACAGAAAGAAATGACATCTAAAACAGTAAGAAACTGTTGAAAGAAAAGATTCTGGTTCAAAAATCTCACTGTTCTAGTAGCCAGAACTGGACTACACACAGACAGATGTATGAAATATTTAATTTATACTTGGAATTACTACATTGGGACTTAAGACTTTCAGAAGTTTGTCTGTGTATTACTTTCATATGAAGCTTCTCCACTGGAAAAATAAACAAAACAAAAAACCCTAACTTACTTATAATGTGTGTATAAGCAGGGATATGCACTTCCTCAGAACATTGATCATTAGTAGAAAACAGCTCAATAGCTGTGTTAGGTCTAGTACCCTATTCATCAGCACTGGCATTCTAAGAAGACAAGCTTGATCAATATCTACCATTTGAGTTCATGGCCAGATTATTGCAAAATTTATTATAGGTAAAACTCAAGGCAATGGTTTTATGAAACACATGCAGGCTCACTATCAACCTGCATTTAAGTGGTGAACAAACTAATCTAGCAGCTATTCTGGTTACACTAGATAAATATTTTCCCATCTCACTTTTGCCCTTGCACATCAGGTAGCATCAACCTGTAATCTAACTTGTGATTTCATCTCTAAAACTAAATCTTTTCTGTAACATGATCCAATATATTAAACAGAGATTTTTAAGAGCAGGTTTTAATGAGTTTTATTTTATCTCCATTTAGATTTATAACTGTCAAATCACGGGACTGTGAGATAATTAAAACTGGTTTTTAAGTGTTCAAAGTGCTTTAATAGATTTTTAATGTCTGTAGCTTAGTCAACCAAGTCAGAAGTGGCATTAAGAAAAAAAAGATGCAAGTACATAGACCTAAATTTCATTATGCACGTTTATCCCCCAAAAGTTTAAAGGATAAAAATCAAGATAGATTAACCAGAAATAAACTATTTTAAACACAGTAGTCACGATGGTCTGCAGAGATGCCACACTTTCTTCCCTATAGACCTGTGTCTTCTTACCCTGACTCCCGAAAAGAAAGCAGGCATATTTTATTACAGAATGAATAAACTTGAGAAAATATTTTGGTAATTAACCATGTACATGTACACATTCTTTTCTTTCACATGCAGATGTATGTGCATCATCTGTCAGAAAAGGACATAAATACATTCATCCACTGTTGTATTAGATAACCTTAATCACAGTTCTGTACCATTACGAATAGAATAATGGAAAGCTTACTTGTCTATTAACTATGAATTTTCAGTGTTGGTTATTTGTTGGTGAATCCTACAATACAGATACAACAAACCTATTTGTGGCAATGCTTATTTTGCCCAGTGGCAAATGGGCAAAATATATGCCTGATCAAAATACAGAAGCACAAAAAAGTGGACTTGACAAACTTAAACAGTGTGCCACAAGTGTAGGACAAGTGATCATGAATTAAATGGTACTTAAATAGTTACAAAATCTTTAGAGAACTATATGGAATATAACTCCCAAAAGAATATTTTTTTTAAAAAAAAAAAGAAAGCTTACACAAGGAATCAAAGGAATCAATAAACTACACAGAGAAATAAAATCTAGAACATGAGTCATAAAGAAACGTATTTTCATCAATGTCACATTTGTCAGAAAGGAAAGGAAAGATTATTAATGCACTGAGAATTGCAAAAACGTTTCTAAATATTGTAGGATCATAAACACAAACACATTCTTAAATACACTCTGCAGCAACATTCAACTTAAACTACTTTTTCCATTCTTCACTGCCCTGAAAAAATATACTTCAACTTTCTGCTTTTAAATCATTTGTATGAGTAACAACAGAAGTGCTGAGTGTAATATATAATTTGGATATGTACCACAGTGAAAATACTTTTATGCATACATACAGCCTCCTGTGAATTTCTTAAAACGTTTAAGCTTTATAATGTTGGATGTTCTTTGCATGAAATCCCTATACTTCTTGAGCATTGCCTCACATTGGCAATTGATGCATGTAACTTTTAGAATTTATTGCTGTACTTGAATTTTTTTGCCTTGTAGCACTGCTCACAGCGTGCTTAAGCCTCTAGAGTTACCTATGAAGGTATTTGAGAAAAAAAATACTATGAAGGCATGAATACCAGTTACACAGCACATTTAAAGATAACCAAACAAAATTTAGACTCAGAATTTCTTCTAATCCATGAGTAACACTATTACTGAAAAACAAGTACAACTCAACACATGCTTTATGACACTCAAATTTATTTGGCATGTAAGGGTTTCTTATCAAAGTTAAACCACAAGCCCACTGTCACAGCAACCAGGAAGCTGATTTTATATCTAGTGTAAAACAAAAACCATGTTAGTATCCCCTCAAGCATGTTAGAAAAAGCCAGGCTGTCTAAAACCTTCATGTCACATACAGTCATAAGGATGCAGCAACACTAATATGAAATATGTTACTGAAAGGGTGACATACGAGTCTACAACTGACTCAAAGTAAACAGCAGGTATTTTGGGGAAAAGACAGCAACCACTTCTGCCAATTGAGAAAGAAAATCATAAGAGCCTACCTGAGACAAGCGAGACTGTGTCTTTCTCCCATGAGACAACAGTGATGTATGCCTCCACAGAGGAGGGGATAATGCACTTGAACACTGCTACATTGCCTCTCATGGCTTTCTGGTCCTCCACACGGACTGTATAGGGTTCCCGTAAAACTGAAAAGAAAGGAGTAGGTTCCATTAGCAAGTCATAATCACACATCCCATCTAATACAAAATTCCCCCATCAAGATTCCTCAGGTTGTGATTTTTTAAATGTGTTTAAATGATGGTTTTGCAAGACTAATAGTTTTGAGAATTAGTACAATTCCCAGATCTTCCTATTTACTCAGAATCTGTATTTCGTCATGTTTCTGTGTTCCTCTCCTAATTCTGGTAACAAGGAGAAATAAATATGCAGTTACTGCAAAACTCTATGGGTGAATTGTGTTACACCTTCCGTTACTTCTCTTGTCTCTCGTGCCATATTTATCATCACAAATGGTTTTTCTACTCTATCCAGGAGTACAAATTACATGCAACTACTGTAGGTAAAAAAGGCATCCAAAGGGTAGAAGAGAAGGACAGTGTCATTTAGGATTTTGAAGAAGTGAAAAACAAAGGAGAAAATCAATGAAGGTGACAGAAGAAAAAAAATAAAAAGAAAAAAAGAAAAAGAAAAAAACCCACCACCAACAACAGTGTTTCAGAAACACAGAGAAATTATAGCAGGTAAGATAGAACCACATTTAATTGCCAGCATGGAGAGAAATAAGACAGTGATAAGAAAGCAGTAGCTGTGACTGGGAGTTGTTTTAAAAACATATGGAAGCATTAAGATCCAGGATCTGAGTTGACTAGCAAACAGAAAATTAAGTTAATAGCCAAATAGAAGAAAAAGGAACAGGGAAAATTCTTCACGTGAAACTAGCATTAATCAAAAGACATGAAACTACATTGGTAAGATAAGTGGAAAGAAGGAAAATTCTAACACTGAAACAACACAATGAAGGAGTGGTGAAAATCTGTAAGCAGTGATTAACAGAGAAGAAGGCAGAGGAGAGAAGTAGTACCGCTTGTAAGGGATAGCATCTAAGTGGGTAAGAAATGAAGGACAAGCATTAATGTAAAATCTGTACAGTATTGTAGGACCAAGGTGCAAGAAAATAAATTACCACAGCCAATGTAGTTAAGGAGCTAGAGACAGTGGTCAAGTGAGGAACAGTTTCAGCAAAAAAAAAGGTAAAATGACACGTGTGTTTAATGCATGCATAGGTCTGAAAGTAAAAATTATTGGCAACTCCAGCACAGCAATATAACCAAATTAGCAATGTGAAATTGCCATATTACAGTGATATTTCCTGCCCATATACCCTGCCCACAATCACGTACAATGCTCTACCCATTACACTTAACCACATTCACTCTAGACTGAAGAGATATATGCCAGGAGCACTAGAATTTTTAAAGGTCATTCCTACTCAATGTCTTTAAAGAAAAAAAGAAGTCAGCATACTAGAATGTAACTGTTTTTCACAAATGCAAACAGTAGCAAGTTTTCAGGACCAGTGCAACCACTGCAGAAAGAAAGACTGGAGCTCTCTATCCCAGTCTCAATCCCAAACAGGATGTATCAACGGAGCAGCTAGAAACACTAAAAAGAAGTAAATGCATTTAATGATTAACTAAATATCGCTTAAAATAAAATCAAGAGAAATCCACCTTCTACAATGCAATCATTCACTGAATTCGAACAAAACAAAACAACAACAACAACAAAAGACTGATTCAAAATTTTGAATCAGAAATTGAATTTCTTAACTCCACTGTAAGTACACTCTGGGCAGAACAGATATTATAAGCACCTTTAATAATAATGATGTCACAACTGTGGCTACCCTGGCATGAAGCAGCTCCTTAGTTATTTTTCATTTTAGCAGCAATACACTAGCACATTGCTAAAGGTCTCTTACTTTGAAAATCTGCCAAATTTTTAAATCTTACTGCCCAGCTGATCATTTCGGTAAGTGAACAGAAAGTATCTGTGAGGCACAAAAACTAAAAAGAGACTTATTCATTTCTTATTGAAAAGTTTACATTATTGTGGTTTCAGAGATGCCCTCAGTTATTTCCGAAGGATAAATGGCTCCCATGAAAGACTTGCTGATCATCTTGAAAATCCCAGTTCTCTGAATCATGAGTTTGTACGAGAAATTCAGCCTTCTTTCTAATATATATATACACACACACACACCCCTCTATTCCCATGCAGGATTGTCTTGGAAGAAGATTGAGTTTGGGTTTGACTCTGGTTTTTGTTTTATTGTCATTTGTTTTCTGCTTTGTTTTAGTTGGTAGTTTTCTTTTTTGAGAGGGGGGAAGAGATCATTGTGTGTAATAGTTATATTCAAAAAAACACAAATACTATCATCTGCAAGTTTGAAATCTTATAAATGCCATAATCTTATATCTTAAGGAAGTAAGTTAGTTTCAGGCTTTTGCAAGCTGACTGAGAATGAATTATTAATATGCATAGGAAATTTCCTCAAAAATTGTATCTTCCTGTGGCTTCCTGTGACAGAGAATTACTCAAGGTAAGACTCACTAGTAACTATTATCTGCTATCAAGCCCAGTTAGAGCTCTAGAGCACAATACTAGCTCTTAAGAAGGAAGGGAACATGTTTAATTTGTTACCTAAGTTGCACACTATCCACATGAAGCAGCATCTCAAATGAATGGATCAAAGGTAAGAAGCCAAAAAGGAGAAGAAAGGGGGCTAAAAAAAGTGAGCCAAGGAACATTGCTCCAAAAGTAATGCCTCCTACTTATTTTCGTGGAAGCTGCAACAGATACGAAGAGCACAATATCACTATTTGATAGAGCAAATTCTCAGCTACAAAACACTATTTGTCAACTTAGTTACCACCACTAGCTCTCTGCATTCATTCAGCAATGAACAAGAGCCTCCATGCCATGCTCATAAAAATCTGTATTGGTGGAGGTGACTTACTGCTGTTGTCACTACTGCTGGATTGCATCACCCACTGCCTCGCAGTGCTCACATTCAGTGTTTGGTCTACACTGATGTACAGCAACCATCAATGAGTGCTAATGGGTGCCATTTTTTCTGCATGGAGATATACAGTGACATGCCTTTGCCTCACACACACTCCCATGTCAGATCTCATTTTGTCAGACTGCCCTTCTGCTGCCATTTATCACATAGCAACAAAACATAATGAAATATTGGCGGGAAGTTTCAACATCTATTTCCATATCACCAATATCCACCTCTGATATAATGGGCCAACGTAATAAAAATAGGAGGCATTACTTCTGGAGCAGAACTCATACTTCTTGTAAAGCCTTTTTGCACATCCTGCTTCCATTTGGAAAGTTCATTTCTCAAGCAGAATTGGAAGACTTCTG
Organism: Lagopus muta; assembly: GCF_023343835.1. Taxonomy (NCBI): domain Eukaryota; kingdom Metazoa; phylum Chordata; class Aves; order Galliformes; family Phasianidae; genus Lagopus; species Lagopus muta. Next base: position 107,790,403 of record NC_064433.1, read on the forward strand.
GAGTTCCATGAAAAAATTGAAAGCTGTGCAACAGATATAGCCATATCCTATCATCTATATTGTATGCTTCTCCAACTGAATGAGCATTAAATCACAGCTAACAAAATTATTTATCTAAGAAATATAAATATTGGAAACTAACATTTCAAAAAAGAAAAAGCTGCCAGAATATTTTCCTATATATTGGGAAAAATTGCTATCCCAACTAACAAATTGCAAAGGACAAAAATATGTTCTCATAAAATATAATTCTGCCAGATGTATTGCTAGCAAATCCATCAAAGTTATCCCAACAGCTGAAAAAAATTCAATCTTTCTTGGTCTGTGAACAATGAAGTATTTTCAGGGAAAGCATAAGTCATTACAGGAATTCCACATACATGTAACATGCAAACTTGGTTATCATAGTTATTTCTTGTAAAAGAAAATAAGCGCTATTTCACACTAAATTTAGTGTGAATAAGATAAATGAAATTCTTAAAATCTCTTTTTTCAGTTTACCTTCCAATTTCCTACAAACTCCAAATATCTGAATGTTAGTTCATTGTTAAAAAGAGTAGAATAAATCCCCACATGAGATGATGAAGTCAAGTCTACTTAGTAACTGCTCACAGTTATCCCTCCATGAATCCTGTGAAGGCGTATCTCAAAAGAAAAGACACTTCTGAGAAAAGACTCACAGTTCCACCACCAACAAAGGCTACACGGATTTGCATTAGGCAAGGGTCAGCTTCCAAAGCAGCTTTTGTTTGTTTGAATATTTTAATTAACTGAAGAGGGTAGACAAAACCTTCAGAAAGTATGCAATCGTGTTTACATATTGCAGCAAAAGGCCTGATTTTGATCCCACTGTAGTTCCCTACTTATTCACTCAGACTGCATACAGTCAGCACAAGAAAACAGATACAAATCATTATGCTAATTTGCATGTTTTAGCTCAAACACCAAGTACTGACTAGGTAACAACACCTGTACCTAAGTTATTATCAAGGACACAAGCTTCTTCCTCAAAAGAAGGCACAACTCAACACAAGCACCTAAGAAGAGGCATGATCAGCCAAGCATTTTACTTTTTTTTTTTCCCCAACTGTTTCAAAAAACCCAAAGACTACATCCTTATCTCTCACAGCTTTTTAATCAGTAAGCATGGTCTGATTAAAAATTTCATTTCTGGTTCATTTTTGCTCAGCTCAGCTGATCATGATCTTTGGAAAACTAATTTTTCACCACCAAAGCAAAAACGAATCAGGAAGAAAGGAAAAAGAATACACTATTTCAAGTAATAATCATAAGGATTTCTGAGGTTATTCTTCTCACCTTAACTCCTTTGATTTACAATTGCTACTACTTTTCAAAACACCGAACTTTCCCCCCTCCCCAAGCCCATTTCAGACATAAAAAAGGCTGTGCTTACCGGCCTTAATGTGAACATCCTGACTTCTGATTTTCCCTGAAGGATTTTCAGCTGTGCAATAGTAAGTGTTATCATGGATTAAGTTATTAAAGCTTGAAGGAGGGAAGGGGAAAATTTGGAGAGTGCCATTGGGGTGGACGTGGCGGATCCCTGGGACATCGTAGATCTCCTCGCCCGTTGCTAGGTACCATCTGAGCGTCACCGGGGGGATCCCTGCTGCTGGACAGGGTACCAATGTCCCTGTGGTGCTAGCAAACACTACCTCTTGCAGAGATGCATTGACAAAATATAGACTGGCGTGTAGATCTTCACTGAAAACTGCAAGACAAAAAAAGGGGGGAAAAGAGATATTTTGAAAACCTGAAGCACAAGCTATTTCTATTACCATTTATAAATTCATATTTGCATGGCAAAATGACATATGAAGTAATCACAAATTTTGCACAAACAGTGAAAATTCACCATCATTCCTTAATAACAACACATGCTATATTTCTAATACAGGTGCAACTTAATAGACACATTATCTAATTGGTCAGGCATCTCTAATAAGCAAAGAGACGCTTTTTTTGGTAATGGTGATTCTGCCATCTGTGTAACTGTAGTCCCCCTCCCAACCAGAAACAGAAGATTTTGTCACACAGTGGTAGTTAGCATTGGCCAGAACACAAGGTTAGCCCTCATTCTTCTGAAACTTATTCAATAGGCTATTCAGCTATTACCCAGATAGCTTGAAGATTCCAGTTTCCTTAACATTCCATCTGAAATACTTCCCTAATGCTCTTCTGCTTGAGAGACTACCAGCATAAGTCAAAGTTTTTGTTTTTCAATAAACACTGGGTGACACTACAAACAATACCACCCTATTGTCCATTTGTATATAAAACTAACTACTGAAAACCACCAGTTTTCCTTGAGATACACAGATAAACTTACATATTTCACAATATCTTGAATATAGTGAATACTGACATGATTTACTCATGCAAGTCTGGTAAGAAGTTTTTGAAAACGTGTTTATAATGGATCAGTCCAGTGAGACTGTATTCAGGGTTAGTCTCCTACTGCCCTCCAGAAATAACTGTCAATCTTAACATGAAGTCACGAAGTGAACTCTCTGCCTCTGCCACTTAGTTTTATGGTGAGCTTGAAGCACAAAATGGACTATTTTCTCCTTCTCTCTCCAGACATTCAGAGGGAGGGAGATAAAAGGTGGGAAGAGATCATCTGGTACTGACAGAAGAACCCATCCAAGAAGAGGCTGGGCTGGCTCTGGGAAGCCCTAGAATGAAAGAAATAGGAGAGACTTTCCTAGGGCAATAGAGAAAGACATCTGGCATAACAAAGACAGCTGAATAAATGGACATCACATAACAGTATGAAAGGCACTTGGAAAGTTAGAAAGGAGAAACTTCATGCATTGGAGCCAACAAGTCCTTGCATACAGATGAGACAGGTGCTAACTCAGAATAATTAAGTTCTTCCTAGTTGGCTCAACTCTAGTAGAAACTTGGGTTTCTGGAAAGCAAAAAAAAGGCATAATAGGACTAAGCACAGGAGGAAGCACAGCTGAACAAGATGGTGCCACTTTTACTTAATACACTGCTAATTATAGATGTACTCTGAGGCAGAGAACAAGTATTGTTGGTAACATAATAGAGAAGTAAAAAAATAAAATTGGTATTGCTCATCTGCTGTACAAGCTATTCTTTCCAAATACAAGGGAAATAATCAACAGGGCATTTCATTTTCCATTGGCCAAAAAGGCGTTTACATAGAAGTAATAAATATAGTTCATATTGGCCAACTTTTATGCCATGCTGCTTCTCAAGCGACATTCACACTAAAAAAAATAGATTTTCTGGCTAAGAATAAATTGGTATATATGAAATTCCAAATGCCATAAAAATAAAGAATAACAGAAGCTATGACTGACACTTCCATGGAATTTAACTATAATCAAAATGCAGAACAGCCAAACTAGAGACTCATGCTACTAGCACATAACAATGATTTTTTCCAGCTGTTTTGTATCTCTGGTAAGAGCTTTGAATACTTTTGACAAACTTTCCATCCATCAGCCTATACAATAGTGCTTCATTTTAAAGAAGCATCTGGTACACGTTCATCTTAATGGCAGTCACAAACACACTCAGATTCCTGGAAAATAATTGCAGCACTATAATACACGCACAGTGCTGACAATACAGATGCATTTTGTAGTGAAAAACAAGCTACTTAGATACATTCAATGACAAAAATGAGATTTCAGAATCCTTTAAGGATATTTCTCAGCAGTGTTCCATAGGAAGAGAGTTCGGTTATTTAGCTAACTACAAGTGATATATCAAAACTTAACTGAAACCAAGACAAGTCAAAGATGGTATGTAATTGTATGTTAATTAACGTTAAAATGCAATCCAATTAAACACTGTATTTTACAGTAAACAGCAGCAAGTGCAAACTAAAAGTTGCAATGGAGATTGACAGGGAAATCACAGAATCATAGAATTGTAGGGGTTGGAAGGGACCTCCAGAGATCATCGAGTCCAACCCCCCTGCCAAAGCAGGTTCCCTACACCAGGTCGCACAGGTAGGTATCCAGGCAGGTGAAATCTGATGAAAGAGCTATAAAAGAGCAAGCAGAAACAGCTGATGACAAAAGGAACCGTAAGAATAGAAAGGGAAAAATATATCAGACTGGTTCTAGTAACTACCTAAGTACTACTCTAAAAACAAGGTTTTAAAGTGCTTTGTCTCCAGAGAAATGGCTAAAATGGCAAAGGTCCAAGCAAACAGGCATAGGTTTTCTCTAAAGTCTGTTCTGCAGGAATGGACTCTACAGCACCACTAAGTCAGACTGGAAATGAATTGCAGTGGAATTTGATTACACTTGGCCTGGACAAAGAAACATCAGCACTTTGGAAAAGATTACATCAATTAGTAGTCAAGGGAAGGAATGTCAGAGATTCCTTCTGAATGATGATCCTTATGCGTCTCTTCCAACTTGGGATATTCTATGACTCTGTATTACTGAAACCAGTAACAGCTGATGGAAACAGCAATTCTGATTTTCAGCAGAACAAGTGGATGTCCCAATGGAAATCTCAAGGTAACAGTCTGCACCTGTAAGCATTTCAGGGCCATCAAGTGAAGATCTTTGCCCTTATCCATGTGGTTGGAGGTGCACATAAACAGCTTATTGATCTGACAGACACAGGGCAAGAAAAACTTGAATCTCAGGTTAAACAGATACCATAATCTTATTCCTAGAAGAACGGGAAGAAAGGATGCACTTTTTGCAAGTTCAGTCAAAATTCCTTAGACTCAACTCTTGAAGTGATAAAGTGAACTGACGGAGTATAATAGCCAAGGAAATTTCTCTTCATTTTCAAGGAGGATAACACTGCCATGCTCTGCCTAGAAAAGTTCTGAATACACCAGCAGGACACAAAATTTCTTTTAGCAGTTGAGAAGTTTCTTGTCAAGTAAACTGGTTTACTTCAAGGAAAGGTTATCAGTGGGACTGCAAATCAATCACACTCAGAAAGTAAGCTTGAGTGCTGTACAGCCAGCTAGTCTGAGTGGACATAACCAGACTACACAGACATAGGTATAAACATATAGGCTGGGCTTTGAGTTTGCTGTGCCTCAGTATTCAGTGGCTGAGACTGGATTGGCTTTTTGTTACCTTTACTCTTACCTGATAGGCATCTTTCCTTAGGCATCCAGGACACTGCAACACCTACATATACATATGCTGCATATTTTTGAAGGCCTTACATAATATCCTAGCACACAGCACTTTGGATATTTCTGCCTCCAAAGGTATTGCTTGCCAAGGTTTCGTGATAAGTTGCTCAAGACAAAATAGGCTGAAACTGTTTCTTCATAACCTTCCTTTTTAGTGAGTTGAAGGATATGTCACTAAGATATGAAGGAGAAGATGCTACATAAACTATCATACTGGGTCAGGCTTGGGCTTGCTCTGTGCAGGACTGTGTGCCCTGGAGGGATCAGCACCAGCTGTAACAGAGATGAAAGATGACATGCAAAGGCAAACTGTGAAACTACCAGTCCAAGGAAGATCATACTCTTCCCTTCCTCACCACTTATTTGTGTCTGCCTCCTCCAGACTGTGTCACATTTAAGAATCTCCACCTTAACAACTTCAGAAGTGAAAACTTACTCAGATATTGGAGGTATCATAAGAAAATTTTCTATTTGTACAACTGGATGCCAGAATATAGTACAGCAGCTTGGTATTGTGCATTTTCTTTTCATCATATTCTTTCTAGTTTTATGAAGTTCAAATAACATATTTGTTATTCTCACAGCTAGCTCTTTATTCTTCAAATTTTTATTCAGCCCTCTCTCCATATCCTGTTATGGATATGGAAACTATATATTATATATAACTATTAAAAGCCCCAGTTTTATCTCCGTGAAAGAATTGTGGTACTTTTCGGTTCAAAAATGTTAGGAAAAAGTCTCTCAATGATTTGATACTTATATTTACATTGTTTTCCCTGCCTCGTTCATAAACTAAACACTATTCTTGTGATGTTTATGGAAGAGGAAAGTCTGGTCCTAAATTAATAGCAATTGAAAAACAAAGGAAGATTTATTTCTCCCCATCTCTGATTAATCACAAGTATGAAGATTATTTGGTGCAAGCTCAGCCAAAGATACTCCGGATGTGTTGCAAAGTGCCACGCTAGTGATCTGTGTTTCTATTCAGGATGAATTTTTTCAAGATGCTTTACTGTATCACTATTACTGACCTGTTTTTGAATAGGAAGAGACAGAGAAATGGATTTATTTTAAAAGGAGAAAGACTGGGCACTTACAAACACTAACATTGTTATCACTACTCAATTATCAAGTAACAGGTATGCAAAGTGACCTAGAGAAATACAGCTATCGTGGAAAGATCAGAGTAATGAGGAATTACAATAATCCATCTGTGATCATGTCTCCCTCTAGGGGTTTTAACTAATGACTGAAGTACAGGATAGCTAAATATTGTAAATTTTATTACAGCAAGAGTAAAATGAACAACCTTTTGCAATTTTGGCTCAGATTCTGACTCCTCATATGCTCCTGTAAACTAAGAAGAATTTAACACTCCTCACAACTTTTTTTTTGGAGAGGAAGAAAGGTAAAACTTATACAAGGATTAAGATGCGAGTGGAAACAATACAGCCATCACACCCGCAGTACAGCAAAACAGCACTACATGAAGATGCTCTGATCAGACTCCAAAGAATATGTTACTAAAAAGAACTAAAAGGACTGAAGACAACACTAGAGGAAAAAATGAGAGAATGGTGAAAATACCTTCAATATGGGGAAAAAAAAATATGAAATAGAGCACACAAACTGATATGTCATTACAAGTATAATTAACAAATAGGTGACTATGCTAAATTACTACATTCAGACAAGTTGATACAAAAGCACCAGCTAAATACCACCTTAACACAACAGTTTTCAGTCACTAATGGAGTCAAGGAAAAAATATATTCACCCACTTTGACCTCCTTGATCAATACTACATTCTCACAAGCTACTGCAAAAAGCTGGGGAAAAAAACTGCCTGAAGTTATTATCACCTACAAGACGGAACATAACTTTTGTGCTCAGACAACAGGTGTTCATGGTAACAGTTGGAAGAAAAGATTTCCCCCCCAAAAAATACATCTTCCAGTAACAAATGCTGAAGCACCCACTCGTCTAACGAAACAAGTTTCACCAATATCTCTTACCAAGGCCTCCTAAACTGTGAACAAGCAGGAACAAGAATCTTCTCCATCAATTTTTCAATTAAAGAACACTAACTTGTCCAAATGAGAGCTGTACCTAGGCGAACTAGTAGTTCTCAACAAGTCACCTTGATAGCTGTCAGCGGTTTACGGGCTGGTTTGTCCTGGTTCTGTGACTAATGGGGTGGGGGGATCCATGCAGCCATACCTTTGGAAAAGGGGAAGAGGGGAAAGGGTGGGGAAATGGGCCTGAAAACAAAACAGCGGCAATGATGTGAGGAGGAAAGTAAGTTTACTTTTAGAATGCAAGATAATGCAATATAATACAATATAATTGGAATTGAAGATAATAAATCAAATAAAATGAGAGAGAGAGTGTGTGTCAAAAAAAAAAAAAAACCACAATGGCCTTACTCTAATGCTGAAGGTCAGACAGCTTGGGAGCACACACACTGCAGATACGAGCAGAAAAGGAAAAGGCACATCTTGTATCCTGCAAACAGTTTTATTTTTCCCTCTGAACACAGAAGGGAAACCGAACAGTGAACACTCCTCTGGGATATGTTGTTCTTCCCTTCTGAGACAGGTAGGTATACTTGGAACTAGACCATTAACTCTATAACTCCCAGTGCTCCACATGATGTTATGATGTGGAATACTGATAACAAAAACCCTAAAACCATGAAATAGGCTTGAGGGCAAATCCTACAACCTGCACAGAACTGCATCAGCAGAGGGCAAGGGCAGAGACCCAGTGCACCTCAGAATAGTGCTTTGAAACCTGAAATCTCTGCATCTAACTAAAATGCTCCTTACTTTCTCTTTGTGATAGCTATCAGAGACCCTGATGAAACCAGACGACAAAATGAATCTGTTCACTCCCTGCTAGGGATTTCTCCCAGATGTGATGTCAGGGTATAATGACAAAGGGTGCTCTAGGAGATGGGGAATACTTCATGGGGAACAAGGAGGTGAAGATTAGTTTCAGGGGAAAGTTTCCCCTGTTCTCCAGAACATCTTTCTCCCACCTCCCAAAGGGAGAACATGAAGGAATAAAGGCAGGAACAGAGAGCCTAAAGAACAGGACACGCCAGTTATCAGTTATTTATATCTACTAAAGAAAGGCTCCAAGGGAACTGGAGGAGTATTAATTTGCAAAATGCAACATTTCAAAGCTGTTATCTAAAAAAACTACCAAGTTATTCACTAATGTCACTTGCTCAGTTTCAGTAGTCGTCCCAGAGAATGGTTTATTAGGATAAAACAAAAATTTTTAAGTTGAAAGCGTATCTTAAATGTTTGACTTTTTGTTGTTCAAGCAGTAATGTAGATTGTTACAATTCTTAAAGCAGTACGAAGCGATGGGAAAAAATATTAGAAAGATGTAATCTAAGCACATACAGATGAGCCAGTTAGTTTTTCTACTTCTGTAATGTATGTGATTATGTAATTGGTAACATTTAGGAAGCCAAAATTCTTTCCACAGTATGTGATCTCTAAATGCAGAACTATTTCCTATGTAACGTGTTGTGTAATGGTAGCCAGTATTTATAGAGCTAAACAGTATAAAATTACACAACGCCCAAAAGGAACAAAAAACTGACTATGCTTTTTCTAATTGGTACTCTACTTCAATATGCCAGAGCTCAACCTTTTAATCCAAAATAGTATTCATTTGAATCAGTTTCAAAATCAGAAACACTAATGAGGATAATTAAGTATGCAATTATATATATATTTTTTTGCTGCCAAAAAACACTGACAGAAAAAAAAAAAAAAAAACCCACAGTCTTATATTATCAGTCCAACAGGACAGCAACCCCTATTAAATCAAAGTAGTCCTCCACAATTAATAGAAAAGGTCCTTGGGTCAAGCCATAAGAAGAAGTAGAACTCACAAATGAGTTACACCTCTGAAAAGGGGAAGAAATGTGAGTTCTAGTATACTGCATTATAGAGACTTGAGCACACAGGCTAATGATGAGTAGCAAATGCAATAGACACATGTCATAAGAACCTTTAATTGGCTAAAAATCAGCTAAAAAGGAATAACCCACTTGTGATTTAAATGCTTACTTTTAATTGCCAATAATAAATAGCTAGCCTTTCATTCAACCTGTGTGTGATAGGTAAAAAAAAAAAATTGCATTTTTCTGGGCTATAAACTACCACACTAAGACACAGGTAGGTTCTTTTCTCTTGTTTATTTAAAATGAGACCTGCTGTAGGGAACCTGCTTTGGCAGGGGGGTTGGACTCAATGATCCCTGGAGGTCCCTTCCAACCCCTACAATTCTGTGTGATTCTGTGTAAAAGAACAAAGATAAACTAAATAAAAGGCAAACAAATAGTTGCCAGTCTGGGGGGAATACATACGCATTGTTTCTTCTTGAGCAGCCCACTCATAACCTCAGCTCCACCTTCTATTCTCATTCTCAACTGCAAGATCAACAAAAGCAACTGTGCAGAAATGAAAAAAAGGCCCTCAGTTTTATATTTCTGGTTCAAAAATCTGTAAACGAGCAGCAGGAATGTAACATTACAGAGTTCTGAAAAATACAACATTCATATCACTTTTATTTTGGTTTACGAATTTATCACATTTTCTATAAACAGAGTAACTACTTACAAGGACCACTGGCTGAGATCTACTGGATTTCAGTCTGAGCCTTGTCTAGAAAAACACTGCAACTGACCTAATGCTTTCTTCTAGCGCCTTCTGGTCATGTGCATCACATCCCAACATGACAGCTTTAGAACCAAACAGCAGCAAAGACCAGCAGTCTTCTCACTGAGCTTGTGCAGGAAAAACCCAGAGTTGTTTCCTTTTCCTTTTTGTTTGTTTGTTTCCTTTTATTTTCTTAAAGATCTCTTTCACACAAAGATGGAAGTAAAATAAAATTTCTCACGGAAACTAATAGAGGGGGGAGACAGTGAATAGATCATAGAATCATGGAATCATAGAATCACCAGGGTTGGAAAAGACCTAAAAGATCATCCAGTCCAACCGTTCACCTATTCCCAGTAGCTCCCACTAAACCATGTCCCTCAACACAACGTCCAGCCTTTCCTTGAACACCCCCAGGCTCGGTGACTCCACCACCTCCCTGGGCATCCATTGCAGTGCCTGACCACCCTTTCTGAAAAGTGGGCTGAGTCACAGGAGCATCCCAGCTACAGAGCTGGAGCAGCCCTTCCTACCCAGGTACCACACTCAGCACTGCCTGAACATGGAGTGAAGGGGGCACAGCTGCCCATCTTGCTTGAGGGATGGCTTTCAAGCAATGCTGAGTTCAAATAAAGGTGAGTGAGAGAAAAGAAAAAATACCCCCAATGTAACAATCACTTTTGGTCAGTGTAAACAGCCAGAAGCAGTAAGTGTAAGTAGACAGCCTCACTTTTGCAACAAAAACTGAAGTTGTATATAATACTATTTTAATGATCAAACATCTGAAACATGCCTGAAGTGATTTGGCTTTAGTAAGCACCCAAATAAAACCAGTAATTATGTAGGCACTGAGCTCAAGTAGTGCAACACAACAAGGCTTAATGAAGAAAAGAAGTCTCATTAGCATTTGGTTATTGCTCCCATTTTTCCTACACTGCTTCAGAGACCATCGTGATGTACCAATTTTCGTTTTGATCTCACTAAATGAAAAGAAAGAAAAATGTGTTGGTTTTCACGGCTACTACTATGGAAGATTAGAGCTATGACAAATTACTGCAATTTTAACAAAGTAAGTACCAAAACTAGGCATTAACTCTACATACCACTTGGCCAAAAAGAAAAAGAAATACCAAGAAAACGGCAGATCATAAACATTTGGGGGGATTTAATTTTGTTTCTTAACAAAAACAACCAAGATATGAATTCTGGAATCCACAGTATTTGAACAACTGCAGTCTAGTGTTCTCTTTGTCAAGAGCTTAGTGTATAATTCAAATAATAAGGCCAATAAAGAAAATATTAGTATTTCAAAATATAAACAATCTATTCCCTTGTGTAGCATTACATTTCTTTTATTCTTTCATTTAGTGAGTGGTGCAAGCTTCAGAAAGTTGGTTTGCTGGAGAGGAAAAGTTTTAAGATGAAGAAATCAAATACATCTAAAAAATTAGAATGAGATAGGTTTTACAACATCACTAGATAAAGTAATACACATCATAGCTGAACATGCAAATATCTACCAGTACCATAGTATCATCTTTATACTGTGGTCTCTGCTTTCCAATTATATCCTCTAAAACAGTTGATCTAAAGAAAATTTTTTGATAAATGTATCCAAAGGTATAGTAAATAGCATCAATAGCTTGCAGTAAATGACCAACCTAAGTGAAATATTCCTTAAAACTTATACAACTGAAGTAAAAACAAGATGTATTTCTTACTATAGTGTTTTAAGTTCAGTTTAAAGAAATCTGTTCCCTTCTAGCTTCCCTGGCAGAATTCTTTACAAAGACCGCGCCTTAAGAATAACTGCACAAGATCATTTTATTAAATCATTTTTGGCAACAGAATGACAATGCTTTACACCTGCACAACTACTTGGACTCCACTTGTTTGACTTCCCCCTCCAATACCTTGTTTATACCACGTATTTGATAAGTCAAAGGGATACCCCAAACCTAGCAGCCTAATGAGCTAATATGGTGAAGACATGCTGGCACCTCATAAAAAAAGCAGCCACCATTCCTCCCAGGCACTTTCAACAGTCCAGGCTCCGTGGCACAGCTGCCTGCATTGAACAACAGCACAAACCAAGATGAAGGGCTGAGTCCACTGCCCTGGGTTGAGGGCAGATGCCATTCTGCTGTAGAAGTATAGGCATGACACTGCCGGATTTGCTCCCTGTGCTGGTGCATCATCTTGAAGATGAGACACTTCTCCTTGCCTTCCTCCAAAACAACACATTTTCAAGGTCAGGTTGATGGGGCTCCGAGCAATCTGCTCTGGCTGTAGGTGTCCCTCATCATGGCAGGGGAGTCCCTGTTCATCGCAAGTGACCTTTAAGATCCCTTCCAGCTCAAATGATTCTGTGATAAAATTATCTTAGTGAAAGGAAAAGAAAATTCTTTTGTTCTCAATTTCCTTAAATTTCTTTAAAAAAAAAAACAACAACACATGCCTCTTCTTGTTACAGTAGAACAAAATGCGAGTACAAGTGTCTATTTACTCATCATCCAACATCCAACAGTGGTTGATAAAGGATGCTTAGGAAAGAATCTTTCATAATACTTTCTTAATAGTGACTGCTAGTTTGAAGTTCAATATCACATGACTAACCAGGATTACTTTCTCTGTTTGTAATGTTCAACACTCACTTCCCTTTATATTTCCCAATGATCTCCATTATGGAGAACAGCACTTACATGCTATTGGGTTATCTTAAAAGGTGTTTCATCAGAAAACCTTTTCACTTAATTATTTATGATCTTCTTCAGTTCATTTCTGCACAAAACCAAGCTTGGAACCACTTGCACAGTGACTTCTCTCCAGCATGAAATCATCTGTTTTCTATGCTACCATTTTGTCTTCATGAGGACCTCCCTCATCCTGTGACATCTTCATTTCATACTTCTTCACATGACACTTCAGTGAACTCTTTTTAAAGATCTTATTTTATACTGACTGCATTCTCCCTGCCCACCTTTGATTCTTCTTCATAAAAATTAAAAAAGAGAAAAAGCATTTTAAAAAGGCACGGCTTTCAGACTTCCTTCCCTGCCTTGCAAACTGAATTTACCCATGTGCTCTAATAACTTTGTTCATTCTTAGTTTGACATTAAAAAAGACCTTCTAGCCTCCACCATACTCCTCTAAAATAACAAAAGCTCTGACATTAAATTTCCAAATAAAGGTGTAAGTATAAGTCAACGTAAGCAAAAGGTTACAGTAGTCATCATTTCTCCAGGTAATTATATAACTAATTTTATTAACACTTGAAAGAATCTCATTTATGATTGAGTTTCTTCTAGAATTTCTTCCACGTGCACTGCATTTTTGGATCATTCCTAAGAACTGCCTTTCAAAGAGAATGAGTAAGAGATTATCTTACTCCCTGCACTGAGACACAAGGTGCACAGAGTTGCTCGAATTTTCTACTTCAGCTGTGCAGCGCAATTAAGCACACTTGTCCTGACAATGGACTAAGAAGCTGCTCCTGTGAAACCTACATCTGTGCACATGGCTCAGGTATTGAAACTGCCAGTGCAGACAGATCATCCAATTCATGGGCAGTAAGTCTGACATGTCCAGTTTTGTATCTTCTGCACACTTCATATGGGACTGCAGACCAACCAGAGACCAACAGATCCAGGCTTAAAACATCTCTGCTGGTGGAAGTATCATGATCGAGAAAGTCAGGAGGTCAGCACAGAAAATTCATGTAGCTTTTCTGCAGAAATTCTGCATCCCTGGACATTTCCTTTGCTCCTTCATCATCCTCACCAGATCTTTTATGCCTTAGGCAAGCTGCTTCTCAAAATCTGCTCCATCATAAAACAGGTATTTCACTCGGTAAGGTTGAAAAACTTCTTTTTCTTCCATTTTGAGAAACAATACATATTATGAAGGATGATTTTAATATGTCCCATGTACTCTCCTGCTTATCCACATTCACTCATTCTTGATAAAGTACACTTAATGTCTGGCCCTTTTAGAAGTTCTAAAAATTATTTTAAAATAGTTTTCTAGCACCAGCTCCTTAGGGTTTGAGTTATTTGGGCCCAGACTGCCATTTTTAAACATTTGGTTAATTTCATAATTTTCTATATTGTTTCTTACTAGTTTTCACCTAGCCTTTACCACGTTTGTTGAGAACCTAAGGACTGAACAAAAATATTCTTCAGGATTTCAGCTCCAGAAGACAAGTCTTCACAAACAGTATGTTCTTTCATACTTGTCAACTTCCACTGTCCATCTTTAAGTTTCAGATCATCACATTTTCCTCATCTTTTGGCTCATGACACCCCTCAGCCTACCTTTAGAGGATTCTTTTTCCCTAAAGAAATCTTACTCCTTCCCTTCATTATCGTTTTATTCAGCAATGCACCGAGGCTGGCAGATAATACAAGAGCCTTCAAGAAAAGGCTAGTGGAGAGATCCTACTGTCTAGCTTTTTATTAATACAATCTACTTCTAATGAGTCTTTTGTTATTGTTTTCTGTGTCACTGGTACCTCTTAAATCGATTCAGTGACAGCTCCTATATGCTATGTCAGACTAAGGCAAAAGCAGTGAGAATGCACCTTCCCTTGAAGCTTCCAACCACAACATGTGCCCTTCACCCTTCAGCTTCATGGACTGCATTCCAATTGGTGTGACCTAGCTAGCCTTAACAAGCTGAAAATGCATCTTTTCATTCATCAACCATATTAAATCATAATATTTAAGGCTTAATAAAATGACTGTGTTTTGCAAAATAGCTTCTCCCACACACACTCCTGCTCCTAATCAGTGCTAATTAAGTGTCTGCATCATACAAAGTGACAGCAATATAGAATCTGAAGCAGAGTTTAAAGTGTAAACAATGACAAGATAAAAGAGAACTTTTGAACAAAATCTAAGCATCAAGTAGTCATTATGTGTAATCACTATCACAATTTAATGACATTTTGTGCTGGAACAGGAATATGAACAGAAGTTAAAGTGTCTAATATATTTTATTTATTTGTTTTAACTTATATTTTTCCCAATTTGTATTTATCCTTTTAAAGTTCTTGTATCTTGTACAAGATACTTTTAAAGTGTCTTGTATCTTAATTAACAAAATTAATATAGGAAAGCCCCAATAAGAATCTGTTTTCCCATCACACAAACAAATCCACAGATAATTTATGTGGTATCCACAGGTAGATGTAACAGACCATATACACAAACATTGACTAGAGGTAATCAGAAGGTAGAGAAAGGGAAAATTAGACTTCTTTTCTCTCATAGACTTGATAAGCAGACATGCCTGCTTGCCTAAAAACAGCTCCTGAAAGTGTGTTCAGCTGCAGGTACACCAGTCATGCTACCTGTAGAGGAAAGGCAAATTATGGCAGAGTAGAAGAAAGCAAAGAGAAATTCTTGTTGCTTTTGAACTTCATGCATATTTTTAAATGTTTTCATTTGATGACCACTTCAAAGCATTATCAAAAAATGTATCCATTTTGTTCAGCATCATGGCAGCGGGTTTACAACTGTCAATAAGTTCTTTGACTTGAATGAGCCTCCTGAAAGTCAGTATCTATATCACTAGCATTTCCCATGTGATGCAGTCCTGAAAATGGAATTGCTATTATTTCACTTCAGCATCAAGAAAGCAGCATGAGAGGAAAGAGGATAATAAAAGAGAAGGCTTAAGTATCTGAATGATTAGAAGTACTGACTCCTAGCTGTCATTTCACCCAAAACTTTATGTGAACGGGAAACCTCTCACACAGCTCAAACAAAAAGGGCATGTAAACCGAAAACCACCTTAACTAATCATGAGAAATATCAGACTGCACAGTAGCATTAGCTGAGTTCTGATTCATAACTTCCATATGACTACAGAGAGCAGTGAGCCACCCATGGCACAATGTTCAGGTTAAAGGGTATATTTTTATTATCATTATTTTTTAATCAACCAAGTACCATTTGAAACTTTATCCTTGTTGCTTAACAGTAAAGTCAGGGTACAGAATAACACTACAGTTCTCCCTAAGTCGTGTTTTCATGTATGAATAAAGAAGTCTTGATTTATGAAGAGCATGCTCATCAGCCACTTCAACTCTGATGGTCAAAACAGATAATTTCACTTCAAATCATAGGATCATAGAATGGCCTGGGTTGAAAAGGACCACAGTGATCACCTAGTTTCAACCCTCCTGCTATGTGCAGGGTCGCCAACCACCAGACCAGGCTGCCCAGTGCCACATCCAGCCTGGCCTTGAATGCCTCCAGCGATGGGGCATCCACAGGCTCCTTGGGCAACCTGCTCCAGTGTGTCACCACCCACTGTGTGAAATACTTCCTTCTCATATCTAACCTAAACCTCCCTGCCTCACCTCTCCCTTTCTTTCTTCATCCAGAGTTTTCAGAATTTTCTGCTTTCCTAAGTATCTGGAGCTGGCAAGGATGAGAAAGGGAGTTGGAAATTTTCTTTTCTCCCATTAAAGATTAAGCTTAACAAAATGGAAAATCAGTATTTCTATTCTACTGTTCTGGGAATGGTAACATGAAAGGTAGAAACATATGTGGCATGATTGGCTATGATCACCATAAACCATTCCCTTAAATGAACTGAAAGCATAAATAAGATCAGCTGACTGGTAAAATAAGAAAGGAAGAAATCATATTATTCTCCCATAGTTGCAGTGTTAAGCAAACAAATGAAAAATAGTTATTATTTTTCGTGAAATAGTCTGGAATTTTTTAATTCATCATCTGTAAAGGTGTACACACTAAGCAGCTGGTACACTAAAACAGGAAAATTAATGGCCAAGCATGCAATGTTTGGTAATATAATAATTATTTTACTAGATCAAATTAATGGCCTACTTGCACTGCTTCACACTGGAGATGACAGCGCATGAACACACACACAAGTAAGTGCACCATTATCACCCCCCTGCAAAGGCCATCACCCTATTTTCTTCTCTATAGTTACAGCACAGCACAATTGAAAGTTTCTATTCCCTCCGTTATTTGGTTGTACTAGCCACAACTTGGTACATTGTTGCTTCCAGTAGAGATTTTTACTCCCTCTCTGGTTGTTCTCACGTTCCCAGACTTGAAAAAAATAATAACAGTAAATAAAAAAGAATAAAAGCCACCTAATCAAAACATCCACCCCACTCCCCATACACTTCATGTTCATTTAATTTTTGCAATTAAAAGTATTCAATTAAAAATTCCCATTTGTACATCAGTCATTACAGCATACAAACAGGTAGTTTCAGCAAAATTCTGGACGTTCTGGTTTGCTTTACTATTCCACAATGAAATGAATACTCAGCTTAAGCCTGTGCCTAATTTTAATGGTTTGTTTTTACTCCCCCATTGATCTGTTGTCATGTTTGATCACAATGACAAAAAAAAAAGAAAAACAAAAAAACAAAAAAAAAACCACACAACAACAACAAAAAAAAAACCCCAAACAAGTAGGGTAGGCTTTAAGAACTGTGCATTTAATTACATAAAGGACTCAGCTGGGAGGAAGGGGAGACATTGACCTTTGTATCAGTTTTCATGAGCTTACATGTCCTTCTTAGCCTCCCAGAACGCTAACCCTGAGAGTGGGGAAATAAAGCATCTCTACATTAGAATCAAATAAAATGCCACCCTTGGGAATGGTATTACCTTTGCATGCAATTTTCTTTACAATTCTCTTATCTAGTATAAAACTGAATAAATATTTGAGAATATAAGAAACAACAGAAGGGTTGAACAATGGCACCAAGCAGGCATTTCTTGTTTCCCTAAACAGCGATTTGCCAGTACAGCACAACCCCCGTCAGCAACAAAGCCAAGCACACACACACATATAGGAACAGCTTTTCAGATCACGTTAAATAACAACACAACAGTAAGAAGCATTGTACTACAAAGATATATTATATATAGAAACCTGAAGCTTTCATGAGGATAATATGACAGTTTCCTCAGGGATTTCAACAGTATCTAAATTTCTGTATTTCTTACTCTCAGGAAGCTTGGAAATAATTTGTTTCTTCCAGAATTCTAACCCTTGGGATCTTATTCTTATGTACACATCTCACTAATAAACAAATGTGATTGATCTAGTGGGAAAAAGGTACATATATCATTTTACACCAATCACTAGTACCAAATTAAGCATTTTAAGTGAATGCTGTTATTAAGAGCATAATCAGTTTATCTTACAGACAAAAAAACCCTAAATAAAATAGCATGTGATTACCAGTATTACTTTTGAGACAATAGTGAGCCCCATTTTGGAGTTTCAAGCAACCTTTCCTCAGATGCTGTCATGAATCTCTTATTCATCCAAAACGCTGCCCTGGAACAAGTTGCCCAGTGAGGTTGTGGATGTATCCTCCCTGGAAGCACTCAAGGCCAGGCTGGATGAGGCTCTGAGTAACCTGATCTACGGGGAGGTATCCCTGCCATAGCAGGGGGTTGGATGATCTTAGAGCTCCCTTCCAACCCAAACCATTCTATGATTCTCTAATAGGTCTTAAATGTAACAAAGCAAATCAGAAAGATTTAAGTAAAGTAAATCAGTGATCAGAAACATAATAGCCTAGTTTTTCCTGGAAGGCCTGAGTAAGCAGGAAAAACTCTAAGTAATCCAGATTTTGATGACCTGAAGAACAGTTTTGCAATATGCAGAAATTACCATTGACATTGTTTATAGGGCTGAAACTTGGGATTTTCCTGATAGCAAGCATAGGTAACATTATTAAAAGAAAGCAAGAGTATACAAAAGTGGCTCATACGAATTTCAGGTTACAGATAAAAGTAGATTGATCAATTTCATTATGCCAAAACTAAAATTTTACACTGACTTTCTGCAAAACACGTGTGTTAACTTTCAGTAGAATGGTAGGATGAATGTTAAGCATGTAATGGATAAAAACATCTGATGTTAAACCTAGTGAAAAAGAATAAAGGAATATATGCAAGTCTCCATCTAGAGATTCAGGTGGTTTGTTAGGGACCTCACTAGTAGAGAAAATATATCTTTACACAACAATTTGTTACAGCATTGTATTTATTACAGTTGCAACACATTGCTTTAACCATGAAAGAAGACACTTCCTTGTGGAGGACAAAGATCTACTCAGACATGGTATCCTTCTGTGATAGACATTTGGAAATTCTTAGGCAAGAAGCAGTGCAAGAGCAACAATCTAAGCAAGAAAAATTGAGAAGCAACACTATTTTCAGGTCTACATAAAGATTCTAAAATTGATGAAAAGGAGTGGAATGGCAGCAGACGAGCAAAAACTATATGAATTGCTTGAGGACTTATGGGAAGGGCTGAGGTAGCTGAAAACCCAACTGTGGGCACTGCCCAGCCTGACACTAGTCATGCAAAAAAGTAAAGAAGCACAACTCCCTTCGCTCCATACCAGGGCTACAAACAGCCTTTGCGAAGCACAACAGTAGCCGTCTGCCTACACTGCAGTCATTGCTTCAACCACAGTTTGGCACAGGCCTGCATGAGACTCATTTTAAGCAAACTCAGAAACAGCATTTTTGCTGCAGAGCAACCACATTTATGGCATATTTTGACAATCAGGTAGGTTTGGCTGTTTGGAGATCCACACTGATATGGCTGCTATGTTACCACTGTAAGTTACTGTAAAGATTATTTTGCAATGATTAAATTCATGGGTACCACTGTGTCGGTGAGCTCACCCCTGGTGGTCACCAGGACTATCCTTCTCATGGCAACTCATATGGGATCTGTCTTGCTGAGCCAGTGGTGAAAGGAGACGCTGATTCTTGATCTACACCAATAAGAAAATCATTTTGTCTATATTTATAACTGAGGTGCTGCAGAACTTCAAAAACTTCTCACAAATTTTGATTGCTAAGTGTTTTACTTATCAATGATATTTAATTTTAAAAGCTAGATAGATTTGCATTGTGAAGTTCTTAGATCTTTATACTGAAGCTTTATGCAAAAGCTATCACAGGTAACGTTGATTTAGTGAACAGAAAGCTCAGAACAGGTGAAGATAGAAAACAAATGCAAAGGTGAACATATCAACAGAGGCACAACACAAATTCAAATTAAAGAGGGCTTCTGAAGAGTCCTGCTTCCTACAATGCTGAGTTAGTTTTTGTGAAGATGTGAGCTGACTGTAATGTAATGTCATTTTTAGTAAGATGTTTGAGACATACAGTCACTAGTGAATAAGGGGAGATGCTGGAGGTAAGGAAAAGCTCCAAATGACTGCAGTCCTCAGTAGAAAGGCATTGATTTCCATCATTCAGTGAAGCAACGTTAATGACTACATTTCTCTATACTTCCTGTAGGTATCATCCTGGACTGCCATCAGGAGTTCGTCTGTCATACTCAGGATTAACTCCTCGGCTTCTTTGGGAAAACCTTCTGTGGACACTTGCATCACTCGTGAAGCTGGTATTTCTTTCCCACAGACTCAAATTTTAGGGGAAATCTCCCATACAAGCTGAGTACGAGCAAACTTCTAAACTTCTCATGCTTTTACTCATTTAAAGACCAAAGATCTTCTTCAAACAAGTGCAAACCATAATTCATTACTTTTTTCAATAAACTGAGATAAATTTCTTTCTTTCCTTTCTTTCCATTGTTCTGCTCACCCAATCCCCTGAAGAAGAGTTTTGACTCCTTCACTGTTTTCCTACCCCTCAAGCTGCACTGACCTTCCAGTAGCATGAAGTGTGCTGACAGCAGGTACCAAGACAATGTATTCTCCAAGCAAGCTTCAGACATAAGAAGAGCAGCCAGTTTCCCAGAAAGACAGGGACAAGCTAATACGTGGCATTAAGTAGGATATAAAGATGTGCTCTCTTTTGTAGCAGTGCTCCCTTGCCTGACTAGCACTGGTTTAAACAGCCTCCCCAGCCTGTCTATCCTCCCACTATCCTTAAAGGAGCTCATAAAGGAGCCATGTGAGCCCCATAAATCATGTGGCCTCTTCTGCTTAGTCATCACTTCTCAACCCTTCTATGGCTGGCAGAAGAGTCAACACTGGTAGACGGATGTGCTAGCAGGGAAGGAGAGAGGAGAAAGAATGGAAGAGAGGCTAGCTCTATTCTGTGTGGCCTTCACATAATCATAAAGGGTTGGAATGGAACACTGGAGATGCCTAGTCCAACCCCACCATTAAAGTATGTTCCTCACATTAGGTTACACAGGAAAGCATCCAGGAAGGTTTTGAATATCTAAGAGAAGGAGATTACACAATCTCTCTGGGCAGCTTTACCCTACATTAAGAAGTCAGACTGTAGTGGGGCCATAGACAAGAAGTGCACATCACAGCTGCCCATAAGAGAATAGGAAAGTCACATGGGCTATGCAGCATAAGCCATGTAGGGATGTCTGTCAAGGACCATGATGCAAAAGTGAACTTTGCTACCTGAAGAGGACTTAAAGCATCTGACTCTTGCCTACACCAGTGAAGAACCTTAATGTTCCTCTGCATTGAGATGCTGCAACACAAACACTGGTAGCTAAAAACTAGGCAAGAGCACTCCATAAGTAAGAGCCATCTGTAGATATACAAAGAACCAGTAGGTAGGTAAAGAAAGTCAAAGGTCTTTAAGTATACTCTACTTCTGGTTTTGAAAGCTCAGTGAATATTAGTATAATGTAAATGCAGCATTTCTTTGAATACAATACATTCAAGACTCAATCCTCAGAAGTTCCTTTGTGCTTCTCAGATGTAGAATCAACACAAACTAACTCTCCACACAAAATAATTGTTATTTTAAATTCTTAAGGTATTTCTTAAAAAAAAAAAAAAAAAAAAAAAAAAAAAAAACCACCTTTTTTTTTTAAAGCATTTTTACAAGTAGATCATTCTTAAAGGATGTGTATTGTCTGCATGCAGTTCAATTTGTACACAGCCAACACTTAAATGCCTTGTTATTGCTGGCTTCCTTTTCTGAGTGCAAATAAATATACACTTCTTTTTCCCAGCCTTTGTATCCTCAGGCCTATTTGGCATACTGAGGAGAAAACACCTTGAAATTAAATGAGGGAATAAAATAATAAAGCTACACACATTTTGCTTTTACTAACTTTAACATCAATTAGGCAAATAAGTTGTCTGTTTAGGAAGAGAATTTAGGGTCTGCCATTAGAAGTGTTAAGAAAATGATCAGTACAATATTTGAGGAACTAGCACAAGAAGGGATGGAGGAAAACAGAAAAGAAATTAAGAAACAAAAATCCCACACACAAAACAAAAATCACAATTCTTACTCTAATTAAAGGACAGACCAAATGGCCCAGGAGGTGAGGAACAGAATCTAAATGGCCCAGAAACTAAAAAAATAAAGCAACATTTTTATCTAACTAGAAACAAATACAAAGCCAAAAAACAACTTGCTTTTTAAAAACACTGATGCTCACCTGGTGCTAAAGATAGAAAGCAGCAGCTATTTCTGTGTTTCTGAACCCCCTTAGTGCATTTTCTAATGGTTCATCTTTCAGCAGTATGTTTTTCATGAACTGTACTTCAAGTGTCTCCACTTAAATAATAAGGTCTTTGAGCTGACCTTGTAAAAGTCTTCTCTTGGAAATGCACAGATAGAAATGAACTTTAAAGGTCAGCCCTATAGGGGAAGAAATATATCTGGTGTCCAAGCTGCACTCAATATGTGCAGGTAAGAGGTGACTGCTTTACTTGCAAAGGAGAACAACAAAATAGAAGCAGGCTGATTTTCATTTTTGTTAGAGAAACATAAAATTTACACTAAACCTTCTAATAGACTTCTTACTCCTTTGCCAAAATAGATTTTCCTATATCATCAACTGGAAGTCTACTTTTCAGCCAAATCAATCATTTTGTCAGATCAACATGCAGAGATGCTGTGCATTTACTGAAAGGACAGCAAATTCACCTTCCCTCCTAAAGCCTGCACCCCTTCCTACATAGCACTGCTCAAGGAGTCACCTACAGCAGTGCCTGCATCCAACTTTTCTGTGGTCAAAAGGGATTATGTTCACAGACCGATGCTAATAATATACAACAGGGAGAGAAAAAAAAACAAAAAACAACAAGCACCAACTGTTTGGGGAGCAAATACATAACTTTCCAGATGCTGGCTGCAGACTGTGCACGTGGGAGATGTACAGGTGCTTTTCCTTGCTCCACGTCACAGCCGGCAGTGGGATCCCCACCAGCGCAGAGGGTGCCAATGCGGTAGCTGGAGAGATACCACAGCCACTCTGCATCTTCCCCATCCTGCTCTACATCCATCCTCCTCTCAAATGTCATTGGCCCAATTGAGGAGAAAAATAATTAGTTTCACTCTACTTCCTGCTAATTACAGAGTGTATAATCTGCCAAACGATGTACACGCTCATGTTGGCTGTGGCCTACTGCCTCCCCCTGCTATCATAGACATCCTCACTCTGAGGCAGGCAGCGAATGGCTCACCAGTGACAGCTGGCAAACCAGCCTCTGGGAATAAAACATTTTAGCACTTCATAAATTTCTAACAAGGTTTCAAATTGCTTCGGTTTCCCTCCTCTCAGCTCTGTCAGCCTAGCAAAAGAGTTGGAGGTGGGGAGGGGTAGGTGAACACTAATTAAATCTGCAGCAGAAAAGTAGAACTGGTAAGATAGTTCATTATATTTAATAAGTAGCAATTAGACTACAACTCCAAGCTAGATTCTTCCTGTGATCCATTGGCAGCATGGGAAAGCCAAAACATCCATCTGCCTCATATTATTTAACATACAAGCAAGTAAAGCACTTTAAAGCACAGCTGCATTACATGTTTAAGCATAATGGAAGGTGACACTCAATGCAAAAAAAAATTGAAGGGAACATGCAGCTTGACTGGTGTTCATATTAAGGTTTCACATCACTATTCACACAACAAATGGTTTCCAAATTCCTTCACGAAGCTACCATCAAGATAAAAAGCTGTATTATTATTAGCAGTAGTAGTAGTATTATTGACTAAACACAACACACTACAATGAATCTTACATCCTGCCCATAGGAAAATAAGTAGGATAAAAATAATAGGATGCAAATAGCTATTGATCATATTTATAGCACAGTAACTCACAGGTGTAAGTTATCAACTCCTTTCATGATGAACATAAAATACAGCGGGACTGATCTAAAGGCCAAATGCCACAGAAAATTGGATTTTTGGCAATATAGAGAAGTTGTAAAAGGTAGAGATTTTACACAGAAAATAGGTTTGTGGGAAATAGACAAGCAGAAATAGAGAACAATGTACATGTGTTTAATTAAAAAGGAAGACCACGGTAGAACAATAGTGCCATGTTATTACAGTTATACTTCTCTTTTAGTCAAAAATGACCTTTAGGATATGCACCCTCATTTTACTAGCGGAGGGTGCCAGTAGTTGCAAGTAGATTGATTCATGTTCACTATATTTAGGTCTGCAAAATGAGAAGTGCACTGCTTTCAACTTGGTAGAGAAAAATGCAGAAGGGGCAGGGAGGTATCAAATCTGAGTTATGCCACGCAGTTTCCTAGGAAATTATAAAATTCTGCATGAGAAAAAGGAAAAAGGGAAAGAAAAAAAAAAAAAAAAGGAACCAAAATGAACACACAGAAGAGCAGATGCTCTTATCTCGCAAGAAAAAGAATTTGACATCAGAACCATCACTTTGCTGTGCCCTCTTCTCAGCAGAATCTTTAAATACAGATGTTTCTTCCAGAAAAAAATCCTTTGCCAAAATGTCTTTACTCTTACCAGAAAGTCTTATACCTACAGAAAAAAAGATGTCAAATCTGTAGGCACCTTCACTGGTAAAGACTGAGGTTCTAAAAGATTTCTCTATCTCAGCCTTAACTAGCAAGACTGGTCTCTTGCTCTCCCCAGGTCCCAGGGACTGAAGGAAAGCCTGGAGTAAGTAGTAGTACCCTTGGTGGAAGAGGATCAGATCAGGGAATACTTAAGTGAACATACATAAATTTATGGGCCCTGATGAAAGTGCTCGAGTGCTGTCAAAGCTGGCTGGCCACACACTGTAAGGCCATATTTTATAACTTTTGAAGAATCATGGTAACAGAGAGGTGACTGAGGATTAGAAGAGAGCAAATGTCACTCCTATCTTCAAGAAGGGCAAGAAGAAGGACCAACCTAGTCAGCCTCACCTCCATCCCTGAGAATATGATGAAGTAGCTAATCCTAGAAAACACTCCAGATACACGAAGAACAAAAAAAGTCATCAGGAGAGGTCAGTATGGGAAAGTCATGCCTCACCAACTTAATAACCTATGATGAAGTGACTGACTTTGTAGATGATAGAAGGAGTAGTGGATATTGGCTACCTTGACTTTAGGAAGGCTTATGACATTGTCTTCTGGAAGATCTTTCAGAAACTGATAAGTATGAGCTGGATGAGCAAACAGTGAGGTGGACTGAAAGCTAGCTGAACAGCTGAACCTAGAGAGTGGTGACTGGCAGTATAAAGTCTAGTTGGAGGCCAGAAACTAGTGACATATCCCAAGGGTTGGTAGTGGATCCAATCCTGTTCAACATTCTTATTAACAGTCTGGGTGGTGGGGTAAAGTGTATCCTCAACAAGCCAGCTGATAATACAAATCTGAGAGAAGTGGCTGTACACCAGATGGTCATACTCTTAACCACAGGGACCTCAGAAGGCTCATGAAGTTTAGTAAACAGAAGGACAAAGTCATGTAACTGAGGTGAAAAAATTCCAAGCACCAGTAGGTGCTAGGGGCTATCCAGATGGAGAGCAACCTGGCACAAACAGATCTGAGAGTCCTGGTGAGCAACAAGATGAACATGAGTCACTAACACACCCGTGCAGCAAGAACAACCAATGGTAACTTTGGCTGCATAATGAGCATAGACAAAAGGTCAAGGGAAATGAACCTTCCCCTCTACTTAGCAATGATGAGGCAACACCTGGAGTGCTGAGTTCAGTTCTGAGTTCACTGGGCTCCCCAGTGCAAGAGTTACATGGACATCCTAGAAAGAGTCACAAAGGGCCAATAAAGATGATGAAGGGACTGGAGGACCTCTCTTACAAGTTGAGGAGGAAAGAGGTGGAGCTGCTCAGCCTGGAGAAGAGAAGGCTCAGGGTGATCTCATCAATGTCCACAAATACTTGAAGAGTACGTGCAAAGACTATGGAGCCAGGCTTTTTTTTTTTTTTTTTTCCAGTGGTGCTCAGCACCAGGAAAAGAAACAATGGGCAGAAATGGGCATAGGAGACTTTGTTTGACAAGAAAGCACTTAGGTGCTGTGAGAGTAACAGAGTACTGGCGCAGGTTACCCAGAGAGACCTTAGAAATCTTCAGGGTGCCTGAGATCACAGGCACCCTGCTCTGTGTCTCTCTGCTGGAGTGGGGTTGGGCCAGGGGACCTCCAGAGATCCCTTTCCAGCCTCAGTCATTCTGATGCATTACAGTTCAGCATACAACAGAGCTATCTACAGAGTGGAACATGCATACAAAATCATACACACATACAAAAACTATGCCAGAGCTCCTGTATAGCTTTTGAAATAAACAGGTGTTTTAACTCCAGATTATCTAGAATTTCCTCGGAGAAGATACTTACGTTCTGCTACATCTTTCTGGGGGCAAGTCAGAAAAATAAATTCACTAAGGTATGCCATGTTATCCTGGTTTTTGTAACTGTATCTTTGAGCACTGATGCCAGCTCTCCACAGGCAACCACTCTCCACAGGCAACCCAGGCTGTGCCAGTATAAGTCTCAGGGAGTCTGGGACAGCAAAGCAGGTTATATGCATAGGTTCACATCTCCTCTACAGAAATAGCTGGTATTGCTAACTAAACTGTCAAGTGCCTTTACAGCAAAGTGCCAGGATCCTTCTGGGGGGATCAGAGAATGGTGGAGGGATTTGCTAGCTCAGGTCAAATATTGCAGAGCTCTGGGAAAAAAAGAGATAAAGACAGGAAAATATTTTAAAACACTGAAATAATGTTTTTTTCTTTTTTTTTTTTATCTAAAATTCTGGAAAGGTTATTTCAACATTTCCTGAACACAACAGTGGCTTTTATCTCACAGTAGTATTCTTCATTATTTAAGACAACATTAATTTCTTATCTTAAAATAATAATAAAGAGAAGTAACTTTACACTCCTTTCACTGTCCCTCATAAATGCAAGGTGTTAGGATCCAAGCTGAAGATAGCATTCAAATCAAATAAAATATTATTTTTATGTTTTATCTCTAAATTATTTTCATGTTGTTTTTCTTAACTCAGTTCATCCACAAAAAAAAAAAAAAGAAAGAAAAAAAAAGAAATTTTCACCTCCATTTGTAAAATGTAGTTTACTATGATATAAAGGACTCATAATTCCATTCAATTTTACTCAATTGTGACTTCATCAGAGATGGATGTAAGCAGAAGGGATGCTAGCAAGAGAAGATGCAGGGAGGGTGAGAAGATGAGAGGAAGGCAGGAAGGTACAAAAAGAACAGGATGATAAACTAGTGAGTGTAGGGGAGAAAATAATGTGAAAATGAAAACAGGACTAGAGAATAACTGTCAAAAGAGCACATGAAAGATTTCTATCAGTTTTTAATTCTAAAATATATCAGAATTTCAGACTTAGGCCAGTTGAACCGAATCCAAAAACTTTACTTCATGTTATACTGCTGTTTCTCAAACATGGACTGGACTGTCCTCAAAAAGACACCTTCTGAAAAACAAAAAGTCCTTGGTGCTTTGCTGTGAAAATGAATGACAAATATTTTTCAATCTCCCTTTTTCTCTTGAGTTAAATTTTTACCCAAAAAAGAGACTGTTCAAGCAATAAACATGGAAACATTCAGCACTAAGCTGTGATGAAGAACTAGCTGCTTCAATGTGCATTTTCTATCTGTAGGACTTCAAGCAAAGGAGATGGTTAGTTGTTTCAGCCATAATACTGAACGCAGAGGTCAGCAAAATTTAGGCAAGAAATAAGATATGTTTACAAAACAAACAAAAACCAGAATCATTAACCACGGAGGCAATGCAACAAACAGGTCACTAAGCTGTTAATCACTTGAAGTCTTTAAATCAAGATTGGCTGCATACATATGTTCAGCTACTAACAACCAAGAAATAGCTGTATGGAACAGGAAAAGTTCTGGGGAAACAATACTTAAAATGTTAATGAGAAAAAAATTCAGAGCTACTAAGAGAAGGGAGGGGGTTAACAATGTTAAAAATAATCTTTTCCTCTCCCAAAATGAGGGTATAAAGGAAAAAATTACTTTGCTCACAAGCAAATATCATATAGAACACATTTATTCTGAATTAAAAAATAATAAAAATAAAAATAAGAACAATGAAACAAAAATAAAAACAAAGAACAAAAAGTTGTGTTTTAAAGACAGCACAAGAGATTTCAATTCTGAAATCACAGATAAGATTTCATCTGCAATCACTTTTGTTGCACATCTAAAAGATAAGTTATAAAAAAAAGAATGCAACTACGCAATTGTAATGGGTATGTTATTTAATTGGCAGCTTTATTGGATATCCTATTTAATTGGAACTATGTACAAGAGTACATGCTACAGTAAAAGCTGGCATTGCCTCCTCTTGACGGTGGATAGTGATAAGGCAAAAGGGAATGGATTTAAACTAAGACATGGGAGGTTTAGGTTAGATATGAGGAGGAAGTTTTTCACACAGAGGGTGGTGAGGCACTGGAACAGGTTGCCCAAGGAGGCTGTGGATGCCCCATCCCTGGAGGCATTCAAGGCCAGGCTGGATGTGGCTCTGGGCAGCCTGGTCTGGTGGTTGGCGACCCTGCACATAGCAGGGGGGTTGAAACTATGTGATGACTGTGGTCCTTTTCAACCCAGGCCATTCTATGATTCTATGATTCTATACTAAAATAAACAGGAATATGATTTGGTTACATTTTTGTTTTAGCCTATAGATTTTCCATGTTAGAGAGGAGATTTAACTATGGAGAGTTTATCCTCTTCCTGACAGGACAGAGTCTCTCTGCAGGTAAGAAGTCCGTAGAGACATTACAGTTTTAACATCAGCCATGGTTAACCTTTACCTAAGTTTTCCTGTCACCGGATAAGGTCACAATAAACTATTTCTTGGTCAGTCCAAAGTTTGTGTTTGCTCTGTTTGTCTTGGAGCACACACTGCTTCTAATCCTTGGTCTTATTATAGCAAGATCACACACGTAGGCTGAAGTAACCAGAATTACATAATACTGGCATGATAATTTCCTACAGAAGCACCAAGGAAACGTCCCCATTAAGAATGAGCAATACACATCACCTCATCATCAGGGCAAATTAAATACCAGGACGAACATGTAATAGCAATAATTTGTGTAGCACAGCCAGAACAAAAATATGATTTTGTCACTTTTGCTTAATTTTCCCAGGACCAGCAGCAGTCTTCTCTAATGCAAGCCCCATGCGATGATGACTCAAGTCTGGCAGCACTTGCACAGCAAGTTTGACTTTCACCTTTGACGAGCAGCAAGGCTGAATAGATTAATGAGCCCATCTCTGGGCTGCCTGCTCATTGGTGTTGCCTGCATGTGAGCAGTGGCCCACAGGGTCCCTCACCACATTTCCTCCCCTGGAGGTTAGTGCCTCGGCTGCGTTTTTATGTATTTAAAATGAACAGTTCATCCGGATGGAAAGATATTAGTGGAGGAATGTGGTACGTCTGGGGCCAGAGCATAACAGGAACACATATTACAGGTGTCACTCTGAGGTTGGTCATTGCACCTACACAGCAGAAGTAAAACGAAGGTACTTCATTCTCACTTCATGTGGAAGCCAGTTGTTTTGCCGGTCCTGGCAAATTCACATTTGCTTTTACCCTGGGTGCTTTGCCTTTCATGTTTTCTGCCCTGGCAGAAACTCCTCTTCACTGAAAATGTTGTATTCCATCTGTTTTTCATTGCCTATAATAATCTTTTAATTCCTTGACCTTTCCTTAACCCAAATTTTCCAGATCCCAAATCTAATTTCTTACAAATCATTAACTTAGCAAATCAGAGTGCATCAAAACATACTAATGGATACTGTTAGCTGTTAAAACCTAGCAAGCCCTTTTTCAGCATAAGTGCAGACCGCTCCAAAAGTAATGCCTCCTGTTTATTTTCATAGAAAATATAACAGATACAAACAACACAATATAACTGTTTTATAGAGCCAATTCTCAGCTAGAAAACACTCTTTTTCAGTCACCACCATTAGCTCTGTATTTTTGCTAGTGATGAATAAGAGTCTGCATGCTGTGCTCGTAAAAATCTGCACCAGTGGAAGTGACCCACTGTTGCTGCCACCATTGCTGAAACAGACCACACGCTACCCCACTGTGCTCACATCCAGTTTGGTCTCTATAAACATGCAGCAAAAGTCGATGAATGTCAGTGGGTGCCATGTATTGCACATGGAGGAATTCAGTGACACACCTTTGTTTTATACACACTTCCACATCAGACACCACTGACATGATGCAACAAAACGTAACCAAATACGGGCAGGAAGGTTCAACCTCTACTGCCATACTACCAATATCCACCTCTGACATTGTGAGCCAGTGTGATAAAATAGGAGGCATTCCTTTCAGAGCAGCCCCCGTAGTTTCAGACAATGAGCCAACATCTTATAAAGTTTTGCCAAACAGTATTTCAAAAAATCTTCCCTCCCCCTCCCCCCCAGATCTTTTTCACTGATTGAATGCAAAGGCTTTCATATTGGTATCACTGACAAATTATTCACAAATTATCAGAGTAATTATGCCATGGAGTGTATTCTCACCAGACTGTGTCCACTTATAGGCGCTCCCTTTTTAAGAGACACAGTTGCTTTTGGCTAAGGAATAGGGACTAAGAATGTTTAAGCTCAGATGAAGCATTTGTAGCTTCCACAGATCTACATACCTAGGGCTTTCACCATTCCATCAAATATTAATAAATGCTTTTAGGTTATTCCAAGTGCAGAGACGAAGATTTAGAAGCAGAAAATTACTAAAAGATGTTCATTTCCAAAGCTTTCATTCCAAATCTTTTATTCCACATGAATTCCTGCCACTGGGAGGGAGTCAGGACTGGATTCCTACGTGCCTATCTAAAAGAGAACAATGGGCAGCCTTAATAATATACGCTTGATTAGAGCCTTCAAACTCCACAGGCAAACCTAGCAAAGTACAGGCCAACGGTCAAACAGGGCTGATGTACAGTGAAAGAAAAGTGATTACCTGGGAGAAGGACACAAATATAGGTCACACAGCATCTCAGGCACCATCAGAAATGTTCATATCGACAGAAGACGCACCCTGTTATTATTCAGGTTACATGCAGATGCTAGTAGAGGTGTTAGATACATTACTATTGTTTGTAAAATTATTACTGTAATGTTGTGTTATGAAGGTGAAATTCATGTTATATTATGATGCAAGTATCTATTCTAATAGAGAGTCTTCAGAATGCCCATTGCTTTGAATAACGTCGTTTCACTAATCTTTGAAGAACAGAATCAACAGCAACATTTATCAAAAATTTACCTGTAGTTCAATGCAGGATATGGACAAAAACTGCCCAAGCTACAAAGCACCTGAAAAGAATATACAAGTCTGGTGTGTCTTAAGAATATGAAAGGCTTTCATATTTAAGTGGAAAATACACATTTTTCCTGATGTTAAGGCTTAGTGCTAATGATGTTTTAGGATATCACATTTTACCCTGATGAATACATATATATTAAGGATAGATTTTAAGGGAGGTATTAGCATAACGTTTACTGCTATTTTAAAACCAAAGTTGAGACACAGGAGGATGGAGAAGGATGAGGGCATATTTCCAAGATATAAAATGATCTTAACAGGACACCTTTGAGTGATAATTTTATGACTCAGTTTTAAGACATAATTTTATGTCATCATGAACATTTCCACAGACATTTACAGCATTTGTGCCCTTTATGTTATGCAATGAGAATGCAGACAGAGGCTGCCACAAGTTCTTCCAGTGTACATCAAAAGAATATACCAGAGTCAGTGCAACTACAAAATGGAACAGGGCTGATTAGGGAACAAATGCAGCTGTAATACTGTGAACATTTTAGGGTGAAAATCAGCTGTTACCTTAACACACACTGATCTACTGCTTAAATTATTAGAATGTCAGACAATACAGTGACACAGACAAATTTTCCACCCTATTTCCTGAGATTATACTTTCATTCCTGCACTGCAAAGGTGAGCCCCAATTCCACGTCAAGGGTTGGAATCATTACAAGGGCACTGACAGATTCCTCCGTAAACCCAAATTGTACACGTACACATCACTAAAGGAAATAAGCCCTTTCCCTTGCATTTTGGAATGGGTATATAAAATGGGATATTAAGTGCTATGAACACAAACAGAGGTGAGATTGAAAGAAGGCAGAAAAAAAGTTGGGTGTTTTATGAAAAAAATCCATTTATATTTCGATAATGTATATAACAAAATCAAATTAAATGTCTAAAGGTGCTGGGCAAATCCCACACAGAACTAGAACAAATGGTTCATGTTTTACCGTGATCCTTTGGAAGAAAATGCATCTTGGTGTGATCAACTTTGTTGGTATTTGATTCCTTATGCATAGAAGTCAATAGAAAGATATAAAGACTGTCCTCCTCTAAGCATAATTATTTCAGTGGGGTGTATGCTGGAAAAGTAGGAGGGGTGTTAAAGCTCAAATGTGACATTAGTAGAACAAAGGTGGCTGCAGAGATATTTGGGATGGAAATCAGAAGATTGCTTTAAAACCTAAAGCAAGTTCTCCCAGTACAAATTAGTGAAACAACCATCTCAATCAGTACATTGTAGGGGTAGATCATGCAATGATTGCACAGCTGCCTGTTGCCACAGAGGGCTGGAACTGAAGAAACAGGAATTCTCTTCAGTTTCATGTTTTCACAAATATGGCACCAGAATATGACACTGGAGTTACAAGTGAGGCAATCACACAGAAGACAAACAGTTTGCTTTTACAATTAATTCTGACTAATGGGACCTTATTTAAATTCACTAAGCTCGAGGAGGAAACGCTTGGAAGTAGGGACATCATCCATACAACTCTGTACTCGTTAAGCTAAATTCAGACAAAACTTCACTACCAGAAACATGGAGCATACTTCTCTGAAGGAAAAAAACGAACAAACAAAAGGAAACAGACCAAAAATACATTTAATCTCCAAGACTCCAGAAGGCTCACAGGGCCTGGCCTACGCTGAATTTATTTCGGAGTGTGCAATTAATATATGGTGATCTCCTAGGATGAAGCTACAATCTACACAATGACTTGCTCTAAATGTGCCTGACATAAAACAGCCTCACATCAAATCTGTGAACGGAATTATTCAGGCGGCACTGGGCACTCCATTCACTGCCAATGGAAGAGCCACAAACCAGAACAGCAAAAACAGCCTCTCAAAGCTGTGGTGCTGTAAGACCTGAGGTCAAGCACAGAAGGATCAATTTACTAACGTTGGGTAGTTGATAAGCAGATAAGCATCTTATTTAGCAGATAAGCATCTATTTTTCAGTGGAGCATTAAGTAGGAGTCTCAACTACATTTTAAATTTTTTTCCTGTGCAATAATACTATCTGCCTTCCTATTAGCAGTGAACTCCCACGGTTGTTTCAGCAGCTCCTGTGGCTGTGACTATAACAGAGAACATTCATTTTCACCCTACAGGGAAAAGTCCAATTCAGTACATTACTCTAGTACTGTGAGGTCATCTTCCCCCTCCATAAATAGAATGCTGTTTTAACACAAAACATGCTGGGGATGGCAGTTATAGCAGCAATTAGAAGCTCAGTTATAAACTTTAACAAAGGTCTTCAATATCTCCAGGCATTCAAAGTTTTCTTTACAGAATGCTTGATCTACACAAAACAGATAAAGTGAGAAAATAAAAACGTAAAATGTTTCTGTTGTCTTTTTTATTCTGAACATCTGGAATCTTCACAACATTCTACTTATACCTGTTCCAAGTGCTTTAATTTGGTTAAAACTTCATCCACTGTTAATACCTGAATGCCACTTAATGTTTCTTATAGAAAAGATTCTGCCCTACGCTGTTCAGTTGTACACTGTCACAGTTGTACACTGTCATCAGAGCAACATTATTTTTTGTCTCTCCATCTTCACTTTGTACACAAACAGAATGAATCCGAAATAGTTACTGAACATAACATTGCCCCTGTAACTGGGGAACTCATGAGGGCTTCAAGCAATCCCATTCAAATTCAGAACAATCAGTTCAACTCCATGGTTATGTATCCTATATTGGTTTTTCTTCAATGAAGCCATCTTTCTCCTGTATTTTTATTTGTGAAAATAAAATACAACACAATAACTCCCTTCCCATCATCCAAACCAAATTACTGCATGAGGGGAAAATTGTTCCCCAACTAGTTTATCATATAATAAAACCAGAATCACTATGCAGTCTGCTGATACACAAGCCCATGAACAAACAACTGCATCTACAGAGAAGCTTTTGTAGGTTTTCATGCAGTAGCTACTAGTAGGACCTAATGTGATTGTTAGAGGTCATTAAATCAGCTGTTAAACTAGATAAATATAGAGGATAACTTACCATAACTCACATTTGCTTTATTATCCACAAAACAAAATATTTGTAGCCTTAATATGTTATTCATGAGTCTATGATACATCCTTGGGGAAATGCTGAAGACTCAGACCTCCAACAAAATAAGCCCTTGGAATTAAAAGCCTAAGGATCAGATAAGAGCTGAAGGAATAAGAGCAAAGAGCTTTTACTTTTTAGCGCTTCTTCTCCAGTACACCTTTAGCCTCAATTTAATTCTAAAAACCTTGTTCCCCACAGCACACCACCCCCATTCTGATTCTTTTATAACCTGAAAATTAGGCTTTCCAGATCTGCGCAAAAATGTGCCTTGAATGAGGAGGGTGAAAAAAAAAAACACAACACAATGCTTTTCCATCAAATGCTTCATCAGAAATGCATGCTCACGAGATTTTCTTGGGAAACTCAGAACAGAAAAAGGTAGAAGAGGCTTATCAAATCATTAAACATAGATGTGCACATCTGGCCTGCTGAGCATTAGGAATTCCATGTACAACAAAGAGGCAGCACAAGACTTAATTCAAAAGGAAATGAGGATATTAAAATTTTGCATGAAGTCTTTTGTGTCTAAGAGTTATAGGAAAATGATTATAAAGTCATTTAAAAGAATACTGAAAAAGAATACTGAAACTTCTTAACATAATCCAATCTCCTGTTTTGTAGGATCATATAGGAATGAAGTAACTGAAGTAACGCTGGCTGAAGACAGTGTATGCACTCTTCATTGCTAAACAGCCATGCCCAGAAACCAATGAGTCTGGCAAAACATCTGCAGAACCACTGAATGCATAGTTCAAATGTTTACTTGGAATGTCAATAACCGCAGTTAGTGCAAGATCTCCGGAGATCTACGGAAAACTTGGTATCCTCAGATTGATATCAACACCTGAAAGCAGACTGGAAACAAATACGTCTTGGGTAAGCTAGTATGAGAAAGACTTCAGTTACATAAAAAGTTGTGTAATTCATTATAGGTTTCAATTCATGGTTAAGAAGACCAGAAACAGTCCAACTCCAATTGTAGCCTACCAACTATCTAATTTAACTCTCCAGTGCGTGCAGGAAGAGATGGAGTTGACCTCTTCAAAGTGGAGGAGGAGAGATTGAAATGAGGAAAGAACTCAGTTGTCTAAAGATCATTATCCGGCACACTAAAAGACAAAAACACAGAATGGACCTGAGGGAGGACCCACTCCCTTCAAAATAGCTGATTTTGGACAGGTGTGATATGTTACAGAACTCAAAATGATGCCAACCAGGTAGGCTTAGGCAACCAAGTCCCCAGCTTCAGGTCCACCTCAGGATGAGCTGGGTAGTTCTCTGGTTCCCATTGGCTACAATAGCTAGCAGTCCACAAACTACAACTGGAGCTTGTCACATATCTAACTAGCAAGTGGATCATTATATACAGACAGGCACTCAAATGTCTTTTAATTTGATCTCAAATTAACTCTCATTCCTTCATTACTGCATTTAATCAAACTATTATTACATTTAATCAAACCAACAGATCAGATAATCTGAAGAATCTTTTCTGTATTTTCTAAAATATCTTTTAAAAAAAAAAGATATAGGTCAAAATGGCAAAATACCTGCCTGCCAAACACTCTATAGACAACTCCATAGAAAGAAATGTCATACTGCTTCTCCCCATCCTCCACCAAAAAAAAAAAAAAAAAAAAAAACACATTAAAAATTACGCCTATTTTTCTGGTACTAAAAATTTCATCTGAAGAATATGTATGTATATTAATCATTCACTACCCTTAAAGCAGATATAGTAAGTAACTTCATTTTGCTTTCCTAAGTGTCATATGTACTCATTCCTTTTTATTCAATAATGGCTACCTTGCTGCTCTGACTCTATTTCTGCTAGTTTGGGTCTCTTCTAATTTTACCTTTCCTGTTCTCCTCCTCAGTTATTCCCACAGTATTCCCATAATTGTTATATCAGAGAACGGTTTGGGTTGGAAGGGACCTCACAGCCCACTCTGCCCCAACCTCTGCCATGTGGGCTGCCCCCCCACCAGCTCAGGCTGCGCAGGGTCCCCATCCAGCCTGGTCTTGAGTGCCTCCAGGGATGGACATAAAATTACAACATGCTGATCACAACATTTTTTTTGAGATTTCTAATGATCTGACTCCTACCTGTTTCACACAATTTCCTACATTAGTTTTATGGTGTTTTTTAAAATCTCTTCCCATATTACCGTATTTGCATTTCACATTAAATCTTTCCTTTCTGTAACCCTTAATACCTGGGAACTCTCAAGCTGATTAGCCAGTCACACATTTTTGGTATAATGTGCAACTATTTTCCTTCTTCTGGAAACTGCCTATGCTATGCCAATACCATCTAAAAAAGAACAGGAGCTAATGCTGATATACAACACACACGAAGCAAGGGGAGATCCACTGAACACGCTGAAAGGTCAGATGTTAAGCTGTCAAAATTTACTTACTATTTTGTACATTAGCCCAATTTCTCTGGAATTTCAAAAGCATCAGAAATAGAACATGGCGGGATATCAAACTTCAGAGAATATTTACCAGCAGGTTGATGTTTGCCTAAATGAAACATCTACACTGAACTTAAGCTTGTCATTATTCCAAATGTGTTCTGATAAAATCTTTGTTTTAACACACATTCAGTTGAAACTGTCCATAGATATAAGCACAGATATGTGTTTTGTGTATTCTGTAGTGATCATTCTTGGAGAACAGGGAAATGCACAGCAGAAACTAGAAAAAAAACACAACAAACAAAACAAGCGATGATTTACTGAAACGAAAAGCAGTAATTTGCAGCAATTAGACCATATTTTGCGCCTGAGAATCATCCCCAAACAGACACAGACAAACCTGTTTAAACTTGAGGAAAACCAACTGTGAAGCATAATGACAAAGATCCATGCAGGAATAAACACAGTCCTAGCTGTGGCATCCTTTAAATTATTAAAAGCAAGTCGTAAGAGTAGAGGGGAAGAAAAAAATCAGATTCGGGGATACTGCCATCAGAAATGTTTCGTAGTTATATACAACAGACATTTTTCAGGGTATGTTTCAATATTAAGAGCTGTATGCAAGCCAGTGTCACGCAGGATAGGGGATATGAGCCCGATGGATCAACTCTCTCACTTAATCTGCCTGCTTCCCTCCGCATTCATCATGACCATGTGCAGCATAAATGCTTGCACAAGGTTGAAAATGAATGGGAAAAAAACTCAGCGGTAATACCAAGGAGGCACTTACGGCCAGAGCAGAGGAACTCTTGAGGAAACGGGATGTTATAATTAATGATAAAAACAGCATCTATTTTGTGCATATAACATGAATGCTAAGGGAACCAAGATATTTTTGACAAATTGGACATCACATATAACATGCTTATTAATTCATACATTAAAAATACATTCTGTTACACCATCAAAGGAAATTTTGCTTGTTTTTGTCTCTCAGAGACCTTTTTCTTTTCTTTTTCCCCTTTTTTAATCACTAAGTGTTATACAAGCTCACATTTTTGGAAGAAAATCACAAAGGACTTCATATCCATCTTGAACCATCATGCCTCGTTGCATTTCAGATTGAGTTGAAATTTCTAATTGGAATGATTTTTCATGAGTTAAACTATAAAGGAGAAATAAATGATACAATTAAATTATTTATTCATCTTATTTATAATTAATTAGGTTTTTCTCTGTGCACAGTCAGGCTATACTGGAGTGTTTGATTTTTAAAACCTCTATCATCAGGCAACAATGGATGACTGCTTTTCTCATGTAATTCTTGTTTTAGTTTGCTCTAGAGATTCAGACAACTCCCATTCACATCTTGGTTGGTTTTAACATATTAACCCACTCAAGGCACAAACAATAGTTACAAATGTGGGGGTTTTTTTGTGAGAAACATCAGGCAGGGCTGTGCGCCAGGCTGCATGTATACAAGATGATCTAGATGTAGGAGCAAGGAAGGCAAAGTCAGTCTTTCCTCCTCCTCTCTGCTGAAGGAGGAGCGGTAAAATTTGTGCTCAGCGCACAGTCTCATGGTCACTTCTGGTGAGAAATTTCTTCACATACAGAGCAAGAATAAAGAGGGTGAACTGCCTAAAAAAAAAAAGGAAAAAAAAAAAAGCTCGGGAGGCAGAAACTTTTGAAGGAAAATAGAATAAAGGACTTAGAGGTCATTCTCCTCCCTATGCAGCACCCAGGTTCGCTCCAGGCGCTATGAGAAGTAGCAAAACCTCTCTGCATGGCACAGAGGGGATTCAATCAGGTGCTCCAGGAGCAGCATCTCACAGGTGCCCAGACTGCACTACACCAATATGCTTCAGCCCCACCTGAGCATTGGCTACCATGCTTGCTGCCCTGGCATGTTTGTCCTGGCTGCAAGGAAATAAGGAGAAGGGTCTTTAGCACGTGATAATGACAGCATAAAAAGGGGAAAAAATAAGATCTTAATTTCAATAAGGCTATCTTTTTAAAAAGATCAAGAATTTTAAAAAGTTTTTAGCTTTACATCGTTCCCCAGCTATAAAGATTAGCCTTAAAACCCTAAATTTAATAAAAATAATGATTATGTTTACACTTAAAATTAAGAGATTTAAGCTTTGGTCCCTGGTCTCAAGCATCAGAAACATTCCTCTCCTTTTAAACAAAGACTGACAGGTGTAATCATGCCACTGCATCACATTTTGCAATTCACTAAAGCCAGCATTCTAATGTGAATTATAATACAAAGTAGTATTAGAATCTGCACAATTAAATTTTAATTGGTGAAAAAAATGCAGTATTTTACAGTACGCTTTTTTGATAACTGCAGAGCTGATCTTCCATAAGGGCACATGTAAATAAATTCCCTTCCTAGAGTGTTTGAATGGAGATGGCATGGGAAGGGGCAGAGAAACCATGCACATCCCAAAGAGCCCACTGAGCTGTCATTTGCCTCTTTGCACCAGGAGGCAACCATGCACGCTACTGCTTTGAGGACATAAATCCACCTGTCACGTAGAACTAATGCAAGATTAATGCACAAGGTGTAATGGAAAGTGCAATACCCTCTGCTACAAGCACACAATCGAGTGCTAGGCTGACACACTGACTGTACGGCCACACCAGCAAACATGACTGTGCACGCAGAATGACTGCGTCATCACGAGAAAAGAGAGGGATGAAGTTCCTTCATTCCTGCAAGAACTCTGTGGCTTCTGGAATTGAGCTAGTAGGGAGCACTTCACAGCAAACCCCCCCATGGCGTCCTCTCTAGCTGCCTGCTCTCCCCACCATAGCCACAGCTCTTCGGTGTACTGAAGCTCATAAAAGTTCCCTCCACAGGGGCTCACAGTTCCCCAGCACTGGGAGTTACTGGATCCCCATGACCTTTGGAGACTCATCACCCATAACGACTTGCCACACCATTATCTTACATGCAGAGAAAACTCAAACTTCATCCTTCCCCTCCCCCCCCCCCCAAAAATAATGAAAGAGCAGCCATATACGTATCACCATCCAAATGCATCCTGTGAGCAGAGTGAATTACTCAAGTATTGGGATGCTAAAGGCCCATAGTCAAGACAAGGACAAAATGAAGGACAATGACAACAGGTCACTTTCAGATTTTCAGGCCCTGCCCTCTATAGGGTATGTTTTATTGTCAGCTAACTCAAAATTCTTGGTAATCAAGAATACATGAGCTTCCTGTCGTACATGAGCAAATCTGAACCCAAAATGAATGATATATCACACTGTCTCATCTGATATGCTAGAACAATGAATTCAATCTTCATAAAAATAAATATGATTTCCAGCCCTTCTATGCAAAGTTATACTACACTGTTTATTTTCTAATGTGAAAGTTGTATAGAATTACATGCAGCTCTTCCCCTTAGGAGGGCTCTATTTCACCATTTGATGTAATCTCATTTGATGTTTCCCTCACAGTATTAGAAATGTTTTCAGAGCAGACAACCTCCCATTGAATCTTCTTCCTAAAATAAAGGCTTATTATCGTTGTTGTTTTATGTAGGTCAAAAATAGTTTTACAGATTCTCGTGTAAATTAGGCTTGAAGCACACAGCCCATAGGGATTCCCATGCCCTCAGGTACTAAAACGTTTTAATTCGGTTGGTTACACAAACCATGCTTTTCCAAAAACAATTTTTGTTTTTCTTTGTTAGAAGCACAAACTTCCTTGTTCTATGGCCTAGGGGCTTCTTCTGTTGGTTTGTTTGCTTAGTTAAAAAGCTGCGGTTTTGGCAGTGTGCCTGTTGAGTCTGTACAGAGCTGGAGAGATTTCAAGTGCTCTCCTAACATTTGCAGGTATTCTTATTGTTACAGATTCAGAGTTTGATTCTAGAGCAACCTTCTATTAGCAGCTGCAGGAGCTCCCCTGAAACATTAAAGAGCACCACATTCTGGGAGCAGCGTTGGATTTATACCTCCCTCTCTCAGTGGCTCCCTGGCAAGTAGCCCTGTAGAGCAGGATTAAGGTTTTATACCCACTTGCACATGGTACTTGTAGTCCCATTGCTTACAGGGGGACATATCAAGGTGATCAACCACTTATGGTTGAGCTGCATAAAAGAAATTAAAAAATGACAGAGGGTAGAATGGAGATTTTTTTTTTTAAGAAAAGAAGTGTTTTGATGTTGATACCTAACTTAAATTTATACATTACACTTCTCCTTCAAAAGATATTCTCAAAAAGAAATAAATGCCATAAATACTTGAATCTTCCAGTGTCCAAATAAATGGAGGCACCTTTGAAACCTAGGAAACACCCAAGCAAAACATACATTAACATCTGGAACAAGAGGATGCAATATCCAAGACTAAAATTAGCCCAGTGGATTGCTGTTGCATTCCTGTTCAATTTTATGAGGACTAATGAAACAGATAACAGCAACAGTTAACAGAACAGTCTAAAACATGCCAGAAATAAAAATTTAATTCATGTATAACAGAGCTAACAACTATTTCACTTGGAGAGTTGCTTTTTTAAAGAAGACTAGAAAATGACATTCTGAAATTGAGTCACTGCGTCTGAAATACCACTTCAGACTCCTACAGAGACAGAACTCCCACTGAAAAAAAGTTAGACTAATCTTCCCTTTTCTAAGGGGAATTGAGGCAGAGGTGGAA
Source organism: Lagopus muta (assembly GCF_023343835.1). Classification (NCBI taxonomy): domain Eukaryota; kingdom Metazoa; phylum Chordata; class Aves; order Galliformes; family Phasianidae; genus Lagopus; species Lagopus muta. The sequence goes on from NC_064433.1 coordinate 107,832,006, forward strand.
GTCAATGTCCATTTTGTGGGAAGACAGAGACATCATCATCATTACCTTTTCTGCTTACAGAAAAAAATGACAATGACATTTAATTATTTTTTTTTTTAATTAGATCATACAGTTGACCAGCAGTCCAAATAGATAGAGATGGGCCTATGACTAGGAGCTTTTAAGTCTTATCACTGATTTTTAACTGCTGAAAAAGAAGAGATCTTTTATACTAGCTCAGCTACTGCACAGAATCATAGAATCATAGAATCACAAGGTTGGAAACGACCTGTAAGATCATCTAGTCCAACCGTCTTCTCATTACCACTGCTACCACAAACAAAACCATATCTCGCAGCTCCTCATCCAGGTGCCTCTTGAACACTGCCAGGGACGGCGACTCCACCACCTCCCTGGGCAGCCATTCCAGTGCCTGACCACTCCCTGAGAGAAAAAGTTTTTTCTCATGTCCAACCTAAACCTCCTCTGGTACAACTTGTGGCCATTTTCCCAGGTCCTGTTCGCTGCCTGGGAGAAGAGGCCAAACTCCTCTTCACCACAACCTCCCTTCAGGTAGCTATAGAGTGCAATGAGGTCTCCCCTGAGCCTCCTCTTCTCCAGACTGAACAATCCCAGCTCCCTCAGCTGCTCCTCGTAAGACTTGTGCTCCAGACCCCTCACCAGTTTCATTGCCCTTCTCTGGACATGTTCCAGGGCCTCAATGCCTTTCCTGTAGTGAGGGGCAAGTTATAAGAAAAGAGAGAAAAAAGGGTCAGGGAAGATAAGAAGGAAACCCAAACAAAAATTCACTTCTTAAAATCCTCATCCAAGCAATTAATGTGCAAAATATCACAGGCACTCCAATCAGTCCTTCTTGTTCTACTTCAGAGTTAAAATCTGCATTGCTTTAAAGACTATCAACAGTTAATGTGAATCCGTGTAGTTTCCTTTGAAGAGATGATGTATTTGCACGTACCTATAATGCAGTCATACTGTGACTACTTAGGCTTTCTAAAATGTCCTGACCTAATTAAAAGCCACATTGCTCAGTAAAAAGAGGTGATTCTGCTTTTGTGGTTTTTTGATTGTTTGTTTTTAAATAATCACAGACAACTTAGCATTTGTTGCACTATTTCATATGCTCCCACAAAAGCACACAACCTACAGGCTGGGTGAAGATCTCACATACACATGAAGAGAAGCAAGTTTTCATGACAGAGTACTAGCTTCAGTTCACTAGGAGCTATTCTTTAGAAGAAATAACTGCATAGCATATTATAGGCTCCAGAAAAATATTCCATCTCTCATCCATCCTGTCATTTTAACATGATACTGCCTTTAAAAAATCAAAAAGTGTACCTATAAAACATTAAACTATTAAGATGTAAAAAGCAAGGTCTATTTTTTCACAGATTTAGTTCATCAACATTACCAAGAGCTCCAGGCAACATAATTATAGAAAATATATAATTTGCATTATCCAATAAAAAAGCAGCTTGTTTTCAAAAGTACAGTTTTACTTTAATCCTTCTCCCTCTTCTTTCTGCAGCAAACCACATACAACTTGTTGTCACATTTTGAGACTGGGAAGATGCAAAGCATTTTTACTGGTATAAATTCAAGCATTTTTAAAATGTGGAGAATTATTCTGATGTATTCATTTTAATCTTGGGCAGATGAAAAAACTTTCTTGGGGAGATGCTGCAGTAAGTGACGTAGTCACTATGTCCTACGTGCAGACCCATGGCAGTTTGCATCTCAGGATGGTAGAGTGGCTGATGCAGCCCATTTCCCCCCTCTCAGTAGCACCACCCTGTGTGTTTGGGTTGGATCATCTCTGACTACATCTCTGGTAACCCTGATCAGAGCACTCAGATCAGTTGATCACATGACTGCCACTTCCCAGAATTGCTAAGGGGGGGCAGTTCTGCACTGGCTGTTTACATCACAAGCATGTAGTGCAGGTCATATTGTGGTTCCAGGTCAAGACTGATGACACAATCATACAGTTTTAGTTGAAGAGGATGGAGTTAAGCATTCTAAGCAATGTTACTCTATGGTTCTGTGCTTATTAAGACTGATCTTTCACCCTCTGGAAGTTCAGAAGTACTTAAAGATCACAACTCTAAAGATAACTTTTGCCCGTTTCTACTGTTTTATAACTATTGTTTTCATCTTGTTCGCTTTTTAGCTTACTTAGCCAGAAGTCCACATAAACATATCTTTTGTCTTGAAGATCTTTTGCCTTCCAACCCCACCTCAGGGAGTTGTGAGGTCAAAAGAAAAAGAATGCAAGGAGAAGAGAGACCTAGCTCTTTTGATAAAGTGTAAAACTCATGAGAACAGTATTTTAAAGAATAAGAAGTTAGCTTTATTATTTATTAATTTATATAGCATTTATATATATATATAAGCTATTTTATATAGCTTTTTAAATTTAATAATAATAATAATAATAATTTATTAATAGCTTTATTATTTATTAAGCATGTATGCATCTGAAACTAAAGCTTTAAATAGTGACTGTCAGCTCAAATAGCTCAAACAGCAGACAAACAAGTAAAACTCATCAGTAATGAATAAAATTGCCCTTGCGTACAGTGCAGAATACCTCAAGTAAATAAATGAAGATTTGCCTGGTTTTGTGGAGAAAATGTTCCAGCAATAAATAGATTCAGAAATCTCCAAATATAGATTTCTCCTCTACCTTGTCACATTTGTCTGTGTAAGTGGAGCATTCAGACATTTTATACTCTGAAAAGCAGCTTTCTACCCTTTATTTCCTCCTGTTAAAAATTTGCTCAACTTGGCAAACTGGACATGATGAAGTATGTTTGGCAAAGGTACTGGTTTTCCATGCCCCAAAGTCTTCTGTCTTTTCAATTACATCTTAACATAGCTTCACAGTTTATTCATCAGAAGCTACTTCACTCACAAGCATTTGCTTCTGGATTAATATTTCCCCTACATACACTTTAACTGCATATGTGATGAGTCAGATAAAGGGGTCAATTTTAATATATATTAAAAAAAAAAAGAAAGTCTGCAAAGGACAATCTAGCTTCTGTAAAGAGATTTTAAACCTCAATAAACAGAACTGCCTTCAGACTTGACAGACCACCAAGAGCAAGTCAACCATGAATTCTTTCATTGTCAAATTTAATAGAATCTCAGCAATGGAAGAATCATCATTCTGTGCTGCAAACGTTCAAAGTCACAGCCTACTGCTCATTTCTTAATTATGTAAAAAAACTATTTAGTGCTTATGCTCAGTATACCATTGTCATCTGACTAAAACTTTTAGGAAGAATGCTTATTGAAGAAATAATGACTGGAAACTTTATTTTGTTTATGCCAAATAAATTTTCTAATTAAAATAAATATTAAAGTGCCTGAAATTTTCCAAATGAGTTACCTCTCTCTTTCCGTTCTTTTTTTTTAAATGCAAGTTCTGTGAACACTTTTATTTTATCAAAAAATCTTTCTTTTATCCTCATTTCCAGTCACATGCTTCCATGCCGTGCTCATTATGGGCAAATTCTAAAACAAATACATTTATCATAAAGTAGACAAGGAACAAGAGCTCACTGGAAGAAGAATGCAGATGGCTTGAAAATAAAATTAAATAAAATAAAAAGGCAAATAAAAAGATAAATTAAAAAAAATACACATATGAATAGACAACTTATAAGCAATCTACAACAAAACACAAAAAGTCTTACTTCTTTTTTTCTTTTTTTCTTTTGCAATGGAAAAGACTCATTGACCAAGTTGAGAAGGTTACAAGACTTTAAAAATGAAATCAGGCCTTGATTTGTCATTTAATCTTTGACTACAACTTGCAGCCCTCTCTCCTGACAAATTCAGTATTAAATACAAGTAATAGTTTCAACTACAAAGTTCCATGTCAGTATTCAATCTAAATGGTATGGAACAGGCTTTTTCTGGCATAATTTCTACTGAGTCTTATAACAGAGGTTACCCAGGCACTAGAAACTTGCTGTGCCTCATTATGTATTTTCTCTCTTCTTTTGTTTTTTGGTACACATAGAAAGAAATATCTTGTTAGGCTTACCCTTACTTAGGTGTATTATACAAAACTACGACATTTTAAAGAGCCATGATGTATTAAGTGGGAGAGAAGGAACGGTAGGGAGAGAAGGGAGTGAAGGGAGAGAAAGGAGGGAAGGAAGGGAAGGAGAAAATAGCATAGCTCTCTGTAAAGCAATTTACTACAATCAGCTTGTGAGTTTAATGGGACCAAGACCAAACCAACAAAGCACGTGCTGAATATGCTCATATCTGAGTAAACAGCATGGCTGAACACATCCTAATTGTCCTTTCTTCTCAAATCTCTTTACAGTCTACAAAAAGCACATCTAAAGAGCAGGGGCACAGTGGTGTGGGAAGAGTCTTCCCATAAACTGGCACAGCATTTTCATAGCATTGTCATCTCCATTGGTTCGGCTGGTTGAGCCTGAAAACAATGTAGATTTCAGGTTTTCAAAGGATGCATTGAAAAACCTCAGAAGATGTAAAAAGGTACCAGCCAGCACTATAGTAAAAAGGAAGAGGGGCAAAGAATCCCACTCTATGACAGTACACATTTTAGACTGTAGTAACAGCAGAAACTTCACATCCATAAATAGTGCTGCATTTGCATTCAAAGACAAGTTTTGAGCTGAATGTACAGATTATGCCAGAAAAACTGGCTACTATTAAAGCTCAAGACAAAGTGTGACTGAATTGAATTGTGCTTTTTTGTTATTAGGAGGGAAAGGTGAATAAAACAGGACTCACACTGCAGAATGGGGAGATGGGAAAGTGAAAAAGAGGAGGAATAAGGAGAATAAATCTCTTTATCAGATCCTACAAGGAAGAGGAAAACATAGAAAGCCCAGGGTTTTATCTTTCTTAAGTCAAGCAAGTGCCTTTCAATCACCCCTCTCCCTGCAAGAACTGAGTGGCTGCCAGACTGCAGCAGGACAACTCATGCTTATTAAAGTTAAGGAGAAACTGAAATGTAATGGATTTCACTGATGCACAGTTGGCTCAGCTCTGTAGTCTTCTCTTCATTCCAATAAATATTCCATGTACTTCACTGCCATGGAGATCAGTGGCCATAGGAAGGAAGGATACACAAACGAAGGGCAAGCTCTTCAGGAAGAAGCAGAGCAAGTTCTGCTTAGCCTCTATCAAGTAATTCTGGCTTTATGCTCTCTTCTTGGGTCTCACAAAATGTCTTTTGGGGGAAAAAAAATGTTTTTGTCCCTCCTTCTTTTGAAGGAAGGTTACCCGAGTGGGTGTATCCACCAGGAGAGGGCAAGTCACATTCATTTTAGCTTAACACAGCATGCTTATTTGACTTGACCAGGAGACAGTTCACTATGGCAAAAGTGACAGTCCATCCTAGCACAGAAGAGGATTTTTAGAACAATCTGAACTACAATGTCATCTAGCAGCACGCTAGTTTTGAACTACATGATATATGGATATGCTATGGATATATGGACATATGAACTATATGATTTTGAACTATATGGATATATGGATATGCTATGGATATGGATATATGAACTATCTGATATATAGGATATGCTGCAAGAGTGACTGGAAGGAACGTAACAGTAAAAATTTTGTTGCCAATCTTCTCTCCTCAACAGTGAACCTATATTCTCTTTGAAGATCTCTCTGAGAGACTGTGGCATTATGACATCCAGGGCTGCAAGGTTGGCGTGAGACAGGGATGCAGAGCAATACAGTTAAATAAAACAAAAATATATTTCCTCATCCTGTTGCTTACTGCATAATCTCCACTCCTATTTCCTTTCTGATTCCCTGAGTATGTAGGAGTTCCTGTAGAGCAATTAAAAATGTAAATAAAGATCTTATTTGATTCCTAGGACATTTAAGCACAAAGAAAGGTTAGGACAGAGCACGCGGCTGCATTTATAGGACCTGGTAGAGAACTTCAAAAGGACAACCAAGAAGAGATCCTGTATAAAGAACACATAGAAGCGTTGTGAATGAAGGCTTTAAAGGCCTGTATTAAGAAAAATAACTGGAGATGGAAAGAAAGTACCTTCTGACCCAGCAACAAGGTGGAAGTTGCCAAGAGCTCAACACATAGACTGACATGAGAGTGGCTCTTCTAAGCATCTCAGATAAAGAACAGAGCTCTTTAGGTGAGATAAGATGCAAACACACGTAGATCCTACTGCTGAGCATGAGCTTCCAACCACTGCCCTGGCACCAAAAAGAAGGGTGAGCATTTCTTTGTACTTCTTTATAGAAGGTTACAGGATTGCTGGGAGTAAGCAAGTGCTAAGACTTTGTACTTGATATCTACTGCAGAGCAGAGCAGCAACATTAAAATGTCAAAACTAAAGATATTACATTTACATTAAATTGGGAAGGAGGAGTAATTATCTTTCTGGGACTACGTAGGTGAAAACAAATTTAGGAATAGTTAATATATAAAAAATATAAAAAAGAAACAAAACAAATTTGTTCTCCCATCTCATGGCAGAGCCCCACACTGCACCCCCAGCTTCAGCCTGGAGGCAGATCTCACTTCCCAGCTGCAAAGCATGAGGCATCACTGCCCCTGGCAAAGCTGCAGCCCTTCCCCAGATACCAGCACACAACTTCACAGCTCAGGCTTGGACAGTGAAGATGACACCATCCTTCCACTAGTGTAATGCATTCCTTAGCAGCAGAAGATATACCACCAAAGCAGTCTTTAATAAAAACAGCATACATAGAGAGAGAAGGGGTTTTTTTATTTCCCTTTAGAGGAGGTTAAAAAAAAAAAAAAAAAAAAAAAGTGCATGCAACTACAACCCAATTAATTCTGCTTATATGGGGAGCAAGAGGGTGCTGGATTTGAGATTTTCCTGATAAATGTCTCAGGAACAAATGCAGTTGACAACTGTCTATGGGTCACTGAGTGATCTCGTCTGTAATGTCCACAATGACACTGAAATTTCATTTCTCCAACCCTCAAATAAGAAATATTGTATTCGACTTGCCTTTTGGGGAAGTACAGTAATTTTTTTCATTCTCTCAGATTCACTGCCTGCTGTGATTCCTTAAATATCTATTCAGGCAAACCAGCTTCTCTCTCCCTCAATCTCTAGAGAATGCAGCCCAGGCAATCTATGTGACTATTAAAAATAGGTTTTATTAAAGAGATGAATGCACAATTCTTCCCCTTTTTCCTCTTCCATCTCTGCAAAACCTAAGTATCAGACTGGTTTCAAGGGAAAGTCAACGTTTACTCGGGGTGGGATGAAACTGGAGAGCATGGAAGAAGAAAAGCACTGAGTACTTCATATCCCATCAGCTCTTTAATCAATCCCACCACCGATGTATTTTTCAGTACCACGCATGCCTGAGTGGAGAAAATCAAGTTAAAGGAACCAAATGTTAAGCCACAGCAGCAATTTGCAGGTGGTTTCAAGGAGGCAGGGTCAAATACGCCCAGGTTTTAGACAGCAGCACTCTCACTCCATCATGTTTAGTTTTTAACACATGGGTTTGATATCCAGTTTACAAGGAGGGCACCTTTGAAAACAAGGTGACTTTGCCTTGATGACTACCTGGCAGCTAATGATTAAGTGTGCTTCCAAGTGCCAGTTTAAGTTTGTTTACTCTCTGTTTTCCAAGTGCAGTGGGGCTAAAATTCTTTGGAAACAGAATATGACATCATAAGAAGGTTTTGAAGCAGCTCTCACTGTATGTCCATTTATATTAGCCTCGTCATCCATAACAAGTGTTTAAAAAGCAGAAAAACAACCATGATGCATAATGCATTGTGTCATGATGCATAATAATTAAAACCCCTCCCCCGGCTCCTGAGGTTTAAAATCTTTCCAAGTAAGCATTTCAGCATAAAGGCTTTGAGAAAAACGCCATTTAGGGACATTCAAATTTACAGCTACGCGATTTGTCATCATTTATACTAGAAAGAAGGTTTGAAATAAAAACAACAACAATGGAAAGGAGATAATACAATGCAATTCAGCACTTGATGAATCTCCTGTTGACTAAAAATCCCTATGCCTGGCAGTCAGAAAAGTTATTAACCTGCCAAATCACAGATGAAATTGGACTATATTTTTTCCCTTAGTATTCTTTAAGCAGAACAATATTGAATATCCCATGCTCAAGTATTAGCAAAGGTTACTTGCCTTTGGAATATTGATTAGCACAGCCCTTGTGGGAATTATTTCAGTTTTCCAAAGCAAATTAAAGATCTGAAAAGCAATTCTCAACTTAACTTCAAATGTGGTTATTTAAAAATGGATGATTAACGCAATTACTGCCTGGCGCCAAGAGCACTGCTTTCCAGAGGCAGCCAGAGGAATTCACAGTTAATGCTGAAATCAGATTATCTTGAAAGAGCTCCCTTGATCCAGGGAAGAAAAAATAAAATTGATACCTGGGAGCTTATTTCTCACCTGAATAACACATTTTCTTCCAAATCACGAAGCATAGTACAGTTAGAAGTGCATGCAGCTACGGTGTTCTAGGTTTTTCAGACAGTTACTTTCATCCTTGCATCATTTTCTTCCTTCACATCAAACATTTCTAGACTGCCTATTGAACAATGCCATATAGCTTAAAATAAGCACTTCAGTGTCCTGCTTTCTTTAGTAATGATTAACACAGTAATAACTTATTTTTTCTTTTGGACTTCCGTATAGCACACAACAGCTATACATGGATACATACACATGTATTATGTTCCTGATCATATCTGTGCTTTTGGGGCAAAGCACTTGTTAGCTGATCAGGAACCTGAACTCTTAAGACAAGCAAATTCCCTGGCATTGTATCTGAAGACATGCAGCAAAGAATCAGTTTTGAGCTCAAGTCTCTCCAAATTGTTATGCCTAGACACCATAGCACTGTTCTTCTGCCTCAGATGGAGCCATTAAGATCAAACACACTTTCAAAATCAATGCAGAAATATTTAAAGTGAAACTTTATGTCTAACACTACTCAGTTTTAAAACACTAATACATACTTCTGCTAAAATAAGGATTTGATAACACTAGCAATACACATTTCAGAGGTAATTATTCTAGTCACATTTTTTACTATTGCAGGTTCTAAAAATGTACTACTTTTAAATCCTTACCAGATAGTACAAGTGATAATGAGCTGTAAATCCACAGAACTAAAACGTTGCTGGGAGCACTACTTATGACTTGTCAATCAGTATGTCTGAAAGTCTATCAGTAGCCTATGAAGTTTATAGACATATATATAGACTGCGTATTTTTTTCTTCAGCCACACAAATTAGATCGCAGACTATGAACACAAAACTGCTAAATCCTATATGCTTTTTCTCTGATATTTTTATAAAATGGTCATACAATGGTCATACATTTTTTTGTTCATTTCTTGTTTGTATTCTGATGGCTAAACAAAATGAAAGCTCACTTCTTTTTTTTCTTTTCTGAAAAACAAAAAAAGAGCAGGCTGGCAATGGGAATCCTTAGTAGATACTATATAATGCAGTGTTTCATATTCCAACCAATATCTTAATTAATTAAGCACCTGTGTATTGGCAAATGCAACTGGTGGTGAGAACAAAGCCAAGAAGATAGAGTCAAGAACAAGCAATTACTTGCAACCTGTAGTGGGGAATATAGGATGCTTTTTGCCAAACCAAATACCTCTAATAATGTTCATTACTTACAAGGATCTCAAGAAGCTGTAACACAGCTTCATCATGCTTTCTATGCCCCTCAACATGCGTTTTTATGATAAGAACTAAATAATGTATCACTCACTCTGCACAGAAAAAATCTGGGCTTATGACGGCTTATCAGCAAAAATTCACATACAGATAGGACCTGGAAAGCATTTCCTGCTACATGTATTGCTTCATTTAAAAAAGAACAAAATGCACATGTAGAGGTTCTTTGCAGAAGCACTAACTCACTTCCTTCAGGTGTTACTATTTGCTACAGCATCAAAGACAAAGAAGTCTCGATTTTGCCCCAGTACTATGAGCTCATTAACCGTGCCTATATTTATCTTATTCTGGAACAAATCCCAAAATATCAGGTAGACACATAAAAAGGTGCATACTGATCACTACCAACAGCTCATATCCAGCTCATACAAAGGAGCAGTATCAAGCCCGAAAGGCTACCACGGAGGATGGTACATGGAGCACAAAACAAAAGGCTGAGAAGACTCTTCTAGAAGCAGATTTCTCATGGTTCAGATCAAACTGGGAAGGGTCTAAGGGCTAATACAGCAGCTTTTAGTCAACCCTAATAAATTTGTTAGCGTTTCATAAATAAGAGGAATAAAATGATTTGGGTACACTGGAAACACAAAAGAGCACAAAAGGCATATTTTCACTATTTTGCTAATGCAACGCTATTGACATAATGTGTCCCTTGAGAACTTCAGTTGCAGAAGGACACATTTGCTCATACATTTGCACACTGCGATCATCACACAACACTCTGCGACCACAGCACAACAAATTAACCACCACTTTGCTGGGAGCTTTATATTTGTGGTAGCCTGTCATGATCAAAAGTCATTCATATAAGTGGATTTTTGACATACATGTGTTCATTTTGAAATCGCGTGCCAGCCTTTGTTTTTAAGGTTTTACAAAATTATTTTTCTATTATTTTCTCAAATAAGTTTATTCACTGGGGCTGCCAGTAAAGCGCAACGCTTCCCAGATATAAGATTTCTGGCCGATAAAATTAAATCACTCCAATTCTCTTTTCTGTGGAAATTTCATTGATCTGATCTGTGATCTCTTCCTTTGCCAGAAAGCATTTTTCTGAATATTCTTTCTAACCATCCTCCACACACACACACACACACACACACACACACACACACACACACAACCTGATGAAAGTACCTTAGAACTTGAAAGAAATATTGACTTTGTGGAAGCACGCTTATTTTGATTAAGTTACTTTTTCCAAGAGGGAATATAAGTAAGTCACTCTAGGTGCTTGAACCCAAGCTTGTCTCCGGCAGAGAGAAAGAAATATTTCTTATTCACTTTTAATAATCTCTGAGGATGGATCATCTTTGAATATTTACTCTCCTGGTGACTAGGGAAGTAGAGAAAGGAGAACAATTGGAGAAAAATAAATTTAAGTGCAAGTGAATTGCTGTCCTAGCTTTCAAATGAACGTGTTGTGACTGGCAAGTGCTATGAGATGGCACCAGATGATCCTGGGCCGGAGAGGGGAGGACAGCCCAAGGTGGTTGACTTTCCTTCTAAGGTACAAAACAGCTGTTGAAAGGTAAAGCACAAAATTCTAAATGACAACACCCTTCAACCAAGAAAATCTCTTCCATATGAGTGAGTATATAGTGCTGAAGTGCATGCAGTACACAGTGTTTAAATTTATACACAGCTAAATAGAAATCATTCAGTAACTCCTCTGAAAATATAGCATATGGGATATCCAGTGTTTTTGTTTTGGTTGTTGTGGTTTTTTTTTCCTTGTCCCCAGGTAGTCTTATTTCTGCTCTGTTTAGTTGCTGTTTCTAAGCATTGCTAATTGCCATTCATGGTAAATGCAGTCAGCTGCTCATGGACCCAACTCCAAGACTTTGATGAAGGCTTTTTTTGGAAAGGGAAAAAGGAAAAGGAAAATGGGATCCAGGTTTGTGTCGTAGCACCATTTTCTGATTCTATGATTCCAGCACTTATTCTTCACTTTCTCTCAATAGATAAAGAACAGGTGTTGCAAAAAAAAAAAAAAAAAAAAAAAAAAAAGAGAGAGAGAGAGAGAACTGAGACTCTTGTAAGGCAAGAGAATTATCTGCAGGAGTGGAATGCAGGAAGTTGAAAACAAAGATCTGTGATGATTTAAGAAGTATACAGAAAATGTTTTCACAGGCAGAAAAAAAATACTTGGAATAAATCAATCTAGCTTTTAAAAAGTGAACACTCCAAGATTAAGTTCTAAAAGCTAAGAGCAAAACTGCATAAGAAAGTAGCTGAAAGCTTTATTGGCTTCTGATAAGCTTCTGCTCAGCTTCTTTCCCTCTGCAAGAGGGCAGTCAGCCACCCTAGACCACTGTTGACTGGTGATGCCTGTGACATGAGAAATCTTGCCTGTATACTGTTTTAGGGCCAAGGGAAGAACAACTTACCACGTTGTTGGTTTGAGTCCTCAAAAGAGCTCACTATGGGGTGGGCCAAAGGGCAGCAGCTCACATCATGCTGTACTCAGGCCAACATACGCCCATTTAAACATCAATCACATCAACATTCACCAAGTTTGCCTGAAGCTACTCCTTGTATACATTTGCAAAAAAGAACAAGATAAAGAGGCAAACTGATAATAAGCATACCACCACCCAAGCATAGCACATACCTCAGTGTGCAATATGGGAGCAGCAGTTTCTGAAAAGAGTAAGTTGTGAGCAGCCACCAATGCAAACAAGATACACAAGCAGGCTGGCGAGTGGGACAGAGTACCACTAAGAAATCTATGGGTGGTGGTCTCTCTCCCCACAGGTTTCAAGCACTAAGACAAGGAAGAGGCTGCCCCTGCTCACAGACTTGCTCTCTTTCTCCTCCTCCCTTCCAGGTGCAACTGTACACACCCCTGACCACCAGACTATGGCACTGGCAAATAGGAAGGGCAACTTAACCTGAAGACACTGAGCTGATATTAGCATTAAATCAGCACATTGAGCTTTAATCAAACAAACCAGCCAACCCGAATCCATTGAGAAGGTCAGGAAGAAAAGCTGGGAGAATGAAAGAGAAGCAGTCAAGGAAGCGTGACTGTTTCCCAGAAAGGACAATACATATGTCAGGCAGAACACCAACAATCTGACAAATCTGCTGGTACTACAGGCTGTTTCAGCATATCCCTGCAACAAAGAATAGAAATATTCAATGTCATGTTTAGAAAGGAAAAGAAAGTTAATCAAGTTTCTGTGCAAGACTTAAAACCAACAAGGTAAGAATTAAATGCTCCTCAAGACAGATCCACCTTTTTAATCCCCTAATAAAAAAAAAAAAAAAAAAAAAAAAAAAAAAAAAAAAAAAAAAACCCACCTATCACTACTTATTATTTTTAACTATTTGAAGGTAGGAAACCAGGCAAACTACTGTCCAGGTACTTTCAAAGCAGAGCTCCATTTACTTAAGAAAAGATTATATGCCCAAAACAGCAACAGCTATTGAGGATCCATCCTTTTCACTGCTATCAGTTTTCATATGAAAGCATCAGGGAAAACATGATTTAAGCAGGGAGTACCATTAACAAAGAAGAAAGTGTATTTTTGTATTCTGTAGGTTAGGAGAAGTTACCTCTTCCTCATTACCTTAGATTTGCTTCTCCAATGCAAATCAGTACTGACCTCTACTGCTAGATTATCAGCATGTGAATTTGCCAGGGAAAGAAAGTAAGGACTACTCAGTCACACAGAGATGGCATTTTCAACAGGGTGTGCATGTTGCAGAATATGAACTGCTCTGCATCTGTAATTCAGAAGAGCTAAGAATATTTACAGTCACCCAAAGGCAGGTTTGCCAGTTGGGCAGAGAAGGTATTCCCACCACACACATAAGGAGATGAAGTACAGACTATTTGGGAGCACCTCAATCTCCACAGCCATTTTGCCTGAATGTTCTTGCCCTAATCTAAGATCACTGTTACAAGGTTGATGTCTGTCTGATAAGGAAGATCACACAAAGGGCATTTTCCATAAAGAAAAAGAGTAGACATACAACTAGTTCACATGGAATACCTAGGCTGCTTTGCACACAGTTTAGCTTATTTTACAGTAACATCCTCAGGTCACAAGCTTAAGTAGCTTACCCAAGGCTAGGCAGAGTCCAAGGACCTGTCCACATGGGGAAACTCAGGAAATGAATCTGAAATTAAACTTTAAAGAAGAATGAGCTAAGCAGCAACCTAAGCTAGCACTTTCATTTAGAATTAGAGCCTTAATTCAGCTTAGCCTAATTCTTTCAGTTCTAAAATGGGTATGTTGACACAATCCCGCTTCCAGATCTATTTATCTGAATCGGTTGAAGGCATTACTGCCTCCAGCTACTCATCACTGCTTTCCAGATGGAGGTTTCTAACCCCACATGGCTATGACAGCAGAGTGATTCATGTGTGTGGTTCTGCTTACAGACAACTGTATCAGCTGCAATTTAGAACAGGAGGTTTGCATTAATCTGGCCTGTTACTGAAATAGAACGGGAGCATTCATATAAACCACTACTCTAGGGGTAACCTGCAGGGGTTATTACACCTCCCAGCCAGGCAGCAGTAGGCATCCATAGGCTGCAACTCCTTAAATCTGCACAGATGTTTACAGCATGAACATCTGCCCACAGTCTGGTTGGGGGACATAAGCAAGTGGGACAATTGCCTGAGATTTGACTATCCAAAGCAAAATCATGCATCAGAAAGCCAAGGGAGAAAGACAGATTAACAGGGTAGGACCGCTCGCAAAGAATGAGGCTGACATTATCAATTCATTGACAAGACATAGGTATTCTTCAACTATAAACCTGACAAGATCTCAATATTCAGTCACTGCTACACGGCTGTGCATTTAAGACCATACAAAGCTGCTTTACCGCCTGTTATGGATACTCATTTATGCCATCTTGTTTCATAGTTGATAATACAGTGTAACGTTAGTCATCTCACAGGTGAAACTGTTTGCTAAACAGGCTGAAAGAAGTAAAACAAGATGTTACAGGATTGCTATGAATCCCTGACAGCTTTTAAGGCAAACAAAGGGAGGAAGAGTGAAAACATCCTTTACATCCCTATTCCCTTTCTCTACCTTCCCACACCTGGGGTACAGCAAAGCCAAATCCCTCTAGACTGGTCTTGGCAACCTTATTTTCAATCTGTCTCGTACTTCCCCTGAGGAAAATTGAGGAGAGGAAGGAAGGGAGGGAGGGAGGATACACTACGCTGTTTTTTTGCTGTTGTTGCTTTTTTGGTGGTGGTGATGGGTTTTTTTTTACTGTAGAATGGAAAAAATAAAATAAAATAAAATAAAATAAAATATTAAATTTAGCATCTTTTTCCAAACTCAGCCACTGTTTTTCAGACAGCATCCTACCTCTGCAAAAATGGAGAGGTCAGTTAGCACATCTAGATATATAATACCTATTTATATTTAATACTGCCCAGAGAGGCTGTGCATGCCCTGTCCCTGGAGGTGTTCAAGGCCAGGCTGGATGGGGCCCTGGGCAGCCCAGTCTAGTATTAAATGGGGAGTTTGGTGGCCCTGCCTCTGGCAGGGAGGTTGGAGATTCATGATCTTTGAGGTCCCTTCCAACCAGGGCCATTCTGTGATTCTGATTCTGTGATTGTGTGAAATACCTCTGCTTCAAAAGTTGTTGTTTTTCTCCTCTCCTAGTCATGTGAAATAACCTAAAAACACAAGACCCCAAAGACAAAGAAAGCAATGTTGCTGCTAAGCATTTGCTTTGGAGAGGCACCAAGGTTATAAATTCTGTGTGTTCTGTGTTCTACACTCCTGACGGAGATTGTCTCGTACATGTAAAAATAAACCTGGATGAAAAGGAAAGAGAAAGTAAGTTGCAGAAGGAAAAACAACCTTCTCTCCCAGTCTCCCTCTCTCTCTCTCACAAACACACACGTTCCAATAGGTTCATATGCTCTGTAGTAGAGAGAGACTTCTGGACCAACGTATATTCCAGCTTTAAAAGTGGGAGAATTATTAGAAGATAGACTTAGCTGCATCACAGTTTTTGCCTTGGAAAATTGTGAATGAATCATGAGGTGCATATTTTAACAGAAAAACAGCTTGGATCCTTTTTTTTTTTTTTTTTTTTTTTTTTTTTTTTTTTTTTTTTTAATCCTTAGAAATATTCAGTACATCTAGCAGGAAACATACGTATTTCTCATCCTATTCAGTAGGAAACAAAAAGCCCACTCCTCTGTTTCCTAATGTCAAAGGGAACTTTTGTGCTTTTAAAACAGAAAATCCATTAGGTACGGGAAAAGGCAAGAGCTTCATATCACGCTGCAAACATGAACGCTTAAGCACAAGGCATTCAGGCGATGGAAATGCATTCAGAGCGTTTAGCGCACAGGATTAATCGAATTATAATTTAATCATCTGATCAAACACTAATTAGCATAATCACTTGAGGGGAAAAGCTGCTAGAGGAACAGACGAAGAAACACCTTGAGCACCCAGCACATTTTAATGACGAGAGATCATGCACAGATTTATTTTTTTCCTTCGTAAAACGCAATGGAAATTGTGGTTTGCAGTGCTGAAGGAGCAGTTTCAGTACTCCTGGATCACACACAGTTCTCCAGTATGGAAGATGCTTAAGATGAATCTGCAAACTATAGCTTATTCAGATGCAACCAAAAATGCTCCGCTGTCCTTTGCCAGATGAAGACTTGAGCATAAGCCCACATTTTAGCCAACAGTGTTTCCATTATAATCATCCCTTGCTGCCTCCCCCAAGAGTTTCCCACGTTAATGTTTAGGTCACTTAGATGACCTTCAGAGATATGACAAAGCATTAATGTTCTTTTGCAAACCATGTTTGAAGTAATTAGTCTAAACCAGCACTACTGGGCTTTTTGGCTTAGGGCAGGGAAGAATAGGAAGAAAAAGAGATATTAAGAGAACTGTTCTGGCTAATATTGTCTAGATTTCCTGGTAAAATCACATCGCCATTCAAAAACAAAAATCTGAGCAGACCAGAAAATTATCCTGATCTGTACCCAAACAATCAAAGCAATCAAATGACACTTCTGTCTGGAGATTAAACAGAAAAAGAGATGCATGGGCAGAGGGAAGCCAGGAAGATTGTGTGGGAAGGAGGGAGGGAGGAAACAGAATGGTGGGGGGAAAAGATCTTAGGAGGTGTCTTTTGTTTGAATTTCTACGTAATTGAATCATTCTTTAAAATAACCTTTTATCTTTTCAAATAGATTTCTCTTCCAGATGCTAAAAATATTTAAACATGATGAACTGCAACGTTTACAGATGAAATTGGACAAAAATTCCTTCAATATTATACAAGAAATCAAAATGATGAGCTGCTTGCTTACATTTTAAAAATGCCAGATCATACAGGCTCAAATATGAGCTAAATTAAATTGATTATTCTGCTGTTACAAAGCTACACTAATAACCCTTCAGCCTTCTAGGAATGACTGCACATTAGTAACACAAGGTAACCAATTAAGGCACAGGGCCAGTTTGACCTAGGATTTCTCTGCACCGGGCACCTTGTTACCTGCAATCAGTGTGCACAGCCTGGAAACTCTCACAACTGTAGTATGCAGCTTTCCACTGCAGGTGACATTTCCAAAAAAACAACAACCCAGAAGTGACAGATCAACAGTATACCACTTTAAGGCACTGTCATGCTTTTAATAAGAAATGTGACTGGTAGATGAATTAATAACAGGAAATAAATTAGTTTCTCACTAGCATAAAGGTAGAACAACCATCCTACAAGCGTTGCCAGCTCAAAGAAAGAGATCATATACCAGCATACATGGCCTCCATTTAATTAAAATGTAATTTTACTAAAAAATAAAAAAATTCATCATTTTTAAAATATCTTAAGCTGTTCTACTGTTCTACTGTTTAGCTGTTCTACTATCCAGCATGTTTTTTTCTAAGCCATAACTTAAAAACAAAGCCAGGAGATTCTGCCTCACCTCACGAAAACATGCAATATAACAAAATGGCAGCGGAGCAACACAGAGCTAGTAACACAAATCACACAAATCTGAGACGGTGCCATGGTCAGAGACAGGATGGCACACGAGATAACCACCACCACCTATACTAGGGACATGGTTTAGCACTGGACTTCTAGCGTAAGTAAATACTTGGTCTTATCATAGAATCACCATGGTTGGAAAAGACCTCCAAGATCATCCAGTCCAACCATGTATCTCCCACCAGTATTTCCCCACTAAACCATATCCCTCAGTACAACACCTAAATGCCTCTTGAACACCTTCAGGGATGGTGACACCACCACCTCCCTGACAGCCTGTTCCACTACCTCACCACTGATTCAGAGAAGAAATTTTTCCTCATGTTCAAAAGAATCTCTCCTGATGCAATTTGAGGCCATTCCCTCTTGTTCTATCACTAGTTATGCAGGAGAAGAAGCTGACCCCCACCTCACCAATAACGTCTCCTTCGAGCCTCCTCTTCCCCAAACTGAACAATCCCAGTTCTCTCAGCTCCAGGCTTGTGCTCTAGACCCCTCACCAGCTTCATTGCTTCTCTGGACACACTCCAGGGCCTCAATGTCTTTCTTTTATTGAGGAGCCCAAAACTGAACACAGCACTTGAGGTGTGGCCTCATCAGTGCTGATAACAGGGGGACGATCACCTCCTTGCACCACCTTGGCACACTGCTGACCCATGTTCAGCAGAGCGTTGGCCAACACCCCCAGATCCATTCTTTCTATACAGACTTCCAGCAACTCTACCCCAAGTATTGACTGGAGCCTTGGCCTGTTGTGGCCAAAGTGCAGGATCCGGCACTTGATCTTGCTGAACTTCATCCTATTGGCTTCAGTCCAGCAATCCAGACTGTCCAGATGTCTCTGTAGAGCATTCCTACCCCCTGGAGGATGAACACTTCCAGCCAACTTGGTGTTGCCTGAAAACTTACTGAGGGTGCTCTCAATGCCCTCATCCAGGCCATCAATAAAGATATTAAACAGGACAGGCCTCAGTACTGACGCCTGGGAAGCACCACTCATGATCTGTCACCAGTTGGATTTAACTCCACTTACCACCACTCTCTAGGCCCTTCAGGCCTGTTCCTTACCCAGCAGAGTGTACCTGTCCAAGGTATGGTCTGCAAGCTTCTCTACTATGGGAGACAATGTCAAAGGCTTTGCTGAAGTCTATGTAGACTGCGTAACAGTCTTGATGAACTCACCAACATACCTGATTTTGTGATCCCACCAAACCCCTTTGTAAACCTTTCCCCCTGCTGCTCTCTGGAAGGGCAGCAGTCCTGAGCCAAGTGGCAGCAACCTCCGATCATATCAGCAGAATAGCTCCCCATTTCTTCCATTTTCTAATCTTACGAGAGCAGCAGCTCTGTGCCATGTCATAATTCTTTCAATCTCCACTAGCTAGCTTTTTTATATGTACTAATGATCTTCAATGAAATTCTCTCAGCACAAGGCCAAATGCACTGGCCTTCAGAAATGCCAGAGCTTAGGTAATCAGACAACTTTAATCCCCTTCTCCAATGTGTGTTCAAATCAAGGACTGAAAGCAATGGGGATGATATGGGGAAAGAGTAATTACATTATATAGAGGTAAAACATGTCATTTTGTTGTCTTTAAACACAGCTGAAATATAAACACTATGTAATGATCCAAACTTCTCAAAATTTCTCAAAAGTAAACAGTGAACAGTTACTATTATGGAGCTGGAAAAAAATATTTTCGAAAACTCATTAGCTCCCTTCGTAATTAGTAAAACTCAGTGTTTTTTCTGTTCTACAAAAACATATTTTGAAATGCAGTAAGAATGCTGTAATTACTTTTATCCACTAGGACTAACTTTTGAACATAATGTGCACTGAACTGCTATGGCTACAGTGCCTTCAGATGGGCCTCTCTTTTCCTCTGCACTGCCTTCACATTTGAATCACAAAATCAGATAATGGCTTAAGGTTGGAAGGGACCTCAAATCCCACCCACCCCAACCCCTGCCATGGGTAGGGCTGCCCCCCATCCAGCTCAGCCGCCCAGGGCCCCATCCAACCTGGCCTTGAGCGCCTCCAGGGATGGGGCACCACAGCTTCTCTGGGCAGCTGTGCCAGCACCTCACCACCCTTTCTCAGTGAAAGATTTCCCCCTGACATCTAATCTAAATCTCCCCTGTTTTAGTTTAAAATCATTTCCTCTTGTCCTATCACTATCTACTCATGTTAGAAGTTGATTTCCCTCTTGTTTATAAGCTCGCTTTAAATACTGGAAGGCTACAATGAGGTCTCCCTGGAGCCTTCTCTTTTCTAGGCTCAACAAGCCCAGCTCTCTCAGCCTTTCTTCCTAGGAGAGGTGCTCCAGCCCTCTGAGCATCTTTGTGGCCTCCTCTGGACTCACTCCAATGGCTCCAGATCTTTCTCATACTGGGGAACCCAGGCCTGGACTCAGTATTCCAGATGAGCCACACAAGGGCACAGCAGAGAGTTAGCTATTGGTCACTAGCTAGGACATACAAACAGGCCTCTCCCTCTGTCACCAGAAAAGCAAACTCATCTTGAATGCATGTGGCACTTTACCAATGCATTTACCACTTTACCATATCTCTCCGAAGTTGCACTGCTCCACATTAACACACAAACTGAAGGTGAAAATCAGGGAAGAAAGAAATGAGTTTGGTCAGGATTTTACTACCAGACTAGGATAGATGGCAAAAGGCTAAAAGACAAGGCCTTAGGAAAGCAAACAATCAACAAAAAATCCTCATTCCTTACTTCAAGCTGTGATCCCACCATATCTGTGAAGTTGTCCTCTGTATGCAGTGACCACCAAGACCCTGCAGCCTACGAGGGCCCAAGGAGCAGGGCCTGTGCTTGGGCACACATGATGAGCAGTCCCCGTTGTGCTAAATCTGCTTGCAGCCTCCTCCAGTGCAACAGCAAATCACAACTGCCAGAGCTCTTCAGAAAGTCTGACAGCTCAGCTTCTTTTTTTGAGGATTAATTATCTCCCTCCTGCCCAATAAAGCAGCTCAGCTCCTCTCTCCTTTGCTCAGATGGGACTCACACCTCCTGCCCTACAGCTGTACTGACATTCACAGGATTGCTTTTTGTCCTTGATCTCCCTCGCTTCTTCAAATCCATCTGTTGTCTCATTTGATAAACTTTTAGGGACAGGAGGAATATTTTCACTATCCAAATAAATACAAATAACTACAAAGATAATGAGGGAGAAAGGACTGTTGGCCTCACATTAAGCCTAAATCACAGCTGAAACAGCATGAGCAGATATAAACTGTAGAAAAACCTAAGTACAGGTAGGCGGAGGGCACAAACACAGTCACAAAGGCAGACCTATATGGAGCACCTGTTTCCTCCCTGGCAAAGACCAGGAGACAGGATGGGTCATGGGGTTCAGCACTGGAGAGACCAAAGGCCACAAGCTGTAGAGTACCATACCCACAGCTCTTGCTTGCAGGGGAGCAGGATCAGTGTGCCTTCCCCACTGCAGACCATGAAGCACAGAGACTTCAAAGCCACTCACAATAAGGAGCCCAGTTCAGAGTTGGTTTGTAGACACTGTTCTCCTGCTGTTCAGGGGTTCAGGCTTTGAGTGCCTTTCCTCTTCTCATCACACCTCTTTCAATGCTGTCTAGATCTCTATGAAGTCCAAAGCTCTCCTTTTTCCTTTTCTCATCCTACCCACTAAAAATCCTGTTCAGACCCTTTTCCTTACCTCCCCCTTAAGAATCCATTTTTCATTTTATATTTATATATGTATACACACATATAAAGCCAAAACAAAAAAGCTCCAGCCACATCTGATGTCACAGTAAAACACAGCAAGCACTTCTCATCACCCAAGTCCCACAGTGAATTGAGCCTTATTTTCTTCACTTCCCTTTCCACCTTGCAATGGTAAATATCTGTTCTCTGGAATGCCTACACAAAGCAGTTGTCAGAAACACTGTCAGAGTTGAGGAGGAACCTTTGAGAGTCACACAACAAAAATAGGAAGAAAGGCACAAAAGGAAGCTTCCAAAATATGTACAGCTGAAAGCATGAACTAGTATAATGCAGATCATTACTCTAGACTTCTAGGATCACTGTATTATGCCAAAAGCTTTACTGACATGCCTAGGCAACGTGGACTTCTGTGAGCGTCTTACAAGCTAACTACTTCATACCATGACATAGTAATGTCTGGCTGCATGCTTTTCAACTGCAGTTGCAATCTAAACTGCGGTTCAACTCTCTTTTCCAGAATGCATGAACTGTTTTTATTCCACAGAAAAGCAACCTAGTGAGAGGAAAAGAGTAGAGTCACCTGTAGAATGTGCTGTCATGTAAAACATTCTAGATTATGAACCACACTAAACCTTTCTGTTAAAACTGAAGTCTAGAGCCTTGTTTTTGTGAATGACATCTTTTCCACCAAATCAGAGAAATGAGAATCAGCTTTTCAGAAGAAAAAAGTCAAGGACTTCCCCTGTCCTTAGGTCAAGACAGAAGTCTAACAGCCTGCCACACATCCATCTTTTAGTTTTCGCAAGACTGACTTTATGCATTCAGGAGGTTTTTTTGCCCAAATCAGGACCAAAATCCCAAATATCAACTGCTACACTGAAAATCCCAAGGACTTCCTTTATGCTTTCAGTTTCACTTTAAAAAAAAAAAAAAAAAGATTTCTAGTGAACTAAACAATCATGCATGTGGGTTTAGCAAAAGCCAGAGCTTGCATTCTGTCATCTCTTTCCTGTGATCTGGAAAAAAAGCAAGTGATCAAGCAGCATCTCAGTGCACTCAGATCCTACCATGATTCTTTCAGTCCGGCACACACTTTAACAACAACATCTGGCTTCCTCCAAGCCTGTGCATTTCACTGTCCCATCTAGCCTTCCCTGCCGGGTTAAACAAGACCTGTATGTGAAAGTCTTGTACTTAGTAATTGAACTCCATACTACTAAATCTCTCAGAGACTGAACAACACGTTATCACAAAAGTGTTTCTGAAGAGCAGAACTGAAAATATGCAAAGGTAAACCCTTTCTTCCAAGACAACTTTCAGCAAATCATTTAATTCTGTGGCACCTATAAAGTGGGACCACTCAAAAATGGAGGAGGCAAACAGTTTTAGCATAAGTGACCGCCTGACAAAACCATATGCAAGAATTTCATGCAAACAGATTTTTATACAAACAGAGCAGCCCAATGATCTTATCTACAAGATCACTGTGAGCAGATTACATAGATAAATGACTATTTGAAGCCACTGTGCAACATAACTATATACCAGTTGTACTAAAAGATACGTGGTCCTTTCAGGATCATTTTCCTGAAATTTTCCTGATATTCTTAAGAAATTGGAGGGGCTCCTCAAAACTTTCTCAAAAAATTTCTTCAGATGACAGGAGGTTACTGAGAATAATTTTTTAGCCTAGTACAAACAGAAATCTTAAGCCATAAATCTTCATGGGATTACCATGTGATTAATTAGAAGAAAATAGCATCCACATACTTAGACAGCAGAACAAGTGCCAGAAATTTCATACACAGTAGCTTTTAAGCAATGACAAACAATATATGAATATAGATATAGATATCAGAAGGAACTGTATTCCCGACATACCAGACTTAGATCCCCACGAGCAGAATGGCTGGTATTTTGCTCTACAGTGGCACGCACATAAAGGCTTTGAATATTAATCTGTTAAACAATTTCTCAGGTGAGACACTTCCATTTCCTCATCCACACCCTTGCATCTCCTGCACTGACAAGCACCAGGAAGCTATTTTCGGACAGGCTCTTGGGCCATGTGTTGGCCTGTGCAGGTTCCATCCATCTGGAAGCTTCAGTAGGAGCACATCAGCAGAGCAGCTTGGGTCACCAGGCTGCTCCCTCCTTCAATTACCAGTGAGCTCCAGGGAGGCTGGTGTTTACTATGGAGGTGACTCTCAAAGCCTTTGCATTATAACATTTCTTTCTATAAATAAGATTGCTGGCTCAGTCCTAAATCTTATTCCCTGCCTTCTAAGTAAAAATAGCTTGAACAGGAAGACTTGTTCATCTCTGTCATCCTGTCTGTCCATTCATTTACTTTTCTTCCCTTCCTCGATATACATCATCATATCATCACATCTGTTGCCCACTCCATTCTGTTAAATGTAGATTAGTGAACTCTAGTTTTGCTTTTTCCAATGAATATCCCAATATTCTAACAGACCAAAAAGAAAAACCAAACCTCATTAGATAAGAAAAACTTATTAGTCAACAGCAGTATTTAAAAAAAAAAAAAAAAAAAGTGATTAAAACCCAGATTGGAAAAGAACACTAAGACCATCTGGTCCAACTGTCAGCCCACCCCCACCACACCCACTGCCCACGTCCCTCAGTGCCACATCCATACGGCTCCTGAACACCTCCAGGGACGGTGACTGCACCACCTCCCTGGGCAGCCTGTGCCACTGCATCACTGCTCTTGCTCAGAAGAAATTGCTAAGAAGAAATGTTTCCTTGTATTCATCCTGAATCCATGGTTTGTTCTTAAAGAGGTTCTCTTCAGCATTCTGTAATACTGTGTTGTGATAGGTTTTTATAAAATATACCTTATGTCTTTTGTGTTGTGTTTTTTTTTAATAGTAGTTGTTTAAAGAAATGCACATGAAGACTGATAAGGTTCTTCTGAATAAATTTTGAATGAATTTTAATTTCATTGATTTCACAACAAGTTAAAAGAAAAGGAAGTGCTGCTTAAAAAGGATTGTGAAATATCTCAAACTATATTGTGAAACAAGTAATTTAACTGCATACACCTACACATTCACCTTGAAATAATTGAGTATTCTGATCTAAAGCCCTGCACTGCTTAAATGGATTTTTTTAAATATTTTTCATTTCAGTAACTCAAAAGAAATAATTTTTTTTTAAAAAAAAAGAAAATCCAATAATTGTACCTTAGAATAATAAAGGTGAATGTAACGATTTTTTTTTTTTTTCTGCCATCTGTAGCCCTTAAAGTGAAAGTTGGAATTCATGCATTCCCCAGTGTAAAATCTGAAAAAGCCCTAGGCTGACAGACTGAGCCATAGTGTGCTCCAATTGAAATCAGAGGCTAAATGAGCAGTACATCTGAAGAGGCCCTGATTCTACACATTCACTAGAAGAAACTGAAGGGAATGGAAATAGCTCTAACCTACCCAATTTGCTCCTCGATTCAGTTCTCAAACTCCCTCCCTCCCCCAAGGACATTTAGTTTCATAGCTTTTTGCTTGTTATCTTTTCAGTGTTTACTGAATAGGTAAAGGAGATTATTTTCACACTCCAACCATCGCTGCCCCTGAGAAAACAGCATATTCATGAGCACACTGATCCAGGCAGAGACACAAAAAGTTAAGGTCCAACCTGAGCACAGCTGCTGCTGTAATCAGAGCCTTGCGCAAACTCATGTGCTGGAGGAACTTTCCGGATCAGCAGCTCATTAAAATCCACAAGATAATCTCATTTAATGGTAAATTTTACTTCTGATTAAGTTTACTTTTGGGGACAAACAAAAACTGAAACCAGTTTGCAAACTTTTCTGGATGCAGCACCATTGAAGCGACGCTGCTGAAATCAGCAAGAAAGGAAAACAGTGCAGAGCTGTGAGTTGTTTAACGGGGTTTATGGTTTTATCACTTGGAGAAATAAATTTAAACTGTTACCAAGAATACTTACACTGTCACACACATCTGCTATTCAGTCCCTATGGAAAGGAGGCACAGCATCCACGAGTTAAAAGTTCGGTGACCACTTGAAAAAAAAAAAAAAAAAAAAAGAAAGAAAGAAAAAGAAAAAACGATGCAGACAAAACCCCTCCTCTGGGCACGGTGCACTTGCAGCGCTTGTCAGAAACGCCGCCAGACTCGTGTGGTTTGCTGCCCACTAGTGTTGTGCGGCTGCTCACTAGCGCCGGCTGGCACCGTTCGGCACAGCGCTCCCCACAGCCCGACTCCATCTCTCCCTGAGCACAGCCTGGGCCGAAGGGGAGGAAAAGCTTATTTTGAAATGGAATAGAGATCTCCAATGCACTCCGCTTTCTCAACTACCGCAAATTTCTCTGTGTGGCATCGGTGATGAACTAACAGCTGTTTGTAGCTAGGGTTCCACCGGATTGCAAACACAGTCGGCTTTGCTGTGCCATCCACGAATACACAGTGAGCTCAGTGCTGTCTGCACCTGCAGTGACATTTCTCCTCATTTGAGGTGAGGGTTTGGCTATGAGATTCTACATAAGCTATGCACACAGCACAGCATGTTTCTACAAGGACTTGAGAGACCATTTGCTCTCTTCCTTAAATATTTCTTTTCTGACACCGAGTCACCATTTTCTTTGGAGAGTGCCACTGGCACCTCGCTGCCCTCCCCGCTCCTCCTCCAGCTAACCCTGCTCCCAGCTCTGTGCTGAGCTCCTTTCTTTGTGCTCTGCTGCACTATGAAAGCCTGTATGGCTGGGCATAGTGGGCGAAAAGGGACGGGTACGCTTTGGACTTAAAGATTCAAACAAAAAATTGCTTAAGGGGGAATTTATTTTTCATACTATCCGTACTGCATTGATCATCTCTTGATGCTCCCTTCATTTCGGCAGAACAGCACCAGGCACTCAGCACACAAGAAACACAGCCAGAAAGAAGCCTGCAAACAGGTTCAGCACACCTGTGCCAAGAATTAAACCCTGCTGAATGATACTCATTTTGGAGCAGGACACCCTAATTCTGAGCTAACTTTATCACAGTAATTACAGTCAGGAGATTTGAAGGAGACTGCTCTCCTATTCTGCTCTCCCTTCTGACAAGGAAATGCCCTCTTCCTGGCTGTGACCAGGCTACAGCAGACCTTCTCCACCAGTGCTGTTTAATGGATGCACATGCCCCTGGAACACGTAGGTGCAGAAACACGGAAGGCAGCACAGGTACAGCAATCCTGAAGGTAACTCCAGGTACTGCTCAGGCTTGTAGCTGAGCATGACTCAGGTTTTCCAAGTGGTGAATTCAGCTGCACAGCTCCCACTGATGCCTGTATCGCCCCATGCACACACCAAGGATGCAATGCATTTCTGGTTAACAGTACCTGTTTACCTGTATTTTAAGAAACTCACAGCTCTGACCGTCTGAAGCCTTTATAAAATCGAAGAATTTTAACAGGGTATTTGGGAAGGTTTTGTCTCAGGTTCCAGAAATACTAATTGGATGTAACAGCATGTCAGTGTTTTATTGTCCCCAGAAGGAAGCTGCTTTACAGACATGAAGCCTACCCAGTAACACCATTCATATCTAATTTGACAAAATGCATTGTGCTGAGTGACTGCAGGGAAATATGGGGGCCAAGCTTGCTATTGTTATTCAGAGAGTTTCCATTACCTTCAGTGGAAATACAGCCCAAGATGACAACTACAGGGTTAAACCTACAATGTGTGAATTTTTTTTTTTAAGCTATCTCCCAGCTCAGAAAGGGGAAGAAAAAAAAAAGAAAAAAGACAAAAAAGAAAAACAGAATACAAACATGAACAATACAACATTTTTAAATTAAAGACAGAATGAGATGACATGGTTGAAAACCAAGCATACATGTTCCTGTGCTTCAAGCTAACATGGCATGGCTTTATAAGGAGTTCAGAAAAGGCAATGGTAGAAGCTTCAATAGTACTTCCCCCCCCCCCCCCAAACACTAAGATATAGTCATAAAAGAACACAGCCTCTCACACAATGGAGTTCAGATACCGATATAGATAGAATAATGAAAATAAATATATATGTGACATTTCTATTTATATACGCAGTCATTTCCTTCAAGAAGATACATATCTGATATGACACTGCATTAAAACCTGAAGTCCTTTAAAAATACTGCTCTCTGACTCGTGACTCTGATCCGGTAGTTTAAATTAAATAAGGCTTGAACCACTTGGCTTTGTTTATTAGCAGCACTTAACATGAAGGTAGGCGCCATGTTCAAAATTTGCCTTTAGAAAGGTCCTGAATACATACACATTTTGACATCAGGAATGATGTCAAAACAGAAACATTCAAGTTTGCAAAGGATTACTGACCCATCCATTAAGTATTCTGTTTTTATCTTAAAGTGCCATCATATAGCAAGGATTTTATTTTAGTAACCTGGGTCCACAAGCATGTAAACGTTGCCGTGTGGCACTACAGAATCTA
Source organism: Lagopus muta (assembly GCF_023343835.1). Classification (NCBI taxonomy): domain Eukaryota; kingdom Metazoa; phylum Chordata; class Aves; order Galliformes; family Phasianidae; genus Lagopus; species Lagopus muta. The sequence continues at coordinate 107,859,920 of NC_064433.1, forward strand.
CGCAGATGGACAGATCATTTACATTTTGTACTGCTGGAAACAGAAAAATACTTGGAATGCAAATTTGTGTCCGCCTTTGGTCCAAAAACACAAGGATACTGAAAGAGAAATTGCTATTGACTTCATAAATTAGGAGTAAGTGAGAGCAATTTTCATACCACTTCAACCTTACAAAGCAAAAATCATTCTGATTTTCAAAACCTTTTGGGTGAGAGGGAGACTGCCTAACTTAGATCGTGTCATTTATAGCATCAGTACAGCAGACATAAAAACATATGCCTCTTCTTTCTGGGAAAAAAAAAAAAAAAAAAAGAAAGAAAAAAAAAGAAAAAGAAGAATGTAAGATTTCTGGACAGACGCTGGGTTCCTTTCTATGCAAATTGAGGTTTAACAGAATAGCACTGGTGAAAGAACACACTTTTGGACTGATTCTGTCTCACTAATAGCAGATCTCTCCATCTGAGGCATCTGCCTCAAAAGGATGGAGAAAGGATGGAGTGCTGCCTGATGACAACAAATACATAACTGCAATTAAATAAATAACCCCTTAACATCAGAACTTGTTGCAGTCGTCTCACTATGAGATGAAATGCCAAAAAAAAAAAAAAAAAAAAAAGAAATTCAAGCTTAAAATTTGGGGATTTTCAATCATTCTTCATTTGGCAATACTCAGAACATGAGAATATTTTAAGATAGCTGCAAACACATGCTTAAGATTCACCTCCTGATTTATGACCTATCCAGCTAGCTGCGCTGGACTGGCCATGCCTGTCAATGCATTTTCTCATCCAGCGTATACTTAAGGAGATGTGAAGGCACCCTCAGCCACCATCCATTCCTCACCTTCTGCCACAGGCTCAATTATTCGTATCTTCCAGAATAACCTTATACTTTTGCCCCGTGCTTCTCTCCCATCCATTCAATACAAGAAACATTTTCCCCTCACACCTGCTTTGCCTGGAAACGGTGTGTTTAATCTTTCTGTTTTAACTGTCAGGATGTTATGTGTTGCAGGCAATGCTATGTGCTCAAATCTGAGAAGTAGGCAATGGAATGGAATAGCAGGAATCACGCACTATGACATAACTGGTTTTCTGTCCCTAAAACTGCACTGCTAACATAGATCTTAATAAAAGTTACGCAATTTAAACACGTTTTCCCACAACAGCTTTCAGGCACACATACCCAAGTGTTCCAAAAGACCCCCATCCACTATTTAAAAGATAAAACCCAGGAGCTACATAAAGTGTATGTGAAGCAGCCTGCAGAACGAAGAGAAAATAAACAGGTCAGGTTTACCCTTCTCACTTCTCCCTTCCAATTTCCCCCCGCTAACTTTATAATTGACTCTCTTCAACATTTGCAGATGATGTCATGCTTAGCCGTGCATATTTTTACATAAGTGAACAAGGAGAAAAAAAAAGAAAAAAAAAAAAAAACTACACCACTGAGCAAGTAGCGAAACGTTGAAAAGAAAATCATTCAGAAGTCTCAAATTTAAATAAAGAAGAAAAAGAAACGGTCAGGCGAAAGCATGGAAGGACGAAACACCGAACGTCAAAGGCAGAAATCTCTCGGTGCGAACGCTCAGGATGCGATTCCTCCCACCGGTCTCCGCGCACTCGGACGGACTGACGCGGCACTTAGCGAAATTCCGCACTTTTCCAGGAGGAAGGGCAGCACGAGCGCTCCGTGCCCGCCCGACAGCCCCGGTTCGTGCCGCAGGAGGAGGCGCGGCGGCGCGGGTCGGCTCGGGGCTGCCCCTCCGCGAGGTGAGCGACTTTCAATGACCGCCGCGCGGCTTCGCCCTCCTCCCGCCGGCACGGACAGCACAAAAGGCATAACCGCGACCCGCTCCCCTCCCCGGCCGCCAGGAAGGCAGGGAGCCCCGCGGTGCCGGCAGCGCTCACCGTGCGAGATGCTGTGGAGCAAGGCGACGGCCAACATCCACATGCCCCCGCCGCTCCCCCTCGCCCGCCGCGCCCACGGCCGGGCCGGAGCCTCCAGGCAGCGCGCACCGGGTCCGGCCGCCTGGGCCGGGGGCTGCTGGCAGCCTGCGGGGCCGCCGGTCCGCGCAGCGAGCGCTCAGCCCCGCCTGCAGCCCCGCGGCTCCGCCGACGCTCGCCGCCCGGCTCTCGGGCGGGGGAAGAGGCGGCCGGCGGCGGGGGCGGGCGGCGGGGGCGCGGCGCCCAGGTGCGTCCTCGGCGCGGGGAGACGCCCGCGGGGCCGCGCAGGCAGGGCCACAGGTGAGCGGCTCCTCCGGCGCCGGCACGGGAGCATCCCCGGCGGCGGCCGGCCCCGAGCCCCCAGCCCCGAGCCCGCGGCCGGCCGGCTCCTCACGCAGCACCCGTCGGCCCGGCGGCAGGCGGGCGGGTGGCCGGGCACATCGCTCCTCTGCTCTGCTGTGCTCTGCTCTCTTCTGCTGCGCTCTCCTCTGCTCTCCTCTCCTCTGCTTCGCTCTCCTCGCTGCTAAGCTCCCCTGCTCCCCTTCAGTGGCAAAGCCAGCCCCGCTCGCTCCCTGCCCTCTGCAGTCTTAAAGCAGCACCAAGTCTCCGCGGCGAAAAAAAAAAAAAAAAAAAAAAAAAAAAACAAGACCAATAGAAGAACGCAGCGGAAGATCCTGCCTTTCAATAGTTGGCTGAACTGCGGCCGTTTGCCATCAGCTGAGTTGTATGTGACTAATGTGGTGACACGTCGGGTGGGGGGGACCGGAGGAGGGGGCCCTTCTGGAAGGTCACAGCCCTGACAGGCGAGCGCAGCCGGGGATGGACTGGGAGTCTGCAAAACTGAGAGGGGGAAAAACATCGACATTGCCCACTGCTTACAGTTCAGCCATTCATGTGTTTCTTTTTCTGTGGTAACAAATTCTTCCCCCCTGTAGAGAGACTGCAATTTACTCTTTCTCTACCCAAAGCATTTTCTGCATCTATTCTTTCTTTCATGATGTAAAGGCTGGTCTAACAAGGATAAGGGGAGGGGGGAAAAAGTGAAAATATATTAAACGAAAACAGCTGGAAAAAAAATAGATCAATATACTGAAATACATAACAGCATTAGGGCTACTCTGAGCTAAAGCCATAAGATGAAAAGCATACACAGTAAAGCCCTAAAGCATCTCAACCCACAGAACCCCCATGCAGTACCAAGCAGGATAACCTTCCATTTAGGGGCCTTTATAGGACATCACCATATAGGGGTTAGTAACAGATCTCTAGAATCCATGGAGTCAACATCATTAATTTAAAAATACATAAATAAACATTATGTACAAGCAGAGGTAGCCATCCTTACAAAATTCAATCTTATTTCTCCACAGTGCAACCCAAGAATGGATGCCCCTCCATAATACGTTGGGTGAACATAAGCAGAGAGTTCAGCAAGACAGCCTGATAGGAAGGAAAAATCAGTCTGAAGCCATTTCTAAAGACATAATAGAACTGACCAAAATGACCTTGCAAAGCCCCATACAAGCCTTCCATTCTAATTCTTGAGAAAACCAAAGTTAGAACTGAAACACGGCGAACTCCATTACGGATGTGCCCTGCACCACATTTTGACTGGGATGTCAGCCAGAAGGCACTGAAGCCCCAAAGTCAGAGAGCTGAGACCATCGCCAGGCATGAAGAGCTGCTCATAGCTGCCCTCAAGGCAAAAACGTAACCAGGAAAGTAATTCAGTGAGAAAGAATAGCTGATGCTTATAGGAGAACATTAAATAAATACATAAAAATAAAAGAAAAAGTACAAATGTACTGAGGAAAGGAGAAAGTTTAAAAAAAAAAATGCTTTTACCAGAAGTGAAGCTCTGTTAAAAATGACAATTATTTTAAATCTCTTTGCTTAGAAGAGAGCTAGTGAGAAGCAGAAATGCCTAAGTATTCATCTGAGAGTGTTTTGGAGAAGTTCTTGCAGCTCTTTCAGAATTGCTTTGTTTCCCATTTTGAAGCCCATCAAGCTTTGGGCTTAAAAGATGCAGTGTTATACCACACAGAATAAATATACCTTCTTATACCTTTCTACCTCCTTTTCTCATCTGCCTAACTCTGGAAGCCTTTGATAAACTTCAGTTTCATTTCAGGAATTCTAAGTGAATTTCATTAAGTTTCAAGGTATTTTAAGCACTAACAGCAGACAAAGTAAGCCTAATTGATTTCTTCGTGGTTCTGAAAGGCAAGAAACCAACTTTCAGTGGGTATAGGACTTTTTTTTTTTTTTTAAGCCACCAGCCAACTACGCAGTATATTCATACGTAGCTCTGAGCTAGATTTAAGGAAGGGAAGGCTGGACACACTATGGCATGAAAGCAGGGTTCACTAGTTCTGCTGCACAGCAAATAACTTGACAGAAAACAAAACAAAATTAAGCAATCTGTCCAAGTGGAGAAATGGGACTATATGATAACTTCCACTCAGAGTACATGCAGTCAGTCAGAATATCATCTTTCAAGTCTGAAAAATCAAGGATGACCCAGCATCAATTGCAAACAGGGTTATTCAGGGTCATCAACTCAAAAGAGTCCTTTCTATGGTTTTCTATATGAATAAATATGAGCGATATTATCCAGATTAGGTGGATGGAAATTGCTGAGTTCTTCCTAAAACAAATTCAAATAATTTTCCAGCAAGATAACTCATTTAGAATTTGCACGTAATTATATCTTCTCTGGGAAAATAATAATAATCCCATGCAATTACAGCTGTAACTGCAGTTAAGGACCAAAAATCTTACATCAACCTTAAATTAAGCTCTTAAACTAGCTTTAGTTCTTGTACTGGTTGACTGTATCAAGTTGATCATCCTTACTTTCAAGCTTTCTGCAGCTACCACGCAGACTCTTTGAGAATGACCTCTTGATATTAACAAAGACATGTCAGCATTATACACCAGCCAAATGTAACTTGAACACTTAACATTATAATGCAGAAAGCACAAGCAGAAGACTGCTATATTAGGACCTCAGAACAAAACTGCGCATCTGAGCCATCAGGTTCCAAAGGAGCATCCAGAACATCAACATAACTTGGAACAGTTCTGGCCATATACATTCACGATGTGCTATGTTCTCAGCCACCAACACAAATATTTAGAGAAATACCATTAGCACGGTCATTCTGATGTTAACCAGCCCAGCCATTAACTTTCAGTTATGCAAACCTGAAAAGTGCTAAATGGCAAGATCTGCAAACCACTTTTGGAATGTATATACATCATACAGTCATATGTAGCAAGAGGATATAAAAGAAATGATTGTGGTCTCTGGATGTCACCTGATCCAATCCCCTGCTCAAGCAGGGCCACCAAGAGTAGGTTTGGCCATGATCATGGCTTCTGAATATAACCAACATAGGAGACTCCACAGGTTAACCTGTCCCATTGTTTAATTGTCCCTACAGATCTTGTTGGAAATTTATGGAATTTTCTGTGTTGGGATTTTTTTTCTTGGTGGTGGTTTGTTGTTGCTTTTTGGTGTTTGTTTTTTTTTTTCCCCACCCCAAAAAGATGAATATTTCACATTTCAACATTGGAAGAGGTAGTATCAAGATCATAACTTCTGTATTTAGCCTTGCAGGAAAATTCATTTTTCAAAGAAAAGATATAAAATGGCCTGTATACAGTAAACCCTTATTGATTTGGATTTTTAAAACAGAGGAATATTCTAAGGAGAGACTGTGCTGGACATCAGCAGTAATTGGTTCTATTTAGATCATGGATAGCTCCATAGGCTTTGGGCTTTAGGGACCTCGGTCTGCCATTGAAGCATTCAGCTATCAAAACAGAGGCCCTTATTGTCACTCAGGATGTACAAACTGATCTGCAACTTCAGCTTCGAAAATAGTTTAAGAAGTACCTGAGGGATGAGAGAAGTGAAGGGAAAGAAGAAGTGAAGGGAAAACATGATGAGAGAGGAAGTTCTCAGTCAGAAGACCTGGAGGAGAAAAAAAAAGAAAAAAAAAAAATATTGAACATGCATGAAGCAAGATTCTAAATGACTGGTTGACTCCAGTTTCCAGAAGAGGTGATGTGCTGGCACACCTATCCCTCAGTTTCTAAATCATTCTGCGTCTCCTCATTTATGATGCCCTTCTTTGACTGTAGTCTTCTTGACTACATCCTTCTAGCACAGTTATCAGAAAGAATATAGTCTCTATTTTGTAGACCAGGTAAAAATAACTGATAGAGGCTGTCATCCAAGTAAACCAACTTTATTAAATTTAGTTAAAATTTGAATTTCAATAACATCATTTCCAGTTTATTTCTACTGAAAAGGGAGCTGTAGTCCCAGCTGTAGTACTTAAAACAAGCAAAAAAAGCAGAGCAGAAACATTAACCATGAGATGGCAATAGTAAAGAAACAAAGCCTGGAGCATTTTAGTATGCAATTATTTTTCCCTTTTTAATGAAAGCACGTGAAAAGGAGCTATGTAAAGGATTTGCAAATATTTATCCGAAATACGTAGGTTGTGCTGAAAGTAATGCCTCCTGTCCATTTCCATGGAAACTACAACAGATACAAAAACGCAATAGCACTATTTAATAGAGTAAATTCTCAGATATTAAACACCGTTTTTCAATATAGTCAGCACCATTAGCTACACAATGCATCTTTCATCACCCCAAACAGATGTAAGTCTTCTCAGAAGGAGCCAAATCTGGACTATATGGTGGGTGTAGTAGGACAGTCCAGCCAAGGCTGACAATGCACTCTACAGTTTTCAAACTGGTACGGGACCTGGCATTATCAAGTTACAAGAAATGTTATCTTTTCTGCCCTGACTCTGGAAGTTTGAGCCTTCAGCTCAAGTATAGTCATTAGATTTTGTGGATTGTTGGGGTTCCAGAGTACCCGGAAGGATCACCTCTTTCATATTCCAATAGACTGTGCACATCACTTCACTCACCAAGGGCTACATCTTAAACTTCTTCCACAAGGAATTCACATGTCACTACACCATGGACTGCTGTTTTGTCAATGGACCATAGTGGTGATACCACTTCTCATCGCTGGTAGTGACATGATCTAGGAAACTATCACCATCAGACACATATTTGTTCAACAGGTCCTGGCAAACTTTTATATGGTCTTTTATACAAACTTTTATACTTGTCTTTCAAACTCCTGGTTGAACCACTGCTAAAACACACCAGCCACACCTCACTGTGTTCACATCCACTGTTTTGTCTGCATTAGTGTTCAACAAGCACTGATCAATGCCAATGAGTGCCATTTTTTTTCCTGCAGGAGGAATTCACACCTTTGCTTCATTTGCATTTCTATGGCAGATGCCACTGGGTCAGACTGCCCCACTGCTGCCATCTGTCACATGGCAACAAAATGTAATGGGATACTGGCAGGAAGGTTCAACCTCTACTGCCTCTACCACAACATTCACCTCAGATGTCATAAACCAACATCATAAAAAATAGGAGGCATTACTTTCAGAGCAGCCCTCATGAATACCATTCCAAAGCATTCAGCTCTCAGCTTCTTTCTAAATCAAATCTATTCTAAAGCTGAATGCAAGCTTGTACAGCTCTTCTACAAATTTTCTGGTGATTCAGATTTTTTGTTACTAGAATCATTATGAAGTAAGATGCAATCAAAGGGTGGTAAAGGGACCAGGGGTTAAGAGGAGAAGAAAATCAAGGGTGGGTAACCCTTTCAGTCATTTCCATCAGTCTGCAAGTAGGAGAATCAAAAGCCTTGTGAGAACAGGTTTTCCTCACAGGACTTCATGCCCGATTTGATACTAGTAAGATTCAGATAAATGTTGAATGCTTGTCAAAACCAATTGCTAAACCTTCTGATGTTCACTGGCTACCAAGCTTAATGCTTATAAGCTCACAGTCAGCCATTTTAATCAGAACAAGCTGCAAAAATTAAATATTTTCCTTGAGACTCCTAAGAATTTAAAAGCAATTTCTATTTCTTTAAGTGCTATTATGAAAACACTCACTGAAATGTTGTTTATTACTATGAAGCTAGGGATACTCAAGATGGCCAAGAAATCTGAACATTCATATACATTTTTGGAGAGGCACCAGTACTAACACATGCTATCTAGTCCACCCCTTAAAATATTAGGGGTAAGTACAGTTTGCTTCCTAGCTTTCATCAGAAGCCACTGACAACTCTAAAGTGATAACATACAAGAGTACAGTTAACTGGCAAAAATGTGCTCTCTCGCCTGACCTGTCCTTACAGCATGCACACAATTAACCATTCAGTCTTGGTATGCAGCTGCTCACAAAACAGTGTAGACCATTTCTACCTACTAAGCTCGAAAACACAAAAAAATTATTTTTTTTTTTGGTGCTTGCAGCTAGTCTTTTCTCCTGCAGCTCATTCCAACATTTGGAAGATGTGAACAAGCAAGCCAACCCCTAAAGTGATGCTGCGAACACAGAATTGGTGGGGAAAATAAAGAATTTTCTCTGAACATTTGGATTTTCAGATGCCTATTTATTTTCCATTGCCTTCAGGAACTTAGAGTCAGCCTCTCTGCTCAGGTAAACATTTATACACATACAGATGCAGTGACATAACTATGTTTTTCAAACTGAAATTGATCAAAATATTATTAGAGAAAAGGAGAAGAGGACCTGACAGAGATATTTCTTAGAAAACCATGCTATGGCAAGGCATGGAAAAATCCAGTCTGTGGGAAGGATTTTAACACAGCATGTGTGATTCATGTTTTCTAGAGAGGATACCAGACTTTTCTATTTAAAACAACATTAATACACAGGGCAATAATTTTTTTTCTCTTTTTTTTTTCTTGCTTTCTGTAATTCTTTTTGCATTCCACTTACAAACAATCAGGAAGGTAAGATTTTTACTCATTTAAAGAATTGATAGCCAAAATAATTTTCTCTTACAGAGGGGGGAAGCTAGGAAAAATAATTATTTAATATTTATATATTCGTACAGACCAGTTTGTTCCTATGATAGAAAGGACTGGGGTAGGGGGTATAAGGAACATGTAAGATTGCTATAGATAAAAGCCAGGGACACAGTATGCAAGATATCAGAAAACAGTCTAGGGTGAAAAAAGAGTCTTGTAGAAGGGCAGAAAGGCTTCTTTTGGTACTAATTGGTTCTCGTAAGGGAAAGTAGTCTAACATGACATACAAGAAATGTGGCACTGCTGATAGCCATTTAAAAGTCTGAAGATGAACTGAAGTTAAACCCTTTGTGTTCCTGATGTATGTATAACAAAAAGACATTAAAGATCAAAGCATGAGATGATTTTAGTGCCAAGATATGATGGAATGAATTGCATATATTGAAATCATAGGCATAGCTATGCCATACAGTACATATCATAATGTTCCAGCATGAAATGGCTGAGTCAAGAGTGCTATTTCACCTTCAAATCTGATTCCTGATTACTTGGATTAGGAGTCATAGCATTTTCCAAGAAATATAGGCTACTCTGAGTTTAAATATGGGCATGTACATATACAGAGATGCTTCTTATTAAAAAAAAAAAAAAAAGAGGAGGGGACGGGGAGAAGGAAAATATAAGTACTGCAATTTCCATAAGGCCTTATTGAAAAACAACAACGATGACAAAAAAAAAACCACAATAGTTTCATATCTCTACAGATCTGATTTTAGTACTAATAAAATCACCATGCAATGCATGAGGGACTGTGACTATGTGAGAAGAAGTCCACCTCTGGCCCTGAAACCAATCCTGCCCTCTGTTACCTGCCCCAGATGCCACTGGCTTACACAGAATAGCAACCACAAACAAAAGGAGAATGGAATTATTGAGCCAATACCCTTCTGGACAGAGAGTCAGCACACAGAAGGAAACAGGAAGAGCAGAGCTTTCCATGCCTCAGAAAATGCTATGCTCTCCCAACTTCCTTATGTGCCTCCTACCCAAGTGTTGATGAAGAGGCAGCATCTCTGCTCACAAACCACTGTACATGCCTCCTCCCAGCCCCACTGCGACCGAAGGCCAGGGGGAGAAGAGATGCAGAGCAGCTGTAGAGCAAGGAGGCAGGGTTGCCAAGCAACAGCCTGCTGGGGGAGGGTGTTAAAATGAGGAAAGGAAACAAGATATAAATTGCATTTACTCATGTGGGGCAATGGTAGCCCTTCCATCTGCTTTTCTTCCTGCTTCCATTGAGTTATTGGTGTGGATGTCATAAAATGGTTTGGCCACAAGTGTTTCTTGCATCAAAGGTTCCAGGCTGCTCTTTGAGAAGGTTACATCAGGGAAGCCTGTGAAGAACACTTTCTTTGCCAACTTGTTATCATAGATTATACAGCAAGAACAAAAGCAGACTGCCACAGGTTTTCCAGATGGCCTGCTCTATGAGTAAGGAGCACAAAGTAAAACCAGACTTTCCCCATTCACACATCTGCGTTGGTGATGTTCCTTCTGATATGCCATCATTTGCCTTCAAGAGAAAGGCACACAACATATGGAAGATTTTTTTTCTTCACACCATACAGTCTTTCTATATGACAAGTGAATCTCGCCTTTGAATAGCTTTCTGTCTTTCTCCCCCTCCCCCCCATAAAAAGTTCTTGTTTCCATTTGATGACAAAGACTACTCACTGTCAGATCATAAACATTTGATAATATGATATCAGAGGAGGTCTTCGTGAAAGCTTTAGGCTGGAGGTATTCTGGTGAAGAGAGACAATCTAAGAGAGGAGACGGAAAACAAAAATAAAGAACCCCAACAGCTCACGGAGGCAGACCACACATAGTGCAGAAGCAACCACAAAGTCTGACCTTAGGAATCCCAGGTCTCTCTCAGCAAGGATGATCCACTGCTAAGCCAGCTCTTCACAACTCTACCAATTCTACAAATACATTCCAGATGCAAAGTCTGTGCCTCTTCCCTGGCTGTTTCCAGCTGTGGTCACATGAACTGAGACCCCCCTTGTTTGTTAACTCTTTTATGCCTGTCCATGCTTTATACGTTTTATGACATTATTATACGTATTGGTGGACGACCCATTCCTGGAGACATTCAAGGTCAGGCTGGAAGGGGCTCTGAGCAATCTGATGTAGCTGTAGGTTACCCTGTTCACTGCAGGGGAATTGGACCAGATGGCTTTAAGGGTCCCTTCCAACTCAAGTGATTCTGTAATTTTGTGACAGACCACTAAGAAACTATGTTCTTATATACCACTGTACAAATATTTTGACTCAACAATACATGTCCCGAATCACAGAATCACAGAATCACAGAATCACCCGGGTTGGAAGGGACCCCAAGGATCATGTAGTTCCAACCCCCAATCTATCATTGCTTACATTTATAGAATGAGAAAACAAGATCCATAGAGGAAATTGCATTTACATTGTTTTTGAATACTAGACATAAGTTTCATTAATGGAAAATGTTTCCATAAGGCAAAAAGATACAGACTTTCTTCATACCTTTCAAGTCCAGGCCCATCTCAGCCACTTGCGTAGCTCCAATGAAATTGTCTGAACAGAGGAGTATGCACATTTAAGATTAGTTCTCTCATTTTACAGTGGTTGTCCAAAGTAAGGAATTGTACACATGCAGTTTTTGTGTGTCTGTGTCTCTCTCCATTAACTACAGAGAGCAGCTAAAGTCACTCACACCATTGATGCCTTAAATCAGGCAAGATGAGCAGTGATCAAAGCAGCAAAGCTTTGCTGAGCTTTGAAGTAACAGTAACCCACAAGAAGGATTTAAAGAAGTCTGACATAGATTTGTCTTTTGGGCAAGAAATTCTTATAAAAGAGCAAAAAAGTGACTTCAGTAAGGCCTTTGACACAGTAGCCCACAACATCCTTCTCTCCAAATTGGAAAGCTGGGGATTTGACAGATGGACTGTTCAAGAATGGATGAAGAACTGACTGCAGGACTGAGTCCAGAGAGTGGTGGTCAATAGCTCAATGTCCGGATGGTGATCAATGACAAGTGGTATTCCCAACAGTGCTGGGGCTGATATGCTTTAATATCTTCATCAGTGACACTGACAGTGGGGTAGAGTGTGCCCTCAACAAGTTCAGTGATGACACCAAGCTGTGAGGTGCAGTCAACACACCAAAGGATGGGATGCCATCAGAGAAACCTAGACAGGTTTGAGCAGCAGTGGGCCCAGGCAAACCTCATGAGGTTCAACAAATCTAAGTACAAGATCTTGCACCTGGGTTGAGGCAACCCCCATTATCAACACAAGCTGAGGGATGAAAGAATTGAGCCAGAAAAGACCTGAGGGTACTGATGGATGGGAAGCCAGACATAAGCCAGCACTGTACCCTCACAGCCCAGAATGCCAACCATGTCCTGGGCTGCATCCAAAGTGTGACCAGAGGGCAAGTGAGGTGATGCTGCTGCTCTGCTCTGCATTGGTGAGACCTCACCTAGAGTACTGTGTCCAGATGGGGAGTCCTCAGTACAGGAGAGATGTGGATCTATCTACTGGAGTGCATCCAGAGAAGGGCCACAAAAATGACTGTCACATTTTGGCCTGGTCCCACCCAATTCCTAATGACTAATGAGGTGCAGGGACACACTGAACCCATGTCCTGATAGAGATAGAAGAGCAGGGGGGGAAAAAAAAAAAAAAAAAAAAAAAAGGGAAAAGGAAGAGGAGCCTAAAAACAAAACAGTGGCAATGAGCTAAGGGAGAAAACTAATTTACTAAATACGATGGCGGAATGCAAGATAATACAGTATAATTGGAATTGAAGCAAATAAATGAGAAAGTCCAAAACTAAAGGCCTTACTCTAATGCTGAAGGTGAGACATCTCGGGAGTACACACTGCAGAGACAAGCAGTAAAAAGAAAGGGAGAATCTTGTGTCTCGCGAGAAGTTTTATCCTTCCCTCTCAATGGAAAACAGAAATGGAATAGTGAAGTCTTCTGGGAGATGTAGTTCTCCTCCTCTGAGAGCCAGGTACCCAGAAATATCAACAACCCTTGGAATTGAAGCATTAACTCCCAGTGCACTATGTGACATTAAGACATGGAATGCTGATAACAGAAATCATAAAAACCATGACAGTGATCCATGGAATGGAACACTTCTCCTACAAGTACAGGCTGAGAGAGCTGGGGCTTTTCTACCTGGAGAAGGCACTAAGGTGATCAGATAGCAACCTTTCAGTATCTGAAGGGGAGCAGCGGGAAAGAAGGGGATGGAGCCTTTAGAAGCGTCTGTTGTGATAGAACAAAGGGAAATGTTTTCAAGCTCAAACAGAGTAAATTTAGGTTAGATATAAGAAAAAGATCTTTTACGATGAGGGTGGTGATGCACTGGAACAGGTTGCTTAGAGATGCAGTTGATCTCCCATCCCTGGAGACTTCAAAGGAGAGGCTGGATAAGGCTGTGGGCAAGCCAATATAGCTGTGGATGTTTCTGTTCATTGCAGGAGTGGGACTAGATGGCCTTCAGAGGTCCTGTCCAACTCTGAGGATTCTATAACAAGCACTTGCCTGAAAATCTGGCAAACAAGCAGAAACTGGTTGGAGAGTGAAAGCAACTCCACATACTTCATGACAGAAGTTTGATAATACACTGCTATAAAGGTCTTCAGCACTAGAAGAAAGCTGTATGAAATAGAGAAGGCACGGAGCATCCTGTCCACTGAAGTGCTCCCCTGTAAAGTAAAATTTAAGTCCCATACATTGGACTGCTATCAGAGGAAGAGAAAAAAAAAAATCATTATTATCATATAATCACTGGCAACATCACAGCTGTAATACTGTGTACAAGTTCTGGGTTTTTCCATTTAACAATGACAGAGATAGTGAAGAGAGCTGAGTGAAGGGCCACAAAGATGGTCAAGGGATTTAACAGTCAAAAGTATGAAGAGAGGCCAAAGAGATCTGGAACAGTTCACCCTGGAGAAGAACAGACTCTGGTGGCAATCTTATGAACATGTACTGATGGGAGAGTGAAAAGAAGATGCAGTCAGACTCGTCTCAGTAGCATTCAGTGAGCAACCAAAAGGCAACAGACACAAAGAGAAAACAAGAAACTCCATCTACACATGAGAACTTTAGGTTTGGTTTGGTTTTCTTAAAAACAGAACAAAAACCACTGACGGTGGTCTAACACTGTAGCAGGTTTCCCAGAGAATCACATAATGGTTTGGGTTGGAATAAACTGTATGATCAGATTCCAGTGCACCCCCCTCCCCCTCCTTCTCACAGATGTTGAAAGCCAGATGGGACACAGTCCCAAGCAACCTGCACTCGTATGTAATTCTGCTTTGGGGAGAGAGGGTTGGACAGCATTTCCCAGAGCCTCTCATGGATTCTATGGCAAGATGACTGATTTTTCTTCACAGAGATTAAAAAAAAAAAAAAAAAAAAAAAAAGGTACAAGTCACATTGGTGCCATGTTACTTTTGCCTAGCTTTCCTTGAGTGGTGTATAATCAATGAATATTAAGATGTTATAATTACAAAACAAACAAGAGAGTTAGGCAAAGCAGATCATGATAACAAAAAGAGAATAGATAGAAAGCTTACCCCTACCCTGGGCTCACTTACAAAACTCCAGCAGAGCAGATCTCCAGAAGAGATCCTTCCCCACTGGTAGCCAGCTCTTAAATGGGTCTAGGAGAGGTGCAGCCAGGCTCCACCCCTTCCAGCAGCACAGCTGAATTGCCTTCACCTGTGCTCCTGTGGCTGACTCAGTGCTCGCCTCAGGTGATCAATCAGTGGTTCAGGCTGTGACTCAGCAATTCCCATACAAGTGGTTTTGTTGCTTTAAGTGCATCCACCTGTCAGCAATGGCCTCTTCACCACCACTGCTTATTTTTAGGTATGCGTGTACACAAATACATTTACCAACAGTTACCACAGCTGGGTTTTTCCTCTGAGATTGCTTATAAAGTCACTGCTACTAAGTAAATAGCATAAATATCACCTTTGCAGTAGGGGGGAACAAAAAGAGAGAGAGAGAGAGATTGCCAACCTTGCCTGGAAAGGACTGCGGGTTAGCAGACAGTAACTGAAAAAGCTTTTCCTCCCAGAGTTTCAGTAAATAAATACAAATTCCCCACCTGGCACCCCACACTTTGAGATACAGTAGCAACAGTGTAGGATGAAGTCATCTGATGGGGTAGACTTGATTGTTTAACACAAGGCACAGAACAGCAATGTTTATCACCCAATTTCCTGATGCCCACTTTATACATTCATGTACATGCATTGTTATCATGCCCTTGCCAATTCATCTCTTCCTTAAGTATACTATTTTCTCCCAACCTTGAATTCCTCTCACACAGTATCTTCCCACTCCTATTACATATATCTGAATCCTGCCTGATTTTATTATGTCTTTCTTTGAAATGATAGAACCATAATACAATGAACTCTAACCATTTTTCAGCTGAGCAATAAGCCCGAAGACTTTAAAAGGTGCACACATCTTGCATAACATCTCCTGCCTCTCTTACACAGCAGCGTTGAGAGAATGACTTCTTACTCTTACTATTTTGGTCTTTCCTGGTCTGCCAGTCACCACTTCAGTTACTGCTGCCAACGTGTTTCAAGGCTGACTCACTAAACTTCACTAACTCACATTTAGGTTAAGGGTAATCAAAGAGTTAATTGATAACAGTAACTCAGTTTTCAAAAATCACTGTTCAGTATGTTTGAAACACCCTGATGTATAAGTTTAAAATTTCAGTGATAGTTTATTGCTCAGTTTTTGTTTTTTTTTTTCAAATTACAATAAGAGAACTGCTTGAGAATGAGGAAACTGCAACAATATGAACTTCTCTTTGCACATGAAGTTTGAGCTTTCTATTGGCTGATACTTACAAAGAAGAAAAGTCACTATGATTACATTTGCCATTAATTCAAACTCTGTTTCTCAACCTTAATTAACACACTGGGATCTTCATTGGGTATCTTCAGCATGACAAGGGCAGATTTCTAAGTTTTCATCTCTGAATTCAGATCACAAACCTCCAAACTCAGTGGAATTTTCAAAAGTGATCAGCAGCTGTTTCAGGTCATGACTGATAGGTATTGGCAGAGCTTTGAGGGGAAATGGCAAAATGCCTTCATTTATACATCCAGCCGAAGTGCTACAAACTTCTCATGTAAAGAAGAAAAAAAATTCACCCAAACAAGATTAAATAACCAGGGGTGAAGAGGGAGAAATAGAAGGGTGGGGGGAAAGGGGGCACGGGGGGGACAGAGGGGAACAGGGGGGGGGACGGGATGAAGGAGGAGAGGAAGATCTTATTTGCTTCAATAGTTATCATAAAGAAATGAATTCTCAAGGACTGAATACTTCTAAACCCCAGAACAGAATTTTCCTCTGTGCCTAATTATTTCTTTTAGCAAACATACTTATGAAAAAGCGATAAATATTTTTAAAAGCTACTTCTAAATTTGGTTTCTTAGCAGATGTATTTTTACATCATAAGGATTAATAGGAAACCGTTAGATGCAGCCCACCAGAAATAGCGCATACTGCTATTAGATACAACCTTTTTAAGACAGCGTTAAACGAAGACCTGAGCTTCACATAGGTTAGCTCCTTCGCCGAGCGACAAACGGCGCAGAGTTCGCTATTTCTGCTGTTCCAGAACGCAGAAGGGACGGGGGCAACTCCTTCGCACCTCCCCCCGCGAAGGTGACTCCGCCGCTAGCAGCAGCCCGGTTCAGTTACGGGACGTCACCTCGCTGGGAATGTCACCTCGCTAAATAAATGGTGGCGGAGCGTTCTCGCCCCGCTCCCGACAGTCACACACGCCCAGCGCTCCTCATCCAGCCCGCCGCCCGCTCCCCTCTCCCGCGGCGGAACGACGACCGGAGGGGAGCCCCGCGGTGCCGGCAGCACTCACCGTGCGAGATGCTGTGGAGCAAGGCGACGGCCAACATCCACATGCCCCCGCCGCTCCCCCTCGCCCGCCGCGCCCACGGCCGGGCCGGAGCCGCCAGGCAGCGCGCACCGGGTCCGGCCGCCTGGGCCGGGGGCTGCTGGCAGCCTGCGGGGCCGCCGGTCCGCGCAGCGAGCGCTCAGCCCCGCCTGCAGCCCCGCGGCTCCGCCGACGCTCGCCGCCCGGCTCTCGGGCGGGGGAAGAGGCGGCCGGCGGCGGGGGCGGGCGGCGGGGGCGCGGCGCCCAGGTGCGTCCTCGGCGCGGGGAGACGCCCGCGGGGCCGCGCAGGCAGGGCCACAGGTGAGCGGCTCCTCCGGCGCCGGCACGGGAGCATCCCCGGCGGCGGCCGGCCCCGAGCCCCCAGCTCCGAGCCCGCGGCCGGCCGGCTCCTCACGCAGCGCCCGTCGGCCCGGCGGCAGGCGGGCGGGTGGCCGGGCACATCGCTCCTCTGCTCTGCTGTGCTCTGCTCTCTTCTGCTGCGCTCTCCTCTGCTCTCCTCTCCTCTGCTTCGCTCTCCTCGCTGCTAAGCTCCCCTGCTCCCCTTCAGTGGCAAAGCCAGCCCTGCTCGCTCCCTGCCCTCTGCCGTCTTAAGGCAGCTCTCTCATTTGACCAAAAAAAAAAAAGTGCAACCCGTTTTGCTGTAATAGATAAAGGTATCAGTGGTGCCAACTGTACATGCACAGGTAATGAGTACTTAATGGTGATCAAGGTGTTATAGGTGGAACTCTGTGGGGATCACTGCATAAAAGTATTACACTGGATTGTTTGTAGCACAAGTGTTTGTTTTTAAGGATGTTTGTTCAGTCATATAAAATCGTATTTTCAAAAGAAGGATCCCAAATATTGACCTTCTTTACCTACAATATCCTTGCCGAGTCATAAATCTTTCAGTGAGAGGAATAGCTTCATTTCCCATTTACACAAGACGGAGTGTGTTTGGAGCTCTCCAGAATGTCATATTTTCTTCTAGACAAGTAATGTCTCTTGTTTGGCTTTAGATCTAGATCACAGATTCCAGACTCGGATCCTGAAGGCTCCTGAACTCTGGCAGCCCATTCCACGCCCACCGCGCTGTGGTGCAGCCCCTTTCCCTGACCCCCAGCTGCCCTCCCCTGACAGCTCCATGCCGTTCCCTCGGGCCCTGTCGCTGTCACACAGAGCAGAGCTCAGCGCTGCCCCTCCGCTCCCTGTGAGGAGCTGCAACTGCCATCAGGCCTCCTCTCAGCTCCTCTGCTCTGCGCTGAGCACAGCGAGGCGCCTCAGCTGCTCCTCGCACACCTTGCCCTCAGAGCCTTCACCATCTTTGCAGTCCTCCTTTGGACGCTCTCTGACAGCTTTTATGGCCTTCTTATATTGTGGTGACCAGACCACATCTTGTGCTGGAAGTGAGGCCTCACAGTGCAGAGTAGAGCATTTGGTCCTGCTGTTCAGGTTTAAGAAGGGGTAGTAGCTGCTAGGGGACAGCACACACACAAAATACACTGAAGGACGATGCACAAAGGGAGACACATGAGGCCTGTATTTGAAGGTTGGTGGGCAAGTCACACCAGGAAAAGAGCACTCTTAGAGAGAATGCAGCCTATGGATAAATCCATGACACAGCATTGGCAATGAGTAAGAAGGAAGCAGCAATGAAAGAAAAGAGTAGGAAACCAGAACTATCACAAAAGAAAGTAAAACAAAACAAAACAAAACAAAAACATCATTTCACACTAAGCCTGGCCTCCTGTGCTATCACATCAGTGAAGGGATTGAGTGTAATGTCAAGCAAAATAAGAAGAGCAACGTCGAGGAAGAGGGAAGATACATGTCTGAAGTAAAGATGAACTTTGTGAAGGGGAACAAGGGTGTTTCCCTAGGTGTTTGTATAATTGATTGTCTTCTTTGTTGCTTAATGCCTAAATCAGTTACTAAAAGTTTATGTTCACTGGCAATAAATTAAGTGGAATTCTATGAGACAAGACCACTTGTGACAATGAATTACTAGCCAACAAAGTTAATTCTTGATATTACTTACAAAATGGATGCTTGAATTAGAAGAAAGGGAAAAGGAAAAAAAAACTAAAATTTCAAATTAAGGCTAATTGTAGAAACACTGAATTAATTATTTGTAAGATTCTAAACATGGACTTGGTTTCCTCTTGCCTTTTACATAAATTAAATATACAAAAATAACAGCAAGGTTTGTACAGACCAGTACTATTTTCTTTTTATAGGATGGATAGCAGGAATCCTTTATCCAGAAATATTTCCTTGCAATTTTATATATGCTTTCCTGAAGATGAAATAATGATCCATAGTGAGACAAATATTCTATTCTTGACTTGGCACTATCAAAATGGCTTGGCAAACCATCAGAGTACAAAATATCAGATAGTCAAATTCCTGATTCTATTCTCTCTCAGGAGATGCAAAGTGGACACAATTGGCTTCTGCATCTGTTCAACACCCAACAGTTGTGAGAGACTTGGCTTCAAATCCTTCTCTAACAAAGATTAAACAAAACCTTGACCCTTGCTACTCTATCTTCTTCACTTGCCTATGCTGACTGAAACGTCGCTATTATTTTTTTTCTCAAAGTAGTACTTTTCCATACTCTCTTCACACAGCAAGGACAAGGGCTACTTAAAAGATTAATGTAGTGCTATTGTAACCTTATCTTCCTCTGAGGCAAGAGTTGGAGTCTTTCTCCTAGGCAAGCAAAGAATGTGGATCTCCCATTAAGCTAGTGCTCTAAGCACTAGGGTACGTGGTGACATACTATCATGAGGAAGGACAGTTCCTCCATACTGTTCTGATACTTCTGTTAGCATGAGTGCACCAGATCACTTTAGACCAGGAACGAGTCAGGGCTTTCACATTACTAGCATCCTTAATACTTGAGCATCATCATGTATGCTCTGGAACAAAAAAAAGCCAGGAATGAACATAATCATGTGTAGTCCCACACTGTAGTCCCACATTGGCATTCTGCTGATGCGTTTTGGAGTTCTCTTGAGTTTGTTTGTTTGTTGAGTTAGACAATAGAGACTCTTCCATTCCCTGAGATTTTCTTTAAACATAATTTTCAATTTTAATTAATGAAATCATACTCCTGAGTTTGCTTTCCAGTTCTTCTACCATTTTCCTAGCACTTTTCCTGAAAGTATCTAAGTCATTACAAATGCAAGTATAACTATATATACCTCTCTGATTCTATATATATTGTTAAGGAGATAGTTCTAAGAGATAACATTATGAAGGATCTTATGAAAGATCTTATCTTCATGTGAAAGTTATTTTAATACCTAACCAAAGGCAACTGGGGATCAGTTTTGCCCTCTGTAATTACCTAAAATTACCTCAGCCTTCTCTTCAGTCAGAATGAACAGCATGTAATACTGTTATTTTAAGTATTCATGATTGTGAATCTACATATGTTAAAAGAAGGAAACGTGGGGAATAGAGAAGAGAGAATGAAAGAAGATACTAGATAAGGACAGACAGTCCATCCCAAGCTAACTCCTTCCCAGCGTCTGTGTGCATTAAAATACCTTGTAGTTGTCTGCTTACAGGTATTCCCCAGGATCCTTTCTCACTTCTGCCATAGCTCCTAGATTCAGATCCTCTTCAGAAGGATAGGAATATCTGGATCTTATATATCTTGTTCCAGCTTCAGCTGGAACAGAAGCTATTTCGGTAAACTAACAAGGCCCTTCCCATCCCCAGATGAGAATATTTTCAGCATCCATGCTCATGTGCAAGGCTGTCATCTTCCCCCCTCTTTCCATAGCATCTGGGTCTAGTTAAATGTGAGCACGTGGCAAGTCATGCCAGGCTCTCCTCATGCTCATGCCAGCTGAAGCTCCAAAGAGTTTTCATGTTGAGCCCTTTTGTCCCATATTCAGAGAAAAAAATATCTGCACAGACAGTAAAACACACTCTTGTGAACAGCTAACCATGCAAAAGGAGCAGGTGGAATTTTAGAAAGACCTGAGTTATAGACCTGAACAGCAAGTGGCAGGTGCACACTCTCAATCAGGGATGCTGATGTAATTTCTGCCAAGTCTTCCAGTTGTTTTCTTCAGTATTCATCAGACAGAGGATCAGCAAGATGGCATTTATCCAAGCCCCAGCATCACTTAGGTTCCAACAAAATTGTTCATTTGAAGCATTGGAGCTGGATTAGATGAACATCTAAGCTAGGTGTTGTAAGTAAGCTTACGGTAGCACTACTTGCCCTTTAAAAAAAAAAAAAGAAAGAAAGAAAGAAAAAAGAAAAAAAAATCCAAGACAGAAAGAGGGAAAAAAAGCAACTCAGCTCCTTAGCTGCCTTAGATACACATTAAACATACAAGAGGAGTGGAGGGATTGCTTCGGACTTGTGAATTCTCATCAAGCAGAGCCTCAGGGCAGGTAAGCAACTATGCCGTATCGTTCCCTGTGATACCAAAAAACAGCAGAGTGATTTTTGCTAGCACTTCTTAAGTAAAAAATAATAACAATAGAAAAGGCCACATCAGCTATACCTAACCAGGCCAAGAGGTCTAAAGAAAGCCCCAAAGCCAAACAAAAATTCTCCACTGTCAGCTGTACCTGCTGATCTTTGCTGATATACATAGCTCAGTTTGAGGCTTTACTCCAGCCTGAAACCAGAATAGCCAGTGTCTTGAGCCGTGGCATCACTGACATGCAAAGGTTATCTCAACCCCGGCAGCATTAGCTGTTTTGTCACAAGGAACAGCTGCTGAGGTTCTATTACTGCTATAAATTGAAGTGTGGATTTGACTATCTAAGCATGCCCTGGCTCCATTTTCCTTTGTCATCTCAGAGGTCTCCTCGGGTTATTAGAGCTGTGTCTTACCACTGTTCATTACTGGAAAAGAGAAAAAGACTCAAGAAATAGGGCAAGACTCTTTGGACAGAAGACAGCTTCTTGAGCAGAGGTTTAAACAAATATTTCCTAAAGGAAAAAAAAAAAGAAAAAAAAAAGACAGGCCTCATTCTCCTAAAATAAAACACTATCCATATCAACTGAGTGCAGATCCACAGTGTTTTATAGTGATTCTCGACAACTGGGAACAGTCGGCGGTACAAATAAAGAAACAGCATGACTGAACTAATGTTGTTTGACATGGCAATAACCCCACATAAATCTGCTTTCTCTTCAAAGAAACAAAACTCAAGACAGTGCTGCTTTTGGGAAGCCCTTCCTTGGGGTCCATGGTTTCGTGTCATCTGGATTCAAACTAAAAGAAAAAAAAAAATCAACGTGTGAAAACATCACTTAACAATAGCTCAGTAATAAATTGATGATGAATAATTGATTCATAAATGAGACTGCCTTTGTCATCATTACCTTTACACAGTGGCGCTGTTAGTGTACGAAGTTTTGCAGAGAACTGGAAAGTATTTTGGATTACTCAAGAGAACACATCTGCACAGACAAATTGTTGCTGTTTCAGCTCTATCTTCTCTGGCTGCCCTGGTAGCACCTTATAGATGAGCTGGCTCACTTTTCCATGCTCAGGTGGCTTCAGAAGTAAAGTGCTCAGCAGACAGGCATCTCAAGCTGATTAGCAAACATTCAAAGTATTCAAAAACACAAATGCACATATATACACACACAAACCGCAAAGGAAAACAATACCTCCAATCAACCTCAGATGAATACTCTCTTTAGTTGAGTGGCCAAAACATTTCTGGCAGAACACCAGACTGAGTGCTAGCTGGCTTATAATGGCTATTGCCTGACCATTCTGTAATTTTTTATTGTGCCTAAGCATGTCCAGGCAAGCAAGTACCTGTTGGCATGCCCTTATCTTCTGGCACCCCATGATAGATGTGAAGGACCTTGCTTCTTATTTGGTTCCAGTGGTGTAACTGATATTGTAATTTCACCCACTGTGTACCCTTCAGAAACATGTTTGAGCACTGAAACCTACCACAGTGCTGCTTATTAACAAAGGAAAGGGGTCTAACTACAACATAAGAACTCTTAAGAGAGATGTGTGGATCTGAAGCCTTAGTAGTAGCCCTCCAGCACACATTCCTGTCTCCAGCTTTCTCTGACTCCATTTACAGAGCTGGGGGAGAAAAATGTTTCAGTTTTTGCAAAGTGTTCTATCTCCTGATAGAAAGGCCACAGGGATCTGGGACATGGCTCAAGCTGACACTCTAAAGGAAGGAATGAAGGAAGGACGCCTGCAGAAATCAGATGACTGCTCAGGCAGGCAAAGCTTGCTAGTGAAAGTGCCAAGAATATATTTGTCTTTCAGTTGTGTATCAACTCAAGAAAAGGTTTTCCTAAGGATTTATAACGTTCAGTTCTGAGATGCAATGAAGATGAAGACCTCAATCACTGACTCTGAAATTTTGTAGAATAACATAACATTTTAAGTGCGAAACACAGCAATTTCATGAAGGCTCACCCCAGATGTAGAACCCATTCCTCAAGAAGTACTGATAGATTTGGCTAGCTAACGCCCCTAAGCACAGGATAGATTTATTTGCCTCTGCCAGGGGGAAGCGAAGCAACCAGCAGATATAAACATGGCATGAACTTGAAGTATGCATAGAAAGATAATTAACAGCATGTTACAGGTTTTAGTTGTGCCGAAACAACACTGACCCCAACAACAGGCCACAAAGATGCAAACTGAAAGTAGTTTTCTTTTGTTCAGGAGCACAGGTAAAAATTATAGAACTGGGAGTTTTGGCCTGTGACGCATGCACAAAAGAATATTTAGTAAGTAAGTACATAAAACTAGTGGTTTTAGACATCCCAACTGATGTAGTTTCCTGCCTACTTTTATTTATGCCATTTGTTATACCAGCCTCCTCGGTGAAGAACTAATGGAAGGTCCTTTCCCCAGCCTAATTAAGGGAAAAGTAGGTCTTCCTTTCTGCTGCCTGTGCATGACTCAGATTTCTAGGCATCCTGTTAAGACCCACAGTGGCAACGTTGTTTTAAAGCACCATCCATCCAAGACTGAAACTTACCTCAGCAATAACATCCCTGAGGAGGAACAGTGATTTCTTTCTGCTGTTGCCTGATTGGAGCAAAACAGATTATTAGCTCTCTGAAAATTACTGCTTTACCAACACTGCCACTGCTCTAGGTAGAAAGTAATACCTTGAAAATGTATTGGTTAATAAATCATCATCACATTTTAATATTAATCGTCCCTTTGAAACTGATTCTCTCCAAATATCACAGTTAGTGGCTGCTTTGCTAAGACGTTAATGGGTCATTAACTAAAACCAGTCATTAGTTACTGTTGCTACAGTTTCCATAAGGATTTATTAAGGCAACTTCATGTATTATTAAAAAGAAAGTTTGTGGTTTTAATGTTCTTAAACTTTGTCTGCCTCGGGCTTCCACTGATATTGCTTCAAAGGTGGAAACATTTGCCAACACATAATTGCATCTCTCAGTTCTGTTCTTTAAAATAAAACTTCTTGCTCTTAAATTTCCCTTTTTCCACATTCTCCTTTTTTTGATGAGAAAGCGGCTGTGTAGAAAAACGTGAATGTGTGAAAGTACCCTTATATTTTATTAAAAAGTATAGTTTTTTAGATTGTACAGCTATTAAAGTAAAAGGAGGTAGGCCTGGCATACCTGAAAAGACCAAATTATAAAGCTAAGTTTGTGACTATGATTAAAACTACTAGGAGGAAATTTTTCATCACATAACTACTTACTAAACAGTGAATCTCATTGCCACTAGTAATCAATAGGGCTAAGATCAAGATTCACTATTCAGTTCAACATTTATACGTATTTCAGGAATCTTAAACCTCACATTCTGATAACTGAAGATAGTCTTAAGCTCTAGAACATGAGTTTTAGAATTGCCTTCATGATTTTCTGAAGTAATTAATTCCAAAGTCTGAACAAAATTCTTCATTATTAGAAGTCAGGATGACATACTGAACCCTATACAGGTCTTGCACATTTTTCAGGCTAACAGACCAGGTAAAGCTAAGGTCCATCCACAGTATGAGAAGGCTTACACTCCATTACATTCCTGTATTTTCCTGTCGGCATCTCTTTGCCCTCACTTCTTTTTTCTTTTTTGCTTTCTTTTTTTATGTAGAGATATCAGAAAGCAAGCACATCCTCAGTATCCTACCAATAATTTAAAATACGCTCCTGCTCACAAACAGTAAAATTTCCCCAAGAACACTTTCCAAATTGTGATGT